>NC_138896.1:66297990-66897990 GCF_965194825.1 Balaenoptera physalus | reverse complement strand
TCAGAGTAATGATAGTAAAGATGATCCCAAATCTTGGAAATAGAATGAAGAAAATACAAGAAACTTTTAATGAGGACCTAGAAGAACTAAAGAGCAAACAAACAATGATGAACAACACAATAAATGAAATTAAAAATTCTCTAGAAGGAATCAATAGCAGAATAACTGAGGCAGAAGAACAGATAAGTGACCTGGAAGATAAAATAGTGGAAATAACTACTGCAGAGCAGAATAAAGAAAAAAGAATGAACAGAACTGAGGACAGTCTCAGAGACCTCTGGGACAACATTAAATGCAACAACATTCGAATTATAGGGGTCCCAGAAGAAGAAGAGAAAAAGAAAGGGACTGAGAAAATATTTGAAGAGATTATAGTTGAAAACTTCCCTAATATGGGAAAGGAAATAGTTAATTAAGTCCAGGAAGCACAGAGAGTCCCCTACAGGATAAATCCAAGGAGAAACATGCCAAGACACATATTAGTCAAACTATCAAAAATTAAATACAAAGAAAAAATATTAAAAGCAGCAAGGGAAAAAACAACAAATAACATACAAGGGAATCCCCATAAGGTTAACAGCTGATCTTTCAGCAGAAGCTCTGCAAGCCAGAAGGGAGTGGCAGGACATATTTA
This sequence comes from Balaenoptera physalus, assembly GCF_965194825.1. Taxonomy (NCBI): domain Eukaryota; kingdom Metazoa; phylum Chordata; class Mammalia; order Artiodactyla; family Balaenopteridae; genus Balaenoptera; species Balaenoptera physalus. The sequence continues at coordinate 66,897,356 of NC_138896.1, read as the reverse complement.
AAGTGATGAAAGGGAAAAACCTACAACCAAGATTACTCTATCCAGCAAGGATCTCATTCAGATTCGATGGAGAAATTAAAACCTTTACAGACAAGCAAAAGCTAAGAGAATTCAGCACAACCAAACCAGCTTTACAACAAATGCTAAAGGAATTTCTCTAGGCAGGAAACATAAGAGAAGGAAAAGACCTACAATAACAAACCCAAAACAATTAAGAAAATGGTAATAGGAACATACATATCGATAATTACCTTAAATGTAAATGGATTAAATGCTCCAACCAAAAGACACAGACTGGCTGAATGGGTACATAAACAAGACCCATATATATGCTGTCTACAAGAGACCCACTTCAGACCTAGGGACATATACAGACTGAAAGTGAGGGGATGGAAAAAGATATTCCATGCGAATGGAAATCAAAAGAAAGCTGGAGTAGCAATTCTCGTATCAGACAACATAGACTTTAAAACAAAGACTATTACAAGAGACAAACAAGGACATTGCATAATGATCAAGGGATCAATCCAAGAAGAAGATGTAACAATTGGAAATATTTATGCACCCAACATAGGAGCACCTCAATACATAAGGCAAATGCTAACAGCCATAAAAGGGGAAATCGAAAGTAACACAATCATAGTAGGGGGCTTTAACACCCCACTTTGAACAATGGACAGATCATCCAAAATGAAAATAAATAAGGAAACACAAGCTTTAAATGATACATTAAACAAGATGGACTTAATTGATATTTATAGGACATTCCATCCAAAAACAATAGAATACACTTTCTTCTCAAGTGCTCATGGAACATTCTCCAGGATAGATCATATCTTGGGTCACAAACCAAGCCTTGGTAAATTTAAGAAAATTGAAATCATATCAAGTAACTTTTCCGACCACAACGCTATGAGACTAGATATCAATTACAGGAAAAAATCTGCAAAAAATACAAACACATGGAGGCTAAACAATACACTATTTAATAACCAAGAGATCACTGAAGAAATCAAAGAGGAAATCAAAAAATACCTAGAAACAAATGATAATGAAAACACGACGACCCAAACCTATGGGATGCAGCAAAATCAGCTCTAAAAGGGAAGTTTATAGCAATACAATCGTACCTTAAGAAACAAGAAACATCTCAAATAAACAACCTAACTTTACACCTAAAGCAATTAGAGAAAGAAGAACAAAAAACCCCCAAAGTTAGCAGTAGGAAAGAAATCATAAAGATCAGATCAGAAACAAGTGAAAAAGAAATGAAGGAAACAATAGAAAAGATCAATAAAACTAAAAGCTGGTTCTTTGAGAAGATAAACAAAATTGATAAACCATTAGCCAGACTCATCAAGAAAAAAATGCAGAAGACTCAAATCAACAGAATTAGAAATGAAAAAGGAGAAGTAACAACTGACACTGCAGAAATACAAAGGATCATGAGAGATTACTACAAGCAACTATATGCCAATAAAATGGACAACTTGGAAGAAATGGACAAATTCGTAGAAAAGCACAACCTTCCAAGACTGAACCAGGAAGAAATAGAAAATATAAACAGACCAATCACAAGCACTGAAATTGAAACTGTGATTAAAAAAAAATCTTCTAACAAACAAAAGCCCAGAACCAGATGGCTTCACAGGCGAATTCTATCAAACATTTAGAGAAGACCTAACACCCATCCTTCTCAAACTCTTCCAAAATATAGCAGAGGGAGGAACACTCCCAAACTCATTCTATGAGGCCACCATCACCCTGATACCAAAACCAGACAAAGATGTCACAAAGAAAGAAAACTACAGGCCAATATCACTGATGAACGTAGATGCAAAAATCCTCAACAAAATACTAGCAAACAGAATCCAACAGCATATTAAAAGGATCATACCCCATGATCAAGTGGGGTTTATCCCAGGAATGCAAGGATTCTTCAATATATTCAAATCAATCAATGTGATAAACCATATTCACAAATTGAAGAACAGAAAACATATGATCACCTCAATAGATGCAGAAAAAGCTTTCGACAAAATTCAACATTTATGATAAAAACCCTCCAGAAAGTAAGCATAGAGGGAACTTACCTCAACATAATAAAGGCCATAAATGACAAACCCACAGCCAACATCATCCTCAATGGTGAAAAACTGAAACCATTTCCTCTAAGATCAGGAACAAGACAAGGTTGCCCACTATCATCACTATTATTCAACATTGTTTTGGAAGTTTTAGCCAGAGCAATCAGAGAAGAAAAGGAAATAAAAGGAATCCAAATCAGAAAAGAAGAAGTAAAGCTGTCACTGTTTGCAGATGACATGATACTATACATAGAGAATCCTAAATATGCTACCAGAAAACTACTAGAGCTAATCAATGAATTTGGTAAAGCAGCAGGATACCAAATTAATGCACAGAAATCTCTTGCATTCCTATACACTAATGATGAAATATCTGAAAGTGAAATTAAGAAAACACTTCCATTTACCATCACAACAAAAAGAATAAAATACCTAGGAATAAACCTACCTAAGGAGACAAAAGACCTGTATGCAGAAGACTATAAGACACTGATGAAAGACATTAAAGACGATACAGACAGATGGAGAGATATACCATGTTCTTGGATTGGAAGAATCAACATTGTGAAAATGACTGTACTACCCAAAGCAATCTACAGATTCAATGCAATCCCTATCAAACTACCAATGGCATTTTTCACAGAACTAAAACAAAAATTTTCACAATTAGTATGAAAACACAAAAGACCCTGAATAGCCAAAGCAATCTTGAGAAAAAAAAATGGAACTGGAGGAATCAGGCTCCCTGACTTCAGACTATACTACAAAGCTACAGTAATCAAGACAGTATGATACTGGCATGAAAACAGAAATATAGATCAATGGAACAGGACAGAAATCCCAGAGATAAACCCATGCACATATGGTCACCTTATTTTTTATAAAGGAGGCAAGAGTATAAAATGGAGAAAAGACAGCCTCTTCAACAGGTGGTGCTGGGAAAACTGGACAGCTACGTGTAAAAGAATGAAATTAGACCACTCCCTAACACCATACACAAAAATAAACACAAAATGGATTAAAGACCTAAATGTAAGGCTAGATACTATAAAACTCTTAGAGGAAAACACAGGCAGAACACTCTATGACATAAATCACAGCAATATCCTTTTTGACCCACCTCCTAGAGAAATGGAAATAAAAACAAAAATAAACAAATGGGACCTAATGAAACTCAAAAGCTTTTGCACAGCAAAGGAAACCATAAACAAGACGAAAAGACAACCCTCAGAATGGGAGTAAATACTTGCAAATGCAGCAATTGACAAAGGATTAACCTCGAAAATTTACAAGCAGTTCATGCAGCTCAATATCAAAAAAAACAAACAATCCAATCCAAAAATGGGCAGAAGACCTAAATAGACATTTCTCCAAAGAAGATATACAGATTGCTAACAAACACATGAAAGAATGCTCAACATCATTAATCATTAGAGAAATGCAAATCAAAACTACCATGAAGTATCACCACACACCGGTAATAATGGCCATCATCAAAAAATTTACAAATAATAAATGCTGGAGAGGGTGTGGAGAAAAGGGAACCCTCTTGCACTGTTGGTGGGAATGTAAATTGATACAGCCACTATGGAGAACAGTATGGAGCTTCCTTAAAAAGCTAAAAATAGATTTACCATATGATACAGCAATCCCACTACTGGGCATATACCCTGAGAATACCATAATTCAAAAAGAGTCATGTACCACAATGTTCATTGCAACATTATTTACAATCGCCAGGACTTGGAAGCAACCTAAGTGTCCCTCGACAGATGAATGGATAAAGAAGATATGACACATATACACAATGGAATATTAATCAGCCATAAAAAGAAACGAAACTGAGTTATTTGTAGTGAGGTGGATGGACCTAGAGTCTGTCATACAGAGTGAAGTAAGTCAGATTGAGAAAAACAAATACCGTATTCTAACACATATATATGGAATCTAAAAAAAAAAAAAAGGTCATGAAGAACCTAGGGGCAGGAAGGGAATAAAGACACAGACCTGCCCAGAGAATGAACTTGAGGACATGGCGGGGGGAAGGGTAAGCTGGGACAAAGTGAGAGAGTGGCATGGACATATATACACTACAAATGTAAAATCGATAGCTAGTGGGAAGCAGCCACATAGCACAGGGAGATCAGCTCGGTGCTTTGTGACCACCTAGAGGTGTGGGATAGGGAGGGTGGGAGGGAGGGGGATGCAAGAGGGAAGAGATATGGAGATATATGTATATATATAGCTGATTCACTTTGTTATAAAGCAGAAACTAACATACCATTGTAAAGCAATTATACTCCAACAAAGGTGCTAAAAAAAAAAAAAAAAAAGAGAAGCCACCACAATAAGAAGCCCGCACACCACAACGAAGAGTAGCCCCCGCTTGCCGTAACTAGAGAAAGCCCGTGCACAGCAATGAAAACCCAATGCAGCCAAAAATAAAATAAATAAAAAATAAATAAATTTTTTAAAAAAAGGAAATTGCAAAAGAGTTGAGAGTTAAAATCCAATATATCAGATAAACAACAAGGATTTACTGTATAGCACGGGGAACTATAGTCAATATCTTGTAATAAACTATAATGGAAAAGAATATAAACATATACATATATATATACCTATATGTGTGTGTATAACTGAATCACTTTGCTGTACACCTGAAACTGACACAATATTGTAAATCAACTATATTTCAAAAAAAAAATATCAGCTGAAGAAGTCCTTACATGGGAATTTATAGCTCGAAATGCTTATATTAGAGACGAATGTTATAAAATCAAGGATGTAGAGTTTCATCTTTTCTAAAGAAAGGTAGAAAATAAGAGCAATTAGATTTTTTAAAAAGCGAAAGAAAATGAATAATAAAGAGCAGAAACCGTTGAAATAGAAGACAGCCAAACAATAGAGAAGATCAGAGAAACCAAAAGTGGAAAGATCCATAAAATTGATAAAGCCTAATCTAAATGGACCTCTAGCTGAGAGGAAGAGGGAGAATGAGGGACGGAGGGAGGGGGAGAGAGAGAGAGCACACACAATTTACCAGTATCAGAAATAAAAGAGGAGATATTGTTATAGAACATACAGATAATAAAGCATTAATTAGGAAACTATGAATTTCTTTATGCCAATAAATTACTTAGATGAAAAGGATAATTCCTTGAAAGACAGAATTACCAATAATGACACCAAAAGAAATTAAAAGTCTGAATAGCCCGGTATCTGTATTAAAGATATTGAAATCAAAATTAAAAAGGAATTCCTCAGAAAGAAAACTCCAGACCAAGATGGCTTTCCTAGTGACTCCTATCAAACATTTGAGGAAGAAATAATACCAATATTGAACAGCTCTTTAAGAAAATAGAAAAGAAGAGGACACTTCCTAATTCATGCTTGAGGCCAGCATCACCCTTAGAACCACACCAGATAAAGATGTTTTTAAGAAAAGAAAAAAAAATTAAGAGGCTGGAGGTACTGGGCTAAGGTAGTGTGATGGCTTTTTGATGTGTCAACTTTTTGAGGCTCTAGTCCCCAGTTGTTCAAACAAACACTAATCTAGGTTTGGGATCTTGAAGATGCAATTAAAGTCCCTAATCAGTTGTCTTTAAGTAAGGAGGATTATCTGGATAGTCTGGTTCAGCCTGACTTAATCAGTTGGAAGTCCTTAAAAGCAGGACTGAGGTTTCTGAGAGAGAGCTAGAGAGGAAAAAAATTCTGCCCGTGGGTAGTAGCTTCAGCCCACGCCAGTGGAGTTCCAGCCTCCTCCTGCTCAACCTCCCCTGGTTGAATCCTACTGTTACAGGAAGGGCGGTATTAGACGTTAGAAAAGTTCACAGAGCCAATTATGCTAGGCCTTACAGGCCATGTTAACAAGAAGGGATTTTGTAAGTTAATTGGATATGAGTAGTTGTATAATCTAAGAGTTTTCCCAAAAGTTTGCTTAATTAATACCAACTTCTGCCCATTGAACTAGAGAAACAGATATCACAATGTTGGTGGGTTTAATAAAGAGAAACCATAATCACTTTATCTGTGGAATTATATCCCATGAAAATAATTAAAATTAAAAAATATTTTCTACTGCTGCATAATAAGTTATCACAAACTTAGCAGCTTCAAAAATGTCACCCATTCCTTAAGTCGCAGTTCTGTAGGTCATGGTGTGGTAGAATTCAGTGCCTCGTAGTAGTGATGGGACTGAAGTCCTATTTCCTTACTGAATGTGAGCCAGGGGCCACTCTCAGCTCCAGGGGCCACCCCACATTCCTTGTCATATGGCCCTCTCTGTCTTCAACAGGGAATCTCCCTCATATTGAATCCCCATCATGCTTTGATTCTTTCTGCCTTCTCAAACTCCGACCTCTAGACCCAGACCTGAAGGGCTCATGTGACTAGGTCAGGCCCACCTGGAAAATCTTCCCTTCTTAAAGACATGTAACATAACCTAGTTGTGGAGTGAAATCCATCCTTTTCACAGTCCTGGGGATTATAAAGGGCGTGTACACTAAGGAGTGGGAAGCTTGGGCCCATCTTCAAATTCTATCTATATCTGTACATAATCTAGATAGATGTATAGGTCGATAGGCACACAGAATGTTTATTCCTGCAGTATGTGTATGTTCAAATATGTGTCTACTAGAAATGACCAAATTCCCAACTCTAGGCCAGGCAGCCTTCAGTATGTTCAATAATGGAATATTGTCATTACTTTAAAACATGTTTCTTTATGTTCTGAGACATCCTCACCTAATTGCCACCTCTAATGGCACTGTCAGTAGGAAAATACAACATGGAATGATGCATGTGCAGTGACAACAGGAATTGCAAAATCATATAAATATTAGAATTACTAAAAGAAAAAAAGAATTACTATGAAGATCAGATTAAAAATGGGGAAGACAGGGTTTTGTTATTGCGTCGTTGCAAGGTGAGGGAGGACAGAGAAAGAGCAAACGTCTGAAGACAAACAAATGGGTGGGGCTTCCCTGGTGGTGCAGTGGTTAAGAATCCGCCTGTCAATACAGGGGATACAGGTTCGATCCCTGGTCCCAGAAGATCTCACATGTCGCAGAGCAACTAAGCCCGTGTGCCACAACTACTGAGTCTGCGCTCTAGAGCCCAGGAGCCACAACTACTGAGCCCATGTACCACAACCTCTGAGCCTGTGTGCCACAACTACTGAGCCCGCGTGTCTAGAGCCCGTGCTCTGCAACAAGAGAAGCCACCGCAATGAGAAGCCTGCACACCGCAATGAAGAGTAGCCCCCGCTCGCCGCAACTAGACAAAGCCCGTGTGCAGCAACAAAGACCCAACGCAGCCAAAAATAAATAAATTAAATAAATAAATTTATATTAAAAAAAGTATTTGCTAGATAAATATTAAAAAACAACAACAACAAATGGGCTTCTACTGTCTTTACCCTTTTGGGGTTTCTGCCCATGCGAGGCAAAATTTTCAAAATAATTGAGTGGAAGTGGATTGAACTTGGCAAACACATGCCATCAGTTGAGGCCAGACTCCCTGATCATTTCAAAGCTGTGTGAAGCTGCCTTACAGAGGCAGGGCTGCTGGGGAGCCGCGTTCCACAAGGAGGGCGGAGGGGTGGAGGGACTCACCTCTCCAGGGCTCCCTGTGCTGTGGCTCTGCCTCCCCCTGACTGTTCTCTTCATTTCTGAGTCACTGATTGTGAGTGACAGCTGGAGTAAATACAAAGTCCTTCCCTTCTCTCTTGGGTCTGCTGTCCAAACTCCTTTCCCCTCTGGCTTCCAGGTGCGGGTCCTAGTTGCTGACTGATCCTTCCAGGCTTTGGACAACCTTCCTTCACACTTCAGGCATCAGACTTCATTTCGCCTGCTTTCCCCAGCAGACCTCCCCCGTTGGAGGGGGAGCGGGGGAGCAGGGCCCACGCTTGCCTTCACACTTCAGAGAGTTTGGTAAGTGAGTTTTTCTTCCCAACAGTAAAAGCACTGGGACAAAGGGACCGTGTTTGTTTGAAGCTTGTAATTCAGACATCCATCTTCTTGGTGAATTTGTGTTCTAAATTTTCTCAGAAACCACAGAATAAGCTAAACTTCTTAGGAAGCCCCCAGACTGCTTTCAAACAGCACAAGCTGGGAAACCAAGGTTCCATGATGTTTGCTTCCCGTAGCAACCTGCCAGCTCCTGCTCCCCATGGTTCCCCAATTCATCCTTTAATGCTCTTTTCCCCATTTCATAAGAATATTTTTAAGCTTAAAAAAAAAAACTCTCTCCCTTCTGTTCCTGCATGTCAGAGAGGGCTCTGAGGAGCAAAGTAAATTTTCCTGATTCTGATACCTACAGTACTTGGAACAAATGTGGGTGGGGTGAGAAGGAGATCTTGATGAAATGGAAAGGCATAGGGTGTTTTGTTTTGTTTTAGTTTTTTCCAACTCCAGGGTCCCGTCGCTGACTTTCAATCAACACTGTTCTGCACCTGTTCACAAAGGTAGGCCGGGCATTTAGGTCCACCACAATTGAGGTTATTTTGTTTGAAAACTTCCTGAAATCTCCGTTAACCTTCACAGCGAGTCTCTGAGGTAAACGTAACATCTCTGAACCTAAGATTCTCCAGGTTGGTGACTTAACCCATTTTTCAAATAAGAAGCAGGCCAGTAGAAGGGCCAGAACATAATTACTGAAAAAAAAAATTCCATGAAATGAGAAGACCTATGACAAATGAAGACAGACATTTCCTAGAGAATATAACAGGAAAAAAATGCAAAGAAGGTTCAATTGTTAAATGTCAAATTGCAAAACTTTCTTTCCATTTGTCCAAAACAAAAGGAAAAAAAGAGAATATGTCTTTATTGCAACCAATTTGAAAAACAGTTTGGCAGTTTCTTCAAGTGTTAAACATATGTTTACCATACAACCCAGCCAATCCTGGATATTTACCCCAAATTAACAAAAGCATATGTCCACACAGGGACTTGAAGATGAATGTTCACAGCGGCTTTATTTGTCAGAGCCACAAACTGGAAACAGTCCAAATGTCCAGCAGCAAGTGAATGAATAAGCAAACTGTGGTTCATAATACAATGGAAAGCTACTCAACAATAAAAAAAGATGAACAATTGATATACACAATGACATGGAGTAAAAAAATCCTTACGGTAAATGAAAGAAGTCAGAAAAAAAGAGAATACAGGGACTTCCCTGGTGGTCCAGTGGTTAAGAATCAGCCTTCCAATGCAGGGGATGCAGGTTCAATCCCTGGTCGGGGAACTAAGAGCCTACATGCTGTGGGGCAACTAAGCCTGTGGGCCACAACTAGAGAGCCCACGTGCTGCAACTACAGAGCCCACGCACTCACTCTGGAGCCTGCATGCTGCAACTACTGAGCCCGTGAGCCACAACTAGAGAGAAGCCCACGCCCCGCAGCAGAGGGTCCTGCATGCTGTAATGAAGATCCTGCAGCAGCCAAACATAAATAAATAAATAAATAAATATTTTTTAAAAAGAGAATACACACTGTATGATAGCATTTTTATAAAATATAAACTAATCTATACTGATAGAAAGCAGATGACTTGCTGCTGGGGGAAGAGGTATGAATTACAAGGGGCATGAGGGAACTTTGGGGACATTTACCTTGATTGTGACAATTATTTTATGGATGTCATCAAACTGTACATTTTAAATACATGCCCTTTTTTGTATCAATTGTACCTCAATAAAGCTGTAGAAAACATGGCAATGATTCTTTCCTTCTATTTGAAATGAAAAGAAAAAAAGAATATGCCTATGTGCTCAAGAACTTTGAGATAATTTTGAAGCTTTTAATGAACAGTGGCATAGACTCTTTTCATCTGAATGTTTGGCACTGGTTAGAAAAATAATTTCTACTGTTCAGGCTCTCAGACAGTACATAATTATCTGATTGTGTGGTATTGAGCTTGGAATGAATTTTATGGCTTTGCGTCCTGTTTTCCCATGGATGATGTACTTGTAGAATAGGAGATATCTTTCTATTCCTACTACAGATATTCCTGACTTGGTCCATGGAGTAGTATTTGTCAACATTCCTACTAATCAGGAAGAGCTGGGGAAAAGCTTTTGCCCTTACCCCCTCTCCATGGCAGGAGAAGTAACTTATCTTGTGGATGAGATGAAAAGTGTTCTTCTCTCTGGCTGACCAGCATGGAGGCAGGCTATTTTCTTCCCTCTCCCTATTCTCTAGGTGGTAAATACACGTAGGTTGGGCCTCTTGTCCATCTGATGTGATGGGGCTTGAGATACACCCAGATCCTTCATCCATGTGACTGGAGGAGTCACCTCTGTAGACAGAACTCTCCCACTGTGTGGTGGCAAGGTCTAGACTTGAGTTGAGGTGGAAAGAGGTCATTGAAAGCTGAGTTTGGCTTCAAGTCTGAGTCATAGTCTACAATCTGGCTGATAATAAAGTGGATACTATGATTCAATTTCAACCTCTAAATTGGTTCAGAATCCATAGAGGAGGGAGTTGTGACTAACTAGATGATGGGATCATATCAGGTGGTGCTGCTATTGCAATAGCATTCTGCATGGAAGGGAATGATAGGTGTGTTGTCATATTCCCAATGGGAGGAAGACTCTTTCTACAGATAACATAAAAAGCAAAGGACTCAATTATACTCCAGTAAAGATGTTAAAAAAATAATATAATATAAAATTATACTTTTAGTTATAAAAAAAAAGTAAAGGACTTCCAGTCATGAAATAAATAAGTCATGGGAATGTAATGTACAGCATGGTGACTGTAGTAAATAATACTGTATTGTATATTTGAAAGCTACTAAAAGAATATATTTTAAAAATTCTCATCACAAGAAAAAAATTTATAATTATGTAATGTGCCGTGGAGGTGAGCACAAAAATTTGTAACTATGTATGGTGATGGATGTTAACTAGACTTATTGTGGTGATCAGTTTGCAATATATACAAATATCTAATTGTTACGTTGTACACATGAAACTAATATTATATGTCAATTATATCTCAATTTTAAAAAAGAATGAAAAAAAACAGTTACTAAAAAAGTAAAGGAAGCAACTTCCCTGGTGGTCCACTGGTTAAGAAACCGTCTTGCAATGCAGGGGACGCCAGTTCAATCCCTGGTCGGGGAACTAAGATCCCACATCCTGCAGGGCAACTAAGCCTGCACACTGCAACTACTGAGCCCACGTGCCACAACTACAGAGCCCACGCGCTCTGGAGCCTGCACACCACAACTAGAGAGAAACCCGCACACCGCAAGGAAGAGCCCACGCGCCGCAAGGAAAGATCCCACGTGCCGCAACTAAGACTCGACACAGCCAAAAAAAAAAAAAAAAAAAAGTAAAGGAAGACACACAGGTGAATTTTTTTGTCACATTACTAAGTTAAACAGTTTCTCTCATCTGGCATTTGGATATATCAATTATAAAAAGCATTACACCTTTAAATCAATATATTCAAGGAAGAGATTAATCACACTTCTAAGCTTAGAATGTCAATGCTACTTGAGAGTATGCTATACAATTTTAATATGTGAAGGTATTTTTTTTGTCATTCAGTTGCTAAATTATCAGAATAATTTGGAAGAAGGAGTTGAAGATTTTGAGGACGCATTATTATATAATGTTTAAATGATTAAACCACTTATTAGATGATTTTTCCTGAATTCTTTGTGATTTCAGTTCTTTAAAATGGAAAAACCTAAGGCCCAAAAAAATTAAAAAGGGAAATACCTAAAGCCACCCAAAGATCCTTTTTACCTTGTCACACACCTCTCCATTAATTTCTGAACTTGTCATAGCTGAGGAGGGGTTGGAAAATTTTTGCACAGGTAGAGCCAGAGAATAGAGATGTCATGTGCACAGACACAGAGAAATGGTGCTGAAGAAATGACTTGCAGTAACAAATAAGAACTGACTGTTGAGATATGGACTCAGAGTAAAGAAAAGACAAGTGTGATAGCCCCGTGGAATGATATGCCCTCCATCACACCACTTTTTCATGTCATGGTTCACTCATGAGGGAGTTGAGGGACTAACAATCTCAATGAAGTATCTGCCCCGGATGGGGTAGCTTTGTGAACAGTTTCCACCATACATTTGCTGGAGTTCTCTTGTCTTCTCCTATCATCTGCCACTGAGCCCAGAACTGCCACAAGAGACCTCATCTCCCACCATCCTCATCGATTCTCCATCCCTTTAACCATCTTTATTTTTAAACCAGCTCATCCAATACTTATGTTTGTTTGTTTGTTTTAAAGGGGCATGGGAAGGTCTCTCCAGGTGCAGTGGGGAGGGATTCCAAATTCTTGGGTTGGACAGGTACCATCAAAATGGTTACAGTGCAACAGTCTAAGCCTCATGCTTTCTGTATACTTCTAATAAAACTGTCTGCTGTCCTAGAGCAAAGAGCCTGGAGAGTTTATTGGACTTCCTCAAAAGCAACAGAGTTGGGATAACAGAACCTCCACGAGGAAAATGAGGTTATGTAAGGTGCCTTTTCCAAAGAAGAGAAAGCTAGAGCCAGCCAAGATTTGAACCCAGCTGTGTCTGAGATCAGAACCATACTCTTTAACCACTGCTTTCAAATGATCTCCCTTCTGAGGAAGAGTCTGTCATTACCAGCCCTAAGTAGGTCAATATACGTAACTGCATTTGTTTCTTATAGATCTTCACCTTTTCACTGTGAGCCTGGCCATCCATGGCACTCTTTGATCCTTCTCTTTTAGGAGTGATTCCTAGGGCCAAAGCCCTTCTAGTCTTCTAGGTACTGCAATTATCTCAGGTGTATCTCATAACTCAAGAAAGATGCCAGGAGAAGAGATTGGTTCAAGATGGTGGAGTAGAAGGACGTGCTTTCACTCCCTTTTGTGAGAGCACCAGAATCACAACTAACTGCTGAACAATCATTGACAGGAAGACACTGGAACTCACCAAAAAAGATACCCCACATCAAAAGACAAAGGAGAAGCCACAATGAGATGGTAGAGGGGTGCAATTACAATAAAATCAAATCCCATAACTGTTGGGTGGATGACTCACAAACTGGAGAACAATTATACCACAGAAGTCCACCCACTGGAGTGAAGGTTCTGAGCCCCACGTCAGGCTTCCCAACCTAGGGGTCCAGCAACAGGAGGCAGAATTCCTAGAGAATCAGACTTTGAAGGCTAGTGGGATTTGACTGCAGAACTTCGACAAGTCAGGGGGAAACAGAGACTTCACTCTTGGAGGGCACACACAAAGTAGTGTGCACATCAAGACCCAGGGGGAAGGAGCAGTGACCCCATAGGAGACTGAACCAGACCTACCTGCTAGTGTTGGAGGGTCTCCTGCAGAGGTGGGGGGGGGGTGGCTGTGTCTCACTGTGAGGACAAGGACACTGGCAGCAGAAGTTCTGGGAAGTATTCCTTGGCATGAGCCCTCCCAGAGTCCGCCATTAGTCCCACCAAAGAGCCTGCAGGCTCCAGTGCTGGTTCACCTCAGGCCAAACAACCAACAGGGAGGGAATTCAGACCCACCCATCAGCAGACAAGTGGATTAAAGTTTTACTGAACTCTGCCCACCAGAGCAACAGCCAGCTCTACCCACCACCAGTCCCTCCTATCAAGAAACTTGCACAAGCCTCTTAGATAGCCTCATCCAGCAGCGGGCAGACAGCAGAAGCAAGAACTACAATCCTGCAGCCTGTGGAACAAAAACCATATTCACAGAAAGATAGACAAGATGAAAAGGCAGAGGGCTATGTACCAGATGAAGGAACAAGATAAAACCCCAGAAAAACAACTAAATGGAGTGGAGATAGGCAACCTTCCACAATTCAGAATAATGATAGTGAAGATGATCCAGGACCTCGGAAAAAGAATGGAGGCAAAGATCGACAAGATGCAAGAAATGTTTAACAAAGACCTAGGAGAATTAAAGAACAAACAAACAGAGATGAACAATACAATAACTGAAATGAAAACTACACTAGAAGGAATCATTAGCAGAATAACTGAGGCAGAAGAACAGATAAGTGACCTGGAAGACAGAATGGTGGAATTCACTGCTGTGGAACAGAAAAAAGAAAAAAGAATGAAAAGGAATGAAGACAGCCTAAGAGACCTCTAGGACAACATTAAACGCAACAACATTCGCATTATAGGGGTACCAGAAGGAGAAGAGAGAGAGAAAGGACCCAAGAAAATATTTGAAGAGATTATAGTTGAAAACTTCCCTAACATGGGAAAGGTAGCCACACAAGTCCACGAAGTGCAGAGAGTCCCACAAAGGATAAACCAAAGGAGAAACACACCGAGACACATAGTAATCAAATTGGCAAAAATTAAAGACAAAGAAAATTCTTGAAAGCAGCAAGGGAAAAACGACAAACAACATACAAGGGAACTCCCATAAGGTTAACAGCTGATTTCTCAGAAGAAAGTCTACAAGCCAGAAGGGAGTGGCATGACATATTTAAAGTGATGAAAGGGGAGAACCTACAACCAAGATTACTCTAGCCGGCAAGCATCTCATTCAGATTCGATGGAGAAATCAAAAGCTTTACAGACAAACAAAAGCTAAGAGAATTCAGTACCACCAAACCAGCGCTACAACAAATGCTAAAGGAATTTCTCTAAGTGGGAAACACAAGAGAAGAAAAGGACCTACAAAAACAAACCCAAAACAATTAAGAAAATGGTCATAGGAGCATACATATCGATAATTACCTTAAATGTGAATGGATTAAATGCTCCAGCCAAAAGACACAGGCTTGCTGAATGGATACAAAAACAAGACCCATATATATGCTGCCTACAAGAGACCCACTTCAGACCTAGTGACACATACAGACTGAAAGTGAAGGGAAGGAAAAAGATATTCCATGCAAATGGAAATCAAAAGAAAGCTGGAGTAGCTATACTCATATCAGATAAAATAGACTTTAAAATAAAGAATGTTACAAGAGACAAGGAAGGACACTACGTAATGATCAAGCGGCGGGGGGATCAATCCAAGAAGAAGATATAACAATTATAAATATATATGCACCCAACATAGGAGCACCTCAATACATAAGGCAACTGCTAACAGCTATAAAAGAGGAAATCGACAGTAACACAAGAATAGTGGGGGACTTTAACACCTCACTTACACCAATGGACAGATCATCAAAACAGAAAATTAATAAGGAAACACAAGCTTTAAATGACACAATAGACCAGATAGATTTAATTGATATTTATAGGACATTCCATCCAAAAACAGTAGATTACACTTTCTTCTCAAGTGCACATGGAACATTCTCCAGGATAGATCACATCTTGGGTCACAAATCAAGCCTCAGTAAATTTAAGAAAATTGAAATCATATCAAGCATCTTTTCTGACCACAACACTATGAGATTAGAAATCAATTACAGGGGAAAAAAAGTAAAAAACACAAACACACGGAGGCTAAAAAATACATTACTAAATAACCAAAAGATCACTGAAGAAATCAAATAGGAAATCAAAAAATACCTAAGGACAAATGACAATGAAAACACGATGAGCCAAAACCTACAGGATGCAGCAAAAGCAGTTCTAAGAGGGAAGTTTATAGCTATACAAGCCTACCTCAAGAAACAAGAAAAATCTCAAATAAACAATCTAACCTTACACCTAAAGGAACTAGAGAAAGAAGAGCAAACAAAACCCAAAGTTAGTAGAAGGAAAGAAATCATAAAGATCAGAGCAGAAATAAATGAAATAGAAACAAAGAAAACAATAGCAAAGATCAATAAAAATAAAAGCTGGTTCTTTGAGAAGATAAACAAAATTGAAAAACCATTAGCCAGACTCATCAAGAAAAAGAGGGAGAGGACTCAAATCAATAAAATTAGAAATGAAAAAGGAGAAGTTACAACAGACACTGCAGAAATACAAAGCATCCTGAGACTACTACAAGCAACTCTATGCCAATAAAATGGACAACCTGGAAGATATGCACAAATTCTTAGAAAGGTATAACCTTCCAAGACTGAACCAGGAAGAAATAGAAAATATAAACAGACCAATTACAAGCACTGAAATTGAAACTGTGATTTAAAATCTTCCAACAAACAAAAGTCCAGGACCAGATGGCTTCACAGGTGAATTCTATCAAACATTTAGAGAACAGCTAACACCCATCCTTCTCAAACTCTTCCAAGAAATTGCCAAGGAAGGAAAACTCCCAAACTCATTCTATGAGGCCACCATCACCCTGATACCAAAACCAGACAAAGATACTACAAAAAAAGAAAATTACAGACCAATATCACTGATGAATATAGATGCAAAAATCCTCAACAAAATACTAGCAAACAGAATCCAACAGCACATTAGAAGGATCATACACCATGATCAAGTGGGATTTATCCCAGGGATGCAAGGATTCTTCAATATACGCAAATCAATCAATGTGATACACCATATTAACAAATTGAAGAATAAAAACCATATGATCATCTCAATAGATGTAGAAAAAGCTTTTGACAAAATTCAACACCCATTTATGATAAAAACGCTCCAGAAAGTGGGCACAGAGGGAACCTACCTCAACATAATAAAGGCCATATATGACAAACCCACAGCAAACATAATTCTCAGTGGTTGGTGAAAAACTGAAAGCATTTCCTCTAAGATCAGGAACAAGAAAAGGATGTCCACTCTCACCACTATTATTCAACATAGTTTTGGAAGTCCTAGCCACGGCAATCAGAGAAGAAAAAGAAATAGAAGGAATACAAATTGGAAAAGAAGAAGTAAAAATGTCACTGTTTGCAGATGACATGATACTATACATAGAGAATCCTAAGGATGCCACCAGAAAACTACTAGAGCTAATCAATGAATTTGGTAAAGTTGCAGAATACAAAATTAATGCACAGAAATCTCTTGCATTCCTATACACTAATGATGAAAAATCTGAAAGAGAAATTAAGGAAACACTCCCATTTACCATTGCAACAAGAAGAATAAAATACCTAGGAATAAACCTACCTAGGGAGACAAAAGACCTGTATGCAGAAAACTATAAGACACTGATGAAAGAAATTAAAGATGCTACAAACAGATGGTGAGATATACCATGTTCTTGGATTGGAAGAATCAATACTGTGAAAATGAGTATACTACCCAAAGCATCTACACATTCAATTCAATCCCTATCAAATTACCAATGGTATTTTCTAAAGAACTAGAACAAAAAAATCTTAAAATTTGTATGGAGACACAATAGACCCCGAATAGCCAAAGCAGTCTTGAGGGAAAAAAACGGAGCTGGAGGAATCAAGACTCCCTGACTTCAGACTATACTACAAAGCTACAGTAATCAAGACAATATGGTACTGGCACAGAAACAGAAATATAGATCAATGGAACAGGATAGAAAGCCCAGAGATAAACCCATGCACCTATGGTCAACTAATCTATGACAAAAGAGGCGAGGATATACAATGGAGAAAAGACAGTCTCTTCAATAAGTGGTGCTGGGAAAACTGGACAGCTACATGTAAAAGAATGAAATTAGAACACTCCCTAACACCATACAGAAAAATAAACTCAAAATGGATTTGAAACCTAAATGTAAGACCGGACACTATAAAACTCTTTGAGGAAAACATAGGAAGAACACTCTTCGACATAAATCACAGGAAGATCTGTTTTGATCCACCTCCTAGAGTAATGGAAATAAAAACAAAAATAAACAAATGGGACCTAATGAAACTTAAATGCTTTTGCACAGCAAAGGAAACCATAAAGATGAAAAGACAGCCCTCAGAATGGCAGAAAATATATGCAAATGAATCAATGGACAAAGGATTAATCTCCAAAATATATAAACAGCTCATGCAGCTCAATATTAAAAAAACGAAAAACCCAATGCAAAAATGGGCAGAAGACCTAAATAGACACTTCTCCAAAGAAGACATACAGATGGCCAAAAAGCACATGAAAAGCTGCTCAACATCACTAAGTATTAGAGAAATGCAAATCAAAACTACAATGAGGTATCACCTCACACCAGTTAGAATGGGCATCATCAGAAAATCTACAAACAACAAATGCTGGAGAGGGTGTGGAGAAAAGGGAACCCTCTTGCACTGTTGGTGGGAATATAAACTGATACAGCCACTACGGAGAACAGTACGGAGGTTCCTTAAAAAACTAAAAATAGAACTACCATAAGACCCAGCAATCCCACTACTGGGCATATACCCTGAGAAAACCATAATTCAAAAAGAGTCATGTACCACAATGTTCATTGCAACATTATTTACAATTGCCAGGACATGGAAGCAACCTAAGTGTCCACTGACAGATGAATGGATAAAGAAAATGTAACACATATACACAATGGAATATTAATCAGCCATAAAAAGAAACGAAATTGAGTTATTTGTAGTGAGGTGGATGGACCTAGAGTCTGTCATATAGAGTGAAGTAAGTCAGAAAGAGAAAAACAAATATCGTATATTAACGCATATATGTGGAACCTAGAAAAGTGGTACAGATGAACTGGTTTGCAGGGCAGAAATTGAGACACAGATGTAGAGAACAAACATATGGACACCAAGGGGGGAAAGCGGCAGGGGTGGTGGTGGTGGTGTGACGAATTGGGCAATTGGGATTGACATATATACACTAATACATGTAAAATGGATAAGTAATAAGAACCTGCTGTATAAAAATATAAATAAAATTCAAAAATTCAAAAAAAAAAAAGAAAGAAAGAAAGATGCCAGGAGCCCTGCACTTTCAATTCTTAGTGTAACTTATGTGCTGTTGCTCCCACTTCCATTTGCCATGGGTACTCAGCCTCTGGTCTTACCCCAGGCCAATCCTGCAACAGTATTTCTTTGCTTGTATAATTCCCAATACCAAATCCCATCCACAAATGTAGATTTGACTCAAGATTTTGTAAGAGAGGCAGAAGAGGTAGTTTATGTTGCATTACAGATAGCATTTCATTCAAAAATTCTGGGATATCTTCTTCTTTTTTTTTTTTTTTTAAATTTTATTATTTATTTATTATTTATTTTTCGCTGTGTTGGGTCTTCATTTCTGTGCGAGGGCTTTCTCTAGTTGCGGAGAGTAGGGGCCGCTCT
This sequence comes from Balaenoptera physalus, assembly GCF_965194825.1. Lineage (NCBI taxonomy): Eukaryota > Metazoa > Chordata > Mammalia > Artiodactyla > Balaenopteridae > Balaenoptera > Balaenoptera physalus. The sequence goes on along the minus strand of NC_138896.1, from coordinate 66,878,159 downwards.
ACATCGCGGTGCGCGGGCCTCTCACTCTCGCGGCCTCTCTTGTTGCAGAGCACAGGCTCCAGTAGCTGTCGCTCACGGGCTTAGTTGCTCCGCGGCATGTGGGATCCTCCCAGATCAGGGCTCGAACCCGTGTCCCCTGCATTGGCAGGCAGATTCTCAACCACTGCGCCACCAGGGAAGCCCTGGGATATCTTCTAATTCTCTCTTCTTGGACTTGCAGCCATCTACCTTCCAGGCTTCTGACCATCTCTTCTCGGTTCATTTGTGGAGCAATTTAGCTCTCTCCCTGTTTTCATATCCAAGTTTACATACCTCCACAAAACCATTGAGAATATTGTCAAGTGGATCAAATGCTATTGTTTCTGAGTATAAGGATTTTTGTTTGAACTGAGCCAAGTAAATGATTCTTAATCAATGAATAGCCAACCATTTTAAAGACAGTGAGATACTGTAAATATTTAATGTAGAAGGAAGCAAGGTAATAGAACCAACTAAAACCCATCTTGTTCAGGAGAGATGAGAGGAGAGATGGTTAGGTTTTCTGAAGAGCCACTCCTGAAATCTTTACAATGAATATGCCTTTTGTCCTCATGGAACCATTTGTTCCTGGAGAGGCTTCCTCGCCTGAAAAGTGAGGAGGCTGGCGAAGATCTTCTTTGACAAATCATTCGTCTTCATGAGGCCAAGATAGGGACCACTGGGCTGAAATTCATGTCTCCAATCCCAGAGACTGAGTGGGAGAGACAAGGCCTCCCCAGGAGAGGGCTCAAGCGCAGCCCAAACTTGGGTGTAAAAGCCAGTACTGTACTTGCTTCAAAACTAGTTTTTGGTTTTTGGGTTTTTTAAATAAATTTATTTATTTTATTTATTTTTGGCTGCGTTGGGTCTTGGTTGCTGCACGCAGGCTTTTTCTAGTTGTGGCGAGCGGGGGCTACTCTTCGTTGCAGTGCACGGGCTTCTCATTGCGGTGGCTTCTCTTGTTGCGGAGCACGGGCTCTAGGTGCACGGGCTTCAGTAGTTGTGGCATGCAGGCTCAGTAGTTGTAGCTTGCTGGCTCTAGAGCACAGGCTCAACAGTTGTGGTACACTGGCTTAGTTGCTCTGCAGCATGTGGGATCTTCCCAGGCCAGGGCTCAAACCCGTGTGCCCTGCATTGGCAGGTGGATTCCCAACCACTGTGCCACCAGGGAAGCCCTCCAAACTAGTTTTTAAGCAGCTAAGACATTTTGTCCAGCAAGGAAAAACAATGATAATGTGGACTAGAGTCAAAGAACTCCATCCATGTAGACACACATTCTGGTATCTTTCTGTCTTTATCAACACTACCTCCTGCCATGCTGATGTGGAGAAGAATAGGGTACCTTTTGTGAGGCTTTGCACAAAACTATAGAGAGTACAGTAAGCTTCCTAATACCCTGCTGTCTCCCTTCATGGTCTCTCCTAGACTCCCAGTACCTCATCCACTTTTCTCTCTAGCCTGAGAGAATTATAGAAGAGGCTCAGTCCTAGGATTGTGGTGATTCAAGATTTGGTGTTTGTAATGGAGAAGCAACTACAATGAGGAATGTATTTGCTTCCAGCCATTCTACGCCCAAATGTTGACAATTTGCTTCTGTCAGCTACTGAAGATCCTTGGGTTGTGCTATATAAACAAGAATTAGCTCTCCTCCCTTTGACCCAGGATAAGAACCTGAGAATCTGCATTACTCACAGACTTCAGTAGCTAATTTTTATGCAATTTAAAATGTGATAACCACTCTGATACAGGGGAAGATTATGGATGGAAGCTATCATGGAATATATTGGGAAGGGTGAGGGGGTGGTGTTTGTTACGTGTGGGCCAAGGGAGGTTCGGCAGCCTAGGATGCCTTTTAAGAGCTGAGAAATTCAGTGATCAAATTTTGGTGGTTCCTCTAGCACTTTCCTATCCATTGTCCCCACTCCTCAACCTCCGTTTTGGGTTGACATACATTTGGCTGGCTGCAAAGCAAGGCTGGCAAAGGTCTGTTACTGTCCCTCTGTCTCCCTCTTTCCCTTAGACACAGAGCTGCTGAGATGAGCTGGTTCATAGCCCCTTGAAAGGACTAGTGATGACACATTTGCATTAACATCTGTCCATTTGTTTCCAGACACAGTCTGGGTGGCCTCATTTAAGTAGAAACTGCACACTGGGAGCTTCCTAATTATCTCCTGCACCTATGTGTAGTCTTTGCAGCTGTTCTGGGGTCTCAGGGGGCTTCCACGAGGCCCTTACAGGTTTCCTGCCCACCTGTCAGCCTCTCCATCCCTACTTGACAGTAGGACTCAGCTGTAGCCAGAGCACAGAGGTCAGGACTTGAGCTGGCCTCTACATGCTCTGTAATCATAGCCAGAAATGGAGAACACTGTCTTGAGTGAGTGTGCTTGGCTTTGCTGAGGCTCATTGAGGCTCCCCACCTAGGGAATCCTGAGACCTTTTCCCTGGGAAGAAGAGAGGAGACAGCAAAGATAGCTGATGAGCTCCTTAGAAGTAGAGCTGAGTCAGAACTTTGAGTGGCGTGGCTCCTGGGGTCACACCCAATGAGAACTCAGACCAAACTTGGTAGCTGTGGGGAAGGGGGGGTTAACATCTGTTCCAAGGCTTTCTCCTGTCCTGTTAACTTTGTATGACCTCCTTTCAAGCTGAAGTGGGGAATGGTTTTCATCTTGCAATAGACTCTGAGAGGCAGCCCCTTGGAGCATATTCTGGCTGGTGTCCTACTAGGTGGGGTCTGCCCTCAGGAAAGAGGAAAAGCATGTTCCCTTTAGGGAACAAGGTCAGGCTCTTTGAGCACAATCATTCCCAAGATCTTAGACTCAAAGGTAAGCTTCTCTGATCCCTACTAATAGGATTCATGAAGGTCTGATGGATGTAGGGAGAAGGGAAGGGCGATAATAACCCAGGGGGCTTAACCTCTTGGTCACCAGTGGAATGAGAAGTGTTAGAAAATTCTCCATATTAATAGAGTGGGGCATGTTATCAGATATGTGCTCATCTGTCTTGAGTTGGTCTTCCTAGAATAGAGCCTGCGAGAGACTCAAGGTTATGGGATTTATTGAGGGAAAGTTCTTCAAGAAAAACCTATAAGTAAGGGAAGGAGCTAGGAAAGGGAAGGGGGAAGAGCTGAGGAAGGATGAAGTCTCAGCCTGGTCAACGGCAAGGAATACCCGCTATCCCCCAGGTTTGATTCCATTCCCTGATGATGCTCCACTCCTGCTTCAACCCCTGCCTACAAGCTTCACTGGGTGCTGGAGATGGACCAGGTCCTGGAGATGGACAGTGCCCCTGTCTTGAAGGGCTCAAAGTGGTCATCAATGCCTATAGGCAAACAAGTATCTACGTTATTACACTTTTCACTATCACTTTTCAAGTATCTATGTTATTACACTTTTCTATGTTACTTCCATACCTGTACCGGGAAGTGCATTATTTCTAGTTAATCAGTCTCTGCTCTTGGGCACCCAGTTTGCAAATACATTTCACACCTAGTTTTCTAATGGTTCTGAAATAACATTCCCCCCAAATTTTGTTCTGGGCTACAATGATGGGTCATTATTTCCATAAAAAGAGCTGCAAATTTTGTTTTCCACTTAAAAATCCACTTATATGTTTAGGCGAGTTTCTTTTAATTTGATGTTTCAAAAATGATTATCATATTGAGGTTTGTGCATTTGTAACTAAAGGTTAACTTCACTTCAATTAAGGTGATAAAATCAATGTGTTTATGCCATAATTCAGAACATGGTAGTAAAGTTAATTTTATTTTAAAATTAAAGTTGAGGGCTTCCCTGGTGGCGCAGTGGTCGAGAATCTGCCTGCCAATGCAGGGGACGCGGGTTCGAGCCCTGGTCTGGGAGGATCCCACATGCCGCGGAGCAGCTGGGCCCGTGAGCCACAGCTACTGAGCCTGCGCGTCTGGAGCCTGTGCTCCGCAACAAGAGAGGCCGCGATAGTGAGAGGCCCGCGCACCGCGATGAAGAGTGGCCCCCGCTTGCCGCAACTACAGAAAGCCCTCGCACAGAAACGAAGACCCAACGCAGCCAAAAAAATTAATTAATTAATTAATTAAAAAAAAAAATTCAGGGCCCGGGGTCCTCTGTCCCCGAGGGGGGGGGGGAATTAAAGTTGAAAGCTTTAAATTATGTCATCTATTTGTTTAGTGTGTATATTTAAGTGTACATATAAAGGTATAGTATAATTAATGAACGAAGGAAGCTTATGAATAATGAAGAAGAGAGAACTAGGAGCTTAAAACTGATGTTTGGAGTATTCAGTTGGCTCTTACTAACAGGTGGTAAAGAGTTGTTCTCCACATTTTGTGTGACCTGCCCAGAGAACAGAGGTTCCTCATCTCCTCAGAAAAACCCTCACTTGAAAGCTGGATAACTTTGTGTCTTGGTGATGACACTTATGCTCTGGAGTTATTTTATAAGCAAACAACATAAGTTCCTTGCTTCTAAAAGAGCTAGAGCTTCTAGGTTACCTTCTGCTATGTCTATTTGAAACTCTTTTGTTACCATTCTGGTTAATAAAGGAGCCAGGCTATAAGCATATTTTATCCTCAGGCCCCTATGCCCCTATCATAATCAAGTGGCCAGTCTCCGGCGACGACTCTTCTTTTTAACGTTGTGCCTACTTAACGGGATGGATTGGAAGGCCCTGGAGATTTGTTAAGGCTCTCCATGGCCATAATATCTTCTTACCTTCAGGATAATTTGGTCTGATCTGTATAAAATAGTCATGTATACATATGTTTTATCCATGAAAGGATTCTATCATCCTCCACTTTAAAATCATGTTTGTCACTAACAAAGTAGAGTCATTTCGTTTTGTCGTCAACAACTGGATTCTCCGCTCTCCTTTCATTTTGCCTGAAGGTCTGTTATAAGCTACAGGCCAGAAACTAGGTCTTCCTAAAGTAACAACAACAAAGGACAGCATGGGAGCATCAGCAGGAAGGACTGCACCAAATGTGATAATCAGACAATTATCGATACTGCCGCAGGTTTCCCAGAGAAGCTAACCTCACCACTGTGAGCAGACGTGTCAGACTGTGCCAGGGACATCAGTCAGAGCTTCCAGGACTCTTGAAACCCAGAAGTAGATGACATTATGAAAGCAGACAGCAGATCCAAGGTTGAATGAAACAAGAATTGATTATGTAGACAGAATGAAATAGATGAGAAAAGTATTATTGTATTTGTTGGCATTGTCTTTAGTGTTCTATTTTTGAGGGGCATACAAAGAAGCCCCTTTTCTGTATTCTTGGGACGTCTTTAACCCTCGAAATAGCTGGCTGGAAACTGGAATGAAACTGAATGATGCCTCATCTTAATTGACTCCTCAGAATTCATGAAAGACATTCTAAGGGGAATCTTAATATAGGTACAAGCTAAAGAATCACAGAAGAATGTAAGGACGATGATGCCCCTGGTAACTGGAATGCAGATGAATGTTTTTACAGTGGGCTATGCTTAGTTATAATAATAGCACCTATCTTACAGAGTTCTTGTGAGGATGAGACCAATAATCTGTGAAAAGAGTTTATGACAGCGCTTGGCCTGAAGTAATTCTCAATAAATATTATTTTTTAAGGTTATTATCACTGATATAATTGCGTTTGATTCTCATAGTAACTCTGTGAGATAGGACTGTAAAAATGAGGAGACGACTGGCAGAATGGAGTAAGAAGGGATGTTTCTTCCATAAGCATGCATAGATGCTGGTCATAGCTCAGTCACTGGCTGCTTCTAGACCACAGGGGACAGGTGCCCTCTGTGCTTATGCAAGGCACAACATGCACAACTGTACATGGTGGTCCTAGTTTAGAAGCTGACATTGGGTAAATATCTGAACGTGATGAAGTAGCAAATCTTGCAGATATTTTAGAGAAGAGCATTCCAGGGAACAGCATGGGCAAAGACCTCAGACAGGAACATATCTGGTGAGACTGAGGAGTGGCCAGGAGGCTAGTATGGTAAAGGCATTTGAATGAGAGGCAGAGTAGATGGTGATGAGATACGGAGTCGTACGGTGTCCTGACCATTTGGCTCCCTCAGTCCTGGTGGGGGGCCTTTGGCTTTTACCCCAAGTGAGATGAGAGCCATTGGAGGGTTTTGAGCAGAGGGGTGATGGGACACTAAAAGCTCACTCAGGCTCTTGTGGTAAGCGGTCAGTATAGAAGCAGGGAGATCAGTTAGGAGGCTAGTGCAAAGGCCATCTCGATGTTACAGGCACAGGATACAGCAACAAATAAAACCAGGCCAGCCTTCATGTTTGGAGATATGGGTAGTAAGACAAAGAAGCAGGTTGAAATGCAGTATGTCATGAAGACGAGTGGGTAGAGGGTGATGGAAGATGTCTGCGGCAGGTCAACAACGCTCTCGCCATTAACTGCTAAAACAGCCAGAAACAAACACTAAAAACATGTTTTTGAAGGCTTCTGAATGCAACCAAAACTGGGGGCAGAATCCTGAAGCTGGAATCACAGGGAGATATATTCGTCAGCTGCTTTTACCCTTGGGCACTGGCCAAAGTGTCAGACAAGAGGTCCCATTAAAATATAAGCCAGATCATGTCATTCCTTTGGTCCACACCTTCCCATAAATACTCATCTAATTTAGCGTAAAGCCAACGTCTTTTCGATAACTACAGGTCCTGCAATTGGCCCCCCTTTATTAGCTCTCTAACCATTTCCTATTATGATTTCCCTTTACACCTTCTGCTTCAGCCACCCTGAGTGTTTTGCTGCTCCTCAAACCTCCCAAGCACATGTGTGTCTCAGGGCCTTTGCACACCATGCATATTAGCTGGGATGCACCTCTTCCAGAGATTAGCACTCCTATCTCCTTGTCCTCCTTTCTCACTGCTACCTTTTCAATGATTCCTTCCCTGACACACTACTCAAGATTACAACACTCCCTTACATTTTTTCTCCATAGCATTAATCACCGTGGTCTTTATTACATACTTACTTATTGGTTTTGATTACTCTTTCCTCTCCCCACAAGGCAAGCTAAGAGGGAATTTATTTTTATGTTTTGCTCACATTACCTAAAACAGGGACTGGCCCCTTGCAGGGCCTTGATAAATATATGTTGAATAAATCACTGAATGAATGAATGAATGAATGACCTACATACCACCAACACTGATAAGTTTCAACCATATAGAGTTAAATTAATTTGAAACTGAAGGAGATGACAGAAGCTGACACAAAACTCTCCTCCTTAGGAAGTTCAGTGTTATGGGAGGAGAGTCCAGCAAACCTCACTAATAATCCCTTAGATTTTAAAGTTAAAGCCTGAAGACATGGATGAACTGTAGAAAAGTCAGCAATAACCTTGGCCTGCTATAGATCTATTCAAAAGGGCTCAGAAGGAAAAGAATGTGGTCAGGCTGTTTTTCTGACTTGGTTTCCAAATGGGAGCTTGATCTAGCTTCTAGATGTGAGAGAAAGCCTCCTACCCTGGAATGAAACAATCTGCAGAAAGAAGTCTCAGTAAACAACCTATCAAGAGCCATTTGCACACATGTAGACAAAACAAAAAAGTGATGGAAAATGTAAAATTTTCTTCAGTCTCATCAAATAGTCCACAAGCCTTTTGAATTTGTCATTCATCTTTTCTCCCATGTGACCTGTTCACCTAAAAGTAGGGCATCTATTGTCAGTCCTAAATCACACCTCCCTATTGGATATGGGATTTCATCAACATACACTAAGCGTTCACTACATTTTAGTTGAATGAGGCTAAAGGCACAGCACACAGAACAAATGCATGTACCCAATGGTGATATTCAAAATATTTAACCATGCACATGGCTCAGAAAGAACAACTCCCATAAACAACCAGTACAGCTATAGCAGAGAATACTGGTTGAAAATCAGCCACACATTTATCACCTCTCTCTCCCACCCCCAACACAGATTCAAACACCACTGTATGAGACACTGTATCTAATTGTGACAATGTCCTTGACCCTTTGGTCTGCAGCCTTTCTTATTTCCTAATGCATTCATTCACTTAGAGAAAGTAAACTGAGTCACCTATAAAGTCCTACCTTTCTAGGATGTAGGCTTCTTAATGTTTTGCTGACTTCTGAGTAAAAATTTTGCATCACTAGATATTAACTGTTTAAGTTCAGTACAAATATACACAGGTTCTAGGCCAATAAAGGTGATTTGCATGCCTACCCAGTCTGATCTTTTCACTATCTCAGCAAAAGTAATTTCGCATACAAGTAACTTACTAATAATTTCTACTTTTATTATTCAAAGAGCTCTTATAAGTACATGGGTCTCTTCAATGATATAAAACTTCCTTTTCTTCAAGATTAAATATAAAACTTTAATTAAAATACTCAAGGCGATAAAGTCAAATTCTAATCCCTTTAAGTAGTCAATGAAATGGAATTGAAAGAGAGAGGAATGGTGGATTGTTTTTCAATGATCCATTCAATCTTTTAAAGTTTTTCATTATCTTCCAAAAAATAAGTTATCTGAGATAATAAGTTTCTTCTTTACAGGAGGCAAAATTTTCCAATGAAACTGTTATTATTCACTCAATCAATATTAAAATAATCAGCTACAGGGAATGGTGCGTCTACAAAATAAATGCCTGCTTTGGACACGTCATCTTTTTGTAGACTGTTTCTGTGCAATTTTATTTTATGTATGTCTATCTCATCTCAGCATTCATTATGGAAGGAGAGACGATTTTCTAATTTTACTGACTTCAATACACCAGCAGCAGCAACCGTGCAGGCGTATAACTTCAGCATTTGTTCTACAATATTTTAACACACACCATCCATACCTCCAATTTCCTTCCCTACGTCCATAAAAAGTTGTTTGATCCAGCTGTCATGAAAAGTGTTAAAGTTCATTTGAAACTACATATATAGGGGACTTCCCTGGTGGTCCAGTGGCTAAGACTCCATGCTCCCAGTGCAGGGGGCCCGGGTTCTATCCCTGGTCAGGGAACTACATCCCGCATGCCGCAACTAAAGACCCCACACAAGGCAACAAAGACCCCACGTGCCTCAACTAAGACCCGGCATAGCCAAATAAATAAATATTAAAAAAAAAAAAAGAAATTACATATATATGTACAATGGTAGGTTTCTCTCCATCACCACAATTATGCTATTACATATCTTGTGTACTGTGAATAATAAATCAAACAATTCTAAGTGTCTCTTCTCGCACAAAGTTGCCAGCTCTTTCCTTTTTAAGATGAGAAGACTTTTAAAAATTAATATGTGGTTATTAAAAATTATAGCCAACAGGAGAACCATCATCTTGAAGATTAGAAGACAGAATAGTCTCTGAAAAAATGACTTGCTATAGACAGTAAAACAAAACTTAAAAAACTGTCATGCTAAAAAAAAAACCCAAAAAAACAAAAACCCACAACTGTCATGCTTTATGGAACAAAAGGAGAAAGCATGAAATGGAGGTGACTGTACCTTATTCATGAACACATATTAGAGTATTTGCCACATAGTAGTCACTAAATAAATATTTGTCAATTTAATAGTTGAAGAAAATTTTTCTGGAATCACACCAGGATATGCGTATCAACACTAAACACATCTTGGGTAAATTTTTTTTTTTTTTGTATTTAAAGAATGAAAGATAGGTAGATAGATAAATAAATGAGAAAGGGAGGAAGAAAGAGAGTTCTAGAAGCACTGAGTAAAGGAAAAAAATTAGGAATGGAAATTAGACTGGGCTCAGATTTCTCTGGAAATACTAAATTCTAAAGGACAATGAGGAAACCTCTACAGAATTTAAGAAAAAGTTGTAACCTCCCCCAAATTTATATCCTGCCAAACTTTTATGTCTAAAGGCAACAGAAAAATATTTCAAGCATTTTATTCTTATAATCATCTTGAAATATTACATAAATATTTCATACCAGCAGTCTTCAATATAACATACACTTACCTCAGGAATACACAAAATTTTTCAAGGAGATAAATGGGCACAGATGGTTTTATAGGAATCAATTCCTAGATCCTGAACATACGTATTGTTTTTCAAAACTAGTTCACTTGGTTCTTCTTTCTAAACTCCCATTTAATAATCACTCCTTTCCTACTCGACAAAAGAAAGATCAACCTCTTACTCACCCGGAAAATTACTATTCTACAGGATTGCTTTTCATGTCAATATCTCTGGAACAATTCAGAATAATAGTATCAGGACTGAGAAATTGCATGACTCTGAAGACTTAGTAAAAAACACTTTTGCAGATAAGGGAAGTAGCATCTGTTGTCTTTAATAAATTGAATGTTAAGCTGATGGATCATTTAAAAAATTGTTTCATACTAGTGAATGTGATTTTTGGCTTCTAACACAGGGGTCTAAAGAACTGAGTAACATTGTTATAGAAAATACTTTCTATTCCTATCTACTTAAACATTAGTTTGCATTTCCTCAACTTTTATATAAATGTACTCTTTTTAGTCCGACTTCTTTCAGTCAGCATAATACCTTTGAAATTCACGTGTGTTGTTGCTTATATCAACAGTCCTTTTTGTTAATGAATGGTCTTCAATTATATGGATATACTACAGTTTACTTATCCACTCAGCTATTGATGTACATTTAAGTTGTTTTGGCTATTACAAATAAAGCTGCTATGAACATCTGTGTACAAGTTTTTGCATGAACACATGTTCTAATAAGTACGTAATATGTAACAATGATTTTCTTTTGCATGAATCTCTAGGAGTGGAATGAGTAGATCATATGGTAGGTGTATATTTAATGTTTTAAGAAGCTGACAAACTATTTTCCAAAGAGGTTGTGCCATTTTATATTCCACCAGCATTGTATGAGAATTCCAGTTCTGCCATGTCGTCACCAATGCATTGTAAGTGGAAGCTTAAGCAGTGCTTAGAGAAAATTTTATAGCTTAAGTGCGTATACTAGAAAAAGAAAGTCCTAAAATCAATAATCTACCCTGCCAATGTAAGAAACTAGAAAACAAAGAGAAAATTATATCCAAAGCAAGCAGAAAGAAGGAGTTAATAAAGATAAGAGCAGAAATCAGTGAAATTAAAAATAGAAATACAGTAGAGAAAAATCAATAAAACCAAAGGCTGGTACTTCATAAGCATTAATAAAATTGGTAAATCAGATAAACTAAAGAAAAAAAAAAGTTACAAATTAACAATAGAAGGAAAAAAGAGGGGCCATCACTACAGATCTGACAGACACTAAATAGACGCTAAATTCATCTGTGATAAACATAATTTGATAATAAGGGAACTAAAAAGATAATAAGGGAATACTACAAAAAACAGCATCCACAAATTTAACAACTTAGATGAAATGGATCAATTCCTTGAAAGACATAAACTATCAAAATTCACTCAAGAAGTGTAGATAACTTGAATATTGCTATATATATTAAAGAAATTGAATTCATAGTTGTTGTTGTTTTAAAGTAATAAAGAATCTTCCAGGCCTAGAAGATTTTACTGGCAAATTCTATCAAATATTTAAGGAAGAAATAATACTGATTCTACACAATCACTTTAAGAAAACAGGATGAAAGAAAACACTTCTCAAAGACATAAGAAAGAAAACTACAGACCAATATCACTCATGAATATAGATACACCACCACCCCCAAATTAGCAAATCAAATTCAGCTATATATAAAAAGGATAATACATCACAACCAAGTGGAATTTATCATGGGAATGAAAGGTTGGTTCAACATTTTAAGAAGAATCAATATAATTTACCATATTAACAGACTAAAGAGAAAAGTAATATGATCATTTCAGCAGATGCAGAAACAGAATTTGATGCTTCCACCTCAGTAATACCTAGCAGTGGGCTCAGGTCAATGTACTTCTCAGAGCAAAAAGACCCAGTCATCTGGTTGCTACTTACATGGCTAGAGGTGGGCTGTGCTTGCTTATGTGTTCTAAGGAATAAATACTGCATGGGTATAAGGACATCACCCAGATAATAATCTTCCTAAATAAAGCTCCTTGAGCCCTCTGTTAAGGATGGAGGCAAGGAGGGGGAAAGGTGGGAAGGCAGATGCCCATTTCAACAAAATATTTCTGACTTTGACATCAGCATTTTATAAAGATACAAGTCTTAGAAGAAATAAATAAGAGAGGAGGAAATTGGAATACCTCAGGGGCCTTCAAACTTCTTTTGATAATGTTTTAATGAGATTTGTGAATCTCATTTTGTGACTTAAATAAAAGTCTTTCTGCTGAGAAGTTGAACAATGCTTTTTTAGACTTTCTCTTCTGTTATGAGACTGTTAAGAGAGGGCACTGATGAGTACTAAACATTTTCCTTGATGAAATTCCTTCTCTTTTCTTTGGAATGTTTTCCCCTCTAGCCTCAGGACTATGTGCTCTTACTTTAGCCTTTGAGACAACAGCAGCAGAGTGTTTTCTAGTAACACCTGGAGCAGGGCTCACAGTGGATCCATTCTAATAATAATAAGGGCTTGAAACTAATTGTAGTTCTACTTGCCACTCATTTACCTATTGCTTCCAACGAAATCCAAAGATGTTACGGTTCACAGGGACCTAAAACTCCAGCTCCTTCTCCTGTGACTCTGCCCCTTGCTCTCTAAGCTCCAGCCACAACTTCAGTTTCTCAAATTCATAAATCCTTTGTAAAAACCTATGCCTTCAGACATGTTCCCTCTGTTTGAAATGCTCTTCCCCTCACTCCCCACCTGGTTAACCCCTCTTCATGCTGCAAGCCAGCTTAAATGTCTTGTCCTGAACACATTCCAGTCCATCTAGGAATTGTCCTCCATTACACTTCCTCTTAGCACCTCATACTATTTCTTTATTGTACGCAGCATGACTTGTGGTTCCATATCCATTTCCTTGGCATCCTTCTCCCACTAGATTGTAAATTCCATGCAGGCAGGAGCAATATTCACTTTATATACCATTGTGTCTCCAATGCATAAGCAATTCCTACCACATAGTAAGTGCTCAGTAAATCTGTATTGAGTGGATGCTGAATATACTATCACTATCCTTCTGTACTCTAATACTTGATCAAAAGTGAATACCCCAGTTTTTAAGCCTCCTCAAAATATGTTACTATGAAAATATGTTATTATAATTAATTTTAACAGCATAGCATGCCTATTAAAATTACATGCACTACTAGAATGCTAATAAAAATACTGTTGCCTGAAAGAACAAGGCACAGTTTTGAATGTGAAGATAGATTGGCGCGTTAGAAACTCAAGAAGCTTTACCACCTGTTTCATCTGGCATTATCACCGTGGGCTGCAACCACATGTGATCAGATAGCTTAGAATAAAAACAGTTTTGTAACAATTTCCAATAAATTCCTTTACTTTTCTGTACTTTCCCCAACCATTTCTTCATAAATGCTCATGAAATGGAAAAATGTTAATAATTTGATTTTTTTTAGTGGACTCCAAATGTGTGCTTGACTCAGTGATGACGATCAGCAAGGAGAATCCAAGAAGTGTGTAATGTGGATTGTCTCCTCAACCACTAAATATAGGATCATATGTTTGTGTTCATTTGTTATCTCATTGTTTTCCATTTCAAATAGCATCCCACAGTTGGGGTTAACAAGATTGAAATAAGCAGTCTATCCTTCCACTGACAGCCCAGTCACACATCTTTATCTTCCATTTTTTAGTTGCTAGACAACTACTGTGTCTAGCTACAGGTGTGACAATGATAAAGAAATTAATAATGTTGACATTATTGCTCCTAGCCTAATGTTTTCTTTAATTAATTGGTTGCCAGACACAGCAAATACTATTTCGATGCCCTAAGACATCCATAATGGGGACAGCAATCTCTAAGAGACTCAGAATCCATGAGCTAAATGGGACTTTATTTGAGACCAGCCCAAACTGCAACAACAGCATTATAACTTCAATATAAAGACATAGAGTTTGATAAATATTTTGGGAGACATTAGTTCATAATTATAAATTAGAATGGTTCCAGGAACTCTGAGAATCAAGTTATCCTAGCTAAAATGTATCGAAGAGTCTTTTTCTCTTCTTTTAAGAAACCAGTGGCATAATGAGTATTTCCAGCATCCAACGCATCTCCCTGACCAATAAAAAGTAAAGGGGCAGGGAAATGAATTAAGTTCCTCTCCAGCCTCATTGAGAAATCAGGAAGGGGACTGGCATGAGACCACAAGTAGAAGAAAAACCATCAAAAGCTTGCCTGATGCCAGGACCCACAGAATAGGAAAAATTAGCAACTATGGCTAAGAGTGAAAAGATAGTGACAAAAAGGCATCTGGTCACAGGGAGGATCAAACCGAGTGATACAGTAGAATTCTATGCCCATGGGCAGGTGAGCATCTGAATGGGGTCCCATATGTGTGAGGTGAGTGTGTTTTGCAAGCTTTCACACAGAAATTCCAGTGGCTACATATACATATAGATATGCATATAGATAAAAGATATTTTCACATATTGAGGTATGGGGAAGTCATACAGGCTTATACATGAGTTAACTTGAATTTTATGCTAAATAAAACAGCCAGTTCATGATCTATTGAGACAGGCTGGGACCTGGGACCCTTTGCTGGGACCTGGGTCCCTTTGCTGCAGTGCTGCAGTGCTTGCACCTGGACACACCTCTCCTCGAGCAACAGAATACAAAGAAACCGTATGGGACTAAAAATAACTGCGTGCATGCACAGTTGGGGCAAATTCTGGACCCAAAAGATGCAAAGAGACCAAAAAACCCAACTGCCACTTTTGAAGGTCCTGGAGCAAAAACAGGGTGTTAGGAGCAAAAGCAGGGTACTGTGCATGCCCCCTGCACTCAAGACCACCTAAGGGGTGGGCAAACCACCTAAGCCACCCCTCTGGCCCGACCCCTAGACACAACCCTACCCTCACCCCATACCCCTTTGGGGAGTGAGCAAGCAAGCAAGGGAAACTGTTGTTTGTTCTCACTGCCCCTGCTGCAGCAGGGGCCCCAATAAAGCCTTGCCTGAATTCTTGTCTGGCCTCTAGTCAATTTCTATTGCTTGGGGAAGGCCAAGAACACTGGTTGGTAACACTATCAAACATACATTGTACATCTTCTTTAATTATTAAGAAAAGCGCACACTGATGAGAAGTAAAGGATGTCCATGTTAAAAATAAAGATTAGGACTTCCCTGGTGGCACAGTGGTTAAGAATCCACCTGCCAATGCAGAGAACACGGGTTTGACCCCTGGTCCGGGAAGATCCCACATGCCGCAGAGCAACTAAGCCCATGCGCCACGACTACGAGCCTGCGCTCTAGAGCCCACGAGCCACAATGAAGAGTAGCCCCCACTCATTGCAACTAGAGAAAGCCCATGCGCAGCAACGAAGACCCAACGCAGACAAAAATAAATAAATTTATTTTTTTTTTAATTTAGAAAAAAAAATAAAGATTAAATGCCTCCTATCCTGGGACACCAATGCTGGTACTCCTTCAAGGATAAGACTCCCTTCCCAGGTGCCAAAGCCATACTGACTCACTGTGTATGTGCTGCCTTCTGGGCTGTAGTCCTCAGTCTGCCTCAAATAAAACTCCTTTCTATTCCTATTATAGATTGTTTATTGATTATTTCCATTGACAATATACATATATATACACAGACACATTCTCTGCTA
Organism: Balaenoptera physalus; assembly: GCF_965194825.1. Classification (NCBI taxonomy): domain Eukaryota; kingdom Metazoa; phylum Chordata; class Mammalia; order Artiodactyla; family Balaenopteridae; genus Balaenoptera; species Balaenoptera physalus. Next base: position 66,862,484 of record NC_138896.1, on the reverse strand, counting down.
TATATCGATATATAGCATATGTGTATATATATATGATATCATATACCAATACGTATATTGAGACAGGGAGATAGAGAGAAGTATTTTCTGTTATTTAAATACTGCTTGCCCAATGTTTCAAATAATCTTCAAAGTGTTGGGAAAGGGGGTTGTGGTACCTGACAACGGTCTATGAAAATCATTGTTTTCTCTTTCATTCTCTCCTTTTCTAGAGTAACATCAAACTTATTCACTTATTAATACAGCACAATTCTGCCCACACCCCTAGCCCCTGAGTCTTCCCCTCTTTTCAGATCCAGTTCCCTAAGTGGAATTCCAGAAGTAACTATAGTTATAATTGTTGTAAATTATACAGTTGAGTCATATCACTTCCAACAAGTGACGTTTAAGAATATTCAGAGTTCTTTATGCTCATTCTTGGGAGAAAGAAAGCCATGCATCAGGCTGGTGTAGTTGATTTTGGGGTTGCTTGTCCCAGATCCCCTTTATGGAGTGGACCCATCTCCCAGCTGCTGTGAATGTCGGCTGCTCATGGCTCTCAGCTGTGCCTCTCTCTGGAGAAGAAGTCCTTTTGGCCAAAGGGACCTTGCTCTGGAAATGCCTGGAAGGCTGTGCCCTCTCTCCAGGGATAGGCACCCATCCCCTATTGACTGATTGATGCGTGGTTAAACAACTAAGTTGTTGAAACTAGAGGAGAAGGCTGAGCAGGAGGATACAGGAACTATCAAAAAGACTTTGTTTCTTTCCCAGGGGTGATCCTTCATGGCTTAACTGCCCAAAGAAGTAAAGTGTAACACCTCCACCATGGGGAGAGGGCATGCAACTGGCTGAGCAGGAGACACAGAATCTAAGAGCTAAAAAACCCTGAAAATGGCAAGAAAAGCCATTTCTGGGGGAAATTAATAGCCAGCAGCCAGAACTTTGGAGACAGCACTTAAGGATACAATCCTCTGTAGGAAGAGCAAGGATGGAGATTCAGTGCTTAAAAATGCATTTGGAACAACTGTAGAAGCAGAATTAAAATTAGCTGCAATTGGTAATAAGAACTTTTACACAAAAATAACTAATAAAAAGTAACAATAGCTATTGTTTTTTTAAGTTAATTTATTTTTTTTATACAGCAGGTTCTTATTAGTTATCTATTTTATACATATTAGTGTATATATGTCAATCCCAAACAATAGCTATTGTTGATTGAGCACCTGCCAAGTACGGGGCTCGGTTCCAGCTTCTTTACATTTATTCATCATAATCCCTGCAACAAATCTGTAAGGCTGGAATAAGGCCAACACCCATCTCTGCACAATGCTTTGTTGCCTCTTATTTCATTACAAACTCTCAGTAGGAAAGAGTAGTGTGGAACAGGCAAAAAAAAAAGAGAGAAATGGAACCCATAGTGTAGTAGGGAAGAACAAATCTGACTCCATATTGGATCTGTTTCTTTAACTTTTGTATTCTATTGCTTCTACTACAAGTTAAGAATGCTGCCTATAGCCTGAAATATATAGGATAGCCCATTCTCAAGGCTCTGACCTCTAAAGGTATAACACTTTTCCATTTGTATAGAGATAAAAGGTTGCAGAACAGAGAATAACACTTGTCTTGTTGGAGGTTTATAGGAACATTGTGACCGGACTTATGTGGCCAGCTGCAAGAGCAAAGGATTCCTACACCAAGAAGTTTGCAGCAACCAACCTCCCCTTTCAGTATAAAAGAAGCCTGAATTCTAACTCAGGGAAGATGGTTCTTTGGGACACTAATCCACCATCTTCTCGGTTGGCTGGCTTTCTGAATAAAGTCTCTATTCCTTGTCCCAGCAACTCATCTCTTGATTTATTGGTCTGTCCTGCAGGTAACAGGACTCGGTAACAATAGCATCATTTCATTCTCCTTAGCACACAGCACAGTGCCTGGCACATAGTAGTCACTCAATAAGTATTTGTGGAATGAATGGAAGAACAGGAATTTATATATTAATACCAAAATTTTAATAATGGTTAACTTTGGAGGGTGGGGCTGGGAGTTGCATTTTCCTGTGTGTTTCCCCAAGATTTCTGCATTAAATTTATACTTTTGTAAATTGGAAAATTATGAGCATATATAACTATACGCAATGTTTAAATATTTTGAAAACTGTGATCAATTTAATTCTTAAATGAAGAGGGTTTTTTTTGTTTTTTGCTTTTGTTTTTGTACATAGAAAATCTTATTTAGATTTCCCACAGATCACTTTAGGCTGTAATTTATTAGTACACATAAATCCAAGGTTGTATAAATGCCTCTTAGAAATCAACTTTTAGCACCAACGACAGCATCTGCAGAATGCCACTGTGAAGGTGGCTCTGAATCCCACACAGAGAGAAGGCTGCTGCAGCTTTCCGCTGGGGAAGGGAGCCACTGTTCAGGGCGCCTCTTCTGTTCCCTCAAAAGGGAACTTCTACTCTCATCTATGGCCATACAGATCTTAAAAAAGAGAGAGTCCTAAACATGTTCCTTAAATCACAGGTTGGGGAAGGAAAAAGTTTTCCTCTACCCTTTCTATGTTCTTCTGGCTGGTCTAAGAATTAAACTGATGTGAGATAAATTAACAGGAGAAAATAAAATTTAATTACACACTTACAGGGATCCCATAAGAAAAATGAAAAAAGGACAAGTCAGTCAATTGAGACTTATATGCCATCTGGGAGAAAAGGAGGGGGTACGGGCTTGGACTTCAAAGGGGAGGAAGGCAATTCACATGGAGATGGAAAAATAAATGTTTGATAAACAAATGTTTGCTATGCTATGCAGAGAGGACACAGAGAGGACTCTGGTCTCTACACCCTGCTAAGGTGCTCCTAACACACCTGGTCCATATTCTCTGGAGATATTTCTGGTTATAGTGCTTTCCCGGACCATACCCTTTATCTAAATTCTTTTAGGCAGTTAAGGGGGAGGTAAAAAGAAAGACTTCCTGTGTTTTCCATTTACTAAAAATAATCAGCCTAGAATAATCCTCATGCCAAAGAGACACATTTTGGGGTTCCCCTACATCTGTAACAGCCAGCAATGAACAAAGGAAACCCCAGCAAATACAATGGCAGACAGATACAAACATTAGGATGTCAAGAAATCTACTTAAAATAAGCCTGAGTGTTATGGCTTAGTTTTCTGGAATTATGCCCTAAAATTCTATCCTTAGGTGGGATAATAAAAATGCTCTGGAATGTCAGTTTCTTTCCCCCAGTGAACCACTTTCTGACAAACAATTTGATCCTCTGCTAGCTGACCTTGACCCAGAAACTGTTTGAACTGCACTCCTATTTTACAGATGAAGAAACTGAGGCTCAGAGAACTTGAGCCATCTGCCAAGGAGCACAGCTAGTTGAAAGCAAGTCTGAAAGAAGACTGCAGGTTTCCTGATTGTCTAATATTTCCATGGTACCCACTGCAGAGGAGGGTTTGTCCTGGCTCTTCTGGACATTTCACAGTCCAGAAGTCACTCCACACTCTCCTCTCATCCAGGTCCTCTTCATCCACACCATCACCACCTGCTTCCTGGAAGAATTCAGCATCTGGCCCATCTTTCCTTGTAGCCCCTTCCCCATCCTCAGCTGACATTTCTCCTGCCTTTAGCCTATAGGGGGCGGAGGTGCTCCTTGCCTAAGGGGCTCTGTTCCACAAGCTCCGTGGACAGGCCCAGCCCTCTGAATGCCACTTTTCTCTGACCCCTCTCGGCAAGTAGCTCCTTTGTGGATGCTGTTCCTTGCAGGATGGATGCTTTCTTTTAGCTGTAGTTTAATGAAGGTCAGACTAGGTTCTGGCCAAGCAGCCTCGGTCAGGAGCTTAGAGACAAAGCAGCTACTTACACTTGAGGCTTGCCCTGTTCTCAGCCCAGCTTTTCTGACAAGACAGCATTTTATATTTTTTGCCTCATTTGTAGTTGTGTGGCCCTGTCCCCTTACTGCATTCACGAGATCCTGTCTCTAGGATCTGCCAGCTTCCCCGTTTCCTATGCCTTTGGGGCTCTTCTTTGCTGGCCCTCCTGGATAAGGGTTCCTCCCTCTTAACTCCCTCTCCTGGTTGCTGATTACATATTAGGTTAAACCACATGATCGGTATTTGCTACCTACAAAAATGTCAATTTCATTTGGTTTAACTTAATATAGGAAAGTCCTACATGAACACCAAGACACCAGAAACTGTTGAATTGTAACTGGGTGAAATTTGGAAGCAAGGTTATCTTTCTGGTGTTGCACTTTCATTTTTGCAGAGCCTGACCTTTCTAGTCACATACATACTGTATTGTCATACATGTGACTGCGCATGTGTGTGTGTGTGTGTGTATAAACACATGTGTCTTGATACCTGTTTATTTTATTTTCACTGACTACCCTTTAACGTGGGAACATATTTGTTTGTAATTAAAAACAAAGCTAAGGCCCTAGGTCCTGCCTCTCAGCAGACACGGAGGGCTCCTGTTCACAGCTGTGCCCTCGGTGGGTAGATTTCAGCAGGGACCACAATATTTGGATGACCTGAAGTGGACACGGCAATGTCGTTCTGCCATAGGCCTGGTTCCCTGCCAAGGGAGCAGCTTAGCTCCAGAACAGAGGAGCCGGCACATCTGTCTGCTTGGGAGGAAGTTTTGGCTCAGTCACCACCCAAGGTCTCAAAGTGAGGCTGGAGCAATTTGCAATTAGATGTTCTCATTTGCATTTTTCTTACTAACAGCTATTTAGAGAAGAGCTTTAGAAATGCTGGCTGATGATTCTGGGAGCTGGGTCTGCTTCTATCCACAGACCAGCAGGCAGAAGGGATTTCAGCCGCGCTAACACTTAAATACTTAAGGGAAAACACTTAAAAAGCAGCTATTCCACCTCACTTTTTGTGTTAGTGATAGTGTACCTGTTCTTAGCACTGTTTACTATAGCAGACTCTGGATTCCTCCACATTATCTGGATGATCTTATACAAAGCATTCAACCTTTCTAAGTTTCAGTTTTCTTATCTGTAAAATGGGATAATAATGTGTTCCTTATAGGATTATTGTGAGGGCTACTTAGGTAATGTTTACTTTCTAGTGGAGCAAGCAGACAGCAAACCATGATTCAATGCGTAAGTGTTTAGTCCTTGTGATGCTGATGAAAAGGAAATATTCAAGGTAGCAGAGAATGACTAATAGGGATCTGGGTTGGTCGGGGGCACCAGGGGAGGCTTTACATCTTAGGGAAGCTGTACTGAAGAATGATGTCATTATTATATCTAGTTAGGAAAAGACAAAATAAGCGTCTTGAGATGATTGCAAAAATTTAGATCTGGAATGCATGGTTTGGGGTAAAGGAAGCAGGTAAGACACAGTGACTATCAACAGATGCTTTCTTATTCTCTAAGTGTTTCTAAATGTGCTTGATTAAGCAAACTAAAGGAACTGAATAAATTGGAAGGAGGCTCTTATGTCTGGTGCAGGGTTCTCAACAATGGCACCGTTGACATCTTGGGTGGGATACATCTTTGCTGTGGGGGCCTGTCCTGTGCATTGTAGAATGTTTAGCAGCGCCCCTGGCATCTACCCACCACCCCCAGTCATGATATCTCCAAATGTCTCCAGACATTGCCAAATGACCCCTGGTGGGCAAAATCACCCCCAATTGAGAATCACTGTTCTAGTGAATTCATCTTACAATTGCATCGCATTTGGAGTATATAAATTAGTAATAAATAGTCCCCCATCTTTGAGGACACGGGAGAAAATATAAAAACAAAAACACAGTCAGCCTGAGCCTTGGTCAGAGTCTGGGTGGGTCATTTGGGATGATGAATTCTGCCTGAGACCTGACTGTGCTGCCCTGTTGTCAGTGTCATAAGCTGGAACTAGCTTGCCCAGAAGCCCTATTCCTGAGTGGCTCCAGGTAAGTCTGGTCAAAAGAGGGACCTGTACAAAATCTGGGAGGCAGGTGAAGCACTGGCCATCGCTCTCAGGACTTCGGGGTCTGTTACAGTGAAGGACAGGTGCACCACTGACTCCAGCTTATCCTCATTCTCCTCCACTCCTTGTCCAGTTCTTCCCACAGCTGGTCCTGCTGACCACCAGCAACCCCAGCTCCCCACCTGAAATGTGACTATGGAAGTGCAGAGGTGGGAGCCTCACAGTGACAACTTTCTGGGACAATTCTGTTTGGGTAACTAACTGGATGTACTTGGCTTCTCAGAGTTCCCTGCAAGCTCTGACTTGTCCGTCAGACGAGTGCTTCAGGAGGTCAGTTAGGGCCTACCCTCTAACCCCATGATCCCTCTTCCAGAACTGCACTTCCCCATCTCCTCCCACAACTTCTATCAAAAATCCAACCCCTTATCCCATAACACTCACAGTAATTGAGTGGTTGAATGCTGATAATCTCTCCCTATCCTTAGCCTTCCTCAGAACCTGAATTTCAGAAGCAACCGCCCTCTAAGCCATTGTTAGCCACATTCATCCCCAGGTAGGAAGCTGAGGACATGAATCATCACCGAGAACAGAGGCGGAGAGAAGCAGGACAAGCAGTCAACTTCCTTCCTAATTCAATGGGTCCTAATAAATTTATCTCTACTATGCCTGTTCCAAGAGCTCAATTTGTTTTGTCTGCACTGGAAGATTGTAGACTAGAAGAAAATTAACTCTTGGTAGGCTGAAAGAAGAAGGCTTTCCTGTGAGCAGCCTCAGGTTTAGGATTTGAGCTGGGGTGATACGTTCAGCCGAGCAGGGCCTCCACATCCCGACTGAAAGTGGTGACCACACTGCATCCTTGACATTGCCTGTGTCTTAGTTCAGGTTCCCCAGAAGCAGACCCAGAGACAAGGATTTGAGGCAAGCTGTTCACTTAAGAGATGTTGCCAGGAGACCCTGAGGGAGGCATGGGGAAGTGAGGCAGGGCAGGGCAGGCAGCTAATAAAGGGTTTGTTATCCAGCTAGTGACCACGTGGGTAACTGGAGCTCAATTCCATTGGGGAGCTCTGGAAACCGGTATAGAACACACCAAATTATCCCAACTGGGGCTGATGACTCTCGGGAAGGAATTCTTGACATATACTTCTGACCTGCTCTGCACACAGGCAGAAGATCCTAGCTGCCAGAGATACAGATGCTGGGAGCTGGACGCTGGCCAGTGTGCACTAAAATGGTGAGGCCCAAGAGAATATACAAAGAGGCAGTGACAGCACCTATTACTCCCTGCAACACCAGAATTTGTGCGTAAGACTCAATACTCAGGCAGAAACCAGATCTTAGAAGAGACGAGCAGCAAAAAAATTAAAAACGGTGTGTCCCGGGTCTTGCCTCTAATCTCAGGAAGAGGTTGATAGCACTGTCTTTGAATCTTAAGCCCTGCAAACTGGAGTCTTCCCTACTCACATTCCTCTGGTCAATTTAGAACAATGCGGAACATACTCCATTTATTTGCTCAGCTTCCTGGCTTTACATCATCGTCAGACTTGGTGGTCATTCCTGTTTCCTCTTCCTTTGGTTCCACTGAACTAAATAGAGGAAAGAGGTCCGAGGATACTGGAAGTGGCCTTTGGGTGTGGAATTTAGCTTCTTAGGAAAACTGATCACACAACATTCTGATCTCCAGGAGGGCCAGCCTCAACCTGTATCATGCACATAAGGGCACGCCATAGAGAAATGGTCCCCTAGTTCCCTTCTCCATACTGTGAGTTGGCTATTTGATAGAAAGGACAAAGAGATTACAGGAGTATCTCTGCACACTCCTCTCCTGCAGGAAGTGCCTTTCGCCTTTGAGGGTCTTTCATGCTACATGGTTGAGATGGGCCAGGGCAGGGCTCTGGGGAGCCGATGGTTGTCTCTGGCACCTGAGGACTTGCTCGGGTGCAGCCTTTAATGGAGGAGGGCCAAGGGTCTTGGAGGTTCCTGTGTGGCCCAGGGTCACTCTAGAGCATAACAATGTATAAAGGGATCCACGGGAAGGACCAAAATAAGAATGAAATGTGCCTATGACTGGAGTGTCACTTGTCATGGAATTCAAAGGAGAGAGAGTGAGGGAGGTATGAGAGAAGGAAGAAGGGGAAAGAAAAGAGGGAGAAAGAAAGAAGGAAGTGATGGATGATAGTGTTTTCTGCTGCCCAGTCCATGAGATGGTGTCATCTTAATTTTGAGATGACATCCCTGAAGCTCAGGGAGGTCAAGTGACTTTCTTAAGGTGACACAGCTAGTCAGTGGCAAAACTCAGATTCAAACCTGCTCTGACTTACTCCCAAACCAATGCGTGTTCCACTTTGCACACCAACACAAGCATTATACTTGGCTGGAAGCTGGATGGGGTGCAGCTCTAGCAGAGGTGAGGAGAACCCAATAAATGCAACTACCCAAGTGTTACTCACTACCTCTTCATTCACATTATTAACAATAACTGAGTAATACATAACATTTGAGAAATTACTGTGTGCTATAATACTCTGCATGCCACTTAATCTTCAGAACACCCTGACAGCACATTACAGAATTACTTGGGGAGCTTTTATTTTTTTGTTTTTTTATTTTTTAGGCCGTGCCGTGCGGCATGTGGGATCTTAGTTCCCTGAACAGGGATCGAACCTGTGCCCCCTGCTTTGGGAGCTTGGAGTCTTAACCACTGGACCGCCAGGGAAATCCCCTTGGGGAGCTTTTAAACATATGAACACCACGGGGCCCCACCTTAAATTATTGTATATTAGACTCACTTGGGGTTGGAACAGAGCATTAGTATATTTTAAAAGTCACCAGATGCTTGTGATGAACAACCAGGGTGAAGAACCATTGCTTAGAACAGTGGTTCCCGGACTCTAACATGCATCGGAATGCCCTGGAGGGCCGATTAAACAGACTTCTGGGCTTCACTCTCAGAATTTATGATTCAGTGAGGTAGGGACCATAATTTCATATTTTGAACAAATTCCCCAGTGACACTGATGCTGCTTAAAGGGAGGTCTGGGGACCTCCCTTTAAGAACCACTGATTTAGAACAACTTTGAGGATGGTGTTAGAGTGATTTCCACTTTACACATTAATCAACTGAGGCTTGGTGATGACCAAGCCAGAACTTGCACTCAGGTCTGTGATCTATGCCCTTAAACACCTATGCTCTGTTTGCCTCATCTTGTACACAAGTTGATCGGGCCTGACTTTACCAAATGCTTCACTAGAGAACAGTTATGGATGAATCACAGCATTGTGTAAAAGTCTGCTGCATTAAATCAGTTCCAAACTCTTGCCTGCTAGCAGTGAGGAAGAAGCATTAGAGATTATGAAGCTAATTTAGCTTCATTAATCAGGATAACATTAATTGCTCCAGTCTTCTTAATGAAGGACCACTAATGCATGCAAAAACACTTCATCCAGGACAACTTCCAAGCGCCTCCTACCGGGCCTGTGCTCAGAGACCAAACTCTTCCAGATAAATGTTCTCTCCTGAATGGACTCAGCTCTCTGTACTGCCTGCCTAGGCAGCTAGGATGTCCCTTAGAAAGTACAACTCCTGTTCCAGGTAATCCCTGGAGCAAGCCTCAGATGCCCCAGTGATGGAGGGCTTTGGCCTACGTGGCACTCAGGATGGTCTCCCAGGTCAATTTAAATCCTTTGTAAATATCAGAAGGTAAAGCCAAAGAGCACCATAAGCAAAATGATTACAAATTCAGTTTCCTCCAGCATTTCTTTATTGCCATAAAGGTGAATTTCAAGACCTCAGATATCTAAGTGATTGCACTTTCAACTTTAATCAATTTACAATTTAACTTCTAAGACAGACTGAGGGCCTCCAAGATTCTTGGAGGAGGCCAGCCTTCTGTTTATGTGCTCTCCCTCCCACATCCTCCCTTCATACAGGCTTTCTCCTTAGAATAGTGGTCTTTTCACTTAGAAAAGGGGTATGGAGCTGAGAAATGCCTTGATAAGATTATTCCCTGACTCTGCTCTTTCCTTCCATTTTGTCCTTGCTCCATGATTTTTTTTTTTTTCTTGAGAGCCATACAACCAAGAAGCTGACAATAAACACAGGAAACGGTCTTGTGTAGATTCTCTAAAAGCAGAGCCTGAGACGGACTGCTGAGCAAATGATTGAGGGGCTCCTTTCAATTCCCCTAAGAATAAGGAAATCAGGTAGGAGAGGGAAAAACAGTGGGAGTTAAAGTGTGAGTTCAGCTGAAGTCTAACCTCAGCCTGATCCCACAAACAGCTCTGGAGCATGAGTTATATCAGGCTATTCCTTCCTTGAAGCAAGGGGGACAGCCCTTTGTACTTTGTATCAGTCAGTGATGGGCTGTGGGCCATTGATGGGAAGGGCATAATATCCCAGGCACTTCCAAAAAGTGATTCCCAACAGACCAAGGGCAAATCTCAGGATACAGAGGCAGCTGTCTAACACTCACGGAAGCTGGTGCCAGGTGCAACTGCCAGATAAAGGGGATCTGGGCACCAACGGCATCTACCATAGGAATCAAGGTGACTCTTCCTCATGCGTATGTGTAGCAAGTGCAACTGGAAAGTAGGTGTTTTCCTTCTGTCGCCTTTCTTCAGGACTTGCTGGGGCCCTTGGGTGGCTTTCCCTCTCTCTGTATTCATACCTCTGCTGTAGTCCTTAGGTATGTTAACATGTTTTATTGTCAGTGTCTGTCTCCACATTGAGAGCAGAAGCTCCTTGTGAGCTGGAACCCTGACCTACTCATTTTGTATCCTGAGAACGAGGGCAGCACCAGGCACAGGCAGGAGCCCCCTAGTTTGTTAATAGCATGACCCAAAGCTTTCCTGTCCCTCCTCTTCATTCACACCTCTCGGTTCAGTTCCATCAGGGCCACTTTCAATGAAAGAGACAACAACCAAGACCTTAAGAATGCCCATCTCTGGAGCTTGGAAAGTCTTAATGTAATTGCAACTGTGTAGAAATAAAATAAAGACAGATGGTCTCTGTAAACAGATGACAATGCACAGAAGGTTTAGTCATTCTTGAACTCACTCTGGTCCAAAGAAAGACTCACTTAATGGCTCTGTAAAGCAAGAGCAACAACCTGTACAGATATAAACAAGAAGGGACAGACCATTCTTCAAGGTATTAACTGGTATTTTGAGAGACAGCATTTGTTATAAGGAGTAAGAGTAGCAGAACAACTTAGGAATAGAAGCTCGTTGTGCAAAGCTGGTAACCTGAAAGTAGGCACCACCCTGGCATCATTCCGATATGTAGAAATTGTTTTTTTCAAGTATATTACAAAACAACATCCTCTAGTTAAACTAAAGATCTCCCCTTTCCATTTATAAGCATGAAGAATTATCACTGTGGTACGATATTCATAAGCAAAATATTACTTGTGCAAAAGTGATGCAAATATTACTTCAAAAGAAGAAAAGATTGCATCACGAGGGCAGATTAAATACATGGTTTTGCTTAAAATCCCCCCAAAATTACCAAAAAAAAAAAAGCAACAAAATCAAGTTCTTGATTTTGAGCAAGAAAAGCTCCACTAGACACAGTGTTTCTAATAAAAAGATTATGTGAATGCTGGAGGGGATTCTCTCACTACCTAGCCACTTAGCCATTGTGATGTTCTCTTCTAAGATACATGATTAGTGGAAGCTGGGTTTTGTGCCTGAACCTAGTACCATTTTTGTGGTCTAGGAGGTCTTCATCAGAAGGTGGTTTCCCTGGACCAAAGGCAGATCCTCTCGTCCTGCCCTGGCCAGTACCACAGCAACTTCAGCAGCTAGAGCACTGTACTAGAAGGAAAACTCTCCCTAGCACTTGCGGATATCAGGGCTCTTTTGGTAGGTCTCCACTCCCGCCCACTTTTCCTGGACTCCATTCCCTTTTTGGTGGTTGGTGGTGAGTAGGGGGAGGAAGCTGCAGTTTGGGGGGATTTATAAAGAGAATTGCTAAGAGATATGACGGAGATGGGGTTGAGGAACTCTGAACACCTCCAACAAGGATGGAAGTGATGATTGGAAGGATGATTCCTGTTTTTTTAGATTGTTAGGATTCCTGGGGTTCTAACCCAAGGACTGGCCCTGGGAGGAAAGCATGTATGTCTAACACGTCCCTCCACATGTGCTCTCATTGCGGTGGCTTCTCTCGTTGCGAAGCACAGGCTCTAGGCGCTCAGGCTTCAGTAGTTGTGGCTCACGGGCTTAGGTGCTCCGCGGCATGTGGGATCTTCCCAGACCAGGGCTCGAACCCGTGTCCCCTGCATTGGCAGGCGGATTCTTAACCACTGCACCACCAGGGAAGTCCCTGATTAGTTTTGATATATGTGTATATCAACCTGGGAAGTTCCCTCATGCCCCTCCCACACATTCCCTACATCCCCCTCTCCCAGAGGCAATCACTATTCTGATTTCTTTCACCACAGACTACTTTGGTCTGTTCTTATCTTCATATAAATGGATGCTCTTTTGTGTCTGGTTTTTTTCATTCAACATAATTCACTGAGATTTATCTTTGTTTCTGCATGTATCAGTAGCATGTCCTTTTTATTGCTGGGTGGTATTCCATTGTATGAAAATCCCTGTCCTTTTGAGCATAGCATTTCTACTTTTCTTGAGTAAATATTTAGGCATGGAATTGTTGGATAATAGAACAGGTGTATGGAAATCACTTCTTGTTCCAAAAGAAAGATGGGTGTCATTGACAGTGATTTAAAACTTACCTGACATCTGAACATCCCTGGTGGTGCAGTGGTTAAGAATCCACCTGCCAATGCAGGGGACACGAGTTTGATCCCTGGTCTGGGAAGATCTCACATACTGTGGTGCAACTAAGCCCGTGTGCCACAACTACTGAGCCTGCATGCCTAAAGCCCATGCTCCACAACATGAGAAGCCACTGCAATGAGAAGCCCGCACACCACAACGAAGAGCAGCCCCCGCTGGCAGCAACTAGAGAAAGCTCCTGGGCAGCAATGAAGACCCAATGCAGCCAAAAATAAATAAATTTTAAAAAATAAATAAAAATTTTTTAAATCTTAAAAAAACATAAAAAATAAAAATTACTGACATCAAAAGCCACGTGTTACAGAAACCTAGCCTCTTCTCATAATCAAATTTAACTATGGGCATGAGCTGAATTGAACTATAGCCAGCGCCTCCCTGTTCAACAGGAATAGTAGCCATATAAGGAGAGCAATCAGAAATAGCTAACTACCACCTCCAGAGAGAGATTCCCTGGCTTTGGTATACCTTTAGAACATGAAGAATTAGAAAAGGGGATTGAGAGAGTAAGGTTTACTCTAGGGGATACTAAACATGGTACTCTGGCTGAAACAATTTCATGTGGCAATGTAGCTCTTTGCTGAAAGGGTTAGGGAGTTTCCTGTGGTCCAGCATGCCTTGGCTATGGGCGGGGGCGGTACTGGATCATGAGGACCCTTATCTGTCAAGCCAAACAACTTGAATGTTATGTTAAGGCAACAGAAAACCATTGATGGTTTATAAGCTAGAAAGTAAGAGGATCAAATTTAGGTTATAGAATGATCTTTCTTATCATGGTCTGGACAATAGATTTACAAAGGAGACGCGTTGGAGGCAGGGAGAATAGCTGAGAAGATGGCGGGGCTGGGGGCTGTCATCTACATGAGAGTCAGGAGCGTCTGAAACCAGGGTAGACGCAGTGAGGATGAGGAGGAGGAGATGGAAGCATAGAGTGTGAAGGAGACCGAATCTCCCCTGAAAGCTGGGCTGCGGAGGTTGAGAAAAACAAGGGGGTAAGAATGACACTCTTGATTTCTGACTTGGCTATTTAAGGGGATGCAATGCCATTTGCTGCTTCCAGAAACAAAGGAGAAAGAGGGCTTTTGCAGTGATGGAGGCATAGACATGAGTTGAGTTTTGGGCATGTTGAGTTGAAGATGTGCCCTGTGGGACAACCAAGTGCAAGTGCACAGGAGACAGTTGATATTTTGGTCTTTATCTCAGTAGCAGACCAGGCTTCATGGATGTGCAACCTATACAGTCACACAGGGCCCTGTGCTCTGAAGAACCCCTTGCTGGGCATAATGTTCTGTTGTCGCCATCTTGAAATTCATGATAATTTTAGAGCAAGGGACCACACATTTATATTTTGCACTGGGCCCCACAAATTCTGTAGCTGGTCCTAACCAGGATAGTGATCCATTTTGGGGATGAGTTTGTGAGTAACCAGCATATGCAGCCAATGGAGTAAAGAAGAGTATATATAATTTGAAGTGAGAAGAGAAGAATCTAGGGGTGCCCCCTGAAGAAAGATATATTTAAAGGATGGGTGAAAAGAACTGTACAAAGGAGATGGAAAGGAGCATTCAGAGATATCAGAGGAGAAAGAAGCCATGGATCCTACGGACACAACATCTAAGAAGGTGGACAAGTACAGGCAATTACAGAATCCAGAGAAAATTACAAACAGATTTTTACTTTTTCTCAATGCTATACACTGGTCTGTATGGAGACCTCTATCAAACATGTGAGCCCCTTTTCTCTGTTTTTCCTCCCTCTTCTCTCCTCTTCCCAGGACTCACCTGCCTCTTCTACACCTCTGCTCTTCCTCCGGGGAGCTTGATTGTGAAGTAGCCACATGAGGTTCTGCAACTGTGACAGCAGTTCTTGATGATGGAAACCTAGGGTGGCAGGAGAGTAAGGGGCAGGGGTGAAAGGGAAATTGTAGCTCTAGGTCGTTTGGATTCTTGAGACTTGTATAATGATGCACTTGTCACTCATGCCAAAAACAAACAAAACTGCCTGAAATTGATATCTAATCATGTCCTGTCATAGCTAATATTGGTTGAATGCTTACTACATGCTGGTCACTCATCTAAGATCTTTACAAGGCGGTATTTCCCTCAGCTCTCACTCAAACAGGGGAGGTACTATTAGTCCCCAAGTAAACCGCTCTGAAGCATAGAAAAAGTGATGACTTCCAAACACTTTTTCTGAAGCCAACATAGCTCAGATAGAAAAACCTGACAAAGAGCACATGCAAGAAGGAAGGAAAGAAGGAAGGAAGGGAGGGAGGGAGGGAGGAAGGAGTAGACCAATCTCACTTATAAGTAGTGGCAAAATATTACAGGCAGGAAAAATTTAAGAATCATCATCACCGATGTTATATAACAAAGACATGTAATATAACTAATATCTAATACAATTAGACAAGAGAAAGAACAAGAGGTATAAATATCAGGATATCAGAAAGGCACAGGCAAAAATATTACTATGTGTTAATGATATAATTTCATATTGGAAAGTTTAAGAGAATCCATTGTATTTTACAAATCAATGATTATATTTTTTCCTTGAAGACATTTTTCTTTCTGATCTAGATTTCCCTTCAATTTCCTTCATTTAAGCTTTACAGTCACAGTGGCTTTAATTGCTACAATCGGGTCTTCTGAGCTAAGCAGTGAAGGCAGCAGTGAGCTCTCAGCTAAAGGGCTGCACGGCAGGAACACTGGTGACTGTGCTCAGAGGTGGGTACCTGGAGTCTGGGGTTAACTGAGCCACTCTCCCCTTTGCAAACTATTTCTGTGATTGATGGCTATTTTAGATGAATCTGCGTATTAGTAAAATACAGTGTTGCCACCTGTGTCCCTTTCTGTAACCAGAGCAAACAATGTATTTTCTCTGTTATGAGGAAAAAAAAAAATGGAGAAACCATATAATAGCTTCCTTTGCTGTGATTTGAGTCGTAATGTCAACTACCTAATACATTAACTGTAAAGATTTTGAAGGCAATATGCGTCTCAGCTGGGAAGCCTAAAGTAGGAATAAACAGAAGGAGTGTGGGATGGAAAGGAAGCAAATAATCATGCAGAGTATTTTCAACTCTCAAAAAAATTTTTTTTGAAAGTAAGCATTGCCACAACAGGAAATATTAGAGTTATTCCAAATGCCCATTAAACATATCATCAACCTGTATGAACAAAGCTGGGATTGCCTCCTGGGAAGCAGTAATATTTCCAGAAAATAAAAAGGAAAATATTCTTTTTGCCAGTCAATGCAAATATTGAGAAATACAAACTAATTACAAACAAAAGAGAAAAGATCATAAGAAAGATGGAAGGTATCAGGGTGCAAGTGTATTTTCCTAGTTCCTCCACTCGTTGGCTTCATGAGCCTAGAAGAGTTACTTAACCTCTCTGAACCCATGCTTTTACATTTTTAAAATGGAATTACTACGAATAATGTAGTGGTAGAATACTATTCAAGTGAATAAAGCAAATGAAACAAAAAGTGTACATATAGTATGCTTCTTTTGTGTGAGAGAAATAATGAAATAAAACACTAGATAAGCACCTGTTTATTTTTGCAAAAGGAAACACAAGAAGGATAAACCAAAAACAAATGAGATAGCTTACCAAAAGGAGGTGTGTGGAAAAGGGTGGAAGGGTTGGGGGACATGAACTGACACTCCTCTGAGTATTTGGTTTTTATATAGTTTTGACTTTCGGAACCATGGTCGTGTTTTTATATAAACAAAAAGTAAAAAACTCAACAAGCGTGAGGAGGGAAACCTTAAATTGAAATACAAACAAAACCAAATGTATTTAACTATACTTCAAACAAACAACATAACCAAACTGAATGGGAAAATAAAAAGAACTGACCCATGTGACTTTGAACACAGTATTTTGACTATACATCCTCAGACTAAACTAAAAAAGAACTTTAAACAAATATTGAGCTCTAGTTAGTAAGAACCCAGTCCCACAGTGTGGTGTGTTAGCAATTCTAAAACAACTCTTTATACATTCTAAGACTGAGAAAATAAGTATATATACATATTAAGGATGGGGAAGCTAAAATCAAATTGGTGGTTCTGGATTGGAATTGAAAATATCAGCATAAACTTATGGTTTCTAACATAGTGATAGACAGGTGATAGATAGATGTGTGTATGTTTACATGTACAAACATGTATTTCCCAGCTCTGTCCACTGGGAGTCTACAAGCTATGACACAGCAATAGCAATGAGTACATCCAATGCCCAGATTTTAGTTTGTAAATAAACTAAACATCTAATAAAAGAAACCAGAACTCCTTGGAGAACTGGCTGATTCCACGACCAAGGCTAGGAAAGTACAAGGTGAGCTTTGAACATTATGTTGTGCCAGAAAGCAAGAAAGTGCTCAAAGACTGATAGTCATGCTAAAATGACGTGAGAGCTAACTCAAAGGCGCACACTTGGCCAAATACGGGACCATCTAAGTACCAAATAGAATAATGACAGTACGTAATGGATTGGAACACACTGAATTAGAAAAGAATCCGTGAGTCCACAGCGATAGCCAAAAATAGAGACATGGGAGGGAACCTCTTCTTTACAAAAGAAGACTGGCTAATAGATGTAGAAGGAAAAATAGAATTGGGGGCTGGGGGCTGTGGAAATACCATTTTGCAGCCTCACTGTAATAACTGATTCAGCCAAGAATTATCAATGCATACGAACATCATTAAGGGAAAAGTTCTTGGGAAACAGAATATTCAAATGGTTTCAAATTGTCTCCCTGCAAACTACTCAGTTGCAAAGGGAAAAAATTATTTTTACAATGGGGGATACACAGAAACTACTTTTGCTTAAGAAAGTACCTTGATCAAATATTATATGTAAAGGAGAAGGAACAAGAGAGAGAGGCCTGCTCTCTCATTTAACACACAAGATTATAATATAGACCTTTGTCACTGCGATAATACGAGACATAGGGATAAGAGATATAAATGTTTTTCTGAAAAGATTAAACTCTATATGTAGATGATATGACTATGTGCTTAATTCAAGAGAATCAAATGAAAAACTATTTTAACCAATAAGAGAATTCAATAAGGTAGCCAGAAACATAATTAACAATCTAAAAATGCAATCATTTTCTATATATCAGAAAATGTAATAGAGAAAGAGACTGATTCACACACACACACAAAAAAAACTATAACAAAAACAAATTACACTCAGAATATGTACAAGACTCATATGAAGGAAACTATTCAATTATCCAAAGGACACAGACTATCATGACCCTGATGGGACGACTCAATAATGTAAAGTTAACTGTTCTTTCCAAATTAATCCATGATTTAATCCAATGCAAAGCAAAATCAATGTTCATCAAAATCCTCAAAGTATTTAAGTTTTTTTAAAGTTTATCAGATGACAAAATTAGCAAAAATTACCTACATATTTTTGAACAGCTTTATTGCTATGAAATTTACAAACATAAGTTTACCTGTTAAAGTGTACATTTCAGTGGTTTTTAGTAAATTTATAGAGCTATGAAACCATGGGAATGTAAATTGGTGCATTTTTAGACAGCAATTTGGCAACATCTATCAAGATTTTAACTTGGGATATTCTTTATGGAACAATTCAACAATTGGGAAAACATTCTAGAGAAATGCTCTCACTCATGCACAAGGGTATATGTACAAGGATGCTGATTATAAGTTTGGTTCAGAAAATGGTAAACAATCTAAATATCCGCAAAAAGGGAAATATTATTCAGAAAATTGAAATCTGTCTAAAAAGGGAAAATTTTAAATAAATAAGTGAATGAATATATGAAATAACACACAAGTCTTAAAAGTAGGGAAGAGATAGGTAGATGAAAGATAGATAGGTAGATAGGTAGATAGGGAGGGATAAGCTTACTGTCTTCTCTTCCTTTAACATGATTATTGTCCCTGTAATTTCAGAAATATAAGCAACAACCAAGGGAGACGAGTAATACAAATAATGTACTTTTTTCCTGTTGACTTATTTGGCCAAGGTTTCTATATTTTGAGATCCTTGGTTCATAAAGCTAATTCTTTGTAAATATCTGAACTTTGTTAACTCCAAGAAGACCAGTACCTTCTTGTCTTTAACAATCTTGAAATAGAAAGAATATATCATTATTACTTTCACCTTAAATGAAATCAAGGTGCTCTGCATTCTGAGTGAGTAATGCTGGAAGAAAGCCAATGCTTTTGTGTGGTTCTTCGGTGTTTTTCATGGGTGTGTCTTTGTGTGTATCTGGTGTTTTGTGTGTGTGTCTATGAGTGTCTGTGCATCTGTGTGTGTTTTAAAGAGGTGCTGGTTCTCACCAGTCCACGAATTGTACAAATCCCCTGCTATCCTTCTCTTTCTGGTCCCCTCTCTCCACCCATGGCAGCTGCATTGGCATATGAATGTATTTGTTCTGTCCAAATGTCAACACTGATTGTTTTGAGCAGACATGTGTCAAACTCTATCAGGCGCAAAGGAAAAAGGCTGTTCTCAGGTGACACCTACGACCACTATCCAGGCTAGTCTCTGGTCAAAATATTTCATTCTCCCTATAAATCCGAAAAACAAGCTTTGTCAGATAACGTATCTCACTTAGAGGTTCAAAAAATATGGCTGTTAAAACCATATGAGGGGATACTGTTCAGCATAAAATGGACCTAACTTCTGATACGGGCTGCCACATGAATAAACCTAAAAAAAAATTCTATCACTGAAAGAAGCCAAATAGAAAAGACCACATATTCTGATCCCATTTACATGAAATGTCCAGAAATGACCCCATGGAGAAAGAAAGCAGATTAGTGTTGCTCGGGCTAGGGGGTGAGAACAGGGATTGTTTGCAAATGGGCAGGAGAGATTTTTGGGGGTGATAGGGATATTCTAACAGGGATTGTTTGCAAATGGGCAGGAGAGATTTTTGGGGGTGATAGGGATATTCTAAGACTGGATTGTGGTGATGTTTGCACAACTCTGTAAATTTACTAAAAATCACTGTACACATAAAATGGATGAATGCGATGGTATGTAAATTATACCTCAATAAAGGTGTTAAAAATATTGATACAATCTTGAAAAGACAGAACAGTCAGACTGTCCTATATTCACATTGCTGGGTTCTGTATAGTACAGAACACCTCACTGAGGCCTAAGACTAGATTACATCTGTATTCACACAATGAGAATTTCTCATTTGATGGCTTACTCATTCACTGGAAAGTCTCAAAGGCAACAGTGGCAGCTGGCCTTCACGCATGGGCACATGGAAGCACTCGCCACATGGAAATCCTTCCCTTTACACACTCCCTCTTCCAATCCCTTATACTCACCAACTGATATACAACCAATCAACTGAAAAGAGAGTCCCAACCGTCAATATCAATATACAAAGAGGTTTGGACAAGGTAGGCAAAAACATGATTAAGAAGAATCCATTCACATAATTATTGGGCAAAAGCAAGCCCAGTTAGAACCGTCCACTCGACTTCTAAATTGAGTGACAAGCAGGAATATCTACAACAAAACTAAGGACAAAATAGTTTGCAAAAGAAAGACGGAGAAAGTCTATGGGTTACTGTAACAGACCCCAGACCCCTGATCACAGAGGCAGAGCCGTGGCCCAGGTGGGCCAATCTGTTCTTTATCATTTGGTGACACTCTTTGGTGTAGGGGTATGAATGTAACCAGGCTGTTTCCTCAACAAGTTTTTGACTCTAGCTAGAGGGAAATTGTTTTTTCTTCCGTGATAATGAGGTGTTTGGCCGAGAGCCTGTAGGGACCAGGTATACACTGGGAGAGAAGGAAACTAATACAATGAGAGAAGTACAGGCAAGAGCCAGAGAGGGTGCTGATGGATTGTGTCCTCAACTCCAGACGCCCCTAAACCCAGCTCCAGCCCTGCATCTCTTAGAGCGGTTATGCGACCCAACACATTTCTCATTTGTCCTTAAACTGCTTTGAGTTGGATTTCCATCAGTCGTAACCAGAACCTTTTCTAATATAAACTCACATTGAAAAAAGAAGTCAAAGAGAACTGGGACTCAATAAAATAGAAGTTAAAGAAGAGACATTACACTTCAAAGAATGAATAAAGCAACAGAATGGGATGTAAAAGTAATTAGCAGAATAAAATAAAGGGAGGGCAGAGAAACCTAAAACTGTCTCAAAACTAAAAATTCAAACTAGAAGCAGCAAGAAGTAGAATTGACAGCACAGGAAACTGTATCAGGGACGTGCAGTACAGGCTTGATGACAAAAATCACAGAGCATTCAGAAGGAAAGGATGAATAAAGCAAATTTTCTGAGATAAAAAGATGATCTGCACCTGGAGAGTGAAGGGATCCATAGATTCCAGGAGAACAAGGGATAGTAACCTTGGAGCCATCACCAACCTTTACATGCTGGCATGGGTACATTTACAGAGGAAAATGATCTAGAGCAGCGTCAGAGAGAACAGAACGCACACAGAATTCAGAAGAGACAAGAGTGTGCACCAGGAATTCTACACCAAGTGTCAGCTACACAACAAGAAGGTATAATGGAATTTAAAATGACATGGGGAGTGTTGAGCATGCGCTCTTTGCTTATTTTTTTTGTCTTTTATTTATGATTTGTTTAATTATGATATATTTGTGGATACACACCTAGGAGTTGTAGCCTAGCACTAGTCAGCCTTGTGTAAATACTGGCATGTCCTCTGGCATGTGAATGGATTCAGAGATCTATGCTGAAAAGGAACAAGTGAGAGTCAGCAAATGTATATGAATGTGGGTCAAAAATAATCTAAAACTCTGACTTAGACAAATTTGAAGAGCAAAGAAATTCCAAAGGCATTAGGTCACAGGATTTCCCTACTGATCTTCCATCTCTACTCATGGGCTATTCAAGGACCTAACCTAAGTGACCGTCTCTGACACCTGGAGGGGAAGGACTAAAGACTTAAAGCCCCTATTCCAACTCAAATGTGTTACGCCTTTGCAGTCCCTTGTGGTCTGATAGTTCCAGGACACACAACTGAAGATCCAAATCAGCCCTCAACACCTCCCCAGTTGAATAATTATGGGATTCAGCAATGGCTGGGTGTCAAGAACAGATATGAAAAGACACAATTCCTCAAGATTGTGGAACTCCATCCAAATGAGTACCCTGTTGAAAAACAGGAAAAGTGGAAAAGAAATAGTAGGTGAGGTTCTATTATGATACCAGTAAATTGCATCCCAATAAATGTTTTGGTTCCCCAATAGCCTGGCTGCTCAGAGAGCTCCATTTTATACATTTAAGGCTGATTGGGAAGAAAACTGGAAATCTGTGACTCCACCCTGACCAAGGTCATCCACTACAGAAGACCCGAGGAAGATGTGATCAAATATGCCAGGAAACCTAAAACTAATGCTCCCTAACTAAAGAATTTACTTCAGGATATAACCCAGCCCTCTCAGAGGAAGAGGGAGAAAGGCAAGAAGGGAGCAAAAGGACGAGAACTCACAAATCGAGAAGCTGTGGCGTTAAAGGGCACAGGAAGCCTTGGCTCCGTTTAAATATATTATTATAGGGACTTCCCTGGTGGTCCAGTGGTTAAGAATCAGTCTTGCAATTCAGGGGACGCCGATTCGATCCCTGGTCAGGGAACTAAGGTCCCACATGCTGTGGGGCAACTAAGGCTGCATGCCACAACTATTGAGCCCATGCATCACAACTAGAGAGCCCGTGTCCCACAACTATGGAGCCCACGCACCACAACTACTGATCCCAGGCGCCCTGGAGCCCACGTGTCACAACTAGAGAGCCTGCGTGCCACAACTAATGAGACTGCACGCTCTGGAGCCCACGCGCCACAACTAGAGAGAAGCCCATGTGCTGCAACGAAGAGCCCACACACTGCAATGATAGATCCCACATGCCACAACTAAGACCTGATGCAGCCAAAAAATAAATAAATGAATAAATAAATATATTATTATAGTGCCGCACTGAGACCTGGCACAGCCTAAATAAATAAATAAATAAATAAAATATTTTTTAAAATAGAAATTATTATATATAAATATATATCTATGTATGATATATAATTAATATATTATATAAATATATAATAATATATTAATACACTTAATATACAATCAAATATACACATCATATTCTAAATAATTATAGTCACATTGATTACAAACATAATGTATTTGTATAGTTCTTAAATGAAAAGATGAATAATGTAAAAAATAATTTATCTTTAAGGCAGAAACATAGCTCAGAGGATACTTGCAAATGAGAAATGGGGACAGAGGTGGGAAGAAGTGTAAGTTGCTAATTTTCCCATCTTAATTGGGAGACAACAGAAACCTCTTGGTTTCTGAAGTTGTTCCATTGGTGTTGGTATTGAGGTTATTGATTTTAATAACCGAACTCTGGTCTAGCAATATCATAGGCTCTCATGAACTGCCAGTTGGAGTGTAACTGGTTGCCACTTTTCTGGAGAGTAAAGTGGCGTAATGTAGCAAAGGCCTGAAATTCCTTCATAACCTTTGACTCAGAAGTTTTACCTTTTGGAAATTATCCTACAGTAATCAGATGTACACACAACAATTTGTGTACACTCCAAATCCTGTATAACCAGGAGGATGGCAATGTAAGTCACAGTTCAAACAGGGGAATTTCTGAGAGGGAAAGTCAGTGCTATTAATAATACACCAGAACAACAGGTGTCAACAGGGTTGGTGCCAAACAAACCAGGATGTACTACAAGACCATAAAAATGTATTATTTTTATAATCAGGAAAAGAGAGTTACTTTTTTTTTGTCTTAAGGCCGTGCCATGCGGCATGTGGGATCTTAGTTCCGTGACCGGGGATTGAACCCACACCCCCTGCATTGGAAGCGCAGAGTCTTAACCACTGGCCCGCCAGGGAAGTCCCAAGAGTTACTTTAAAATCTACTAAATTGTAAGAGAAAACAAAAGGGCAATGAACAAAAACAGTGCAGGAGTTACGGGGCCTTCCAGCTTGCACAGGCTGCGATACTGCCAGTCTAGCATCGAAAGGAACAGAGCGACTTGGAAGAGTACTCCTGGCTCCCTCTCAGGACTCGTCTGCCCACAGTCTGCTGTTGGCCAACATGACCCTTTCGTGACTCTCTGCTGTACACCTAGGATCTTTTCATCCAGAGTTTTCTTAACCTTTAAGTCATCAGAACAATCTAACAGAATCTTAACTACATAATGAATTGAACATCCAATAAAAGAAAAGTTACTCAATAATAGGAAGCCATTCACACACATCTGTTAATGCACCAAGAATGACCACACACAGACAGACAGAAGCTCTTATACAGTTTTGTCCCAAGTGTCATGGAAGTTCAAAGGGTTGTCTCATTTGGTCAACCTTCCCTGAAAAAAATAAGATGAGGGAGGCTCTCAGAGAGGAAGACAGATTGAGGTAGAGTCTTGAAGGAAGTCTTCATTTTCAGGGACTGCAAGAAACCTTAGTGTAGCTGGTGCATGAGATATGAGTTAAGAACCCAAAGAGAAGATTCCAGGAAGAACAGATTGAGAAGGGTACATGGGTCCTTCTACTCCTCCATCTCCCACGATAACTCTCAGGTCTCAAGCTTGGTAGCTAAAAAATCATCTCTGATTGTGTCAGGGGTGTAAGTGCTTTGCTGAGCCAAGAACTACCTATGTTTCATTAGATGTCCATGTTGACAGTTCCCTCGGGCATAGATAACAATACAAGACACACAACTGCTCCAAGTCACTTTTGTCCTAACTCTAATGTGCACAGGATATGAAAATACCTGTTGGTGTTGTAGCTGCTAGGAGACCAGGATGGGGGGCGGGGATTGGGGGGAGTGGATGCTCTTTGCACTGCCACTGTCTATCCAGAGAGAAGTGGAATTAGCAAGTCTCTTCTACAAATGGGAGCTCTCTGAACTCTGCTCAGTATGAGCAGACACAGTGGGGCTGATCTATAGGAGCGGTGTTAACAGCAAGGGGTTGTCCAAGATCTCTGAGAGGATCAGCACTTAGATAACCTCATTATGGGTGGTGGTGTCAGACAAAGGAACTCAAGGGCAACATGACTAAAGGTTATATTGTAGCTGATATTAAGATCCAAGGCTGACTTGCCTCCTCTCCCTTGAACCCATTTATCATGAAAACAGTGAAGGAGCAGAACTCATGGGCATAACCATGAACCAGTTTTACTTTGTTTCCCACTGTCTCTTTAAAGTTTGCTCACTGGGAGAAATTCTCCACCCCGAGATTAAAAACTCAGAAAATTACTGTCCAATCACTCACAGATAATAAAAGATCTTATGAACATTTAAAAATAAAACACAGGATTTCAACTTAGAAATTAAAATCCTAGTCCCATATGATAATCCAGATTCCAAACTTGATTTAAAGTTAAATCTTGTGGACTTTTCTAGTGAGGGCCTTCTGCGATCTTTCCCTCCTATCTCTCCTTCTGCCTAGTAACCTGATTTCTGACCTATTCCATTTCCTTTGCCCTGACAAATTGCGTTCACAGCTTGATTACTAAGCAGCCTCTTCAACTTGTCAGTCAGCAGCTAGTTGGCCTGTGTCTCACCCTTTGCTCTTTTGGGTCAGACCTCAGTCCACTTTGTCTCTCCAACCAGAGATGACACTCACAGTGCTGACGCAGAGTTCCACTGAAATCCTTTCTCTTGATTTGAGGTTAAGAGGGATGTACCCTCTGCTCTACACCCTTGCTCACAGCTCAGTAACAGCTCCCTGCAAATAAGTTCTATCTAAAATAAGCTTCCTCCGATGCCCAGAAACTCAATCCTTTTATACTCTCA
This sequence comes from Balaenoptera physalus, assembly GCF_965194825.1. Taxonomy (NCBI): domain Eukaryota; kingdom Metazoa; phylum Chordata; class Mammalia; order Artiodactyla; family Balaenopteridae; genus Balaenoptera; species Balaenoptera physalus. The sequence goes on along the minus strand of NC_138896.1, from coordinate 66,836,949 downwards.
GTGTTGGTGAGGAGATGAAGAGCCATGTAACTGGTTTCTACTTATTTCCTTTGAAAATGTTCCTTTTGGCGTAACACGTCACTTTAGTACCTCTCTATTCACATGTGGTCCAAGGACGTGGCAGCATCAACATCATCTGGGAGCTTGTTAGAAACACAGAAGCTCAAGCCCCACCCCAGACCTACAAAATCAAAATCTGCATTTTAGCAAGATTGCCAGGTGATTTGTATGCACATTAAATTTTGAAAAGCGTTGCTTTTTCAACGTTCTTGGCGACTCAGTCAAAATTTTCTACTTAATTTCCTGTTACCGCATTTACAGTTCAATATTCTAATGTAGTTGTGTGGGTTCTAATTTCAGAAAGGAGGAGTGCCCATGTCTGTCCTTTGCAAGCCCAGATCTCAAACCGTCTAGAGAACTAACTTAAATGCCTTTCTATCAAATTCAAATGTTCCTCTGTTATCGGGCTGGCCAAAAATTTCATTCGGGTATTTGTAAGCGCTTACAAAAACCCGAACGAACTTTTTGGCCAATCCCCAATACTTCAAATTCAACATAATCTAAACCAAAGTCATCATTTTCCCCCAAACTTGACCCCTTTTCCTGACACCTCTTACCTATAAACCTACCTACTTTTCAAGACCTGATAAAGGTCAAGCTCTGCCAAGACTTTTTTTCTTGACCGTTATAGCCCACACGGGTCACTCCCCAGTCTCAATTCACATACCATGTCATCCTTGAGCACTTATTATGTCCTGCTATTTTTCATTTATGTTATACTGCCCTGAATTGAATTTTTCTTCCATTCAATAATATTTATTGAGCACTTTTTATGTGCTTACCAATGTTCTAGGAGTTGGGGACACAGTAAAGAACAAAACATTAATTTTCTGCCCTCATGAAACTCATATTCTTGGGGGAGAAAGAGACAAAAAATAGATAAACAGAAAAATATATAATCTCATATCATAACAACGACTATCAAATTGAAATCACCAGTCCCAACCTCTCCCTTTATCTGCAGCTCTTATAGTCAACTCTCTGCTCAATATCTTCACTTGGATGTCTATATGCATCTCAGATTTAACTTATCCCAACTGAACTCTGGATTTTCACTGGAACACCCTCTTTTTCCAGTGTCCTACATCTCAACAAATGGCATCCCCATCCCCATAATCTTCTCTTTTTCTCACACCCGACCTTCACTTCATCAGCAAATCCTGGTAACTCTACTTCTAAAATATTACCACTTCTCTCCACCTCCTCTGCTACAGCTCTGACCAGGTCACCAACAGCTCACTTGGACCTCTGCTTCCAACTCAATCCCTCTACTACAGTATGGTGAGTACTCTACATGGCAGCCTGAGCAATCCATCCCTTTAGAGAGTAAATCTGAGCATTCCCAAGCTCAAAACCCTCCAGTGGTTTCCACTACGCCAAGAATTAAACCCAGAGACCCTACAGACTCTGGAATCCTTGCTATCACTCTGACTTCAAATCCCATCACTCTCCCATCCCTTTCCCACCCGAGCCACTCTGGTCCATGTGATGTTCTTTGAACCACACAGCAGGCTCCCTTCCCAAGGCCTTTGCAATTGCTTGGACCATTTTTCCCCCAGACACCAGAGGCTTGCCTTCTCACTTCCTTCTGATCTCTCTCCACTCAAGTATCACTTCCTTAGAGAGGTCTTTCCTGACTGATCTATTGCACAAGGCACTCTCTCATCTTCTCCTTTTCTTTTCTTTATAACATTTACCTGTAACCGCCCCCCACACCCTCATACACATTTGTTGATTCTATTTGTTTACTGTCTGTCTCCTCATTAAAATGTAATTACCCTAAAATGTAATTTCCATGGGGAGCAAGAAATTTTTTTTTCATGCTCAGCATCTAGATCAGTGCCTAGAGAGAGTAGACATTCAATATATATTTGTTGAATAAATGAACAGCAGCTAAAGTACCTAAGTTTGCAAATTATTTAGTTTGTTTAATAACAGCCCAAATTGTCCCTGTAATTATGTCACTGCCACTAACTTGCATTTTTAAATACATCTTTAAATAGAATTACAGCTGGGAATTGGCCCTCGCCTGTCACAGCAGGACAGTGTCATGCCCGTAAATACTGTTCATCACATGTGTGGCAATAGAAGAAAAATTTGAGAACTGTTGCTCTAAAACACAATTTCCAGGCTCACTGTGCAGACTTTTTTTTTCTGGAGGCATTTGGTGACAAGATGCAGGGCACAACCTCAGGAAGCTGTCCACTGACCTCCTTTGAGAAGGTGGGAAGATGTTGCCGCCCTCATTCCATGAGGAATGCACACGCTAGCACCTTACCTGCAGCGAAGCAAAGATGCAGACATCTTTTTGATGGTAAGGTCCTTTCTATATGGCACTAGTTGTTAACTGTGACTGCATTTGAGACCCACACAGGAGCTTTTAAGAAATAGCAGTGTACCACCACACCCCCAGAGATTCTGATTTAATTGCTTTGGGTGCACCTAGGGGTTGGTATTTGTTAAAAGCTTTACTGGTGATTTTTATGTGCAGCCAGGCGGCTAACCACTGGTGTATAACCCGCTGGTGCCAGGGTAACACTGAATGAATGCACATTCTGGGCAGAGCCAATTACAAGGCACTCAGGGATGGGACCCAGGAACCAGAGCTGATCTCCATCCCCCTTGAAGAACTCACAGCCCTGAAGAGGGTGTCACAGTTGCATGATCACATCCCAGTTAGAACACGGTGAACACTTTGGTGTTTGATGATGGCCCTAGAGGCGTGGAAAACTAGGAAGATTCAAGAAAAGAATGAATGAAAAGATCTGAGGAGTTTGGAATATAAAACATGTGAGGCAAAAGTCAAAAGTTAGATTGATTTAGCCTGGAGAAGTAGAGTTGGTAGAAGAAGGTTAGTAGAAGTAAAATTTCTGACTATCTTTAAGTGTATACATTTATCCCCCATGAAGAAAAGTCTAGTATGCAAAAAATTCAAATGTGCAAAATAGACACAGGAGGGCGTAATCATTTATACCTGTACTACGTTCACAAATACATGCAGATTAATTACAGGCAGATATTTACATAGAGTTCTCCACGGGCTGGATGCTGTTCTAAGTTCTGTGTAGAGCTGTGCATATATATTCACTCATTTAGCCCTACGACAACCCTATGAAATCGATATAAATATTATTCTCATTTTAGGGTAAAGAATTTGAGGCACTGACATGTTAAGTAACTTGCCTTTGTTACCATGTGGATCTGGAGTTTAAATCTAAGTAGACTGGTTGCAGAGTCCATACTCTTAACCATTATTTTGTACTGCATGCATGTGAATACATATGTATATATGTGTGTGTGTATGTATGTATATGTATATACATATGTTACATACACTGTGCATGAGTATATGTGTGTCTAACATACTAGATAGGTACCTATGTACTACTGTGTGTGAGTACACACACACACACACACAGATATACATATTATATATATGTGTAGATTATGTTTTAATGAACATATATACACACTTTGCTTTACAAAAATATGCACAGTTTCCTTTAAATAATAAGTATACTTATTTATACAATAATTTATAATATTGGAGTTTACAAATAAGTAAGCAAGAAATTTAAAGAGAAAAACACTTCTGTTATCATGTGATAACCCATTACAAATCCCTTGCAGTGAAAGTTTTTTGAGACAGATTAATGGGAAGGCACAAGTAGTTCAATGGAAGGTCTTATATATTTGTTCTGGATCATTTTAGCATGTGATGAATAAATTCGGTGAAAAATGTATTCTTTTGGGATTTTCCTGCTGGACAAGAAACAAAAATTAAAGTCTGACTTTTGAATATTAAGGCTGCAGTTCAGTGACTGAATGACTCATTGTTCTTCTAATTGGCTAACTGGCCTTAGGGGAATGGGGGGTGGTGTAGGGGAGGCTGGCAGTTCCTGCCTGCACACAACAGGACCATTAAAAAGCTTGCGTGAGTTTGGTTTGCTTTCTTTTGCTTTGCCTGTTGCTTTTTTTAATGAATTAGGCAAGGTGCTTAAAGGATTGTCCAGTAGAGCAGCTGAAATATCATTTTCACAAATGCCATATAAAATTTTCTTGGAAATACGCCCTGGGTTTATTGCAACAATCTATTCAATAATGAGTATGCACACGGTAATAAAAATGAACATAATTCCTCTATTTCCTATTGATTTACTTAAAAGAAAATTTAGAAACCCTCCAATGTTGGATTGAAATTCTTTAATTTTTTTGTATTTATAATTTGATAATTATAATGAGACCTTAATTGAAAGGTTAATCCTAAGTAAACTCACAACATAATCATTTGGTCAATTTAATTAAATGGTACTGGGTTTAAAGAGTGTGTAGTAACAGTGAAGAAGCATAAACTGAGGAAGAGAAGTGAAAGTCTCAGAAGCTTGAGAAGAATTGTGAAATAAAATCCATGTTTATGGCAAGACAAGAATATAAAAATTCTTCTCTGCCCTTTGGCCTCCCCCTCTCCCCTCACTGTGCACTGTGTATCTGCATTATGCATCTACCAAACCTACCCCATCAGTAGGAATACCTGCTCAACCATAAACAGCAACATTCTCCTAGCACCAACAAAACAACTCCTTAAAAGATAACATTCCTTCTTGATCTTGGCGCTTAAATCTGGATTATGTAAACTGGCAATAATACGTCATTTATTGTATAGCCCTCTGTCTCAGAAAACTTATATAAACTGTCTTGACTTTTAATGGGCGGAACAGTTCTCAGAGCTTTTCGAGATGCTCTTCCTGGGTTATAATCCTCAAAATTGGCTCGAATAAAACTTTCCAGTTCTTTCTTAGATCGACTGATTAATTTTTCACCGACAGGATGAATAAGTAGGAAGGAAGACACCAGTTCCACTGGCCTTTGTTTTCATTGTACTGAAGTTGTAGATAGTTAGGGAAATATTTGAGTAGTGAAGATGAGACAAAGATGCTTTATAGAATACTGATGATGAAACTCTTCTTGTAAAAAGGGCAGTCGCTCATCTTGGTTAAAACCTATTAAAGGGCTTCCCTGGTGGTGCAGTGGTTGAGAATCCGCCTGCCAATGCAGGGGACACGGGTTCGAGCCCTGGTCTGGGAAGATCCCACATGCCGCGGAGCAACTGGGCCCGTGAGCCACAACTACTGAGCCTGCGCGTCTGGAGCCTGTGCTCCGCAACAAGAGAGGCCGCGATAGTGAGAGGCCCGCGCACCGCGATGAAGAGTGGCCCCCGCTCGCCGCAACTAGAGAAAGCCCTCGCACAGAAACGAAGATCCAACACAGCCAAAAATAAATAAATAAATAAATAAATTTAAAATTACCTTTCTCTAAAAAAAAAAAAAAAAACCTATTAAAGACCAAATTAGCCTATTTTTTAAAAAGAGAAGCCCTGCAGAGTCATTCTTTCTCTAGGCTCACATTTCCTTTGTCTAGAAGGATGCGTGTTATGAATGTAAATGAATTTTTTAGATTTATGAAGTGATTTGTGGAGCATCACTAGCATTTCAATCCTCTCTGTTAGCTGGATTTCCTGGGGGCTGTGTCTACCACCGTTCCCCCCCTGCCCCATGCAGTCTCCCCTGCGATTAGGGTCTCTGGAAGACTGGGCACATTTTGCCTCTGTAGCCTGCACCTTGCCTATTCTTAGCTAAGGTTTCTGTTCAAAACCCCTCCCTGTTTCCTTACCCCGGTGATGGGGCTACAACCCCAGGGCCCCTGCTTTTTTTCCTTTTTTTAAGCTATTGAACTGTACGCTTTATTTATTTTTTTAATATTTATTTATTTATTTGGCTGCATGCGGACCTTTGTTGCCCCCCCCTTTTTTTTTTTTAGTTGTGGTATGCAGGTTTCTTAGCTGCGGCATGCGAACTCTTAGTTGCAGTATGCATGCGGGATCTAGTTCCCTGACCAGGAATCGAATCTGGTCACCCAGCATTGGGAGCATGGAGTCTTAGCCACTAGACCACCAGGGAAGTCCCCCAGGGCCCCTGCTTTTATCCTTCTTGACAAAGACCTAAAGGAGATACAGCTCCTGGCACTAGCCAGATCTTCTCATCAGAGGCAACCTTCCAAGCAGGAGGTACCATTAGATCATATCAGGCCTGGGAGAGAAAGATTGGCCATCAGTAGGAGGAAAGGACTGACAAACTTCTCAAAGGCATAGAACTTGTCTTATTCACTTCACATTTCCAGAGCCACGAATAGTGCCTTATAGTCACAGGTGTTCAGTAAATACTGGTTGCACTGAACTTGGACTCTTCTTCTCTTCCCCCTCCCAACTTCATCTTCAGGATCAGTAGCCCACTCTGGGTTTCTTTAAGAAGCTACCATAAAAAATACTTTACTTAAGGCTTCCCTGGTGGTGCAGTGGTTAAGAACCTGCCTGCCAGTGCAGGGGACACGGGTTCGAGCCCTGGTCCGGGAAGATCCCACATGCCGCAGAGCAACTAAGCCCGTGCGCTACAACTACTGAGCCTGTGCTCTAGAGCCCACGAGCCACAACTACTGAAGCCCACCTGCCTAGAGCCTGTGCTACACAACAAGAGAAGCCACTGTAATGAGAAGCCTGCGCACTGCAACAAAGACCCAACGCAGCCAAAAATAAGAATAAATAAATAAAAAATAAATAAATTTATAAAAAAATACTTTACTTAAATGCCTAGCATGTGATTTGATCCAGGTAAACAAAATTTCCAAAATTTAGATACCTTAACTTCAAAAAAATTTTTAGAAGGTATGGTATGTAATTGGGGATATAAAGTATGATAAGAAATAAATGAGTTTAAAAATTATATATATATGTGTGTGTGTATATATATATATATATATGTTAAAAACTAGCAGTTACCAAAATGCCCTTCAATAGTTGAATGGATAAATAAATTGTGGTATATTCTTATAACGGAGCCCTACACAGCAACAAGAATGAACAGTCTACAGCTACACACAAAAATATGAGTGACTGTCACAAATATAATTTTCAGAGAATGAAGCCAGATACAAGTGGAGTATTTATATAAAGTAAAAAACAGGCTAAATTAATCTATGCTATTAGAGGTTATAATAGTGGTTACCCTAGAGGCAGTGATTCTCAACCAGGTATAATTTGATCCCCAAGGGATATTTGGCAATGTCTGGAGAGACACTTTTGGTTGTCATACTGAGGAAGAGGGTTGCTACCAGCAGCTAGTGGATAGAGACCAGGGGTGTTGCTAAACATCCTACAATGCGCAGGACAGCTCCCCGCAGCAAAGAATTGTCCAGCCTAAAACATCGACAATGCTGAGGTTGAGAAGCCCTATCTACCAGAGGGGTAGTGGTAACATTCTGTTTCTTGATCTGCATACTGTTTACACAAATGTGTGCAATTGGAAAATTCATCAAGTTATACACATATGGTAGGTGTACCTTTCTATAGGTATATTGTCCCTTAACAAAAAGTTTAAAAAATGTTAAAAAGCTACCTAAGGTTTAGAAAACCTTTAGTTAACAAAAATACATCCTAGGACTCAATTAAATCTAGACTTAGTAGAAAATAGAAAAAAAGTAGCATTTTCTAGAAAACCCTAAATTTTAATGATAAAACACAGTGTAAATAGTTCACTCATCATATCTTGTACTAAACATCAGGATTTAGGGTGTACTCTAAAATGACAATAACAACTTCAAAAAAAGCATCATGCACTAATAAAAAATGCATGAATGTTTTATTTACCAGAAAATCCTGGTTGATCTGTAGATAGGAATCTGGCCAAGTCACTTAGAACCAGGATTTGTGTTGTCCGCATCTGCAGAGACCAAAGAAGAAAACAGCTACTTAAAAAATGCTTCACTGCCTCTTGCTGGGACCTTTCTCTGCAGCCTGCAATCTGCAGCATCTCCTGTTCTGTGACTGTTGGTTTGCAAACTGGGTCCCACACACAGAGGGCAAGGAGGGACTGAAAAAAGAGAGGACGATTCCAGATTAGTAGGTGGCAGGTTTAATGAGCAAGGGAGTTTATACAGGAGGCTTGTCTTGGGTGGCTGCAAGACAAGTAGATCTCATCTGCTTGCCAGAATGTTAAAAGTTTATATAGAGGCCTTAACTAGGTTCAATCACGTATACTGTCCAGGTGGTCTCAACAACACCTTATGCTCTTAAGGCTGGATTCTTGAAACAGCTCCTAGTGTGGGAACAGTGGGCAGAACAAACATTCCAAGGACAGGTCCAGCTTGAGGGTCAACTGTTATGTTGCTCAATGACTTTCTCCAACAGTTATGGGGTCCTTTGGTCTGTGAAATTTACAAAGTTTTTCCAGCATGAATTGTCCTTGACAGAGTATTTTGAATGGGAAAGTCTATTTTGGTCATCTTGTCCATGTTTCATATTTGTATTTTGGGTGTGTCTTTTTAATTCACAGGCCTCCAATCAAGGGAGGCCTCATGTGGCAGAACGTAGGTCCCAAAATCATGGACTCCAATCCAGATGGAAGGAGGTCTTGGCAGGAGGTAAGTGTATTTTGCACGTGGAAAGGACATGAATAATTGTGGCCAGAAGATGGACACATGGATGGAGATTATTTATAAAAAGGCCATAATGATTTCCTTCCCCTTATCTAGGCCTCCATGCGATGTGACTTGATAGCTCTTTCCAAATGGAGATGAAGTCGATTTCTCCACTGCTTTAAATCCAGCCTGGACTTGAGACTTGTTTTGACAACTAGAATGCAGGGCAAGTGAGGTCACCCCAGTTGAGAGCCTGGTCCTCAAGAGGCCTAGCATGCTCCTGCTCACTTTCTTGGAACCATGACTCTGCCATATGAATAAGCCTGAGCTGGTCTGCTGGATAATGAGAGCCCACATGAGACCACTAGAGACAAGCCATCCCCAGTGACGCCTTCCTAGCCCAGCCAGGCCTGCCCACTCATGTACGAAGTGAGTCCAGCCAAGACCAGAAAAACCACTCAGCTGAGCCCAGCCCACACTGGCAGCCCACAAAATGATGAACTAAATAATTTAGAATGATTTCTTATGCAGCACACACCTTTGTTCTCAGAAAGATGGCTGTAAGCAGCTCTGGCACTTATTCTATTCATGTCAAGTCCAGTTTTATTAATAGTCCCTCTTTCTCAATAGTGGAGTGAAAGTCCCTCAACTGAATATTAGTGATCTCACTTGAGTAACCCAGCTCAGTCACTGTGGCCAAGGGATTAGACACGTGGTGGCCGTACCTGGGTCCTTCCTAGAAGCTGGAACAATGAGATGGACTGTGAAGAAGTGACAATTGCCAAAAGGTAAAAAAATAATAGATGTCTAATGCATAGTACACTCTGTATCTCATTGCCTCTAATGTGAAAATTCGGCTGCTGTGATGCTTCCAACTGGTTGATCACTCACTGCTTTGTAGATTCTGCCATCACCACTGGCACCAAAGCAAATTCACTCATTACTAATTCTACTTGCATGATTTGAAACATAGAAGATCACTAGGAAAAGAAGTCCATTAAGAGCAAATTTTGTATTTTAGGTGCTTCAGTATTTGGATTTCTGGATAACTTATTTTCTACCATATTTTATTCCTGAAGCATACCAGAGCTCTTCATTTTCTCCTGAAAATGAAGGAAGGATGTGTTGGCCCATTTTATGCCCTGACGTGTTATGGAATGAGATGCATTGTAGGGAATACTCCTGTTTTTATAGAAAGTAGAAGGACGCTAAGCAAAATGTGAAGCAAGAGATGTTGTTAATGCTTGAATAATAAGTATAGAAAGAATTGACAGATCATGGACAAAAGAATACCATTTCCTTTAATCTTATTTAATAAGCCCTGTCTTTGAGTCTTTTGATTTTCTCTGGCTGACTTGTGGATGTGCTTGACTTGAATTCATTTACCCTCAAAAATAATGAAGACTAGGAGATGGACATGGTATGAGTGGGAAATCTGATGGAAAGAATTGACAGGGCTTAATAATCTTTCTGCAGATGAACACTGTGTGGGTTCCTCCTGTTAAAACACTGGTTTTGTGATGGGTAATTCATCAAATCATCCCAGTGAATGAACCACTCAGGAATGAACCATAATATATTCATAGGATGGGTTAGTCTGCAGCTGTTAAAATAGTGTTTCTAAGGAATATTAATTGACATGGAAAAGTGTACATAATTTTTTGTCACGAGAAAAATATTTCTAGAAGTGTATTATGTCATATATATATATATATATATGTATATAACAAAATATTACCATTGGGGTTTCTAAAGACAGATAATTTGAGTGCATTTCTCCCTTTAATGCCTCTTTATGTTTTATAGGCTCCCAGTGTTATAACGTGTTACTTTTGTAATTATAAAATATAATAATGAAAATGCAAAATGTATCAATTAACTATTGTAGTACCACATAGAAAGTCATGCTGTCAAAATATTTGCAACCAGGATAAAACAATTCCCTAGCTCCTCAAGATGTGTCCCTTTTGTATGCATGTGAAATTAGCATTGCAGTCTGATGGGTATATTCTTCTGAGGGCTGCCAGATCTAAGCGAAACGAATAATTACTGACACTTCAGAATACACCTTATATTCCAGACCCTGTTCTAAGTATTTCACATGCTTTAACCCATGTAATACTCACACCATCCTATGAAGTAGTTACTATTATTACCATTTTATACATGAGAAAATTGAAGCATGGAGATTTTAAGTTAAGATGGGGTAGAGTCAGACTCCAGAGTTCTTGCTCTTGACAACTGTTCTACAGTTCTCTCCTGTCTTGTGAGACAGGATTCCAGGTACTACTCATCTTGAAAAGGAAAGACGTCTCAGAGAGAAAGAAGAATTGTAAGTGCAGAGTTCAAGTAGTCATGAGAAAGCCTTGACCTCCTTCTATTTGTCTATTCATGGAGGAGTTCATCTTGAACTTTGAGGACAGCACATACTATGTAGAAGCTGAAGAGGGATGTGGGAAAGAAGAGACTCCAGCACAATCTCTGCCTTATGGGGTCCATTTGTAATGGTTGAGGTACAGTACAGGTGACTAAACTGGTATCGTAGGGCAGGCTGTCCATAAAATATTGGTTGTGTGCTAAACTAAAGGATTCCATGCTTTCATAAACTTGAAAATCACTGGATTAGGAAAAGCTAGAAGTCTGTTGCAGGACTTCTCAGAGCCTTTATTATGCTCATGTTATGTTTTAGTATATATGGAGCAGGTATAGTGTATACCATTTCCCAACTTTGTTCAACCACAAAACATCTTTCTCATGGAACATCTTCTAATAGTTCCCCAAGTTAATGTTCTGTGGAACAAAATTTGGGAAACACTGGTCTCAAATGATGGTACTCTCTATATTATTTCCATTTCCCCCGATCGTCAATGATTTTAAAAAAAAATCTTATCTCAAGTGTCCTCTGGAGACACAAGGAAAGGATTTGTATCCCTGTTTGGATATGTTTATTGGAGGAAGGGTAGCAATCTACTGAGGTCAACAAGATAGATGCAGCCATGAGCACCTATGGGAAATAAATTTTGGTGATGGAATAGGAATGATGCCTGAAACGTCACCCAGTCCTCCAGGAATTGTCTCTCCTTGTACAGTAAACCCTGGGAGGCTCTTTGTTAGTGAAACAGGGTTTCCTTCTAGTAATATTAATTGAGCTTGGTTCACTGAATTGCAGGACTTCCTGTGTGATATACACAGTTCCCAGATAAGCATATGGAAGAGCTCATCATCAGTGATTTAAGTCAAAAGATGTGATGGCCATCACATGGGAATAATGCTACATTGTCATTTTTCATATGGCAAAGAAATAAGAGAGCTTCAAATAACTGAAACGTCAGTGTGGACAGCCCCTGTCTCCTGCACATGCTCATCTTAAAAAATACTGTAGAGTCTGTAGTGTATTTGAGTTTTAAGGTCATACATGGAAAGAAGTTGAAAACTCATGTTAGAAGGAGACTGCCAGGTAAATTATTACTAGGAGCATCACTGTGCTTGCTGATTAACTGATAAATATTCAAAAATGTTTTTGTAAATGCCTTGAAATTGCAACTATGGCTTATTTTCAGAATGGTGGAGAGAGAACAAAAGTAGTGAAGGAAAAGCACAGAAAATCACTAAAAGGAATTGTTAGATGACCTCAGTGAGTGAGCCCATCCTAGATCATTCAGCCATCAGTCAACCTACTTCCTGAAGGGGCCTAGCAATAAAAGTCGAGCCAGCCCAATTCAAGGAACCACCCAGACAAGCCATAGAATGATAAGCTAAATAAATGCTTACTGTTTTAAGTTGCTAAGTTTTGAGTTGGTTTGTTACACAGCAACTAATATAGTGTTCTTGGCATGGTGAGGATTTGGGGTCTTTCCATTGATGACCTGATCCCCCTTTGGCTCTTAATGTCGTCACAGAGCCTCTGAATTTCAGACAAATCCTGCATCAGTTCCCATGGCAAACCACCTCACATCCCCTGCAGCAGTATTGCCCAGTCCCCCCACAACAGTGGCCCCTACAAGCTTGCTGGTTCTCAACTCCTAGTACCTTCCACGTTCTTTCACAGGGAGTATATAGAGATTTACGAATTCCTTCCTTGCTGGATAGGAGCCAAGGGAGTATCACGGTGCCATCTCCTGTTCTTTCTCACTTTAAATCTGCCACAATTCCATTCCTATTTGGCAGCAGCTGCTCTGTGTTGCCAGATGGGATCCAAGTGAGTCTGTCTCCTTCTAGAATTCCAGATGGGTTGTGGAAATAAATGGAGACCATGCAAATGAGAAGCCACCATTACTAGTGTTTGGTAGAGTCAAGGCAGGCAGGAGTGTAGAAAAGCTTTACACTAAAAGGAAAAAGGAAGGCTTTAGGTATGTGCTGACTGAAGGTTTTGTTGGCATAGGAAATCTGGCTGCAGGCTAACTAGAAGTGGGGCATCTTACGAGGCTGGTTTGGAAAGCATGTTTGGCTTTCTTTGGTTGGTCCTCAGTTGGAAGCTGGGGCGAAAAGTTAGCAATTATTAACAAAGTGCTCATTGTTCTAGGCCAATTGCTGTAGAGGTTGTGTTTTCACTCCCTGAACTGGCTGCTGCAGAGGTTCTGAGTCAATATTCTACTGCCCTATATATTGTGCTGGCCATTGTCCATTTGTATATTCAGTCTCTCAGTCCCCCTTTCGGTCATCCTTTCACTTGCATGATATTCAGACCAATTCAGGAAAGGCTACAGATCCAGATCATCACTGTTTGGCAATTGTTCAGTTGTCTTCATGGTCAACTGTATTGCAAGATCATCTTGAGCTTTTTGTTGTTGTAGCATCATGGTGATTAGCTGGCAAGAGAGCAGCTGTGCAGGGGGATTTATGATACTGGACAAAATCCAAGGGGCCAGTATCATGATCTCTGACAAAGACAAGAATAATTAACAGTCCCTATAAGATAAGATGCTTTAGAACCAGGAACCCAATTGCTCAACTTAGGCCAAGTGAACAAATTCCATGGGCTATGAGGAACAACTTTAAAAAGCCAAGTAGTTTTCTCCAGAAGGCAATGTATTGCCTGTTCGACTTTGCCTGTTTCATTAATCTAAGTAGAGCAAGAAGTGTTAGCAATGGCACAGACACCTCCCTGACTAGCCAACGAGAAATCTAGAGCAATGCAATTGTTCATCACTACTTGTGCCGATGAGTTAAGATTGGTCTGTATTTCATCTAGGATGGAGATGGTAGTGCTAATAACTTCTGCCAAAGTTAATAAGCTTCTTAGAGTACTTTCTACTTGAATGATTCACACCATTGGGAACACTGCTCTGATTGTTCACATAAACAATTAGTAATTTCCCCAGTTGGAGTGCTTGAATCATCAAGGGTAGGCTCATTTGGGAACTTGCATCTGCGTTGGAATTTTCTAAGTTGGTGATATATAGAATTAGGGTCTTCCTATACAGACAAGTCTTGGAATACTATTACTAAAGTGCTTGAGGTATTAGCCTGAGGAAAACAAGACCAGGCATCCTGGTTGCAAGGGAAATAGTATCCAGTAGGGGGCACATGGAAATCCAGAAGAAAAAGAGTTGTTGACAGTGGGAGGTCAGAAGAAAGGCCTTCAGTAGCCAAGTTACATATTTGGATCTCTTATTAATCTCTTCCAGGTGGCAAGTAATTGGCTCATCATCCCATAAAGGTTGTTGAATGCACATGTAGAACCAGTTGTAATAATTGGTTCTTTTTCTGGGAGAGAGGACACTACCAAATTTGCATGTTAACTTATTTAAGTTCATTTGTTTGTGTAGATGCAAATGCCATTGGCCGTAATTCCCTGTGATCTTGCTTGATAAGACTGGAATTGTCCAGAGTTTTTTATCGTGATGATCATGGTGATGGATGAAGTATTCCTGGATCAGTAAGGTTCAGATTAGTGGCTACTGTGTGGGTGTTAGAAAGTGTGCTTTAATCTAACAATTGTAATAAAGAGGAAAGAGAAGAGAAAAGGGGCCAGGATGGATGGACAGTAACCAGAGGTTTATAGAAAATGAGAAGAAGAATGGTTATAAGCAAGTAGATGAATAACAAAATGGGAATAAGTCAGGGGTTTTAGTCCCATGTCTTGGGCAGAAGCTGTCTACTATCCTAAGTCATCTGCATATTCCAAAGGTCCCAGGACAACTGTTTACTTCCAAAGGTTGGCTATGAGTAGAGGAATTCTGAGAATCCTAAATTTGAGGTCCCTTACTGGAATAGCCTACCAGCTGTGTGGAATTCTGAATTGTTTCTTCAGTCGTGAAACATGGACCCAAGGACTGACTCCCTGGAGTTTCACTGCTGTATTTGTTGTTACAGTACCTGATGAAGTCCCTTCCAATGAAGTTCAAGAGCAGTTTTTCTCCAATGTCCCTTCCAACATATGAAATCTCCTGGTTTCAGATCATGAGGAGGCTGAGGCTGTGTAGGAAGATGTTGCGGGAAGGCAGCTTTAACCTGTTGATGATAAGATTGAGTACATGAGTCCCTTGCAATTTTTTGCCATCTCTGCATGCAGCAGGGTAGAATATCAGAGGTGAAACTCCTAAAAGCATGGGTCTTCCAGTTACCAGACCATAGAGGGATAACTGATGTATCCCTGAGGGAGTGGATTGTATGGCTGTAATCACCTATAGTTTCCTCTTTTCTCTGCGTGCATGATTGAATTATCTAAGCAAATTTTACTGAGAATCTTTTGGGTATGGCTTTTTGCCCTAATTGGGAGGCCTCTTTTGACCCTTGGGTTTACTGTAAAAAGAGGGACTCTGTAGATCCCTTTCTGTGTTAGTTCAATCAGTTTTTGCCATCCAGGATTGAGCATCTGAGATTTTAACCAACGTGTGTACAAGTTAACGTAATTCAAGTAACCCTGAGACATACATATCCAAAGGAAGTCTAAATTCTCCAAATAGTAGCTGGCCTTGTCTGGGTTAGAGAAATTCTGAATTATAACTGTTAATTCAGCTCAGGCCCAAGGCATACCTGACTCATGGGAGGGATGGATTTTTAGAAACAATCGGTATACGGGGTTTTAGGAGAGTTAGTAGGAAAAGGTAGGAGATCTGGACAAGGGAACGAAGAGGGAGGAGTTGACAGAAGTGTAGAAGGAGAGAGATCAGAAGGATAAGGGGGAAGTGGGGGACTTCCCTGGTGGTGCAGCGGTTAAGAATCCACCTGCCAATGCAGGGTACATGGGTTTGATCCCTGGTCCAGGAAGATTCCACATGCTGCGGAGCAACTAAGCCTGTGCGCCACAACTACTGAGCCTGCACTCTAGAGCCCATGAGACACAACTGCTGAAGCCCGCATGCCTAGAGCCTGTACTCCGCAACAAGAGAAGACACTGCAATCCGCAATGAAAAGCATGCACACCGCAAGGAAGAGTAGCCCCTGAAAGCCCGTGCGCAGCAACGAAGACCCAATGCAGCCAAAAATAAATAAATAAATTTATTTTAAAAAAGGGGGGTAGTGGGAGAGCTGGATATAGGGAGGCAACTGAAGGACAAAGAGGGAGAATTTATTCAGGAAACGGTCTATGTTGCTTAAGTTTGTCAGGTTGCTATTTAACTTTGGTCAAAGAATCTTTCAGTGAGGCAATTTTTTGATCAGAATTTCATTTGGAGGCCTCTGCATGAAAAAATGCTGCCCATTAAAACTGAGAAATCTTAGTCCCTTTATTTTCTAAGATGCTTCTCAAATGAACAATTTTGTTCAAGCCAAATGTTCCCAGAGTGGCTACTGAAGATCCAAATCATCACTGATGAAGTTACGCTATTTAGAGCAATAGGTACAAGAATTAGGATTGTAACAAGAGTTCAGGTAGAAAGGAGGAGCTTCTCTTGGAGGAGGGGGAGGGGACTGAGACTTAGATGATCCCTTGAGAGCAGGCAACAGTGAATCCAAAGTGATGCATATGCACTTTGTATCTTGGACTCCCAGCCTGATGGTTGGCTGCCTCTGATCGCAGGTCTGACAACTGGCACCTCCAGGCAGGTGGAAAACCAAAGAAAACATCCTCTTGGGATAAAAGCCAAGCTCTCAGAACAAACAATGTATAGAAAGAGAACCGCACCTAATTTTATTGGTAACTTGGCAAAATTTGTTTAATTGGACTCTGGTTTAGTGAGGACCACAAGTTTAAGCTTATAGGTCCTTATGCCTGTGTTCTCCCCTGTGATTCTCCTTCATATGACAAACACTTTTAGACGACACAACGCAAAACAGAGAGCAAAATGGATTGGAAAAGAATGACCTGATTCCGCCAAGGATGCCAAACAAATGGGGACCAATAACAAAACCGAGAACAAATAGCTGAGGAATTCAACACAGAGAGGGTGGAGTCCAGACCCAGGGCTGACTTGCGGTGTTGGTGAGAACTTGACAAGCCACATGTGGCTCCTGTGGGTATCGAGCCCGGTTGAAGGCTGGGGTCTGCAGTCGTGAGCAATGCGGAATGTCTTGGTGGGACCTTTAGGAAAACTATGGAAATAAATGAAGACCACCAAATGAGAACAAACAGAAGCTTTTTATTTAGAGTTTGTGTTTGGCAGAAACTCAAAGGCAAGCAGGGGACTAGGAAAGCTTTATAATGAAAAAAAGGGAAGCCTTCACTCGTGCTCTGATTGGAGGCCGTCGGCAGGGGGAAGCTGGAGGTGGGTTAACTAGGAGCAGAGCAGCCTATGTGATTGGTTTGGGAGCATATTTGGCATTCTCTACTTAGTCTTAATTGGAAACAGGGACAAAAAAATAAGGAAGCTGGTAGCCACTGGCCAAGTCCACTGAGGGCTGATTGCTGCAGAAGTTGTGGTCTGTCTTCCTGGGCTGGTTGCTGGAGAGGTCTTGGGTCAGAGTCCTGCTGCCATATATGGCCTGGCTGTTGTCCATTTGTGTATTTAGTCTCTCAGGGGCTCAACTCTACTACCCCTTTCTGCATTCAGGGTCCACTTCAAATGCTCTTTCGTTTCCATTTTCTCACCACCCTTCCACATTTCTGAAAGGACCAAGGAAAGATTTAGTCCTGGATCCTTGGGAGAACCAAGTAGTGTCTTTCCAGGGTACTCACATTCCTTCCAAATTATTCTCTTCCTCTCCTGGAAGAGAGAGAGCTCCTTCTTCTTTTTTTCCTCTCTTCCTGCAGAGTAGAAACTTCCCCTACATTATATCCTCCTTTCCCTCACCCTTAGATTTTTATGTTCCGTGTAAAATCCACTTTTCTGTCTCCTGGAGCCAGAAGCCTCTTGGCTCTTTCTTAAAGGTGGTGGTGCTGGTGGAGGGGGGGATTGCTGAGCGGAGAAATATCCTCAATGAACTGGTAATATCATTGCAAATAGCACAGAGATTCTTCACTTCTTGAAGGAACTTGAAAATACATGAAAATTCAGGTCACCTGATTAAAAAATATCAGTATGAATATTCAGCACACACAAAAGCCTCTGAACATCTTTGAATTGTAAATGGTGGTGTAAATTTTCTCTGGCATCTTCATTCATTCAATACATATTCATCCATCACTTCCTTTGTGCTAGGCTCTGTCCAAGGCACTTGGAGATATCTGTGAACAAAACAAAGAACTCTGCCCTCCCATAGCTTATGTTCCAGTGGGGAAAGACAAACAATAAATAGGAAACAGAATAAGAAAGTTAACAGTGTGTTAAAGGGTGACAAATGCTATGGAATAACGAAAATGCAGAGCAGGGTAGGGAGGATCAGGCAGACGGAAAAAGGGCAGCCTCATCTATTTCCTTTTCTTTGGTGATGCCTGACTTTGCCATGTAAATAGCAATGTTATTGCTAAGCCTCAGTGAATAAGATCAAGACAATTAAACCAACCCCCAGGGTTTGAGGATTGTTGTGAAGGAGATGCACACTCACACACAGGGCCCTAAATTTCTGTGTATTACTGCTAATTTTATTAATCCTTAGCACAGCTGCAGTCTGAGTTGGCTGCCAAGGATTTGAACTGGTTTGGGATTCAGAGAAGCAGTGTATCTGATTTGGCTATAGAGGTTATTACCAAGCCTGGGTTTTACTGTAGGGACCTGATTTATAGTAAGAAAAATCCTAACAGGTGAGAGTCACAAATCAAGACTCCGTAAGTCAGTAGTCACCCATATGCTTATAAAATAATACCGTTATTATCATCATCTCTCAGCAGCATCAGGATCCCTTATTAGATGCCCTAGTCAGTGGAATGACAAATTTTCTATTATTACATCTACATTGTCCTCCCAAGATAGAATCCACTTTATTGCAGAAAGCAGCAAAGCTTTTTAAAAGCCGTTATTTTGTAGGAAACAAATAGCTGTATAATAAAATATTAATTGTTTAAAAAAATGGAAATAGTTCTAAAAAATAGAAAAATACTGTATGTATTAGAAACAATAAATTCTTTTCTCTGCATTTCTATTTCTATTTAGTCCAGTATGATCTGTTTCATAATCTGAGATACACATTTGGTCACATGTCTTTTATTTTTCTAATTCATCACTGCTGAAGAGCAGAAAATCCAGGATTTCCATTCTGAAGTTTTCCCCCGTCTTGAGTTGTCCAAAGACATGAGTGTTTACTTAATCCAGTGAGGTCCATCTTGTCCTCATTCAACAAGTAAACTAGATGTGCGTCGTGGTCCTCTCCCCTTTTGCTGTCTCATAGTGGGGCTGTGTGTGGCTTGGTTTGTACAAGTTTTTGTGTGAATGTAAGTTTTCATTTCTCTAGGATAATGCCCAAAGTGGAATTGCTGGGTTGTATGGTAGGTCTGATTTTAGCTTAAAAAAAAACCAGCCAAACTATTTTCCAGAGTGGTTGCACCATCTTACATTCCCACCAGCAATGCATACGTGATACTGTTTCTCTGTCTTTTCCCCAGCATTTGGTGTTTTTTATCTTACCCGTTCTGGTAGGTATGTAGTGATATCTCATTATAGTTCTAATTTACATTTTCCCAATGGCTAATAATGTTGAGCATCTTTTCCTGTGCTTATTTGCCAGCTATATATACTCTTTGGTGAAATATCTCTTGACATCTTTTGTTCATTTTCTAATTGGATTATTTGGGGGTTTATACTGTTGAATGTTGAGAGTTCTTTATATATTCTAGATACAAGTCCTTTGTTGGATGTTATTTGAAAATATATTCCCCAATATATCATTTGTCTTTCCATCCTTTTTTTTTTTTAAAGAATATAGTAATTCTTTTAAAATTAATTAATTAATTAATTTATTTATTTTTGGGTGTGTTGGGTCTTCGTTTCTGTGCGAGGGCTTTCTCTAGTTGCGGCAAGCGGGGGCCACTGTTCATCGCGGTGCACGGGCCTCTCTTGTTGAGGAGCACAGGCTCCAGACGCGCAGGCTCAGTAGTTGTGGCTCACGGGCCTAGTTGCTCCGCGGCATGTGGAATCCCTCCAGACCAGGGCTCAAACCTGTGTCCCCTGCATTGGCAGGCAGATTTTCAATCACTGTGCCACCAGGGAAGCCCCTTTCATCCTCTTAATAGGGTCTTTCACAGAACAAATGTTTTTTTAAATTTTGATGAGGTCCAATTTTTCAATTTTTCCTTTTACCCATTTACTTTTCATTTAACACATAATTATTGGATGTCTACAATTTATCAAGATAATGTTCCAGGTGCCCATAGGAAACAAAGATGTGATGTGGTCCCAATTTCAACACATTTCCAGTCTAGCTGGGAAGACTGGAGATGTACCCAAATATTACATAAGAAGTGCTAAGTGGCACGGAAGAGGGAGAGATACCTTTTTTTTAAAATCAGATATCATGTTTCAGCTGATAGGGAAGTAGTGGGTGAAGGTCTCACCACTACTATGCCAGAGAATGCCACAAAATGGCATAGAAATTTCCCTTATAAGTCCATTTTATCCAGGTTAAAAATTGTAATTTTTAGATAACTAACATATATTAAATCTCATTATGTGCAAAGCAATTTCACATGCATTGTATCAGTTAATAACAATCTTGTATCAATTAATAACAATTAAGGGCAATGAGGAGGATTACACCATACTTTACATGTAGGGAATCTGGGATTCAACAAAGTTAAGTCATTTGCCCAAGGTCACACAGATAGGAAATGGTAAGGTCAGACTGGCACCCGTCTTGTGATTAATGCTCTTTTAATTCTACCCAGAATCCTCCTGAGACATGTCCTTTTCCTGCCAGTATAAATTCATCAATCTTATGGCTAAGAAACGAACTGTCTGAGTCACATTTTAAAAGAAAACACAAAGGACTTCCCTGGTGGTCCAGTTGGTAAGAGTCTGTGCTCCCAATGCATGGGGCCCGGGTCTGATCCCTGGTCAGGGAACTAGATCCTGCATGCATGCTGCAACTAAGAGTTCGAATGCCTCAACTAAAGATCCCGCATGCTGCAACTAAGACCCAGCACAGTCTAAATAAATAATTTAAATAAAATAAAAGAAGACACAATACATTTCCTTGGTGCACAAAAGTCAATGAGCTCTTCTTGATAAAGGAAGGATCCATTAAAACTCTTACAGTGGTCAAGATCACGCAGAAAATGGAAAAGCAAGCACAGCCTGTGAGTCATGAGGGGCCAAAGAAGGGGTAGATATTGCTGGAACTCAGTAAAATTTTGCTGGATGACAGCTCAGGATGGAGTAATCATGGAGGGAGCATTTTAGGTCATCTTGCTGTCAGCTCATTGTTACCCAAATCATCTTCAAATGCCAAACCTTTCATGGGGAATGTTAAAAAAAATGAATAATAGCTCCGGTGAAGAACTAAAGCCTGTTTCTGACCTAAAGGATGACAAATAGGGAGCTGGGGCTCTTTCTCACTCATAATGTCTCTGGATTTCCATCTGTACTTTCTTCCTGTTTTATTTGTGACCTTGCCCAAATCATTGAACTATTCTGTATTTATTTGTCTTTCTTTTAAAATGTTTATAACTTAGGGAAGATGTTAGGACCTTAATTCTGAGTCTGTAAAGAGGTAAATTTATATATTAGGTCAGTTTTGCAAACACCTGTATGATGTCAAATAACCTTTGAACCCCGTCCCCATTTTTGTCATGATGCAGCCACTGGCAGGCCACATGTGGAGAGTAATCCTTTCACATTCTACATGCCAAACTTCACCCTGATGGCCTGGGATCCAGCTGCAAAAGCAAAGGTCTTCACAGTGTCTGGACATGAATGAACACGAGCATTTACATGTGGCTTAGCAATGACCAGTCATGAACTGACTGCAAACATTTGGGCGAACTTACTTCCACCACTGTGTCCATCTCACTGACCTTGCAAACAATCAGAATACCCAGGTCTCAGACTGCTCACGGGGTAAAGGATGACTGAAAGAGGGCAAATGAGTCTTCTTGGGCAATTTAATGTGCATTCTGGGAAAGAAAAGACTGCCTCATTCTTGCATCCTAACCACTGAGAAGACAAGCCTGAAGCTGGAGGGGCCACCATGGAGTAAGTCAGCTTAACAATGAAGCCCACAGAGGAAAGCAGAGAGGAGAGGAGGAGGGAGAGAGGAGGGAAGGGGGAGGGAGGAAGAAAGACAAGGTGGGGGCTGAGATTCCAGTTCTACTGATACTTCTGACGTCACTAGAGAGCCCATGAATCCATCTGTGCCTGAAGTTAGACCTACCATTTTGAATAACAAAAGGTAAAAATAAGAACATTAGAGAAATACATTTGGTTGTAGATTCTCTCTAGGAGGGTACGCAAGAAGGTGAAAAGCAATGGTTGCCTCCAGAAGAGAAATTGAGAGGCTGGGAGACAAGGGTGGCAGGGAGACTTGCTAACCGTGTATTCATTTGCGCTTTTAAATTTTCGTACCACTGTCAATGTTAATCAAGCACAGACAAATAAAGTTAAAATTGAATGTAAATAAAACAGAAACAAAACACAAACTTTCTTCCACTTTAGCCAATTTGTGGATAATAAAATCGCCTTGAGAGGAAACCAGATCTTTAGAGAAATCAACTCCTTTACCTTCCAAGTTACCTTCTTAAATGTTTTTTTCTTTTTTGGCTGCTGCCGACAGATCAGCAGATGAGCCGTCCATTTCTACTGCGCAAATTTACACGGAGAGAACAGCCTCAATCCATGGTCCTGAGAGAGGGTTCCCAGGGTTTTAGGAATCACCCACGTAGCTGTATTCCGATGGCGCGACTTCCGTCCTGCAGCGAAAATTGATAATGTGCTTCCACAGCCGAGTTGCTAGGGCTGAGGCAGTCCGTTTTAGAAAGATTCTGGGCCCTGTGCCCTGACGGATGCAAACGCGCAATGAAGCCCTGGCCTGAAGGGGAACCTTTCAACTCCCAGTCCTTCTTCCGGGACCCGGAACTCCAGGCAAGAGCCCGAATGCGGTCCTCACTGGCAGCAATCTTTGGGCGTCCCTGTGACAGCGCGGGCTCACTAGTCCTGCGGTGCGGCAGCGACGGGGGCTTTGGGACATTTGGGAGAGCAGTTGCCTGGGAGATCCAGCTCTCTGAGCCAAGAGCGAAACCAGTCAATGTGTGTTGAACGGAGTGTCGCTAGCGCAGTAAATTCAGGAGAGAACGAAAGGAACCCAAACCAGGGGATGGGTCACCACGGTGACTTTAAATACCCAGGCACTATGAAGTGAGGAAGAGCTGTCTTTGGAGACACGCCGGCTTCGGTGAGGCTGAGGAGGGAGGGCGCCCACACTCCGGAAGCCAGGCCGGCCCCGGATTCGGGTTACCAGGCATTCGGCTGTCAGGGAGGGTCCGGGCGCCCGGGGCGCAGGTGCAGGGAAGAAAAACCCTTACTTCAAAGCTGGTAATGACTTGAGGGCTCATCTGGCTACCCCGGGGCCGGGGCCTCGACACCGCACTGCGCCTCAAGGTAGAGCCGAGCGCCGGGCGCGGGTCTCGGTCCCTGGCGCGCTCAGCCCCAGCCCCGCCCCCTGCCGCGCCGCGCCCCGCCCCTCCCGCGCCGGCCGCCTGCGCGTGGTGGGGAGGGCCTGAAAAGCCCGCCGGGCAGGCGCCCCCGGCCCCAGCACGGGCGCGAGCGCGCGTCCCGCTCCCACCGGGTGCCCTGCACTCGCCCCCGCTCCGGGCGCCTCTGATTGGTCGTCGCCCGGGCCGGCAGGTGTCGGCAGGGGCTGCGTCCACGCTGGCCCTGGCTGCCTGCGGCGCGGGCGCCTCCCTCGCAGCCGCTGCCGCTGTCGCGCTCCCGCCTCCCGCGCCCGCTCTGGGCTCCCGCTGCGGCTGCGGTTCTGGCGGCCGAGCCCCCGCAGCGCTGCAGCTCAGATCTGGCGCGCCGACCGCCCCGTGCCCCTGCCTTGCTGCTTGCAGCTTCCTAATCCACGCGGCGCTTTGCGGCAGGTGCCCCAGGCTTCCCGAGGCGCGGTGGCCTGAGAGCGGCCGCCATCGATGACCCGTGCCGCCATCGATGACCCCGGTCACGGACCTGCTCCAGCCCGGCCACCCCGTGTGAGTACCGTCCCCTCCCCTCCGGCAGCTTTGCGCCACTCTCCCCCTTACGTTGCCGCAACTTCGGGGGTGGGTGTATGGAGGTGTCTCTCGCGTCCCCGTACACCCCGTGCGCGTCCTGAGCCAGGGCCCCGGGGCACTGCCAGTCCGCCTCTGCGGAGGGGCTTGGGGGGGCATCGAACTTGCTAGGGGGTCGTCGCAGAATCGGAACCGCCTCTTTCTTCCGCTGCCGGGGTCCGAGCTCAGCTCTGCGTTTCCTTCGCGGTTTGCGATTCCACTGGCCGCGTAGATCTTGGGCTGCGGTTCACCACGCACCCACTACGCTCCTGGCGCGCCGGCGGGGCGCCTTAAACCATCAGGTAAGCGCCCGGGGCAGCCCAGCGCGACGGACTTGATTCTTTCCCACTCTTAATTTCTGTAAAATGGGACTAATCAGGGACTCGTTCAAGGTCACGGCCGGTGCGCGGACTAAGAACCGGAGTCGATAGCTTCTGGCCGGGTTCTAGGACTGACTGGGGCGGAGCGGCTGTTGCGGGGTGTGAGGTGCTCACTTCAGCTTCATCCCGGTCTCCTCCTTCCTACTCCCTCCCCTCCAACTCCGCTGCTTTTTGGTGAGGTCGGGAGCCGATTCTAAGGTACCCTTCAGAGGTTGGGATGTAGCCGCGGGGTATCTTCGGGGAGCGCGGAGCGGAGCGGTTCCTCACTGGCAACCCGGGGACCTGCAACATTTGCAGCATCCCTTCCATTCCCCGTCACTTAATTTATTTATGTCTCCGCAGGGTAGGGGAGTTTGCTAGGTGCCTGCTCTTAGATCAGTCCTGTTCCGTTTCCTTCTCCCAAATAAGCCCTGTCCCCGAGGATAAGTAAGTATCCGAGAGACTCGGACTGCACACACTAGTTTGGGCCCAGGGACTTCCTAAGAGAAGCAGTAAGCTCTGGGCTTGGCTCCTATCTGATCTTAGAAAATGCCTTAAGTCTGGCTTTATTTCTGCCCGCTCCACTCCCGACCCTTTGACCTGGAGGTTTCCCACTTTCCCAGGGGAAGGTGGAATCCAGTCCCAGAATGTGTGTGAATGTCGCCAGACTCATTTACTCCAGATCCGTTGCGGCAGCTCCTGTGGGGCTGTGGGCGGTTCTCAGAGTTTTGGGCTGGGGAGAGGGTCACCCCTCCTCTTTTGGCGTTATCACCCTGCCCCTCCAACTCAGCCTCCCTCGCCCCAACTCAGGGATGAGATGACCACTTAGATAGTTTTGTGATGTCTGACAAACATCTTTGAGTCTCAACTTTTAAAATCTATAAAATGGAATAATCCCTGCTTTTAGTCTTCCGAAGGCAGCTGGGGTTCAGGGTACGTGATAGATGTGAAAGTAGAGGACGATGGTCCAAGAGGATGGGACCTGAGCTGTGGGTGGAAATGGGCGTGATTTAAATATATTTTCACAGCAACTTTGGGACTGTATTCTCAGGTCTAAAAATCCCTTTTCCAAACAAATTTAGTTTGGTAAGACTTTGAAAATATTATTTTCCATCTTCCTGTTGATGTTCCTTGCCTGCCCATGGGCAGCCCCATCTCTCCTAATTACCCCCACCCCAGCCACCACATCTGTGGTTTGTCTTTGTGGGCTGAAAGCTAGCTGTCTTTATGGGGCTGGGGGCTGTCTCTGTGGAGTTGGGGGTTGTGTCTGGTGGTGGGGCAGTGTGTCTGTGTGGGGGGGGCTTGTCTCTGTGGAGATGGTGTGTATCTCTTTGTGGCAGGTTCTCTCTGTGGTCTAGGTTTTGTGTGTGGAGGAGAAGGGGGAACCATCTGCTCCAGGATCTGAGAAAGTAAACTGTTAACCACCTTCAGCAATTAAGCTAACAGTGGTATCGATTGTGTGCTGTCTCCTTCCTCCCTGTCTAGAGAGACAGAAGGAGAGCTCATCTGTGGCCATGGCCCTTAGAGCAACTGATACACAGACTGAAATACCTTGTAGAGAAGAACTAGGCATGCCCCTCTTTTTGTCTTCCTGGTTATTATTGCGTTTGTCTCAAAGGCAAGTTAAGGAGGGTTGACTGACTGGTCAGACCTTTGAGTTATAACATCATCCCAGAAAATTGCACAGATCTGAAGTGTGCCCTCAATGGATTTTCACAAACTGAACACACCTGTGTAACAAGTGCCCAGATTAAGACCTTGAATATTCCCAGCCTCCCAATTACCCACTACAGGCACTATCACCCCCCCCTCCCCTGAGGGTAACCAACATGCTGTTTAGTTTTGTCAGGT
Organism: Balaenoptera physalus; assembly: GCF_965194825.1. Lineage (NCBI taxonomy): Eukaryota > Metazoa > Chordata > Mammalia > Artiodactyla > Balaenopteridae > Balaenoptera > Balaenoptera physalus. The sequence goes on along the minus strand of NC_138896.1, from coordinate 66,810,717 downwards.
GAGTTTTATTTTTTGTTACTATTATTATTTATCATTTTAGTTTCAAAGCTAAAATGAAACTGCTTGATATTTTTCACTTTTTTATATATGCAAACCAAAGGTAGTTATACCTAAGCCAGTCCAGAAAGCTAGAAGGAAGAATTTGGTCTTAAGATCTGGGTGGAGTCTGATCTGGTTGTCCCCCGACAATCTGATCATCAGTTCTTGCGTGATGTAACAAGCCCAACCCCAGGTATAACAGTGCTGACATTGGAGGCTGGTCTATTCATAGAGTGTATTTGAATAATGCAGATCTGAAATAGTGTGATAATAAAATATGAATGAAGAAAAGACATGAGTGAATTCTTCATTTGACATATAAAAATAGAAGTATTTTGAATTCCTCAAAGTTAAAAATTGGTAGAGAATCACAGAATTTTAAGGCTGAGCGAATTATGAGCTGTTTGTGCTGTTGCCACATGGTGGCGCCACATTGGCTGGGTAACTGAAATGCCCAAGTCCTCGGGAAGGAGTCCCAGGAATGAAATTCAACAGCTCAGTATCTCCAAAAGGGATTTCCAAACACTGTGGTTTTTCCAGTGTCTGGGAGGCAGGCCTCCCCTCTGGTGCCTGCTACTAAGTCCATGGATAGAACCCTATCCCAGCTTTTGAGGAGGGTGGCTTGCGGGTTAGAGGCAGGTATATGTTGGAGGTGAATGGAGCTGAGACACTATTGCCTTCTCTTTAATAATATGGAGCTGTGGTATGTCCTTGGGATTCTAAAGGGGTTAACCGAAAAGCTAGCTTAGGTGTGTTATGATCGTTTTGGTCTCATTTTACCCCAGAATCCTTCCAAAGGTGTGAGAGAAGGAATTCTCTTTCCTGAGGCAGGTAGCTCTCTTCACAGAGCACTGTTCATGGTGAACTTGGAAGAATAAATAGGCCTGGGTGTAGCCAAACTGCTGCTAGAAGAAACGCCCTGTGTTCCACAGGGAGGGGGCCAAGTCACAGGGGAAACCACCAGGGGTGGGAGTGTTGTATCCAGCTATGGAGAGGGCTAAGCGGACCCATCCAGTGCCCTTCTCCCGTCCATCACCTTTTAACTGTCAGTGTGTCTGAGACGTTTAGAAGTTTGTATTCGTGTGATGGCTGCCATGCCTTTGATTGCTGAGAGTGTTGAGTGCTTGCATATGCTGGACACTATATATATATATATATTCATTTAATGTTCTAAACAGGAGGAGGGTGACTTTCCCATCTTATAGATGAAGGAACTGGGCCTTGACAATTAAGCACTCTAAGTTTACACACTATGTGAGCCAGAGTGAGGATTGAGAGCCAGTCTCTCAGATGGCTTCCCTAGCTGAGTTGTACCCTCTGCAGGGTGCGAGGAGTCTTGCGTAATTCTTTTGTCCTCCCTGACACCTAGTATAGCACAGTACATGTAGTAGCTACTTGAGTCGAAATCTGTGATTGCCATAAATAGAAAATTCTCTGCTGAGCAAGAGGGAAATCCAGACAGTGAAGGATGAGAATCTGGGGTTGAGTCCATGCAGCCTATAACTTTGGGGCTGAGTGTGTGCCCATCAGAATGTGTAGTCTCATTTTGTGTTTAAAATTTTATGTAAATGGAAATAGAGTCACAGACATAGAAAACAAGCTTATGGTTACCAAAGGGGAAAGTGGGCACAGGGGGAGATAAATTAGGAATTTGGGATCAACAGATACACACTACTATATATAAAATAGATAAACAACAAGGATCTACTACTGTATAACACAGGGAACTATATTCAATATCTTGTAATAACCTATAATGGAAAAGAATCTGAAAAAGAATATATATATGTATGTATAACAGAATCACTCTGTTGTACATCTGAAATGAATACAACATTGTAAATCAACTATACTTCAATAAAAAAAAAAAAGATGCTCTCAGAAGAACGTTATGTTTACCTGGAATATTGAAGGGTGGAAGGGGGAAATGCATAGAGGGCTAATGGTATACACCTTTTAATAAGATGACATGTAAAAAATTAAAACAATAAACAGATACATTATAAAAATTATTATGTAAATGGAGGCTTGCCATTGATTTTTGTGACTTGCTTTTTTCACGCAACATTGGTTTTTGACATATGTTGATAATGGTAGATCTAGTTGATTCATTTTACTGTAGTCTTTGTTTGTTTAATATTCCAGAGTTAATTCCCCACTGAAGGTCAAAATGACGTTTTTACCTTTTGCTATTACAAAAATATTGCAAGGAATATCCTTGATAGGATCTTGTAGAAATGTATAAGAGTGTGTCTAAGGTATATATCCCCAGAAGTTGAGTAACTGGGTAGTAGGACTTGCATCAACATCTCATGTTTGTAAATTTTGGAAGTTAATCCTTTGTCAGTTGCTTCATTTGCAAATATTTTCTCCCATTCTGAGGGTAATCTTTTCGTCTTGTTTATGGTTTCCTTTGCTGTGCAAAAGCTTTTAAGTTTCATTAGGTCCCATTTGTTTATTTTTGTTTTTATTTCCATTCTCTAGGAGGTGGGTCAAAAAGGATCTTGCTGTGATTTATGTCATAGACTGTTCTGCCTATGTTTTCCTCTAAGAGTTTTACAGTGTCTGGCCTTACATTTAGGTCTTTAATCCATTTTGAGTTTATTTTTGTGTATGGTGTTAGGGAGTGTTCTAATTTCATTCTTTTACATGTAGCTGTCCAGTTTTCCCAGCACCACTTATTGAAGAGGCTGTCTTTTCTCCATTGTATATTCTTGCCTCCTTTATCAAAGATAAGGTGACCATATGTGCGTGGGTTTATCTCTGGGCTTTCTATCCTGTTCCATTGATCTATATTTCTGTTTTTGTGCCAGTACCATACTGTCTTGATTTGTAGTATAGTCTGTAGTATAGTAGCTTTGTAGTATAGTCTGAAGTCAGGGAGCCTGATTCCTCCAGCTCCATTTTTCTATCTCAAGATTGCTTTGGCTATTTGATATCTAAAAAACGAACAACCCAATCCAAAAATGGGCAGAAGACCTAAATAGACATTTCTCCAAAGAAGATATACAGACTGCCAACAAACACATGAAAGAATGCTCAACATCACTAATCATTAGAGAAATGCAAATCAAAACTACAATGAGGTATCACCTCACACCAGTCAGAATGGCCATCATCAAAAAATCCACAAACGATAAATGCTGGAGAGGGTGTGGAGAAAAGGGAACCCTCTTGCACTGTTGGTGGGAATGTAAATTGATACAGCCATTATGGATAACAGTATGGAGCTTCCTTAAAAAACTAAAACTAGAACTACCATATGACCCAGCAATCCCACTACTGGGCATATACTCTGAGAAAATCATAATTCAAAAAAGTCATGTACCACAATGTTCACTGCAGCACTATTTACAGTAGCCAGGACATGGAAGCAACCTAAGTGTCCCTCGACAGATGAATGGAAAAAGAAGATGTGGCACATATATACAATGGAATATTACTCAGCCATAAAAAGAAACGAAATTGAGTTATTTGTAGTGAGGTGGATGGACCTAGAGTCTGTCATACAGAGTGAAGTAAGTCAGAAAGAGAAAAAAAATACCGTATTCTAACACATATATACGGAATCTAAAAAAAACAAAAAAAAACAAAAAAAACGGTTCTGAAGAACCTAGGGGCAGGACAGGAATAAAGATGCAGATGTAGAGAATGGACTTGAGGACACGGGGAGGGGGAAGGGTAAGCTGGGACAAAGTGAGAGAGTGGCATGGACATATATACATTTCCAAATGTAAAATCGATAGCTAGTGGGAAGCAGCCACCTAGTACAGGGAGATCAGCTCGGTGCTTTGTGACTACCTAGAGGGATGGGATAGGGAGGGTGGCAGGGAGACACAAGAGGGAGGAGATATGGGGATATATATATATATATGTATAGCTGATTCACTTTGTTATAAAGCAGAAACTAACACAGCATTGTAAAGCAATTATACTCCAATAAAGATGTTAAAAAAAAACAAAAAAGCATCTCTATGTTACTTCGACTCTGCTAGGTTTTGCAAATGGCCCTCTGAAGCTGTTGTGCCACTTAACACTCCCACTAGCACTGTCTTGGAGTTTGTTGTATCCCAATATCTTTGGCTGTGTCTGACATTAATCAGTTGTTTTAACTTTGATTAATCTGATAAGCGTGGAATGTATTTCACTGCTTTTACTTTGCATTTCCCTTAGAGATCTTTTAAAATATATTTTGATTTTCAAGTTTTCCTTTCTATGCATTGCCATTTTTTATGAGATAAAACTTTTAGATCTTGAAACTCATCTGAAATTTATATTTCTGTACTGTGTGAGGCAGGGATCTAATGTTTTCCATATTGAAAACCATTACCCCATTATCATTGATGAGTATTTATTTTCTCATTTATTTTGTTGCCATCTCTGTCATATACCAATTTTGGTTATATTTTTGGATCTGTTTCTTAACTCTTTTCTGTTCTATTAATCTTTTTGTGATTCCTGAGCTAATATCACTTTCATTTAGTTATTAAAGCTTTGTAATAAATCCTCCCTTCCTAGCCTTGTTCTTCAAAATCGTCTTGGCTATTCTTGACCCTTTAGGCTTCAACATGAATTTTAGGATCTATCCTAAATATCACTTCCCATGAAAAATACTGTTATCAAAATTTGGTAAAATAGAAAATAAAATGTATTTTCTTGTTTCTTTTTCTTCAAATATAGTCCTAATCAAATGCTTTCATTTCCCATTATTTAGTGTGAGTTTTTGGTCCCCATTTTAAGTGGATTTACTTTAAACGACTCTTCTCTGGTACCAGATATCCTTGAATAATAAGGACCAGATGAATATAATTTTTTTAAACACAAATAAGATCTTTTTTTTCCACTCAACAACATGTAAGCAGCATTATTGTCAATGATTATTATTCTGTGTCATTATTTTTATCCTCCTAATAATCTATTTCATTTGTATACCATAATCTATTCAACAAAATCATTCTTTTAAAACATTAAGCACTTTATACTTTTTATTGTAACTTCATCTTTGCACACATTTTTATTTTCTTAGGATGAATTACTTTGTCAAAATTTACTTACTTTTATTTAAATTTTGGATACATATTGCCAAATAACCCTCCAGGAAAGTCTATAAATTTATATTGCTATTGGTAGTATATGAGTGTACCAGATCCCCATGCCTTGCTAGTGATAAACATAATTATTCATCAACATTGTCAATTTCATAGGCAAAGGGAAAAAAAAGAATCTTACTTTTTACTTTGCTTTTCTTTTCTAGTGGGACAGAATATACCTTCATGTTTATTCATAGCCCACTTCACTAAAGAATTTTCCATAAGGGTTTTTTCTCTTTTACTTTCTGTGAAAGAAACTTGCATTATCACTCAGTGCTTTTGAGAGAACTATCAGATTGTTTACATAGATTATGTTCATATTTTTAACTGTTAAATATTACTCTATCATATGAAAATACCATATTTTATTAATCTGTTACCTCCATGGTGGACTGTAGATTTTTTATGTATTTCTTCTGTGGCTATTACATAGATTTATGCAGTAAACATCTTTGAAATGTATTTATGCACATGCAAAAGAAATTCTTCAGGATGTATGCCCAGAAGTAGAATTTTGAAGGGTCATATTTTACATAAACTTACAACTTGACCATCTGGTGCCAAATTTCTCCCAAAGTGGTTATACTCAAACATCCCTAGCAGTGTATATCATAGTATCTGTCACTTTAAGGAAACAATAATACTAGGGAAGGAGGAACAAAGGTGTTAAAGTGAAAAGTATATATGTGTGTTTTTGTATATATAAATATCCTTAAGTTCGTTTAGAAAGCTCAGGGGTTTTTTACCTTTTCATTTCGAATCTTGCATCATATCAATGATTAAGTGTATAAATCATAAACATCACATAAATATTTACTTGGCTTAGGAGAACTGGTAAGAGTTTAAGTAAAAGGTGAGCGATTTTATAGTGCCTTTATTCAGGGCAGCCTACAAGACGGGGTTAGCACATGACAACCAGAAAAGCACCTCTACCCAGCTCTGCGCCTCCCCACCCAGGGCAGGGTTCTACCCTTAGACAATTGTTCCTTTTTATCATCTCCTCTTTTACAATTTAGAAGACCTTGGTTGGTATAAGTCCAAGGTAATAATGTACCATTAACACCATCTTGCGAATGACCTTATGTGATCAATTGCTAGTGATGGTAAGACCAGAACAGCATGAAACCACCAGAAGGTTATTGGGGAAAAGGCTCAAAGACGGACTTGTTTGGGGATGGGCTGGATTCGTTACTGAGAGAAACCTCATTCAGTGCAGACTTACTCTGAGAATCAATTCTGCATTTGTGTAAAGAGAGTAAGAAGAGCTTTATGAAACTGCCTAAATGCTGTTTGAAAACTGCTTTCAGCGTTGTATTCAACCATGTGTTATTTGCCCCCATTACCTTTCCTAGGTAATTGTAAGTTAAATTTTTTGGTGTACATTTATATATCATCAGCTGGGGAAAGAAAACCATTCTGTGGAAAGTCCTTTTGTGGCTATGATTTACAGTGTAATGCCACTGATGTGACAGATATGTGATCTGCAGCTGGGATGCACAAATCCATTCTGTGGGCTGACAGTTTAATCTCTCCGAGCAGACACTTCGGAAAAGAACACAAGACATGAGAGAGAGGAAGGAGGGTGCCTACAGGACAGAGGTGCCCATGGCCCCAGGATCTAGTGTGGCTATTTGCCAAAGTCCCCAAATAATCCCATACTGACTCATGGCTCAGAAAACTGTCATCTTATATGGTTCTCCCTTTTTGGTATGAAATGTAACTACCTCAGAGTATACAGGGTCACTTTCTAGGCTTCAAAGCCTGCATATCACTGGAGAAAAGGAAAATGACCCAAGCCCCTTTATGTTATCTTTTTTCTGAAGATAGTCCAGTCTGCATATGCAGTGCTTCCAGCCCCAAACCTCTTCGTAACCTCCTCTTGAAAACCTTTGTCTCAATCATCATTTCACTTTATTTGTGCAACTCCAGCCTCTGAAAGTCTGGCAGGTTCTGTTTTTGTGTTTGTGTTATATAAATGTGGTTTTGTTGTTTTGCTTTCTTTGAAAAACAATTTGTTGATCATTAGGGACTTTGATTTACTAGAATGACATGTAACCAGAGTATTCGAGATTAGTCTCTTTCTTTTATGGCTAATTAGAAGAAAATTTTTTAAATGCTGTTTTAATGGAATCCTTGATTAAAATCTATTAGAAATCTGCCAGTGGGTCTTTCAGCTCCACGGTCCACTGAATGTCATGTGCCTCTCCCAGGACTGCAGATCTTGCAGCCCGGGTGCTTGAATGCCCACCATCCCCCAACCATCCTCTGTGCTCCCAGATCTGAATCCTTCCTCCCACGGCTTCCAGGTACCTTACGCTTGCTCTTCCCACTGCCACCACCCCTGCTTTCTGCCTCAGTTCCCCTTCCCTCAGCCTGGTGCTGATGGTGGATGCCGAAGTAATGCTGATATTTCCCCTTTTCTTCCATAAATGATCCAAAAGCAACAAAGAGAATGAGAAACAAAAGAAACCACACACCATTTCTGGCAAATTTGGGAGATGGTTGGAATTGTTTCCCTCAAAAGATGGAAGAGCTGCCAGAAGAAGAGAGATCAAGTGGTGGTGCACGGGGAGAGGCATGGAGATGTGCTCCGCGTGTTGTCAAGAACGCTTCTTGGGAAGGCAGGGGCTCTCCTGGGGTACAAAACCCAAGTCTCTTCTATGCCCCAGTGGGATGAGGAAACCTGTAGAGGTGGCCACCGCTTCCCTCCTTAGCTCTTGGTCCATCTCACCAGAGTTGTTACAGGTTCGTTTTAGACTTTCCAAAGAACCAACTTTTCACTTTCTCTTCTTGGTTGTGTCATTCTTTTTCATTTTACTTTATCTCTGTTTTCATCCTTATTATTTCATTCCTTCTACTTTCTTTGGCTTTATTCTTTTTCTCACCTCTTAAATTTACATGATTACTCATTTAATTTCAGCCTTTCTTCTTTCATGTATATGCATTTAGTGCAATAAATTTCCCTCCAAGTGTTGCTTTAGCCATATTTGTATTCCACATGTTTTGATATGTAGTGTTTTATTATTGTTCACATGTGAGTTTTTAACATTTTCATGATGATTTCTTCTTTGACTTATGACTTTGTTTTTTTTAATTTTATTTATTTATTTATTTATTTATGGCTGTGTTAGGTCTTCGTTTCCGTGCGAGGGCTTTCCCCAGTTGCGGCAAGTGGGGGCCACTCTTCATCACGGTGCGCGGGCCTCTCACTATCACGGCCTCTCTTGTTGCGGAGCACAGGCTCCAGATGCGCAGGCTCAGTAATTGTGGCTCACGGGCCCAGTTGCTCCGCGGCATGTGGGATCCTCCCAGACCAGGGCTCAAACCCGTGTCCCCTGCATTGATTGGCAGGCAGATTCTCAACCACTGCGCCACCACGGAAGCCCCTTATGACTTATTTTTAAGCTTTTATTTTATTCTTTAATTTCCAGAACCTTTTAGCAATTATTTTTCTATTTTAATTCTATCTTTATTCTAGTTTAATATTTTTAATAATATGTACTTTAATTTTCTATTTACTATTTTAAAATATTTTAAATGTTTTTTTTATTTAAAATTGTTTTCCATTTTAAATATTTTCTATTTTAATAGTGATTAGAGAATGTGATCTACATGATTACATTTCTGTGAAATTTGTTGAGACTTGTTTTATGGCCTGGTACATAGTTTTCACAAATGTTCTATATTTCCTTGAAGTTACTGGTTTGCAGTGATCCATATATGTTCATTAGCTTAAACTAGTTAATTGTGTTATTCAAATTCTCCATCTTCCTTCCTCATTTTTTTGAAGTTTGATTAATCAGTTATTGAGGGAGAAATATACAGAGGTGAATTTTTCAATTTAATCTTGTGCTTCTTTCAGTTTTTGCTTTGTATATTTTGAAGCTGTATGTTATTAGATGCATTCTAGTTTAATTTTTTCCTGGTTAGTCAAGCATATGTCATTATGAAACGACCCTCTTAATCTGTAGCAATGCCCTTGTTTCTAGGTCTGAGAAAGACAAATATCACATGATATCACTTATATGTGGAATCTAAAAAAATGAAACAAATGAACTTATTTACAAAACAGAAATAGACTCATAGACATAGAAAGCAAACTTATGGTTACCAATGGGGATAGTTGTAGGGGGGATAAATTAGGAATTTGGGATTCATGGATACACACTACCATATATAAAATAGATAGAGGGGGGCTTCCCTGGTGGCGCAGTGGTTGAGAGTCTGCCTGCCAGTGCAGAGGACACGGGTTTGAGCCCTGGTCTGAGAAGATCCCACATGCCGCAGAGCAGCTGGGCCCGTGAGCCACAATTACTGAGCCTGCGCGTCTGGAGCCTGTGCTCCGCAACAAGAGAGGCCGTGATAGTGAGAGACCCGCGCACCGCGATGAAGAGTGGCCCCCGCTTGCCACAACTAGAGAAAGCCCTCACACAGAAACGAAGACCCAACACAGCCATAAATAAATAAATAAAAATTAAAAAAAAAAAGATAAACAACAAAGGATCTACTGTACAGCCCAGGGAGCTATATTCAATATTGTATAATAAACCAGAACCTGAAAAAGAATATATATGTGTGTGTGTGTGTCTGTGTGTCTGTGTGTGTGTGTGTGTGTGTATAACTGAATCACTTTGCTGTTCACCTGAAACACTGTAAATCAAGTATACTTCAATAAAAAATAAAAATAAAAAAGTAAAAAAATAGATCTGTTTTGGATAGAGCTATACCAATTTTTTTTGCTTAGGACTTGCCTATCTTATCATTTTCTTATCCTTTCACCATCAACAATTCTGTATATTTTTATTCCACTTGTGAAACTGTTGTAAAGAGCATAAATTTGCTTTATTTTTTGCAACCTGTAAGTTTTAATGTGAAAGTTATGTTCATTTATAGTGCTACTATTAATATATTTGGATTTATTTTATCATTATACTTTCTTCTCTTTCACTGTCCCACTTTTAATATACTTACTCTATCTAATTGCTTTTTGTATTAATTTAGATTCTCTCTCCTACCCCACATTACATGTCCCTCCTCCACTTATTCAAAAGCCTACGCTCCATTTCTATTTTCTTGTGTTTATTATATGGTTATTTTAACACACATTTTTACCTTAACAAAATCCAAACTGAATCAATCATTCCTGTCCTCCTGAGCAATTCAAGGACTTTATACTTAACTCTGATCACTCCTCTACCCAATTTATATGTTAACGTTGCCTGGTGTTTTAGTCAGACTTTTTAAAACCCCATCTATTTATTTTTTTCCACATGGTAAGCAATTTGTTGACAGTATGATTCCACTGTCTTCCAATTTCCATTGTTTCATTTAAAGAATTTATCTAACAATCTGATTATTGTTCTTTTGTAGTAATCTGTCTTTTCATTCTGGCTGATTTGAGTTTCTTTTCTGTGTATTTGTTATTCTGAGTTTCACTACAATATATGTAGAAATGGGTTTCTTTTTAATCATCCCCCTCAGGATTCACTGGACTTTGTAAATGTGAGAATTGATGTCTGATCAGTGTTCTGGAAAATTCTCAGCCATTATTTCTTTGAATATTGCTTTTCCTTATTCTCTGCTTCTGAAACTCTGAGCAGATATGTGGGACCTTCCTTCTATATCATTTGTGTTTTAAACCTCTCTTCCATGTTTTACTTCCTTTCTCAGTACTGCATTTGGCTTCTTATTTCAGCCCTGTCTACCAATTCACTAATTCTTTTCTCTGCTGTGTCTATTCTGTCTTTTAAACTCTCCACTGAGTTTCCATTAACTTTTTCAAATATGTGTGGTAATTTTTATAGTTTCTTGTTCATTAGTTGTACTTCGATAAACTCTTATTTCCTTAACCATAACAAGCATACTTATTTGAGGTTTTATATAAAATAATCTTATTATTAATAGGAATTTAGCAATTGGAGAAGACTGGTCAGGCAGTCTACTTCTGGGTTCCTTATTAATGTGGAATAAAGTGAAAGAACAAACAAGGGGCCAGGTAGGGGGTCAAGCCCTTGAACTAAGACCCTCCCCACCCAGAATTTTTACCCACCCCCATCATAAGGTGCAGCAGATGTTTGTGGGCTTGAGTGATACTGAGCTTCCTTGGACATCCTCAGCCTCCTCAGTGAGGACCATTGGGTGTCCTGATCCCTCGGAGTAAGTCCGCCCCTACTCAGTGAACATCAATAGGAGCCCCTCACACTGGGTGATCATACTGACTCTGGCCTCCGCTCCCCATTGACCAGGTCAAGTAGACACTTGAATCACTTATCCCTCCTGCCCCTCCTCACTCATGACCCCACCCGACTCTGCCTTGGGTGGACCAGCACTCATCCCATCATGCTCTTTATCCTGTTTGTCAGTGCTCTGGGCTCCAGGACCACTTACCCTCAGCTCTTGATGACTTTAGCTCCAGGTAGAGGATCTTGTTAACATCCTGGAGTTCCTTGACCTTCTTTGCTGCAATTCTCTGACTTCCACCCAACCCTACCACTTACTTCCATAGTCACAGATAGATGTTTTCATTCCCAGTTATGGCTGGCCCTTCATAATGTGTTTCGTGTATCATGCTTTCTGATAACCAACCTCCATCTTCCAATCCTTTCCCTCTCTTACTCCAATTCCAACGGTCCTTCGGTGTTCCTGACCTCCTGTCTGTGACCCCTGACACTTGAGGTCCTCTCCTTCTGCCTTTTCCAGCCAATGGCAATCCTTTGAGCACCCTCAGTTCACTTGCTCATCTCAGGCAGCACTCGGTAGAACCACACACTGGCTAAACCGTAATCTCTGTTTCCTCCTGCCTGCATTTGAGCTGCTGAATGTGGCCGGAGAAGAGCTCACAAACAACTGATGGGTCTTACGTGCCCAGGAATGTCAGATGGATCCTTAAAGTGCCTGATATTTCTCTGGTCCCTGCACTCTCCCATTCTCTTCACTGATTGTTTCACATTCGCTCCCATCTCCACACCTCCTCTTCATTCTCACTCTTACACGATGTCCCTGCTTCCACTCTCACTGAGAAAACTGAGCCATCAGAGGGGAGCTTCCACAGACTCGCTCCACCATCTGCCTACCTGCCCTGCATCTGTTGCCATATACTCTCCCTTTTGTTTGTGACTAAACATGAAATCTCTATGCTCTATCCAAAGCCATTCCCTCTACTTCTTGGCACTGGAGCCCATCTTCCTTGAATACTCAAGGATATCACTCTAGTAATTCCCCCTTCTGTCTTCTGTATCACCAGTTTCCCTCTCTCTACCAGGTAATTCCCTCTCTCTACCAGGTAATATCACCAGTTTCCCTCTCTCTACCAGGTAACTGGCTAATAAACATGCTATTTCGTCTTTCTTGGAAAACACTCCCTCCTCATATCACTTCCACTGCTAGCAGTGGTTTCATTTCTCTACTTTCCTGTATATAAAAACTAGTAAAAAGAGTTGTCCAGACTTGCTGTCTGCAAATCCGCTCCTCACATTCTCTGTTAAACCCACCCTTGCAGGTTGCCAGCCAGGTTTCATCAACTTCACAAGAAACTGTCGAGATTGACGATCACCTACTAAATACAAGGGTCTGTTCTCAGTCCTCATCCTCCATGGACTTTTAGCATCATTTGACTCAGCCAATCAGTCCCTCCTCATTGGTACACTTTCTTTATCATGCCTGGAGGATACACTCTTGATTTTCCTTTTAACTCCTTGGAAGCACTCTCTCCTCTCTCTAGCTGGTTCTTCATTTTTTGCTTGCCGTTTTAATGTTGGAGTGCCCCGCGGCTGAGTCTTTTCTCTTCTTTGCCTTTTTGTTTATATCCCCTTCCTGCAGACCTCGTCTTGTTTCATGGTTTTAAATACCATTTATGCCAGTGATCCCCAAACATATATCTCTAGGCTGGACCTCTCTCCCCAACTCTTTGACTAACCTCCTTGACATTTCCTGGATGTGCAATAGTCATTTTCAAATCACTTTTTGAAAGTGGAACCCCTGATCTTCCCCCCAAACCTGTTCCACCTGCATTTTTCTCATCTTAGGTGTCTTGGTTCCAATCAATATAAAACTTACTAATGCCTTGTTTTACCTTCTTTTTTTATACTAATCTTTGAAATCTAATATGTATTTTTCAAACATGGCATATCTCTATCTGGATGCTAAATTTTCACCAGAATTACTTGATTTATATTTAGATTTAATGAAATAAACAGTTAAAAAATACATCCACATACCCATGTTGTTATATAAATGTATTTAAATGTTTTCCAATTACTCAAATGAATATCATTTAACAGGAAAAGTTAGAGATGCTTTGCATAGCATCTAGAACTCTGTTGGTCAGAAGTCAAGAATTTTGTCTGGAAGATTCTCATTTCTGCAAAATTGGAAGTGGGAGAAATGCTGGAATGTAGAAAAGATAAGCAGATCTCCAAGAGCGGTCTGTTACTGTTCCTTCTACACCCCACACCCTCTCACCTTGTGTTCATTCTTTGTATCGTTACTGCATGGCTTTTGTTTATTTGTCTTCAGAAATAGTTTCAGTGCCTCCTTTCTGAATAGGGAGGACTCCTGAGGTACAACCCAGAACATAGTTGACTAACTGGCATTAATTTTCTTCAAATGATTCTCCCCCAGATTCATGGAAAAACTCCTCAAATAATTATCTTTCCAGTGGGAATGGATGTCTTACAGTGTTTCTGTTTTCCTGTTAGAAACATGTGAGAAATTCACTTAATTGTGAGACAAAAAGGCTGAATCCTGTGTTTTTCCCCTTTTAGAATCGTTATTCTGAAGTGGTCTCAGAACTAAGGTTTTGGGACTTGGGAGGACGGTATTCAGTACTTAATACTTACATGAGATAAACCCGATAAAAGTGAAGAATTTTAAGAAAATGCCATCAATCTTAAGCATGGGGAGTTTGAAGTACATAGCACTCGTTTCTCAGGTAGGGACTTAACGGAAAATCGTCTAGTTAGCACTTAAACAGTGTTTGGAGGGGACCTTCAAGATGGTGGAGGAGTAAGATGTGGAGATCACCTTCCTCCCCACAAATACATCAAAAATATATCTACATGTGGAACTACTCCTACAGAACACCTACTGAACGCTGGCAGAAGACCTCAGACTTCCCAAAAGGCAAGAAAATCCCCATGTACCTGGGTAGGGCAAAAGAAAAAACAGAGACAAAAGAATAGGGATGGGATCTGCACCTCTGGGAGGGAGCTGGGAAGGAGGAAAAGTTTCCACACACTAGGAAGACACTTCACTGGCAGAGATGGGGGGTGGGAGGGGGTAAGCTTTGGAGCCATGGAGGAGAGCACAGTAGCAGGGGTGCAGAGGGCAAAGCAGAGAGATTCCCACACAGAGGATCGGTGCCAACCAGCACTCACCAGCCTGAGACGCTTGTCTGCTCACCCACCAGGGCGGGTTGGGGCTGGGAGCTGAGGCTCGGGCTTTGGAGGTCAAATCCCAGGGAGAGGACTGGGGTTGGCTGCATGAACACAGCCTGAAGGGGGCTAGTGCGCCACAGTTAGCTGGGAGGGAGTCCGGGAAAAAGTCTGGACCTGCCTAAGAGGCAAGAGACCATTGTTTCAGGGTGTGCGAGGAGAGGGGATTCCTTCCCTGTCTGCCCACAGAAGGCAGAGCACCGCCTAAATGAGCTCCAGAGATGGGCGCGAGCCACGGCTATCAGCTCGGACCCCAGAGATGGGCATGAAACGCTAACACTGCTGCTGCCACCACCAAGAATCCTGTGTGCAAGCAAAGGTCACTATCCACACACCTCCTGGGAGCCTGTGCAGCCCGGCACTGCCAGGGTCCCGTGATCCAAGGACAAGTTCCCTGGGAGAACACATGGTGTGCCTCAGGCTGTTGCAACGACACGGCGGCCTCTGCACTGCAGGCTCGCCCTGCATTCCAATTATAACTACCGTACCCCTCCCTCCCCCAAGCCTGAGTGAGCAAGAGCCCCCTAATCAGCCGCTGCTTTAACCCCATCCTGTCTGGGTGTGAACAGATGCCTGAGGGCGACCTACATGCAGAGGGGCCAAAACCAAAGCTGAACCCCGGGAGCTGTATGAACAAAGAATAGAAAGGGAAATTTCTCCGTGCAGCCTCAGGAGCAGTGGATTAAATCCCCACAGTCAACGTGATGTACGCTGCATCTGTGGAATACCGTAATAGACAACGAATCATCCCAAAATTGAGGCCGTGGACTTTGGGAGCAACTGTAGACTTGGGATTTGCTATCTGCAACTGATTTGTTTCTGATTTTTATGTTTAACTTAATTTAGTTTTTAGCGCTTGTAATCACTGGTGGATTTGGTTACTGGTTTGGTTGCTCTCTTTTATTTTTTTTAATTATTACTTTTTAATTTTCATATTGTTTTTTCCTTCTTTTTTTTCTCCCTTTTCTTCTGAGCCATGTGGCTGACAGGGTCTTGGTGCTCTGGCCTGGTTTCAGGCCTGAGCCTCTGAAGTGGGAAAGCCGAGTTCAGGACACTGGCCCACCAGAGACCTCCCAGCCCCACATAATATCAATTGGCGAGAGCTCTCCCAGAGATCTCCATCTCAATGCTAAGACCCAGCTCCACCCAACGGCCAGCAAGCTCCAGTGCTGGACGCCCCATGTCAAACAACCAGCAAGACAGGAACACAACCCCACCCATTAGCAGAGAGGCTGCCTAAAATCATACTAAGTTCACAGACACCCCAAAACACACCACTGGACACGGCCCTGCCCACTAGAAGACAAGATCCAGCCCCAGCCACCAGAACACAGGCACCAATCCCCTCCTCCAGGAAGCCTACACAAGCCACTGAACCAACCTCACCCACTGAGGGCAGACACCAAAACAAACGGGAACTACGAACCTGCAGCCTGTGAAAAGGAGACCCCCAAACACAGTAAGTTAAACAAAATGAGAAGATGGAGAAATATACAGCAGATGAAGGAGCAAGGTAAAAACCCACCAAACCAAACAAATGAAGAGGAAATAGGCAGTCTACCTGAAAAAGAATTCAGAGTAATGATAGTAAAGATGATCCCAAATCTTGGAAATAGAATGGAGAAAATACAAGAAACGTTTAACAAGGACCTAGAAGAACTAAAGAGCAAACAAACAATGATGAACAACACAATAAATGAAATTAAAAATTCTCTAGAAGGAATCAATAGCATAATAACTGAGGCAGAAGAACGGATAAGTGACCTGGAAGATAAAATAGTGGAAATAACTACTGCAGAGCAGAATAAAGAAAAAAGAATGAAAAGAACTGAGGACAGCCTCAGAGACTTCGGGGACAACATTAAACGCACCAACATTTGAATTATAGGGGTCCCAGAAGATGAAGAGAAAAGAAAGGGCTGAGAAAATATTTGAAGAGATTATAGTTGAAAACTTCCCTAACATGGGAAAGGAAATAGTCAATCAAGTCCAGGAAGCACAGAGAGTTCCATACAGGATAAATCCAAGGAGAAGCACACCAAGACACATATTAATCAAACTCAAAAATTAAATACAAAGAAAAAATATTAAAAGCAACAAGGGAAAAGCAACAAATCACATACAAGGGAATCCCCATAAGGTTAACAGCTGATCTTTCAGCAGAAACTCTGCAAGCCAGAAGGGAGTGACAGGACATATTTAAAGTGATGAAAGGGAAAAACCTATAACCAAGATTGCTCTACCCAGCAAGGATCTCATTCAGATTCGATGGAGAAATTAAAACCCTTACAGACAAGCAAAATTTAAGAGAATTCAGCACCACCAAACCAGCTTTACAACAAATGCTAAAGGAACTTCTGTAGGCAGGAAACACAGGAGAAGGATAAGACCTACAAAAACAAACCCCAAACAATTAAGAAAATGGTAATAGGAACATACATATTGATAACTGCCTTAAATGTAAATGGATTAAATGCTCCAACCAAAAGACATAGACTGGCTGAATGGATACAAAAACAAGACCCATATATATGCTGTCTACAAGAGACCCACTTCAGAGCTAGGGACACATACAGACTGAAAGTGAGGGGATGGAAAAAGGTATTCCATGCATATGGAAATCAAAAGAAAGCTGGAGTAGCAATTCTCATATCGGACAAAATAGACTTTAAAATAAAGACTATTGCAAGAGACAAAGAAGGACACTACATAATGATCAAGGGATCAATCCAAGAAGAAGATGTAATAATTGTAAATATTTATGCACCCAACGTAGGAGCACCTCAATACATAAGGCAAATGCTAACTAACAGCCATAAAAGGGGAAATCGATAGTTACACAATAATAGTAGGGGACTTTAACACCCCACTTTCACCAATGGACAGATCATCCAAAATGAAAATAAATAAGGAAACACAAGCTTTAAATGATACATTAAACAAGATGGACTTAATTGATATTTATAGGACATTCCATTCAAAAGCAACAGAACACTTTCTTCTCAAGTGCTCATGAAAGATTCTCCAGGATAGATCATGTCTTGGGTCACAAATCAAGCCTTGGTAAATTTAAGAAAATTGAAATCATATCAAGTATGTTTTCTGACCACAACACTATGAGACTAGATATCAACTACAGGAAAAAAAACTGTACAAAATACAAACACATGGAGGCTAAACAATATGCTACTAAATAACCAACACATCACTGAAGAAATCAAAGAGGAAATCAAAAAATACCTAGAAACAAATGACAATGAAAACATGATGACCCATTGCCTGTGGGATGCAGCAAAAGCAGTTCTAAGAGGGAAGTTTATAGCAATACAATCCTACCTCAAGAAACAAGGAAAATCTCAAATAAACAATCTAACCTTACACCTAAAGAAATTAGAGAAAGAAAAACAAAAAAAAATCCCCTATGTTAGCAGAGGGAAAAAATCATAAAGATCAGATCAGAAATAAATGAAAAAGAAATGAAGGAAACAATAGCAAAGGTCAATAAAACTAAAAGCAGGTTCTTTGAGAAGATAAACAAAATTGATAAACCATTAGCCAGACTCATCAAGAGAAAAAGGGAGAAGACTCAAATCAATAGAATTAGAAATGAAAAAGGAGAAGTAACCACTGACACTGCAGAAATACAAAGGATCATGAGAGATTACTACAAGCAACTCTATGCCAATAAAATGGACAACCTGGAAGAAATGGACAAATTCTTAGAAATGCACAATCATCCGAGACTGAACCAGGAAAAAATAGAAAATATAAACAGACCAATCACAAGCACTGAAATTGAAACTGTGAGTAAAAATCTTCCAATAAACAAAAGCCCAGGACCAGATGGCTTCACAGGCGAATTCTATCAAACATTTAGAGAAGAGCTAACACCTATCCTTCTCAAACTCTTCCAAAATATAGCAGAGGGAGGAACACTCCCAAACTCATTCTACGAGGCCACCATCACCCTGGTACCAAAACCAGACAAAGACGTCACAAAGAAAGAAAACTACAGGCCAATATCACTGATGAACATAGATGCAAAAATCCTCAACAAAATACTAGCAAACAGGATCCAACAGCACATTAAAAGGATCATACACCATGATCAAGTGGGGTTTATCCCAGGAATGCAAGGATTCATCCATATACGCACATCAATCAATGTGATACACCATATTAACAAAGTGAAGGATAAAAACCATACGATAATCTCAATACATGCAGAAAAAGCTTTCGACAAAATTCAACACCCATTTATGATAAAAACTCTCCAGAAAATAGGCATAGAGGGAACCTACCCCAACATAATAAAGGCCATGTATGACAAACCCACAGCCAACATCATTCTCAATGGTGAAAAACTGCAACCATTTCCTCTAAGATCAGGAACAAGACAAGGTTGCCCTCTCTCACCACTATTATTCAACATAGTTTTGGAAGTTTTAGCCACAGCAATCAGCGAAGAAAAAGAAATAAAAGGAATCCAAATCGGAAAAGAAGAAATAAAACTGTCACTGTTTGCAGATGACATGATACTATACGTAAAGAATCCTAAAGATGGTACCCGAAAACTACTAGAGCTAATCAATGAATTTGGTAAAGTAGCAGGATAACAAATTAATGCACAGAAATCTCTGGCACTCCTATACACTAATGAGGAAAAATCTGAAAGTGAAATTAAGGAAACACTCCCATTTACCATTGCAACAAAAGAATAAAATACCTAGGAATAAACCTACCTAAGGAGAAAAATGACCTGTATGCAGAAGACTATAAGACACTGATGAAAGACATTAAAGACGATACAGACAGATGGAGAGATATACCATGCTCTTGGATTGGAAAAATCAACATTGTGCAAATGACCATACTACCCAAAGCAATCTACAGATTCAGTACAATCCCTATCAAACTACCAATGGCATTTTTCACAGAACTAGAACAAAAAATTTCACAATTTGTATGGAAACACAAAAGACCTTGAATAGCCAAAGCAATCTCAAGAAAGAAAAACAGAGCTGGAGGAATCAAGCTCCCTGACTTCAGACTATACTACAAAGCTACAGTAATCAAGAAAGTATGGTACTGGCATGAAAACAGAAATATAGATCAATGGAACAGGATAGAAAGCCCAGAGATTGACCCACGTTCATATGGTCACCTTATCTGTGATAAAGGAGGCAAGAATGTAAAATGGAGAAAAGACAGCCTCTTCAATAAGTGGTGCTGGGAAAACAGGATAGCTACATGTAAAAGAATGAAATTAGAACACTCCCTAACACCGTATACAAAAATAAACTCAAAATGGATTAAAGACCTAAATGTAAGGCCAGACACTATAAAACTCTTAGAGGAAAACACAGGCAGAACACTCTATGACATAAATCACAGCAAGATCCTTTTTGACCCACCTCCTAGAGAAATGGAAATAAAAACAAAAATAAAATAAATGAGACCTAATGAAACTTAAAAGCTTTTGCACAGCAAAGGAAACCATAAACAAGACAAAAAGACAACCCTCAGAATGGGAGAAAATATTTGCAAACGAAGAACTGACAAAGGATTAATCTCCAAAATATACAAGCAGCTCATGGAGCTCAGTATAAAAAAAAAAAATCCAATCCAAAAATGGGCAGAAGACCTAAATAGCCATTTCTCCAAAGAAGATATACAGACTGCCAACAAACACATGAAAGGATGCTCAACATCACTAATCATTAGAGAAATGCAAATCAAAACTATATTGAGGTATCACCTCACACTGGTCAGAATGGCAATCATCAAAAAATCTACAAACGATAAATGCTGGAGAGTGTGTGGAGGAAAGGGAACCCTCTTGCACTGTTGGTGGGAATGTAAATTGATACAGCCATTATGGAGAACAGTATGGAGCTTCCTTAAAAAACTAAAAATAGAACTACCATATGGCCCAGCAATCCCACTACTGGGCATATACTCTGAGAAAATCATAATTCAAAAAAGTCATGTACCACAATGTTCATTGCAGCACTATTTACAGTAGCCAGGACATGGAAGCAACCTAAGTGTCCACTGACAGATGAATGGATAAAGAAGATGTGGCACATATATACAATGGAGTTGCTCAGCTGTAAAAAGAAATGAAATTGAGTTATTTGTAGTGAGGTGGATGGACCTAGAGTCTGTCATACAGAGTGAAGTAAGTCAGAAAGAGAAAAACAAATACCGTATGCTAACACATATATATGGAATCTAAAAAAAAAAAAAAAAAAAAAAGGTTTTGACGAACCTAGGGGCAGGACAGGAATAAAGACGCAGATGTAGAGAATGGACTTGAGGACACGGGGAGGGGGAAGGGTAAGCTGGGACGAAGTGAGAGAGTAGCATTGACATATATACATTACCAAATGTAAAATAGCTAGTGGGAAGTAGCTGCATCACACAGGGAGATCAGCTCGTGCTTTGTGACCACCTACAGGGGTAAGATAGGGAGAGTGGGAGGGAGATGCAAGAGGGAGGGGATATGGGGATATATGTATACATATAGCTGATTGTTATACAGCAGAAATTAACACAGCATTGTAAAGCAATTATACTCCACTAAAGATGTTAAGAAAATAATTATTCAGATAACCAAAAAAAAATTGTGTGGGGTTCAGTGTAGAGGCAAAGACCTAATTTTAGGGTAAAGTGGTGCCCCCAGTGAGCCTGCACAAATAAGATGACTCAGCAGTAGGCCTGATGGCATCTGTGCCATTCAGATGGCTTCACTATTTAGATGTTGTTCTTCAACTAGATGCCTGAAAATGTGTTTTAGGGGGCTTAATATTCTTAACCTTAAACGTAGTCATTTTATTTCTGGAAATCTAGCCTAAGGGGAAAAAATCCTTAATGTGGAAAACCCTTATGCACAAACATGTTTATCATAGTTTTCTATGAAATACTCCAAAATTAGAATCAACCCAGAGGTACAACACTAGGAGCAGGTCAGTGAGTATTATATATCCACTTGATACAATATAATGTAGCCATTAGGAGTGATGCTTGAACGTCATTGCACTAACATGAAAAAAATGCTGGAGATAAAGAGTTTAGCGAAAAAAGATGCATACTTCTGTGTATAATAGGACAAAAATAACAATGGTCCCTACAAAAAGTGGGGGAAATGAGACTTAAATGAACCAATGGGTTGGCACTCGTATTTTTTTGATGCTGTTAGGTGATTAATCTTCTTTTATGATATTATCATATCTTTCAAATTTTCATAAATGGGAACTTGGGGGTATTGAAAACTACACAAAAACTGTAAAGGAAAAACTCAAAAGAATGAGGCAGGCAGAGAGCTGTTAGAGGTTCCTTCTGATGAGCTCCTGGCCTGGATTGTTCCCCTTCAATAACTGTTTTGCAGAATTGAGAGTCCAGAAGCAAGCGATAGCAAAGAGATGGCTCAGGAAAGGGGTCCCGGCCAGACCAGGTTGGGGTGCACATTGTTAGCAGATCATCTCCCACCCATGTCTGTGGAAATTCAGAGCAGGGCCATGTGCTTTATTTCTGAGTTCTCCTCTGTCTGGCACATCACTGGGTCCAAGTGGGCACCAAACAGTGTTTGCTGACTTTAGAATCAGTGAGCAGAAACTATAGCAAATTCCATCGACCACATTACAGAATATTTACGTTATGCTTTTAGTGTGTTACCTTTGGATTTTGAGGAAAACAATGAAGACAATTTAGCTGGAGAGGGTGTGGAGAAAAGGGAACCTTCTTACACTGTTGGTGGGAATGTAAATTGGTGAAGCCACTGTGGAGAACAGCATGGAGGTTCCTCAAAAAACTAAAAATGGAATTACCATATGACCCAGCAATCCCACTCCTGGGCATATATCCAGACAAAACTATAATTCGGAAAGATACATGCACCGCTATGTTCGTAGCAGCACTATTTACAATAGCCAAGACATGGAAACAACCTAAATGTTCATCGACAGATGAATGGATAAAGAAGACGTGGTATATATATATACACACAATGAAATATTACTCAGCCATAAAAAGAATGAAATAATGCCATTTGCAGCAACATGGATGGACCTAGAGATTATCATACTAAGTGAAGTAAGTCAGAAAGAGAAAGACAATTACCATATGATATCACTTATATGTGTAATCTAAAATATAACACAAATACAATGTTCATTGCAGCTCTATTTACCAGGACATGGGAGCAACCTAAGTGTCCATTGACAGATGAATGGATAAAGAAGATGTGGCACATATATACAATGGAATATTACTCAGCCATAAAAAGAAACGAAATTGAGTTATTTGTAGTGAGGTGGATGGACCTAGAGACTGTTATACGGAGTGAAGTAAGTCAGAAAGAGAAAAACAAATACTGTATGCTAACACATATATATGGAATCTAAAAAAAAAAAAGGTTCTGAAGAACCCAGGGGCAGGACAGGGATAAACACGCAGACGTAGAGAATGGACTTGAGGACACGGTGAGGGGGAAGGGTAAGCTGGGACAAAGTGAGAGAGTGGCAGGGACATATATACACTACCAAATGTAAAATAGATAGCTAGTGGGTAGCATCCACATAGCACAGGGAGATCAGCTCAGTGCTTTGTGACCACCTAGAGGGCTGGGATTGGGAGGGTGGGAGGGAGACGCAAGAGGGAGGAGATATGGGGATATATGTATACATTATAGCTGATTCACTTTGTTATACAGCAGAAACTAACACACCATTGTAAAGCAATTATACTCAAATAAAGATGTTAAAAAAAAGTTATGTTTAAAAAATAATAATAATAAAATATAACACAAATGAACTTATCTATGAAACAGAAACAAACTCACAGATATAGAGAACAGACTTGTGGTTGCCAAGGGGGAGAAGGGGTTGGGGGACGGATGGATTGGGAGTTTGGGATTAGCAGATGCAAACTGTGATATATAGGATGGATAAACAACAGTGTCCTACTATATAGCACAGGGAACTATATTCAGTATCTTCTGATAAACCATAATGGAAAAGAATATGAAAAAGAATATGTATATATATGTGTATAACTGAGTCACTTTGCTGTACAGCAGAAATTAATACAACATTGTAAATCAACTATACTTCGATAAAATTTTAAAAAATGAAGACAATTTGTTTTCCATTTCTATCCAATTTGAATTAAATATCCATTGTCATTACTACTCAGTGCTAAACTACCTTCCCTGCCTTCTGTAGTCCTTCTCAAATGCTGAACCACTTTATTTAAAATAAAGCTTCAGGGACTTCCTGAAGTGGCACAGTGGTTAAGACTCTACCTGCCAATGCAGGGGACACGGGTTCAATCCCTGGTCCGGGAAGATCCCACATGCCACGGAGCAATTAAGCTCATGTGCCACAACTACTGAGCCTGCACTCTAGAGTCTGTGCGCCACAACTACTGAAGCCCGCACGCTCTAGGGCCTGCGTGCTGCAACTACCGAGCCCACGTGCTGCAGCTACTGAAGCCTGCACGCCTAGAGCCCGTGCTCCGCGACAAGAGAAGCCACTGCAATGAGAAGTCCGTGCCCATCAACGAAGAGTAGCTCCCGCTCACCGCAGCTAGAGAAAGCGCGTGCAGCAACGAAGACCCGACACAGCCAAAAAAAAAAAAAAAAAGAACAAGCTAATAAAAAAAATAAATAAATAAAGCTGCAGCTTTTTGGTTAGCTTCTGCTTCAGAGTTCTATAATCTTGTATAGAGATTTCTATAACACACCTTTAACTATCTTTGAAGTAGCTAACTTTAATTAAAGTATGTGTCTCTGAACCTCCTGCCAATGCGAAGACGTATTACTGAAGTATAGCAGGTTTGGTGAAACCCGCCAAGGAGCAGGCTAATGTTAAAGATTATTAAACAATTTCCCTCCTGCCATGGTACTGAACTGTAGATTTCTGTTTCTTTTTTTATTGCCTAGAGCAACTTTGCTCTCCTCTTTTTTCTCTATCCAATAGGACATTACCTAGGATCAAATCTCTTTTTAATGTTATTGCTTACGTATGTTTGAGTATAACCACAGTCTGAAAGGCCTAGCTGAGCACAATATTTTACTGTAAGCCTTTCCATTTGAAACTATTTTCCTTTTGAAAAATGTACACTGCAGTCCAGTTCAAACATTTATTTCGACTTTTACTATATTGAAGCTTCAAAAAAAAGAAAGAAAGAAACCTATTTATTGCACTCAGGCCTTGGGTCATTGCAGACACCACAGCATTCAAAAAGATCAGGTCACAGAGGTGTTTTGAAGATCATCTGGTCCAGAGGTAGAAAACTGCTGGATCAGAAGTCATCAGTAGGTCATCCCACCAGGTGATGTGCTACATCGGTGAGACGAGTGAATTCCATGGACGTGAGGTCCATGGCCAAACTTTGTTTGCTGTAAATGAGTTTCTTGGTCAGCCACAACATGCTGGGGGGAACCGTGACAGTGAATCAAGTATTCTGTAAGTGATGGATAAAGGTGCAGGCACAGATGGAAAATTTATACATACGTATTCCAGGAAGGACTCACTAACCCCTCTATGACAGAAGATCTGGTGCAATCACTGTGCCACCAGGTGACTGACTGGCTTCCCCCCCATGCACAGCTCAGCACTGGTCTCTGGTGTTGGGAAGATGGCTCCTCAGCAGTGGTGACAGGCAGATTAGGCCTGCAAAGAGGAAGTCTGTGAGATTGGACCCATGTGTAGCCACGTTGTTGGACCCTCCTGCCATGTCCATTCTGTACGAGGGCTCACTGAATAAGCACTGGGGAAGAGGCTGCCTCACCGCCTCGGGTGTCCTCTTGTCCACCGGATTGTTGAGAACTTCCGCATAGATATTCAAATATCATCACACTCCGCCTCTCTGAGAGATCTGCACACACCTCTTCCTCAGACTTCCTTGTCATTGATCTCCCAAACCTGTTCTTTTCCCATCTGCCATTCTGTTGGCTACTGTCCACGAATTGATGTCTGTTCCATTCTTCCAGACATCTCTCGGTCCAGACAATGCGGAAGATCAGTATACAGCTTGAAATCCTGCCCACCAGCAGGGTGACCCCTCACTGCTGTCCTTCAGGGTCACCCCTGACTGGGGCTGTAACGCTACAGCTGTGCACTTCTGGCGGGTGTCAGTGATTTCTTACAGAATCATCCACAAATCCAGACTGAGGTTTTTCCTCTTATGTTGGTTGATCACCAGGAACTTTCTATGAGGACGTAGCTGTGGATTGAGGGAGAGGAGACATAGCAGCAGACACAGGAGACATGGGAGTCTGAGTCACCTGCCCATGCAACTTACACCTTCTGGAACGGATTGGGTCTAATTTCTTATGTAGCATTTCCACTTGACGGTGGGTCCCTACTGTGCACGCCAAGCCAAACAAGCAGCTCAGAGCTAGCTTCTGCTGGTTACATGGTCACTTGATGTCCCCTGGTTAGGCATTCAGTACCAGGGCCTGGTAGCAAGCATGAGCTATTTCTCAAAAGGAGAATAGTTACCTGTAGAGGAGGGTGTAGTTCTGCTTTAACACACCCTTGAAAGCCTTTGCGGCGCTTCTCCTAGAGCTTCCCAGAGGTCCTGTATGGCATCTCTCTTTGCTGTGGACATTTTGATATCATTGCATCTGTTGGGTCCTGCATAAACCAAGAGACAGAACCTCTGGTAGTGCCGCCTGGACTGTTTACATATAAATTGATACTTCTAAGTAAGTACCTGATAATAATTTGCTCTCTTTGGAAGGTAAATATTCTCTAGCTCTGGGCCCCACTCAAAACTGGATGCTTACAGTTTACATAGTAAATGGCTGAGAGCAGCGTACTTGTATGTTTCTATGTGTCATCTCCAAAATGCAAAAAATCCCACCAAGCTTCAAGCCTCTGTTTTTACTGAAAGGCTAAATGATGATTAAAATAATAACAATAACAATCAAACAACAGCTGTAGACAGTCTAGAACAACCCATCAGAGAAACAACAGGCTAAACTATGTGGTTGGGACTGAGGCTGCTGCTGGAGAGGTAGTGTGCTGATTCTGTCTCACTCTAGGGCCTGGAGGAGGCGCTGCTTAGGGCACAGATGTCTGCTCTTGGCACACCGGGCTTGAATTACAGTGGGAGCTGGTTTAGAAACTGACTTTTTATCACACGTTCGAAAAGTACCCCTCATTTGAGAGTTTACTATTTCCATACAGTTCATTTCCTCTTCTTGAAGATGTTATCTCTATTTCTTTGTCTTCCTTTAGCTTATTGAGGCCATTTTGCTTTCTACTCATGTATAGATTATATCTCTGAGTTTCAAAGTCATTTATTGAGTTTTAGACATTTGGTAGGCATTTTGGATGATCTTATTTGGCACAGAATAGTTGACACTTAGTAACAGCACTGTGGCGGGACTTGGTGAAATTTGGCAAGAGTTCTTTTTGATAGGCTGCTCTCAGATCAATCAATCAACAAACAAATGTCACCAACCCACAAGTAACCCACAAGTAACAGCTGAGCATGCCACTCATGACAAAGGACAAAGAAGACCGGTTCCCCCTTTAGATAGTTATAGCCCAGACACCAGACCAGCCCCATGGCAGAGCCCAGCCTAGAAGGACTCTGTGTGTACTGGTCTTTATTGCCAAGAGCAGTAAAGCCTGCCCCTCCTGCCAGATGCCATCTTGGGAAGGAGGAGGGAGAGGGAAGGAGCTGCCCATTGGGAGTTGAACTTTGACCTGCCTGAACATTTTCCAAGAGGCAAGAGTTTAATCAAGGAGTAAATAGGCAGCTTTGAGTCATTTTCTCTGCTTTCTTCTCAACTTCGAGCTCCCACCTAGACAACTGCAGTGGCGTCCAGCTGCCTGCCTCTGTCCCTGTTCACCTCCATCCCAGTTTCCCACCACTACCCGTGTGACCCCAGGAAAGCACAAACGCTGTATCTCGGGTTGCTCGCCTGGTTAGGACCCTAAAGTGGCTCCCAGGGCCCTCGGGTGAAGTCCAAGCTCTTTAACAGAGCTTCACAGACTCCCTCTGCAACCCTGCAGCAGACATATTGAGTGATATGCCCATCGCTAAGGGAAGCTTCTGCCTGTGCTCCTCCCTCAGCCTGGATACCTGCCAACCCTTGCCCCACCTAAGGGCCCTGGCCGAGGCAGGACCGACACCCGGAAGTCTCTCCATCTCTGGCTCCTGCCCTCCCTCTTTCCCCTGATCCAGGGGCAATGACTCCCGGCCCATTCCTCAGGTAGCCCTTACCACTTTGGGCCTGATTATCCTTTATCGCCAGCTGTCCCAGCCTCTATTCAGTGAAGGTATGAACAAACAGTACTCACCCTGGGTCCTGAGATTAAGTTCCAATGTGCATGACTAGGGGAACCCTCTGAGGTTTGCATACTAAAAACCCAGGCTCTGCAGCTGTTATTTGCTTACACTGTAATTGTGCTGTTTACATATAAACTGATACTTCTAAGTAAGTACCTGATAATAATTTGCTCTCTTTGGAAGGTAAATATTCTCCTTTTCTCGTCTACTATTCATTGTCTTAATCCCCGTGTTTTGAGAACAAATGGAATGGTAAATTTTAGCCTACCATGTTTGATCACAAATTTGGAATTGATGAAGTCTGAATTAGTGAAGTTTTAATGCGTATGTTTTCACAGTCTTATGTGGTCAAGTTCCAAATGCAGCCAGCTGTCAACTCTTATCTTGACACACTTTTATTACAGTCAGAAGAAATGTTCCAGACTTTTATATAATAGAGGGAGCAAAGAGCATCATTATCCAGTTGAAACTGAAGAGGAAATTCTCAGTGGGCTGAAGAGCTGTGTATTTTTATCGAGTGTTCATTAGCTGTCCTCTGTGCAAGGGATCAACATGAAAACACCCAAAGGATGGGAAGCAGACAGAGAAAAAGCCCAAAAGGCAGGAGAGGCATCGCAGGGCTTCCACTGTGACCAAAGGCTCAGAAAACAAAAGCAGGGGATTGTAGGCATTGCTCTAATTCAAGATGGCAGAGAAATGCACTGGGCTCTACTACAGACCTGTTAGTTTGGTCATTGCAGATAAGGCCAGAAAAATGCAATCAAGGTTTATAAACCAGGTCATTTATTTGCCAGTAATGTGAAATGTGTATATGTGTCTGTATTAGCCAGAGTTTCCAGAAAAACAGAACCAATAGGATATGTGTGTCGTATATATATGTGTGTGTGTGTGTATATGTATAAAATAAAAATATTTATTTTAAGGAATTGGATCACATGATCATGTAGGCTCATAAATCGCAAGATATGCAGCTGGAGACCCAGGAGAGCCAGTGATGTAGTTACAGTCTGAGTCGGAAGCCTGAGAACCAGGAGAACCAATGGTATAATTTCAGTGTGAAGGCCTGTACTATAGCAGTAGTGAAGGCCCCTTTGTGAACTCTGCTGGGCATACCTGGGGCTACTGGGAAGCACATAGTAAGAGGCTGACAGCTATGTAGCTTTCAGTTTAGACCAGGTTTTCTCAACCTTGGCATTATTGACATTTTGGACCAGATAATTCTTTGTTGTGGGGAGCTGTCCTGTGCATCATAGGATGTTTAGTAGCAACCCCTGGCCTCTACCCACTAGATGCCAGTAGCACACCCTATTAGAAACAACTAAAAATGTCTCTCCAGACATTGCTGATTATCTCCTGGGAGGCAATATGGTGCTCAGTTGAGAACCACTGGTTTAGTCTCCCATTTTATTTCCCTTCCACCCCCCTCCTCCTGCTAACTCCTTCCACTCTGTGCTCAGGGTGTGTGTGTGCCCATCTAATACCATCTGAAACATCTCCCAATACCTGTTGCCAGCAGAGGCTGTGGCAGCAGCTCCCCCACTTTTACCATCCTTACTTCTGAAGAAGTTTCCACCAGGATCTAATAGGTAGAAAATGCCATCAACTCTCAAATGGATGGGGATAATGAGATCTCCCCACCAATTTTCAACTTCTAGAGCTGCTCTCATTTGCCAGAAATAAAATCAAAGTATCACTTCTGTTTAATGGGGAAGGAAGTTTTGCCTCAAATAGCATAAGCTTGGAGCCTCCATGAGGTGTCAGGAGGGTCAATGGTTCAGATGGAGGTCACAGGGGCTATAAGAGCTGATGCCTGGCAGTCTCAGGGTGATGGCATCCAGACCATAGGAAGCCATAGGTTCCCTGTGCAGCTAGGCTTGGAGCTGATCTGGCTTTTCTGCAGATCTCACCCTTTTTCTGCAGGGGTCCCTTGTAGAATTTTAGTCTGCAGAGTATGCCTGGGGACAGCCATTCATAGGCCAGAGTGTCCCTGGGGCCAGAGGGAATTACTTTTTAAATTTTTTCATTCATTTAGCAATCAAGATTGTATTGGATTCTCTTGGCCCTTACATTTCCATATGAATTTTTGGATCAGCTTGTCAGTTCTTGCAAAAAAAGAAGCTGGGATTTTGATAAGAATTGTGTTGAATCTGTAAATCAATTTTGAAAGTTCTGCTATCTTAACATTGTCTTCCAATCCATGGGATGTGTTTCCTGTGTTTAGTGTACAAGTCTTAAACTTCTTGTGATAAAATTACTCATAAGTATTTTATTTTTTGATGCTATTGTAAATAAAATTGTTTTCTTAATTTCATTTTTTGAAGTGTTCATTTATAGTGTATAGAAATATGATTGATTTGTGTATACTGATCTTGTATCTTGCAACCTTGCTGATCTCAGTTTTTTGGTTTTAATTGGTTTTGTGTATGTGTATTCCTTAGAATTTTCTATATATGAGATGAATATTTTCTCTGAATATAGATAATCCCAATTTTTCCTTCCCAATTTAGATGCTTTTTAGTTCTTTTTCCTGCCTATTGCCCTGGCTAGAACCTCCAGTACAATACTGAATAGAAATGGTAAAAGTGACAATCTTGTTGTGTCCATGACATTTGGGGGGAAAGCATCTATCCATTCACATTGAGTATGGTGTTGGCTGTGAGTTTTTTGTAGACAGCCTTAATCAAATCAAGAAAGCTCCCTTCTATTCCTAGTTTGTTGAGCATTTATATCAGAAAGAGTATTGGATTTTATCAAATGCTTTTCTGTATTAATTAAGATTATGTGATCTTTGTCCTTTATTCTATTAATATGCTATATTATATTCATTGATTTTCACATGTTCAACCAACCTTGCATTCCTGGCATAAATCCCACTTTGTTATGGTGTACATAATCCTTTTTTGTATGTTGCTGGATTTTGTTTGCTAATATTTTGTTGAGGATTTTTTCATCTATATTCGTAAGGGATATTGGTTTATAGTTTTATTTTATTGTGATATCCTTGTCTGTTTTTGGTATCAGGATAATACTGGCTTCTTAAAATGGGTTAAGAAGTGTTTCCTCCTATTCTATTTTTTGGGGAAGAGTTTGTGAAGGATTGGTGTTAATTTTTCTTTAAATGTTTGATAAAATTCACCAGTGAAGCCACCTAGCCCTCTGCTTTTCTTTGTGGAAGTTTTTGATTACTAATTCAATATCTTTACTAGTTATAGATCTATTCAGGATTTCTATTTTGTCTTGAGTCAGTTTTTGTAGGTGTCTTTCTAGGATTTTTTTCATTTCATCTAGGTTATCTAATTTTCTGGCATACAACAGTTCACAGTATTCCTTTGTAATCCTTTTTATTTCTGTAAAGTCAATAGTGATGGCCCTCTTTCATTCCTGATTTTAGTAATTTCAATCTTTTGTTTTTTTTCTTGGTCAGCCTTGCCAAAGATTTGTCAATTTTGTTGATCTTTCCAAAGAACTAACTTTGGGTTTTGTTGATTTCTCTCTATTGTTTTTCTATTCCATTTATTTGTCTTTATTATTTCCTTCCTTCTGCTTACTTGGGTTCAGTTTGCTTTTTTTTTTTTTTTTTTTGTCTCTTAAGGTAGAAGGTGAGGTTATTGATTTGTGATGCTTCCTTTTTAATATAGGTGTTTATAGCTATAAATTTACCCCTAAGCACTGGTTTAGCTGCATCCCATAAGTTTTGGTACGTGTGTTTTCATTTTTATTTATCTCAAAGTATTTTCTTATTTCTCTTGACCCTTTGGTTATTTAGAGTACATTGTTTAATTTCCATATACATGTGAATGTCCCAAATTTCTTTCTGTTATTAATTTCTAATTTTCTTCCATTGTAGTTAGAGAACAGGTTTTATATTATTCAACTCCTTTAAATGTATTGAGATTTATTTTACAGCCTAATATATGGTCTATCTGGAGGATATTCCACGTACACTTGAGAAGAATATATGTTGTACCATCATGTAGAGTGTTCTGTAGATGTCTGTTAGATCTAGGTAGCTTACAATATAGCTTAAATCTTCTATATCCTTGCTGACGTTTTGCTAGTTGTTCAATACATTATTGAAGGTTGATATCGAAATCTCTAATGATTATTGCTGAATTGTCCATTTCTTCCTTTAATTCTGTCAGTCTTTGCTACAAAGACTTCCTTTAGTATTTCTTGTAAGGCAGGTCTGCTAGTGATAAAGTCTCTGTTTTTGCTTATCTGGAAGACTTAATTGTCTTAATTTATCCTTCATTTTTGAAGGATACTTTTCTGGATATAGAATTTTTGGATAATAGTCCTTTCCTTTCAGTTGTTTGAATATATCATCTCAATACCTTCTGGCCTCCAAGATTCCTGATAAGAAGTCAGCAGTTGACCTTATTGAGGATCCCTCATGTGTGATGAGTCATTTTCTGTTTTACTTTCAAGATTCTGTATTTTCTTTGGCTTTTAACCATTTGACTATAATGTGTCTAGATGTGCATTCTTTGAATTTATCCTACCTAGAGTTTGTTGAGCTTCTTGGATGAGCAGATTAACACTTTTCATCAAATTTGGGACGTTATCCACCATAATTTATTCAGTATTCTTCAATTCCTTTTTTTCACTCCTGTTACTATCATTCCCAGGAGATAGAATCTGACATCCAGTATGGGTCAGGTGACACCCCTGGTCCAATCAGCTGTGCCCTGGTGGTGTGACCATGTCTCCTCTGGGCCATTCCTGTGTTCAGGTAAAGGATGAGTCTCAGAGAGGGGGCTGTTCATGGCAGGGATAACACCCTTGAAGGTGAAGGAATGAAGATCAGTGAGTCTTACAGCCCAAGCACCACTTGCTCAAAAGAAGTCACAGTGAAAGTACCTATCGGACCATTTGTATTTTTCTTTCCTTCCCAGGCAAGTTCTTTTCCTTTTTTACCCCCTGATAACAAGTGCCTTAAATGGGATAGCCCTAACATTTCGATTCCTTTGTAGGAATAAGAAATTTCTTTTCAGTTCTAGTCAAGATCTAGCCATGGTCAAAGAGGGAAGCCCTAGCAGTATTCACCCTTTATTACTTTTAGGACTTTGGATAGTCCAAGTTAATCTCTGTACTTCTTTCTATGTATTAGGTGCATCATCATCATCATCATCACCACCACCACCACCACACACACACACACACACACACACACACACACACACACACACACACACACACTGTGGATTTGTAAAGATCCCATGCATGCATTTGTCCTTGACCCATCTGTTCTAGGTTCCTTTCTAGAATGTCGCTTGTGTAGACATTGACCTTTCATGATGAACCTCCCATTATGTATGTATTTCATATTCTTGGAATGTCTGGTTTTTTTCATGTGCAAGGTTGTGCTTACTAGTTTCCTATAGAAGTATCTGTATCCTTCCTCTAGTTGTTCTAGCCAAGAATAGTAAAGACAATTCTACCTTTATTTTGGTTTCCTATCTTTAAATTTGTTTCCATTTGCTTTCCTTTTTAAGTCATCAGCTTCTTCTAAAGCTCATATAACTCTGTAGCTTCTTATGATAATTGCATAAAAACCCCAGCTAAATCAATTCAGTAATTATATTAGAGTAGCTACTGGAATTTGTCATCATGGGATGGACTTACGGCAATAATTCCCAAATAGTCATTTCTTTGGCTGTTAAGAGGTAGCTGTTATTAAAGAAAGAGGTATTTGCAGACAAATGCATTTGAGAACTACAGGGATAAACAAAATCAGACTGGTTCTTTAGTGATAGACTTCTTAGAGGTTCTGATAAGCTTATATGCACTGTGTATCCCTGAGAGGGCAATACAGTTTGAGGCATTTCTCACCTTTATTTCATCACAGAGCTCTCCTTTCTCAGATCGCTGTGGGAACAGTGACCTGAGAAACACACATTAGGGAAATGGTGATATAATTAAATCTTGAAGTTTATTAATTTTCTCATTACTAAATTTTAAAATGTATTCTCTCTGCTACCATCTTAGTTGAGTATAAACCAGAGAAATCCAGGGGCAGGAGCACGGGTCTGGAAGTCAGAGCATCTGAACTGGTTTTGTGTCTGGGAAATCACTTCCCTTTGGGCAGTGAAAGAGTCATACTTCCGTGACCTCTGACTCATGGACATTGAGGCTTTTCCAGCCCTAACGATGCTCTTTCTCTTGTGCAGGGAATCTAATTGTGTTTCCTGTAGAAAAGGGAAGAAGCTTTTACCATTTCCCAAAAAGGATTTCTCATTATTCTCTGTCTTATCCATTTACAGCTACTTTATTTATTTCTTTACAGAAACCATTTATCCCTCTTGAGTCCTGATCATTCTTTTTAGATTTGATATGATCAGAGTTATCACTTCTGTCTTGTACTAACTGGGCATCTTAGAATCTCATTTGGAATTCTCAGGAACCAAAAGCCAGTGAAGTGAAATGAAGGGGGCAGACACGTCACCTTCTGGGAAACTCCAGAGTGCCATTATCACCTTTAATGGGGTGTTTTAAAGGAAGAAGTCGGTCTGCATTTTCCCTGTGCCCTCTAATCTGTTTCTCCCTGCTCATCGGGAGACTAGAAGATGGCAGCTATGAAGCTTCCCCTTTCCTGAGCAGCCTAGGGGTGGGACCTTATTTCTAATTCATTCCCTCAGACCAGTAGGTGCTCTAGGCACTCTCCCCACCCATAATGTGATTATCCCTAGCCAAATCTTTTCTCTCCTCCACAGAGGTCCCACTTTGTTCTGTATAGTTTTATCACATTTATTCCTAAAAATATATGTATACGTGACTTTCCGTGTTTTAGAACTTTATATAAAAGGAGTCATACAGTTTGTGTGCTGTACATGCATATATATGTGGCTTCTCTATCTCAACAGCATGTTTTTAAGATTCATCTATGTGGAATATACCTTCAGAATGTTCTTTTTCATTGCAGTGGAGTATTCCATTGGTATGAAACAAGTATACAATATTTGTTTATCCTTCTTCCTGCTTATGGATGTTTGGGGTGGTTTACAGGTTTTACTTATTTGTTTTATTTTTTTGTTATTTTGAATGCGACTGTTACTAATGTTCTTCTGTTAGGTTGAACTGTGTGAAATAGGCATTTTTGTAGGCTCCTATTTATTTCATATGATTCAACCCGATTCCTATCTGTTGGTGCATATTTGCAAGATTATATCTGAGGAATATACCTAGGTGTGGCAGAAATGCTAATTCATAAGGTACATGTATCTTCAACTTTGAAAATGATGCCTAATTGTGTTATAAAGAGATTGTACCAATTTTTACTCACTATATCAGAATTGTCCCACCTCCTGTCAACACTTGATAAAGATGATTTTGGTGGGTGTGAAATATGGTTTTAATTGCAATTCTCTAGCTACCAATGACATTAAGCATCTTTTTATATGTGTATTTGCCATCTCTGTTTCTTCTTCTGTATAAAAATGTGGAAATGACTTTGGAACTGGCTAAGGGTAGAGGGTGGAAGAGTTTTGAGGTGTATGTTAGAAGAAGCCTAGGTTGCCTTGAGGAGACTATTGGTAGAAATATGGATGTTAAAGGTGATTATAGTGAGGTCTCAGGAAGAAAAACGGAGGGACTTCCCTGGTGGTCCAGTGGTTAAGACTCTGCATTTCCACTGCAGGGGGCGCAGGTTCCATCCCTGTTGGGGGAACTAAGATCCCACATGCCGTGCAGTGTGGCCAAAAAGTAAAATAAAATAAGAAAGAAAAGAGGAGAGCTGCAGAGAAAGCTTCTCTCATGTTAGAGAACGCATATATCATCATGAACAGAATGTTGGTAGAAATGAATGTTAGAGGTACTGGTCTCAGACGGAAATGAGGAAGATGTTATTGGAAACTGAAGGAAAGCTGTTCCTTCTTATAAAGCGGCAGAGAATTTGGTTGAATTGTGTTCTAGTGTCTTGTGGAAAGTAGAACATGTAAGTGATGATGAACTTGGATATTTAGCTGAGAAGAATTCTAAAATAAGTATTAAAGACTGGTTTGTCCTTGCTGCTATAATAAGATGTGAGAGGAGAGAGGTAAATTGAAGAAGGAATTGTTACACTAAAGGAACCAGAACTTGCAGATTTGGAAAATTCTGTCTATCCATATTGCA
Organism: Balaenoptera physalus; assembly: GCF_965194825.1. NCBI lineage: Eukaryota > Metazoa > Chordata > Mammalia > Artiodactyla > Balaenopteridae > Balaenoptera > Balaenoptera physalus. Next base: position 66,774,737 of record NC_138896.1, on the reverse strand, counting down.
AAAATGAGAAATTCTGTCTGCAGAGAGCAACAGAGGTGTGGCTGGACAGCCATTTGCTAAAGAGATTAGAGTGTGGCTCACAGATCCAGTCAACCATTGCAGCAGAAGCCGGGAATAGAGACGCCGTTATTCAGGACAGATCTGTAGAGGACCTCTTGTCTGATGGCTTGGCCCCTGTGAACCGCGTGGTAAGCTGACAAAGTTTTTGAGAATTTATATCAACAGAAACACTGCCAGCTTAGGCTAAACAGAGACAGGACAAATGAGGGAAGGCTGTTGGATTTCTGAGAGTCTACAGGATGGGCCAGTAGAGCTATTTGGCTACAAACATGCATTATCCTTCAGGACGAGGGAAGAATGATCCTGAAGACAAATCAGAGGTCTGCAGGGGTGCCACTGTCACCATGACCTGGGGGATGGGGCTGTCCCTCCTCAATTACCAAGGGTGGGCCAAGCTGCTGTGGCTACACCCAGGGCCAAGGGGGTGGGACAGCCACCCTGGCGGGCTCAGAGGACAGAGCATGGAGCCCAAGAGGATTATCCTTGAGCCTTAAACAAACAAAACAAAACAGAAACAGATTCATAAATACAGAGAACAAACTGGTGGTTGCTGGAGAAGAGGGGGTCGGGGGAACAGATGAAATAGGTGAAGGGAATAAGAGGTACAAACATCCAATTATAAAATAAATTAGTCACGGGGATGTAAAGTACACACACACGGATAAAAATTATTAAAAAATAAACATCAGAGATTATGCATGGAAAAAAGTACACATAGAGAACATGGTTAATAATATTGTAACAACTTTGTATGGTGACAATGGTAACCGGACTTACTGTGGTAATTATTTCACAATGTGTAAAAATATCGAATCACTATGTGGTACACCTGAAACTAATACAGTATTGTATGTCAAGTATAACTTAATAAAAAAAAATCTAATGGAATTTGCCCTGCTTTCAGACTTGCTTGAGACCTAAGACTTCTTTCTCCTTTCCAATTTCTCCCAGCTAGAATGGAATGCCTATCCCATGCCTGCCTCACTGTTCTATTTTGGTAACAGGTAACTTGTCTGGTTTCACAGGTTCACAATGGGAAACGAATTTTGCCTCAGGATGAATCATACCTCAAGTCTCACCTATACCTAATTTAGATAATAATGAGATGAGAATTTGGACTTCGAGTTGATGCTGCAATAGGTTGGGACTGTGGTGGCTGTTGGGATGGGGGTGAATGTAATTTACATGTAAGAAGGACAAGATATCTGGGGGAGCAAAGGGTGAAGTGTTACAGGTTGAGTGTGCCCCCTGCCAAATTCATACATTTTAGTCCTAACCCCAGTAACTCAGATTGTGACTGTGTTTGGAAGATAGGACATTTAAAGAGGCAATTAAGTTGAAATGATGGTGTTAAGGTGGGCCCTAATCCAATATAATTGGTGTCCTTATAAGAAGGAAAAATTCAGACATAGGTGTGCACAGAGGGAAGACCATGTGAAGACACAGGGAGAAGATGGCCATCTATAAGCCACGGAGAGAGGCTTCAGGAGAAGTCAACTCTGCCGACATCTTGATCTCAGACTTCTAGCCTTCAAGACTGTGAGAAAATACATTTATGTTATTTAAGCCACCTAGTCTGTGGTGCTCTGTTACAGCAGCTCTAGCCGATCAATACACCTACCTATATGCCAATACCACTCTGCCTCGATTATTGTAGCTTTATAATAAAGACATTCAGTATTGAGTAGAGGTTGTAAGGGTGGTCATTCTTGCCTTTCTCCTGATCTTAGGGGGAAACAGTCTTTCATCATTGAATATGATGTTAATTGTAGGTTTTTGTTGTTTTCATTTTTTAATGCCTCTTATATGATTGAGGAAGTATCTTCTAGTCTTAGTTTTCAGAGGGTTTCTATTATGAATGGGCATGGAAGTTTGTCAAATGCTTTTTCTGCATCTATTGAAATGATCGGATGATTTTTCCCTTTTATTTTGTTAATGTGGCAGATTACTCTGATTGATTTTTGAATGCTGAAACAACGTTGCATTGCTTAGATAAAACTCACTTGGTTATGTTATATAATAATGCTTTTGAAATCTTGCTGCATTGGTTCCACTAATATTTTGTTGAGAATGTTTACATTTACGTTTGTGCTGCCCTTCAGTTCTGGGCAGTTTTTTGGAATTATGTATTTGATTCATCCCTGGGTGCAGCCATTCATTAAAAATGATTTTTAAAAATATGGTTTCCCATAATTTTTAGGTATGCACTGCTGGGAGGTGTGTCTTTGAAATATCATCTTTTCTAGTTCTGAGAAAATGTCTAAAAAGATTATTTTACTATATATATATATTTTTTTTGGCAGAGGAGAGTTTATTGATTTCTAGTTTATATTTCATAGTCATGTGATAAAAACTTCAAGGGATATAGTATATATAGGATTTTTTTTTACACTTTTATTTACTTATTTGGCCTGACCATGCGGTTTGCGGGATCTTAGTTCCCAGACCACGGATTGAACCCGGGCCCCCAGCAGTGAAAGCCTGGAATCTTAACCAGTGGACCGCCAGGGAATTCCCCTATGATTGTTTTTTAAGTATGATTTATTTTATCTTACAATTATGTGTGATATTTAAAATTTGAAACTTCAAACCATAGAACTTTAGAAGTTTTAGATATTGTGTTTTGGTGTTTTGTGGAAATCCACACCAGGTCTCATGTATGCTTCATTCTGTCGAAAAGAATAATTTATCTATTTTTTTCTAATTTAAGAGTTGGGATAAATGACACCGTTGATGACCAGTTACCTTCTCTTTTTCTCCACAGTCTTGCTGAAGTTGTCTGTAAATGTTTGTTGAGTATGAGAGCAGAGCAGGATACTATCTTATGTAAACACTGTGTCTAATTTTGTTTAATAACAACATTGGTTGATTTTATCCATGAAGGACTTTTATCTTGCCCTCAATCTGTGGTCTCTCCTTTGATTTCTCAGGTCTCGTTCCATTGTCTGTGTTTGGTGTTAAATCATGGGGAGGAAGCTGGACCTGTCTGGTCTGACCGATGATGAAACAGAGCATGTTCTCCAGGTGGTTCAGCGAGACTTCAATCTCCGAAAAAAAGAGGAAGAGCGGCTCAGGTGAGATGCTTCTATTTCCCACCTGGGTACAGTGAACCATATGTGGACAAGTGAAACAGGCTTCCTGAGTGTTCCTTGCTGCCAGCCCTATGTTCAAAGTCTTTATGTCATGTAAACACACAGAAGAAAAATGTCCTTCCCTTTGTAGTCAGGCTGGCCAGCTTCAACACTGGGCATCACAATGTCAGCTCAGAAATGTGACTGTTCACACTCGCAGTCAAGTTTGTGTTCGGCTTCTCACCCTGTAAATTATTAGCTCTAGAATGGATGGAGTTCATGCTGACGGTGGCTGCTTAGAGTTTGCTCCTGGCTTTAATTTTCTTGTCGGCAGGTACTACTGAAGAATAACCAAAGTGTTATATAAATGGGAGAATTAGATTCATAGCTGTACAATCTTCTGTTAGAGCTTTCAGCTACCATGGTGCAGGAAGAGAGCTCTGACGACCTGATACAAGGAAGGTGACCACCAGGCTGGGATGGGGTTACCTGGCTCAGCATCACCCTCCTCATTTTATAGAGGGAAAAACTGAGACCCAGAGAGGGGGTCCTTGTGACTCCTCTGCAGTTGGTATTTCCTCGTGGGATGTTCTTGGAAGTACTGTTGCTGCCTAAATTTGGAAGAAGTCAGAGTGATGGAAATGCGGTCATGTGTTGGGGTTTGTGTGTTAGAACCTGATGGCAGGTCATCATGAGCTCCCCTCCTCCATAAACCTGTTTTCCCTCGGGATTCCCCAGGTTTGTCATGGCACTGTCTCCTTCCTTAGCCACTGAGCTCAAAACCTCAGTCTTTATCATTCCTCCCCTGACTTGGTCCCCACACAGGGCAGGGCCAGGCCCTGTTATTTCTGCCTCCTCAGCATCTCTCCCAGCCCTATCCCAGTCCAGCTTTCGTGGCTTTTCATCCCAGTCGTTGCAGTCACCTTCTCTATGATCCTCCTGCCTCCAGTCCCCCAGGGTGGTGCCCCATTTCAGCTGTAACCATGCCCTTTCCCACTCTGCCTAAAATTGACATGGGTTGTTTTCCTTTGCCCTTGGAGTTTCTCAGACTTTCTGTTTCTGTAGAATATTTACCTCCCTTACTTGTAAGTACTCTAGTGTAATTTACTTTACTTCCACCATGATTTTTTCCCATATCGTAGTATATATTTAATATGTGCTTATTAGATGGAAGACAAGAAATCTGTTAATTAAGTAGTTATCTGATTTAAAAACCATGTGCCACAAAAAAAGACATATGGATCAATGGAACAGAATAGAGAGCGCAGAAATAAACCCACACACCTACGGTCAATTAATCTTCAACAAAGGAGGCAAGAATATACAATGGGAAAAAGACAGTCTCTTCAGTAAGTGGTGCTGGGAAAGTTGGACAGCCTCGTGTAAATCAATGAAGTAAGAATACACCCTCTCACCATGCACAAAAATAAACTCAACATGGCTTAAAGACTTAAACATAAGACATGATACCATAAAACCCCTAGAAGAGATCATAGGCAAAACATTCTCTGACATAAATCATACCAATGTTTTCTTATGTCAGTCTCCCAAGGCAATAGAAATAAAAACAAAAATAAATAAATGCGACCTACTCAAACTTACAAGCTTTTGCACAGCAAAGGAAACCTTAAACAAAATGAAAAGACAACATACGGAATGGGAGAAAATATTTCCAAATGATGCAACTGACACGGGCTTAATTTCCAAAATATACAAACAGCTCATACAACTCAACAACAAAAAACAAACAACCCACTTGTAAAATGGGCAGAAGACCTAAATAGACAGTTCTTCAAGGAAGAAATATAAATGGCCAATAGGCACATGAAAAGATGCTCAACATTGCTAATTATTAGACAAATGCAGATCAGAACCTCACACCAGGCAGAATGGCCATCATTAAAAAGTCTACAAATAATGAATGCTGGAGAGGGTGTGGAGAAATGTGAACCCTCCTACACTGTTGGTGGGAATATAAGTTGGTACAGCCACTATGGAAAACAGTATGGAGGTTCGTCAGAAAACTAAAAATGCAATTACCATATGATCCAGCAATCCCACTCCTGGGCATATATCCAGACAAAAGTCTAATCCAAAAAGATACATGCACGCTTATGTTCGTAGCAGCACTATTCACAATAGCCAAGACACGGAAACAACCTAAAGGTCCACTGACAGATGAATGGATAAAGACGATGTGGTACATATATACGATGGAATACTACTCAGCCATAAAAAAGAATGAAATAATGCCATTTGCAGCAACATGGATGCAACTAGAGATTATCATACTAAGTGAAGTAAGTCAGAAAGAGAAAGACAAATACCATAAGATATCACTTACATGTGGAATCTAAAATATGACACAAATGAACCTATCTATGAAATAGAAACAGACTCACAGACATAGAGAACAGATTTGTGGTTGCCAAGGAGGTGGGGGCTGGGGGGAGGGATGGAGTGGGAGGTTGGGGTTAGCAGATGTAAGCTTTTATATATAAAATGGATAAACAACAGGGTCATACTGTATAGCACAGAGAACTATATTCAATATCCTATGATAAACTATAATGGAGGGGCTTCCCTGGTGGCACAGTGGTTAAGAATCCAGCTGCCAATGCAGGGGACACGGGTTCAAGCCCTGGTCCAGAAAGATCCCACATGCCACAGAGCAACTAAGCCCGTGTGCCACAACTACTGAGCCTGAACTCTAGAGCCCACGAGCCACAACTACTGAGCCTACATGCCACAACTACTGAAGCCCATGCACCTAGAGCCCATGCTACGCAACAAGAGAAGCCACTGCAAGGAGAAGCCCACGCACCTCAACGAAGAGTAGCCCCTGCTCACCGCAACTAGAGAAAGCCTGCGTGCAGCAACAAAGACCTAATGCAGCCAAAAATAAATAAGTAAAAAATAAGTAACATTTAAAAAAATATATGGAAAAGAATATTTTTAAAAAGAATGTATATATATGTATAACTGAATCACTTTGCTGTACAGCAGAAATTAACACAACATTGTAAATCAACTGTACTTTAATTTTAAAAAAATCCATATGCCAGGCACTGTTCTAGCTGTTGGATACACAACAGTGAGCAAAATAAGTCTTTGCCCCAAGGAGTTTATATTCTAGAGCTGTGCTGCCCATACTGTAGCCACCGACCATGTGTGGCTTCTGTGCACTTGTAATGGGGTGAGTCTGAATTAAGATGCACTGTAAATGTAACATACACACCAGATCTCAAAAATTGAGTACCAAAACATGTAAGATATCTCATTAATAATTTTTATAGGGACTTCCCTGGTGGCGCAGTGGTTGAGAATCCGCCTGCCAATGCAGGGGACACGGGTTCGAGCCCTGGTCCGGGAAGATCCCACATGCCGCGGAGCAACTAAGCCCGTGCGCCACAACTACTGAGCCTGTGCTCTAGAGCCCGTGAGCCACAACTACTGAGCCTGAGTGCCACAACTACTGAAGCCCGTGTGCCTAGAGCCCAAGCTCTGCAACAAGAGAAGCCACCTCAATGAGAAGCCCACGCACCACGACGAAGAGTAGACCCACTCGCCACAACTAGAGAAAGCCTGCGTGCAGCAATGAAGACCCAACAACGAAGACCCAATGCAGCCAAAAATAAATAAATTAATTTAAAAAATAATAATAATAATTTTTATATTGATTACATTTTGAAGTGCCAATGTTTTAGATATACAAGCTTAAAGAAAAGACATTAAAATTAATTTTTCCTGTTTCTTTTTACTTTTTTTTAATATGGCTACTAGAAAATTTAAAATTAGACATGTCTCACAATATATTTCTACTGGCTAGTGCTGCCCTAGAGGGAGGAGAGAGAGAGGAAGTAAATAAATACAAACATATTTATAAGTGTTAGGTAGTGGTGAGAGCCATGAAGAAGAATAAAGCAGGGAAGGGGGACAGAGACTGGCCAGGGATGGGCAAGGTGCTCTCTTTTGCACGGGCTGGTTGGGGAAGACTTCTCTGGTGAGACTTAAGCAGAGACTTGCTGGAGGTGAGGGAGGGAGCTGGGCTGCTCTTTGGGGTAATATCAAGCAAGGTGGAAGGAACAACAAATGTCAAGTTCTGATTCAGGGATGCGCCTTTATGTTTCCAGAGGAGCTGGGAGGGAGGGAGCCAGGGGAGTGTAGTAGTAGGACAAAGTCCAACTATATCCTAAGCCCAAACCACGTGTAGTGAATCCAAACTCAAAACCACTGCAATTGTTAAACCTTTCCTTGCCTCTCTGCATTGCTTGGATTTAGGAGACATGAAAGAGTCTTCGAAGCTATGTTACAGAAAGTATTTTTGAATTCTTTAATATTTTCTTTAATGAGCATAAGATGCAGAATGGAAGATTTTTATTTTAAGGTTTCAAACTGAATTGTGTTTCTTTTCTCCCGGCCAGCTGTTCCTTATTTACCTAGTTTCTCTGGTTAGGTTTTGTGAAGGTAGGTCTTGGGTGTAGAGGTTACCCAGTGTTTCTAATGATCTGTTCTTCAGTGTTGACATAAAATGTAGTAAATAGTGGTGAAAATGTGAATTAAATGTCCTCAGAACATATGATGGTAAGGGAAACAGAGAGAGTGGGGCTGAAGCATTCAGCACAATTAGGAAATAAATTCATGGAAAGATAACTAGAAGATATAAAAGCTGTGAACTGGCACTGAATAAAATATTTCATATTTTATATGAAATATCAATAGTTCATACTATTGATTCGTCATAGGAATCTCTGTAAGGAGGATCCCCATTTACATGAAGGCACCCAAACACAGAGAGGTTACAAAGCTTTCTCAGAATCACACAGTTAATTGGGGTAGAGCCAGGATTCTGTTTCCCACAGCCTCTGAATTATACAGATGGGATTAAGCCTTTTCAAAACTGTTCTTCCATGCAGGTAGAAAAGCCCTGTCCCCCACTCCCCACCTCACCCCCTAATGAGCACAGTCACACCACAACTGGGTATGTCAGCTCCTGTGTATATGCACAGTCATAGGTCTTCCTATATAAAGAGACTATGTGGACCCCACTTCACTAAGATTATGTGCATTCCCAGCACTGGGGATGTGGGGTATTGAACATTCAATCCCATTAAAGGCTATACGCATAGTAGGACTATTTGGGGGGAAGACAGAGGATTGGGTGGGCCTGAGAATAGTGGACATGCAGCGGCAGACAGAGGAGGGGGTACTTATGTACAAACAAGTTCAACAGAGTGAGTGTTGATTGCATTTTCCAGGACACACCATAGTATTAAAACTATAGATGGAGCACGTCGGAGAACAAAAGACATGTTGACCCCTGCTCCTACCTCCAGGGGCTTGGAGTCTAGACGAATTAGGTAAATGTGTAGAAAATACACACTATACTTGATTAATTTTATTCTTTGTTTTTCTTTCTTATCAGATGCTTTCATGCAAACATTGAAAAACAAAACGGTAGAGACCTTACAATGAAAAGCACCAGTCCTCCGCTCCATGTTTAATCGATTTTGTCCTTAGTTCTGTAGTCCTCCTAGCATTACCTCCATAAATCTAAAAAAATATGCTTATGTTGCTATTTCTCGATGTATCAATTTTAGATAGTCTTTCCTTTCTCTGTTCTGAATGGTGGGGATTTTGCTCACTTACTTAGACTACTTTTACCTTTTGTTTCTTGATGGTTATATTATTCGTGGTTTGGTTTTCTATTGGTCATCTTTCAAACAAACACTATACAGAAACCTCTGGGTCTCATTCCATCCACATTCACCACCCTTTCTTGGTTCTGGCAGCACACGTATTCGTATGGCTAGTATGCATATGGCATCCCTACCTTCCATCAACCACCCCTTCCACTTTCCTTATCTCACATCTGTCCCTGCTGTACCTTTACTCTTACATATTCAAGGGCTGTTCTGCAAACATAAATTTGAGTCTTTCTTGTTTTGTTCAGAGGTTGACACTAATGTTGAAAATCAATAGGCAGCCCTTAAGTTATTATGATTGAAAATAGTGTTTGCTGCTCTCTTTTCCAGAACTTCATTGAAATCTGCAGGTGGCTCATTGGTCCCCTCCTTTTCTTTTCACTTTTATGAATTAATTACACTTTTATTTCTTCGCTGTCATTTTAAAGGAGTCTTGGGAAGGAGGGGAGGACACTAAGTGTTTGTTTAGTCTGCCATCTGGAACCTATTGGCCACAGTAACTTACTTGCTGGTCAGGGCCATGGAGGAGGCTGGGGGAGGTACAGACATGAAGGGTACTCCCTGTGTGCAGACTGTACCCAGAGCATGTTCTGGGGTCACACAGAAGTGGATATAGGTCTTTGTACCACTGCTTAACACATCATTAGATGGAGGGAGCCTGACCCCTAAGACACCGGATAGAGGGGAGTTTCTGATGACCAGCAGGGGACTTTGTGTCCAAATGAAATAAACTTTTGTTGGGATAAATCACTGAGGCCTCAGGGTTTATTTGTTATAGCAGCATAGCCTAGTATTACATTGACTGATATAGTTTCTGGGGCCATCTGGCCCCTCATGTAGTAGAAGACACCTGTGGAAATATCTCCAGACTTACAGTAGAATCATAATTTATACCCTGTGATTTTATATTATCAGGCGCATTTGCAAACTGGTTTTTAAAATGAGTGTTAATTGCATGGTACTCTGGTGTTCAGACTGAGATGTTTATGAGAAAGCCACAGCCTTAAAGTTTCTCATTTAAAATGTGCTGGCCAGAAGCTAGTTAGCATCTGGGTAACTTCCAAAGATTTGCTGGTGCTCTAATGGACTTGGTCTGTGTGGGAGCAGTGGTTAGATTTGATGAAATGGTTTCCCGTAACTGCGACGGGCCATTAATTTTCCGGGTCTGCTGAACTGAGAGTGTGCTTCTGCCTGCCAACGACTGCGGGGCCCAGGAGAGGCCAGGCCAGGGGAAGGAAGGGAGGGGAGGATGCAGAGCATGAGTGGCAGGGCACTTCCCGTCTAGTCTTTCTCTGAGAGGCTCAGTGGCTGTAGCCCAGCAGCTGCAGTGTGTAAATTCCTCCTCCTTGGGCCTGCGTTAAGAGGGGGATTATTAATGCACTTGGAGACCTGTTTCTGTTACTCACTTGCTGACACGGCCTGTGCTCTCTCTGCCACCTCAGTGACAGGATGTGAGGGCAATCGTCCACCTCCCAAGAGTCAGGTCTAAGTGAGAAAATAACTAAGAGCTGCCAGGGGGTGTGGAAGGACCACTGCAGGAAAGCAGAGCATCTCCCCCAAACTAGAAGTGCTTTGTGTTTCTAGTCTGTTATACAGAAACTCCTTTGAGGTTTAACCACGATTTTACAAAATAAAGAGAACACAGTGCTTTTAATGAAATGAGTTAGGGATCTTCATTCAAAATTCATTTTAAACAAATTAAAATTTTAGTATGAGAACTTAATTTTTCAAGAAGTTTCTTTTTCAAAAAAGTAAAACAGCTTTGTTCTCAAGGTCCCTAGTTTGGACAATTAAATTGATCGAATTAATTAACAAACACTCCTGGTCATATACTTCTTTGAAGCTGGAAGTCAGATTGCCTCGTCTTTACTCAGTTGGAATAAATATGCCCTGTGGTTTATGAAATAACTATGCCTTCACAGAGTGCATCTGCCCTGCATCTCCTCACTGGCCCCTTGTAGCTCCTGAGAGGCCACAATAACACTGTGGCACTAACCTGTCCAAGTGATGCATCTGCTCTCTCAGAGAGAGCATGCTGCAAGGCAGGAGTTCCTTCCTCTGCACCGCTAGATCAGGTTGGCTGGCCAGTCACCCGGCAGGGCTCTGAAATAACAGAGCCCAAAGCAGGCGCACTGTGTGGTGGAGTGGGAAGTCGGACACAGCTCTGTCTGAGAGTCACTTTGTGATGGAAGGCCCAGCAACTCGGAGACACCAGGAATGGTCCTGGAGACTTGTGTAGGGCAGGTGTGAGGACCTTAGAAGCAGGACGTGCGTAGCATAGAGCGTATCAATCTCAAAGCTAGAGCGGACCTCACAGATTTTTTAAAATCGCCTTTTTACTTGTTACTGGTATTTTTAATAACGAAAAGGTCACATATATTACATCAAAGCTATTGGATATCCATTCATTTGCTTCACAATCATATATTGAATGTCAGGAGCCTCCTGGGGAAACATGAGGGGGATGAAAGAGTGGGGGAGGGCGAGAGGGGTTCACAAAGTTAATAAGTGCCTAACCCTTGAGGAAAAGTCCAGAAGGTGAGCTAAGTCTGATATGAATAATTAGGATGCTACAGAGAGTGAGAAATAAAAGCATTATGGCAGACCCATGGGAATACTTTCATCTTGGAGATGGGAGGTAGGAAAAAGGAAAGACTTCCTGAAGGAGAGGTGCATTTATTTGATCCCTGAAGGTAGACAGGATTCTTTAAGTGGGTTGAAACAAAGGTCTGTGCACCAGGGAGCATCCTGAGCGAAGTGATATGGATAGAAAAGAGGGCATGTTTTCTCAACCCCAATCAGGAGCTGTGGTGGGGCAGTGGAGGAAGTGACTGCTTTGACAACAGTCCCTTTTGCGCCGTGGCTCATCGTGTGGAAGAGTGGTGTTCCAGGAATAGCAACCCCTCCCATGCCCAGCCACCGTGAGAAAAGAGCTATTCTTTCCAAAGTGGGGAAAGTGAGGCTCTAAACAGAAGTTAAAAACTGGCCCAGGTTGTACATAGTGAAAGGTAGAATCAAACCTAGGCAGTGTCACACCAGAGCTAGGACATCACACTGCCTTGGTACTGAAAACAAGGGGACCCAGGTGTCATGGGACAGAATGGGTGAAATTAGGGCCATCTTAGAAAATCTGGTACCTGTGCTTGCTAAAACTTGGGGTAACATTCCAAGGGATGGGAAAGTAGTAGGGTTTAAGTCAGGATATGGGGAAGGGTAACTGGGACATTACAGTACTCATTAGTCACACGTGGCACTGAGCCCTTCAAATATGGCTTATCCAAACGGAGATGTAGTCTAAATTACTCTGGATTTCAGAGCTCTAGTATGAAAAAGAATGTAAAGTATCTCATGAATAATTTTATATTGAAAACACATTGAAATGTATCTAAAATTACATTTTAAGTAAAATGTATCATTAAAATTAATTTCACCTCTTTCTTTTTTACTTTTTAAAACTGTGCCTACTAGAAGACTTTATATATATTGCTCACATTATATTTTTATTGGCCAGCACTGGTTTGGAATGCTAGGTTAAGCAATTTGGAATTTATGGGATCAGAAAGTAAGCTTTCTTTCCCGATTTTGTTTAAGGCTAGTCCTTTACTTTGAGGTTTGTAGGTATCTGAAAGATCCAGCGAATGTCTTAGCTACCTAACTGTGCATTGGCCTTTGCTATCAACAACTGTTATACCTGCCATGTGAAGGTGATCTCAGAATAATAGCCTGGTATTGGCTTCCCCTGTACAGTTTAAAAGGAAAGCACACTGTGATCGTGCCATATTCACCACGGAGAGCTTGCCATCTCAGAATGGGATAAACCCTTTGATGTTTCTTTGAAATTAATGGTTGACCAAGTATATGTCATGATTTTTGAAATAAGAAAGTGGCCTTAGGATGTCCTCATATTCATAATTTGTATAATGTCTCCGGTACCATAAAACTGTAAGTTATCACATATTCGCCTGTGGGGATCTGCTTTTAAGAATGGCCAAGAGAGTTTGATGCTGCAAATGGACTTATAATGTAGAAAAAGAATCATACTGATGCTCTTATTTACTTTTTAATTTGTAACCCTTCAAAGATGTATGGTTACTAATTTGTAAATTCTGGATACCTTCTCCCCATAATCCCGTATTCTTTAATAATGATATTGTAGATTGCTTTTGTGGCTCTAAGTTCCTGATCTTATTTGCTTTTCCACTCCCAGTGTCAGAGGCTCAATTCTGCTGGGCTCTGATAAAGCTTTTGTGGTACTAATTCTTGGCCGGACTTTCATTCCTCAGACCTCTGGCTCCAGAAAGCATTTCTTTGGCATTTGGTACACACAGAATTCAGGACTTGAAAGAGAATAAGGAGGAAAGTTTCTGCAGCTATTGTGAAAGCAGCTTTCTTCAACCGCAGTAATTCAGACACGTCCACAAGCATTTAGCCAGAAATGGTCTGAAACACAGAGTTTGTGAACACAGGTGGATGTTGTGGAAATCAGAGTTTTACCTTCACCCTGTGCTGTGCTAGTGGAATGACAATTTCCTTGTCCCCATGACCTTCTTCAGTACCTGGAAACAGGCCCCTGCCTTCACCTCCTTAGTCAGCTCCTGAAGAAAACAGGCCCATCTCGAACCTTCCTGTACTGTTGGTAGGAATGTAAGTTGGTGCAGCTACTATGTAAAACAGTATGGAGGTTCCTCAGAAAGCTAAAAATACAATTACCATATGACCCAGCAATCCCACTCCTGGGCATGTATCCAGACAAAACTATAATTTGGAAAGATACATGCACTCCTATGTTCATAGCAGTACTATTTACAATAGCCAAGACATGGGAACAACCTAAATGTTCATCAACAGATGAATGGATAAAGGAGATGTGATACATATATACAATGGAATACTACTCAGCCATAAAAAAGAACGAAATAATGCCATTTGCAGCAACATGGATGGACCTAGAGATTATCATACTAAGTGAAGTCAGAGAAAGACAAATACCATATGATATCACTTATATGTGTAATCTAAAATATGACACAAATGAACCTATCTACAGAAAAGAAGCAGACTCTCAGACACAGAGAATAGACTTGTGGTTGCCAAGGGGGAGGGGGTTGGGGGAGGGATGGAGTGGGAGGTTGGGGTTAGCAGATGTAAGCTATTATATATAGAATGGATAAACAACAGGGTCCTACTGTATAGCACAGAAAGCCATGTTCAATGTCCTATTAAAACAGGAGGGAAGGGGGCAGGGCACAACCTTTGAAAGAATGACATAGCCCAAGGACATGACATAAACTGATTAGAACCAAATGGGTCCAAGATGGCAGACAAGTCGACTCCCACTAGACCTTGAGCCTCAGTATATGCTTACTGTAACACATCAGCAAGCTAAATGACACACCTACAGGCACCATGACTGTTCCAAGGCCACCATAAGGATCAAAAAGTGGGCAGTGGCCCAATTCCTGGGAATCCCCACCCCTTCCCGAAATAGCTGAATACTCCTCCCACTCATTAGTCTATGAAATTACCCACCACTATAAAAACTGACAACCCCATACCCTGGTTCCTTTCTCACCTTCTGAGATGGCCCACTCTCTCTGTCTGTGGAGTGTGTTTCTCTCTAAATAAATCCACTTCTTACCTATCACTTTGTCTCTCACTGAATTCTTTCTGTAATGAGACATCAAGAACCTGAGCTTCATTAAGTCCTGAAACCAGGTGTGTGATCTCAGTTGGAAGACTGTGGGTTTTGGCCCGGTTCAAGTCCCAGCCATGTGGGTTCAAGTCCCAGTGTGAGTTTAGGCCGGGTTCAAATTCTGGCCGCATGTGTTCAAGTCCCAATCTGAGGTGCACAGTTTCACTATGATAAACCATAATGGAAAAGAATATTAAAAAAGAATGTGTGTGTATGTATAATTGAATCACTTTGCTGTACAACATTGTATATCAACTATACTTCAATTAAAAAAATGTTAGTGAGTATAGAAAAAAAAAGAGAGAGAAAGAAAGAAAATAGGCCCATCTCCTGGATCAGTTTCTAAGTTGATACCATAATGAAGTAAATTCATGAACCTCTCTGACTCTCAGAATAACTTTTAATGAGTTCCTTCTTTCAGATGAGAGATTTCTGCTCCAGCCTCAAGATTCCCTTGTGGATGTCTGATTGATGCCTTAAATTCCCAGAAGAGCTGGGCCCCAGGTGCCCAGTGAGTCCCAGCCCTCTGCAGTTCACCGCCCCTGCTGGCCTGACTCACGGGCTCCCATCCTGCATCAACTATTCATGTGTGTGGGCCTAGGACCCAAGCCTCCTTCTCTGGCTGATTCTTATCCCCAGGCCTCAGGCTAGAGCTAGAGTACCTGACTCCTGTGTGTCTAGCCGGATCCTGGGTTTCCAGATGAGGTGACCTTTACAGGAGGTTGGCAGGGTCTGTGGTTCCAGCCATCTCTGGAGTTAGCACTAGATTGATGTGTCCTTGGCCTCTGCCACGTTCCCCCAAATGTTCGTGTGTGGTCAGCCCCTGTAGCTGTGACGATTACCCATAGTCAGCTCCCACCTTGCAGTGCTCAGCTTGCCTTTTACATCTTCCAGGCTGAGCATCTCACAGGTACCAGAGCCCATTCCCTACACAGCATAAGATGGCCTGGGCTGTGACTTTGCCCCTTTCCATGCCAGGAGCCCGGGCTTCCTCTTCCCAAGGCTGCCTGGTTGGAGGGACATGGTTTTGTGTTGCTCCCCAAATCCCATCTGCAGGTTCCCCTGCCCCACTGCCCTACTCACTGGAGCTGGAGCCTACCTGAGTGCTCCTGCCAGATCCTCACCCTGCCCTGAACCAGGGCCTGGGTTAAGGTCTCAGGTCAGACCACCCATGGCTATGGCTTGTCTCCCTCCCTGCGCTACATCTGTGAGACCCCAGAGGACCTGCATTTCTCTAGGCCCTGGACTTTCGCCATGTGGCCCTGCCCTTCTGACACTCCCCCCTCCCTTCCTACCTTCCCCTTCTTCCTCTCTTGGGTCCCCTCCCCTGCCATCATCTTTATCTAGCTGAGTGGATCCTGAACCAGATCCTAAAAGCTTCTATTTCTCTGAGAGCATAAACAGCTTTGTGTGGTCCTGAAGCAGACCCGTAATATCCTACACTGCCTGCCGTGCTTAGGGGTATGTGTGGTGAGAGAGAGGGAGGGAGTGGGGAGGAGACAGAGTCAATTCATTGTCGACTGTATTTTAAATCTTCCTTCCTTCATACAGTATTTATTCATTTTACATGAATCTCAGAGCAGAGGCACGGGAGTGGTATTTAATGCTAGATGCTCAATGGCACTACTTGTCTTGCTGAAAACAAGAGCTACAGATTCATTGATGCTGGTTTGTTTTTTAACCAGAGGATCCTCACCTGATGTGTGACCTTGGGCATGTTCCTTTGTTTTTTTGAGCCTCCAGTTTTTCCACTGTACAATGAGGATGATGAGGGTACCTGACTAGAGTGTGGGAGATTAAATGAATTAGTACGTGGGAAGTCCTGTGGACAGCCTCTGGAACATGGTAAGGACTCATAAGAACTCAGGGTGAGGTCTGTACATGCCTTGCTCTAGGCTGGTGTATCCGGTCCATGAATTAAATAATTAGAGTTCTCTTTAAATTTTCATATATATTTAGTAAGTTCAAATGGTTTTTACGGTTTAGCTTTTCCTAAAGCAAGATACTTTCCCCTTTTTTGCTATTAGATGATTCTCTACAAGCAGAATAGAAATGCTAGTGTTTGTTTTATAGCCGATGCTTAGTTATTTAGACCTTCAATGTCTCTCTTCATTTTGTATATTCACTTGTGTGCTGACCTGCTGTGGCCAGAGGAGACAGTTGGCTGCCAGGATGTTTTTTTCCTTAGAATCAGAAACTCTGATGCCTTTTATTCAGGGTGGTGGTTCTGTTCATTTCTGTTTCCCTGCATACCTTCTATAGGAACTGTTCAGTGGCTTCTGTTTCTCTCTGATTGTAGAAACAAAATATTTCTACACGAACTAGAAAACAGGTCAGTGGGCAAATGAAGAGCGAGTTTCTGAGAAAATCACACTTTCTGCTTTGACAGCTTAAATACAAAAGGGAAGCTTTTAACTAGGAAGTAGAAGTTCTGAATACACACAGCTACCCCAGCAGGACTAACTGGCCTTAGATGCAGCCACTGAGAATGTTTGTTTTCTCCTCAAGACACATTTCTGCCTTGAAAGTGGTTTCCAAAGTCTTGCATGTCACAGACCCATAGTTAGGGAGGGCTTCCCTACTGGGCTGCTTCTTCATGAATCACATGGGCCAGCCCGTGTCCCCGAGTCCCTTCGCTCTGCTCTAGTCTGCCATTAAAGGCCTTAGTGTTGCTGATGTGCTCAAAATATGACCTAACACAGAGGAGATTCTGGTGAACTGTTGCCATTATTGAGAATGGCAAAGGATGCCTCTGGTCAGAAAGACTTTATCTGTTCTTCATGCCACCCCTTTAGCTATGGGAAGCCTGTCCTAGAACTGACATTATCAAACTTTGAAGTAGAGAAAGAATATTCCAGAATAAATGATGGAATTTTAGAGCTAAAGTGAAGCTTAAAAATCAGTCCTGAATTCAAGTACAACCTGCTCATTTTATAAACAAAGCATTAAGTCCCCAGGAGTTAAGGATGTTATATAAAGCAACACAGCAAATGAACACTGGCAGTCTCGTCCTCTTTCCTCAATTGTGACAGTGTGTCTCTTGTTTAGTTTTTGTTTTCCAGTGTAGCTAGGTATTTAGTTAAATGTCAAGAGATCTATACCTCCCCTCCCCTCCACAACTAGTTTCACAGGAATATTTAAACTCACTGTATTGTTTAAATGCAAATCATCATCATTTAAAATAAATTTGTTCCAGATGTCATGATACTATACATAGAAAATTTGAAAGATGCTACCAGAAAACTACTAAAGCTCATCAATGAATTTGGTAAAGTTGCAGGATACAAAATTAATACACAGAGATCTCTTGCATTTCTATACACTAACAACAAAAGATCAGAAAGAGAAATTAAGGAAACAATCCCATTTACCATCACATCAAAAAGAATAAAATACCTAGGAATAAACCTACCTAAGGAGACAAAAGACTTGTACTCTGAAAACTATAAGACACAGATGAAATAAATTGAAGATGACACAAACAGATGGAAAGATATACCATGTTCTTGGATTGGAAGAATCAATATTGTCAAAATGACTATACTACCCAAGGCAATCTACAGATTCAATGCAATCCCTATTAAATTACCAATGGCATTTTTCACAGAACTAGAACAAAAATTTCACAATTTGTATGGAAACACAAAAGACCCTGAATAGCCAAAGCAATCCTGAGAAAGAAAAACGGAGCTGGAAGAATCAGGCTCTATGGCTTCAGACTACACTACAAAGCTATAGTAATCAAAACAGTATGGTACTGGCACAAAAACAGAAATACAGGTCTGGAACAGGATAGAAAGCCCAGAAATAAATCCACGCACCTATGGTCAATTATTCTATGACAAAGGAGGCAAGAATATACAATGGAGAAAAGACTGTCTCTTCAATAAGTGGTGCTGGGAAAACTGGACTGCTACATGTAAAAGAATGAAACTAGAACATTCTCTAACACCCTACACAAAAATAAACACAAAATGGATTAAAGACCTAAATGTAAGACCGGATACTATAAAACTCTTAAAGGAAAACATAGGCAGAACACTCTTTGACATAAATTGCAGCAATATCTTTTTGGATCCACCTCCTAGAGTAATGAAAATAAAAACAAAAATAAACAAATGGGACCTAATTAAACTTAAAAGCTTTTGCACAGCAAAGAAAACCGTAAACAAAATAAAAAGACAACCCACAGAATGAGAGAAAATGTTTGTAAATGAAGTGACTGACAAGGGATGAATCTCCAAAATATACAAACAGCTCATGCAGCTCAATATCAAAAAAACAAACAACCCAATCAAAAATGGGCAGATCTAAATAGACATTTCTCCAAAGAAGACACTCAGATGGCCAAAAAAATAGCACATGAAAATATGCTCAATATTGCTAATTATCAGAGAAATGCAAGTCAAAACTACAGTGAGGTATCACCTCATATTGGTCAGAATGGCCATCATCAAAAAGTCTACAAACAATAAATGCTGGAGAGGGTGTGGAGAAAAGGGAACCCTCCTACACTGTGGGTGGGAATGTAAATTGGTACAGCCATTATGGAGAACAGTATGGAAGTTCCTTAAAAAATTAAAACTAGAACTACCATATGATCCAGGTATCCCACTCCCAGGCATATATCCAGAGAAAACCATAATTCGAAAAGATTAAGGTGTTAGCATTTTGCCTGTGCCTTGCACAAGGCCAAATAGTAAAATGTAAAGGAGAAACTAGTCTTGCAGTTCCTTCTGTCACACCGTGCTGCTCTTTTCTTGGCTTTCACCATTAAGAAGGGACAGTGTAGCTTAAGGGATCAACAGATAACTTGAAAAGGTCATTGCAGACCAGACTGTCCTTTGTTCCCGCCCTTTCCTTTGTCGGTCACTGCTTGGCGTGACTGACCATGGTTAGGTTCTGGTCCACTCATGCTGAGGATTCCTTTATCAGCCACAGTTTAAATCAGGTGCACGAACCTGTCTGCTTCCCTAGTAACAACAGTCTGACTCTAGTGTGTTAATCTTCCAAGGACAGAGCTGCCTTCAGCTTTCTTGGGGCAAGATGCTTATTTGCCAGGACAACAGCAAGGGTGTTCCTTATGACTGGTATATTATTCCTATTGAAAAATAATCTTTTCTTACAAGTCAACTTTACACCAGGGTTTCTAGGCAGAGATCCAGCGCATTTTGCTCACGTCTTTGTCTCCAAACTTTAGAGAAGGAAGAGGGTGTGAACATCCCAGAGTGCCTTCTCTGTGCCAGGGATCCCCTGAACAGCATTTCAGGCCAGGGTGAAGCCTCTGGATTGGGATTCAGACACACTCCTGCTCTTTATCCTCAGGTCATGCCTGTCTCTGTGATGTGGGCCACCTGGTGCCTGCCACCAATCAGAGGAATAGGAGGTATACAAGAAGTAGGGGAGGGAGGGGTGGAAAGCAAAACAGGAAAGTACTCTGGCAATTCAGTGTTAGAAGTGCTGTTATGAGGGAAATGTAGTCTTATAAAAGTGTGTACGTGTGTATACACAGTAGACAGATTTTTAAAAAGCAAACTGGCATTCTATGTACATAGTTTCCTACCACTTAATATTATATTAAGCAATGTCCTGTGTCATTAGATAAGGCTGTTTTATATCATATTATATAGTAACATCATGTCATCTCATATATCACATCACAGCATCATATGAATGTGTCTTAATCTGGTTAACCATGGCTTGATTAGTGGATATTTGGGTTATGATTTTTATAATATAAAGAATGCCACAGGGAGCATCCTTGTATTTTGTGAAATTTTGTCATCTCCAATCTTTTTTCCTTAAAACCCATTCCTAAAAATAGAATAATCGGCTTAAAAGTGTGAAATAAAACTTTTCCAGGCCTCTGAGCCACACCACCGAGCTGGTTTCCAGAGCGTAGCTCCAGTTTTGTTTGCTCAGTGGTGAGACATTTCATGTTTGCTCCTGAAGTTTGTGGACAGCATCCAAGTGAACATGCCCCGTGCTGAGTTCTTTATGGCAAGTACTGTTTGGCAAGGGATCTCTGTTTATAGTTGATTAAGCAAATAGACAGCTGAGTTCCACGTAAGACATAACAATGTTAGCAGCCCTATAGACTCAGTACCTCTCTGTGCTTTCAGAATAGGAAATGTGTGTAAAGTGCAGGTCAGAATAACAGAAGAGAGCCGTGTCACTCGAGTTTCCTTTGATCTCACTGTGTGTCAGGACCGAAAGGCAGAAAGGACCACCACTAACCTTCCAAGAAACAATAAGCTCTTGAGACTTGGTGGCAAAATTTTAAAAATGTGCTCTCTGACCCCTGCTGAAAGCCTCGTGTTTTACATGTCTCCTAGAAATTAGCTTTGTTCATTTAGGCCTGACGTGCCAGATGTTTGGATTTTATAGAAATAGGAATTAGATCATTTCTCTTGTGTTTTAGGTATATCAATTCAATCAACAAAGACAAATCATTTTTTAAAAAGTAAGTGAGGTACTTGTTTTCTCCGGAGCAGCTTTCCTGCTGTGGACATGATGATGGAGCAGGTATGAGCACACTTTTAGTTCTGATGACCTTGACTCTTGTGTTCTATAGACTTATCTAGGGCACCCATGATTGAGACCGTGTACAAAGGTAAGAAGCAATCTTAATGCTCTAGAAATTTCTTCATTCAGATTTGGATGAGACATAGCTCATTAAACTTTGGGGCATAATTGCTTTGATGGCTGACCATAATTTACGACAACATTCTCCTTTGGTCTACATTTTTATAAACCCCACCCTTCTGTTTAATATTATTAAAGTTTTATGGTGGCCCCATCCAATGAGGAAAAACAAATGGAAACACCTCATCATGGTTTCGTGTCCCTTTGGCCAGGTGGCGGTCCTGTTCTTGGAGCAGGTCCTTAGGGTTGGCGTGGAAGTGAGCATCCCTTCTGTGTTGGGAGGAAGCTGTCAGTTGAAGATGGCTGCCCCGGGGGCGGGCTTGGGGCTACATGACTCTGTGTGCTATGGTGCTTCTGCCTAGTGCTTGAAGTTTGGTAGCTGGTCTCCCGTCTCCTTTCCTTAAGTTACCCAGTAGAAGACCACTGCCCTCAGAGATCCGTACATTCCCCTGGAATTACCTCTCAATTAACTTTTCTGGTGCTTAATCATCATAAACCCTATTTAATATCTAGGCAGTTTAGGAAAGTGCCAGATGGAATTTCTTTTATTAGCAATAAGATAAGGTCCCCTGAAGCCTGTTAAATCAATTCTCCTTAGACACTGATTCATAGGGCCAAGAGTTCACCAACTCTCTGCTGCTGTTACAATGCAGTTTAGGATTTAGATGGGCTTTGTAGAGACACTCAAACTTAATGGACTCTGAACCCTGGTCATTTCAGTATGTCTTAAATCTGTGAAGCTTTATAGCAATAGTGTGTGTTTTGTGGTATTCATGTGCTTTAGGGAAAAGAGAAAGGAACGGTATAATTTGGGACAAAAACCAGGACTCATCTGACTCACAAACCCACTCCAAATAGCCCCACAAAACCAAACCAAAAAAAACTGGGGACAGGAATTTGAAAGTACCAGGTAGCATGCTTTGGAACTATTGAGTTGGCCAAAAAGTTTGTCTGGTTAGTGAATACGTTGTTCAATAAAGTTCTTCGTAAAAATGAAGAATGTGTTTTATTTTTGCTTAAAACCGAACAAACTTTTTGGCCAATCCAATATGAAAACTCATGCTCTAGTAGGCTCATATATTACTGGACGGGAGCATAAATTGTTATTTCCTTTATGGAGAGCAACATGGCTGTAACTCTCATAATTACAAATGCGTATAGCCTCTAACCTAGTGATTTCATTTCTAAGAATTATCCTAGAAATATACTCCACACGTTTGAAATGACATATGTTTGGGGTTATAATTGTAACATTGCTTAAAATGTACACCAATAAGTTATTGGGAAAATAAACCATGCTATATCCAGACAATGGAATGCTAGGTTGTTATAAAAAAGAATGAAGAAGCACTTTATACTGATGAACAAAGATCA
The DNA here is from genome assembly GCF_965194825.1 of Balaenoptera physalus. NCBI lineage: Eukaryota > Metazoa > Chordata > Mammalia > Artiodactyla > Balaenopteridae > Balaenoptera > Balaenoptera physalus. Next base: position 66,752,190 of record NC_138896.1, on the reverse strand, counting down.
GCAAGAAACATTAAGTGAAAAATAAGCCTCAGGAAAATGGAATAATACAATTTTATTTAAAAGGGACAAAAATTTTTAAAAAAACAACAAAGAAACAGAGACAGAGAGAGAGAAATGGGATAAGAGGGGAAAGGGAGGGCGAGGGAGGGAGAGATACTTTGTATACGTATGAAATATCTCTGGAAGGATACACAATTTCATTTAACTGAGAGGATGGAAACTGGGTAGCTAAAAAACAGAATTAAGAGTAAACCTTTCTATACTTGCTAAATTTGAACCATGTCACTGTAAAACCTAGTTGAGACATTTTAAAATGGAACCTGAAAAACATTCTTAAGTGTCATAATTGCTTGTGTGATGTTGTTGAATGAATACTAAGGATTCATCAAAAGTATATTTCCTTTTCCCTAGACTTGAAAATAATGTGGTTGTACATATAGTTGGACCAAGTATTGTTTATGAGTTTCTATTGTTTCTTCTAAGCAAGGCACTGAGAGAAATATTTATTTTTGTATTTACTGTCCATCACTGTGTAACCCTGAAACTTTAAACATATGGTAGACTTCATTGATATTTTGCTGGAAATTAATTCTTCTGCTTTTATGGTGTTGATTAAATATTGGTATTTCTATTAGCTTCATAAAGTCTTGACTAAAACATCTGGAAGAGTGTCTGAGGTGGTTTGGATGAGCCTCCTTCCTAGCCATAAGGAAGGAGAGCTCAGAGAAATTAAAGGATGTGCGTAAGGTCTGCAGCTAGCCAGGGACCACTGGTGATTTTCATGTTTTCTTTGGCTGCCTTAAGAATATGTATTTGGCCCCCCAAAATTACAATTATACCTGTACATTTAACCTCATTCCAAATGCCTGTCAAAATAATAGGAGTTCCATCAACAAGCCAGAAACAGTCAGGGGAGTGCCTTCCAGTCTCAACCCAAAGGACTTCTCAGACATTCAAGAACTCAAAATTACTTAAAATTGTTCAGACAATCAAGGAATTCATCAAACCTCAGATTAAGGGAAAATGAAACATAAAATAAATGGTGAGTAATTAAACCTTTAAAATTTGAGTTAATGTTAAATAATTGTTCTTATTGTACAACTTAATGTGACATTAAAAATAATTCTTAAGTGAGAAAAAAGTATATAAGCATAAGGAATCTAAAAAAAAAAATGGTTCTGAAGAACCTAGGGGCAGGTCAGGAATAAAGACGCAGACGTAGAGAATGGACTTGAGGACATGGGGAGGGGGAAGGGTAAGCTGGGACGAAGTGAGAGAATGGCATGGACATATATACACTACCAAATGTAAAATAGATAGCTAGTGGGAAGCAGCCGCATAGCATAGGGAGATCAGCTCCGTGCTTTGTGACCACATAGAGGGGTGGGATATGGAGGGTGGGAGGGAGACGCAAGAGGGAGGGGATATGGGGATATATGTATATGTATAGCTGATTCACTTTGTTGTAAAGCAGAAACTAACACACCGTTGTAAAGCAATTATACTCCAATAAAGATGTTAAAAAAAAAAAGAATTAAAGACTACAATTCTTTTACTTGGTGGGGGACAAAAAGAAGAGAGAAAGTCACACGGACATACCTTTAGATACTGTTTTATTCTTCATGGTGATAGGGAAAGGAGTATTAAATGGTTTAAAATATGCAGGTAATTGCTTAAAGGTTTTAAGAGACTACATATTACTTCTGGATGATCAAAGAAGGAGAAAAAAGATCAAAGGAAGCTTTGGTCCCTAGAGAAAAACATGTTGGAGTGGAGGGGTAGGAGGGGCAGTGGAGCAGCAAGGAAGCACAAGATAAAATGACACAAGAAGATCAAATTTATTATCCCAGTCGATGTGAATTTGTTAAACTCGTTTATTAAAACATAAAGACCCTCAAATTTAATAAAAAATCAAAGTTAAGTGCAATTACTTTGAGGATACAGCTGACCAGCACCTTGATTTCAGCCTTATGAGACCATTAGCAGAGGCCCCAGCTAAAACACCCAGACTCCCGACCCACAGAAACTGAGATAATAAATTTAGTAACAAAGCAGTGTTGTTACTGAGTTTAAAGAATGGGTTAGAGGCAATATTTGAAGAGATGAAAAGCTCCAATCAAGATTTTCATGAAGCCCAGCATTCCCAAGCAGGATAACAAAAATAAATCTACATCTAGATTCATCTTAGTGAAGCTGTAGAACAACAAAGACACACAGAAGATCTCAAAAGTAGCCAGAGATAAAAGATATACTTCAAAAGAGTAACAACCAGACTGACTCTTGATTGTCATCAGCAGTGGAATGATACCTTACATGTTCTGAGAGCTATTTCAGAATGAAATTGGCAGGCTTTGGTTGTGGATTGAACATGAGGTCATGGAGGAAGCTTTTCAAGAGTATCTTAATCAAGTTCCTAGAATGCACACAATACCTTCACTGAGAAGAGGAATAAAGAAAGCCAGGTTTGAGGGAGATGTTCATGAATTTGCTTTTGGACAAGATAAGTTTGAGATGCTTTGAGACATCCAAAAGAAGATGCGCTTCCTTTCCATCCATCATCTAGCTCACAATTTCTATCTTGTCTAAGAACATATGACAAAGAACTTTGTCAAATGTCTTGCTGAAATCAACTTACACTATATCTATGGTGATCCCTTGTTCTATCAGCAATGAGGTGAGTTTGGAATGAATTGAATTTGAGTTGTAGCTCAGCCACTTACTATATGACCTTGGACATAACTTACTCAATGTTTAGGAAACTCAGTTTCTGCATCTGGATCATGGCAACTGAGTTGGACTAAAAGGACTCTTAATGTAAGGACTAAAAGAGACACTATATCTGGAGAAAAAAAGCCTTACCTATATAAAATACCACACATTTTAGTTAGTGATTCCTAACTCCTCAGAATCAGCCTTTTTTCCAAATGCTCATTAGCCACCTGTTTTCATTAGCTATTTTTCTAGAATTTTATCAGGCATTGATTTCAAGCTTTATAAACAGAATCCACCTTTTTCTCTTATTTGAAAAGTGGAGTCACATTAATCTGATTCAGAGCTTTTGGTGCCTATCCTCAGAGACTATTGACAGTGGTTGGTAATCATATTTGCAAGTTTTTTCTGGGCCCTGGGATGTGATTTGGCTCAGGTGGGCAACTTGAAGTCAGTGTAAGTAAGGCACCTGTGTGTGTGTGTGTGTGTGTTTTTCTCATTTTAACTAATTTTATCTCTTGTCTTGGGTTCCAGTTTCTTATTTTAACTGTAAAACAGTATCTTCAGTGGAGAAGATGGAAGAAGAAAAGATGTTGAAGAGTTCTGAATTTCCCACTAGCATCTGTTAAATAGCATTATACCATCTGCCCCAAGCAATATCACATTTTGTTTCTTATTTCTATTGCCCTGGAACATAATTTTAGACACCATTTCTTTTGAATGTCTTAGCTCATTCAAGAGCTTTTCTGTAAATGTTCTTATAAATCTCAACCATTAAAAAATTTTTTTTAGTATATATTTTTCAAAAATATGGGTTCTTCCATCTTTAGCTTGTGCTTTTAAAAATATGACCTCATTAGAGCACAACACTTTGCACATGGCTGATATTCCATGTTTGTTTGTGTGAATGAGTGGATGAATGAATGAACCAGAGAATTTTTCATATAGCCGCATTGGTTATTAAGGTTTCTTCCCCTTTCTTCTTTTTTTTTTTTTTAAAGATTTATTTATTTTATTGATTGATTGATTGATTGCTACGTTGGATCTTCGTTTCTGTGCTAGGGCTTTCTCTAGTTGCGGCGAGCGGGGACCACTCTTCATCGCGGTATGCAGGCCTCTCAGTATCGCGGCCTCTCTTGTTGCGGAGCACAGGCTCCAGATGCGCAGGCTCAGCAGTTGTGGCTCACGGGCCTAGTCGCTCTGCGGCATGTGGGATCTTCCCAGACCAGGGCTCGAACCCGTGTCCCCTGCATTAGCAGGCAGATTCTCAACCACTGAGCCACCAGGGAAGCCCCCCTTTCTTCTTTATCAAGGTTATTCACAATTATCAGTTTTCATTTCTATATTCTGTTCCTTTTTGAGTTGTATTCCATCATGGGCCTCACCTTTTGATAATACACATTTTTTCATATGTTTTAGAAAAATGCACTTTCCTGAGGTCCTTTTATGCTTTTGATTATGTCCAGATTTTCATTTCTTCACTGTTACGAATTCCAAGATGACATGATCATTTTCTTTCAAGGTTTCTGTCACTTCAGTATCACAATGACTTTAAAATTTTTGGTATCTGGTTTCAGCTGGGTCGGCTGGGATGCCTGGGTCTCTCTTTCCATTTGGTCTTTCATCCTGAGCTTCTTTGCAATGTGGTAGTCTCAGGATTTTAAGAAAAGCATGAGTAGAAGCTGCAAGAGCTCTTGAGGTAAAGGATCAGGGTTAGACTAATAGACCACAACTCTTTTTAGAATTTAATTTAATTTTTTAACATTTAAAAAAAATTTTATTTTTGACTGCATTGGGTCTTCATTGCTGTGCACAGGCTTTCTCTAGTTGTGTTGAGCAGGGGCTACTCCTCCTTGTGGTGCGTGGGTTTCTCATTGCGGTGGCTTCCCTTGTTGCGGAGCACAGGCTCTAGGCTCGTGGGCTTCAGTAGTTGCAGCATGCGGGCTCAGTAGTTGTGGCTCACGGGCTTAGTTGCTCCGTGGCACGTGGGATCTTCCTGGACCAGGGCTTGAACCCATGTCCCCTGCATCAGCAGGCGGATTCTTAACCACTGCGCCACCAGGGAAGTCCCTAATTTAATTTTTTAATTGAAATATAGTTGATTTACAATGTTGTGTTAGTTTCTAGTACAGCAAATTGATTCAGTTATATACATATGTGTGTGTCTATACATTCTTTTCCATTATGGTATATTACAGGATACTGAATATAGTTCCCTGTGCTCTGTATCTGTTAATCCCAAACTGCTAATTTATCCCTCCCCCACCCCCTTTCCCCTTTGGTGACCATAAATTTGTTTTCAAAATCTGTGAGTCTGTTTCTGTTTTGTAAATAAGTTCATTTGTATCTTTTTTTAGACTTCACATATAAGTGATATCATATGATATTTGTCTTTCTCTGTCTGATTCACTTCAGTTAGTATCATAATCTCTAGGTCCATCCATGTTGCTGCAAAAAGTGTTATTTCATTCTTTTTTGTGACTGAGTAGTATTCCATTATATATATACACCACATTTTCTTTATCCATTCATCTGTCAATGGACACTTCCATGTCTTGGCCATTGTGAATAGTGCTGCATTGAACAGTTGGGTGTGTGTGCCTTTTCTCCAGATATATGCCCAGGAGTGGGATTGCTAGATCACATGGTAACTCTAATAGACCCAAATCTTGATGAAAGTAGATGCAGAAAAGTAGTGGCCATATTTAATTTACCGCATATGCTATTTGTCACCCATTTTCACTTATTTTCTCAATAGTTGTTGATTGTATTGGGCTACATGATACATAAATCTAAAATGAGTAAAAGCAGGGGAATCATCAAAATCTTGCCATTCTATTACCATTTCCAATTATAGTTTTTTGTTTTCAGGTTTAGTGCTCTTAGCAGAAACCCTCCTTCTGTAAATGCTTTGGCTTAGAGAGACTGGTTATTAGTGATCAACTTAATGTATTTTGGAAATACTGACTGAGGAACAGTGTTCATATGGGTCTCTTCAGGTGACAGAAGAACAAGGTAGTTTTGTCACAGGTAGCCCCATTTAATCTGCCAGTGGTTTAGATTTAGATTAAAGCTGTTTTGTTTACTAATTTAAAAAATTTGATATGATTTCAGTGTATTCATATAAAACTTCAGCCCCCTGATCTTAGCTCCATGGATGATCTAGAACAGTGATCCTGAGTCCTGGTGAAACATTAGAATCACCTAGAGAGCTTTTCAAAAACCACACTGTCCCAAGATGGTCATGTAATTGGTTGGGTGAAGGGGAGGGAGGTTGGTGGACGGTCAGTCTGTTTACAGTGTTCTTCTCCTGCCCCCATTCTTTCCTGCACCCCCATCTTCCTCCCAAAAGGCCATCGCATCAAAAGTGGGAATCAATTCTCATTGAGCACTTATTCCTGAGACCCTCTCGTAAAAAGCATGAGCTCAGTTAATAAAGCAATTATTTAATTTTACTTAGGGAGGCAAAGTTTAGTAATAGCATGCAGTAAACTGTTTTGGCTTACAATTATAAGACCGCTCTTTTTCCTCTAGTTCTCTAATCATAGCATCTGTAGATCATTAACAGGTTGACTTGCTTCCCTTTCCTCATCCACCAAACAGAATTTTAAGAAATCCTTACAGCTTTGCAGAGGAACAATATTATATAAAGACAGCATTGTACCTACAGTTAAACTAGTATGACAAGCTTATGTCTCAGTGTATGTATCGGCGCCACATACACTTGTGTATTTCTTCTGGCAAAATTACAACTTTAAAAAATTAGGTATCTGGGGCGCCATGTGGTGGTTTAGCCAGAACAGGTTGCTAACGAGGGAATCAAGACAGAGGCGGACGTTGCCTTAAATATGAGCTTACATAAGCCATATTAGTCAGTGCTGGTTTCAAACAATTGCATTTCTTAGGAAGCAAGTGGTGCATTGGATCTTCCTTCTGAAAAGTGATGCCTTTCCACTTGTGAGGGGTAGGCTGTGCAGTCAGGAATCTCCTGGTGAGGAGAAGTGTCACTTTGATTGTTGCTGTGCTTTTAATGTCGTGCTAAGTAGAACGGCACTTTGCAATCTCTCATCCACAGCAGTTTCCTCTTCTCATTCAAATCCAAGCATACAAGTGTTTCCCTAACTACTGTTTGAGTCCAAAATGTTTATTTGGCAGCCCTGTGCAAGTTGAATTCTGGAAGGAAACCTAGCTTTAAAAAACATCTTAGAACATTGTGTTCAGGGTTGAAATCAAGGACCATTTCCCACACGTGTTGTTTTCCAGGCAGTTTTCCTTGAGTATTTTGGGGGTTTTTTTGTTTGTTTGTTTTTTGCTGAAGAGCCTAGAATGGTTCTTGTAGGTGGAGGGGATATGGTAGCAGGAGACCCAGAAAGCAGAGAGACCCACACACATTTCCCTGACAATAATTACTTTGTTCATTTACACCTCAGTCTCACTTCAGAAAGGATTTGAAGTGGCTTACTGATGTCCCCACAATTCCTCCAGAAGAGATGGCAAAGAGAAATAACTGTGGAGAGACAAGAGGAGATCAATTGACGTTACTCTAGAGTGAGTCACTGGAGATTCTTACCTCTCCAGCCCATTTTTCTCTGGGCTTCCGGGAGTCCAGGAAGGAAAGGAAAGTGTTGAGTCTGGATGGTTGAGTTCAAGGGTTAGGCACTGGCACTGGAGGACAAGACCAGCCACAATGCCCTCATTTCCTGGCCTCACTCTCTGGAAGATTCCAGAGTCGGGTTTTGAATGCATCCTTCCATTTCAAGCAGAGGTGTGTAATGTCAGGGGGCCACAAAGCTGCATCTTTCAGTCCTATTCCATCATGCCTAGTTTTGGAATTCGCTCCCTCAGCGAGGCACATTTTCCTATTCTGCTGAGAGGTATCTAATTCTCCTTATAGCAGTCAGCCATGTGTCTTGCAGTAGGAACATTAGGTCAGCAAGTGGGGCATTAAAAGGAATTAAAGGTGAACATTTCAGGTAGGCCCAAGGCATAAGGGTATCTGGATGGAGCAACAGGGTTTAAATCATCACTATGTGATTCTGTTTCATGAACAGAGAATAAATAGACTTTCTTGGAAGATTTCATGCAGCTAGTTATGAGCAGGGTAATATAGCATGCACATGGTGTCTAAGCTCCTTATTCAACGGGGTTCAAACTTCAGATCCACAATTTTTTAGCTATACGGCCTTAAACAAGTAACTTCATTTCTCAGAGCCTCAGTTTACCTATCTGTAAGGTGGCTATAATAATGCCAATCTCAGGGTTGTGACGAGGGTCAAGTAGGATTATGCACATAAAAACATTAGGCATCACTGACATGTGGTAATCCGTGGTAAATGCCAGTGGTTACTGTGTCTAAACTACTGAACCTGTGGTAGTCGTCACATTGTAACTGCATTTTCATTGTTTAAGGAACTAACTATTAAAAGGAATAAAATTGCCTGTCAATCTGCTGGAAAACAATTTGGAGACGGGAAGAACCCAGAAACACTAATGGCTATGTGTTCTCTGAGTGAGAGCTTTTTCACTTGTTCAGTGAAGGGACGGGAATGAAGCACCTGTAAAGTCCATTCTAATGTGAAAATTCTCTGTGGGTGAAGGGGTGCTATTTGCTTGTCCAGAGATACACATCTTCTCTAAGAAGGGCCTCAACTGCACTCCAAAAGGAGGGGGGTCAAGGGCTCTGGTGCAGGAGACATTGTCCCACAGCACTTCCCAACCCAGGACGTCTCAGTCCTGGAAGGAGGGGCCAAAAGCATCCCTAAGTCTCGGATCAGGCCTCACGTTTTAAAGCACTTATGTTGTTGACTGCGGCCGTGACTTAGACTCACTGTGTAGGAAGATGGAAGAGTGTCTGCCAGCCCATTTCTGGGCAAGATGCTTGGTATAGAAGCCAAAATCACTTGCCTTGGAAACAACTTCTGTGTTAGAGTGGGAGAATTATGGAGGATTGATTTTTTTCAATTTAGTTTCATATTTAAAGTTTTCATACTTCAGTCTTCTGAGAGGACATATGCATAAGATGAAGCAAAGGTAAATTAATACAGTTACGTGCAAATACTTGGACAAACCCTTACAGAAAGATGCCTCATAACATCTCGATGCCATACAAATGTAAACAGAAAAAGCACATACTTTGTGTCAGAAAAGGCCTGGATTTGAATTCAGCTTCAGCACGTTCGGAGTGCCCAGTGCCTGGGCATGTCACTTCTCAGAACTTCCGTCTCCTTATCTGTCAAAGGGGCGGTATTTGCCTGATTCACCAGTTGTGCAGACTAAATGAGACGATGTGTGTGAACTGCCTGGCAAAGTCAGTTTTCATCCCTTCTCTCCAGCCGGGGGTAGTGGGGCGTTTGATGATGTGAGGAGTGAGCTTTGGACAGTTCATCAAGACTACTGTTAGAAGTATGAGAGTGTGGAAACTGTGGGGAGAATTTTCACTTCGTTTTCAGTTAAGTGTGTCTGGTCTCTTTCTAACCATCCATCCATCACCTTACTTATTCATATATGTGTGCATTCATTCATTCACTTACTCATCCAGCCCTTTTTTTAATCACGTATCTTGCAGTGTGCAAGATGCTGTTGATGCAGAGATGGTTTTGTTTGGAATTTGTAAATCTATTACATGAATACAGAGGTGGCACCTTGTTTCCCTTAAGCACTATCTTGTGTGTTGGTGTTTAGATATAAAAACATGACAACATTAAAAACATAAAGCTTAGTTGTGAACTTAGAAGAAGTTTGGTGTTCTACAGATGTCTGGAACTGAATATTTATATATGTGTGTGTGTGTGTGTGTGTGAACATGTGTATATATTTCTGTTAATCACTCATCTATATTAAAAGTAAAAGCAGTATTGTCCCATGTCATCTCATTTGTGCATTGTTGATTGCTGATTTTACCAATAAATCTTCATATTTTATACTGGAAACCTACATCTTATATTCATATTATGTACTGGAAATCTACATCTTCAAAGATCAGTTATTTTAGGTTTATGTTTAAGATTGAGACTAAGTCCAGAAGGATTATATGTCTAGGCAATTACATGCTATTCTTAATTTTAAAACGCAGTATTAAAATAGTTTATGGGCAGTATGTGGTGCTGAGAGACTGTTGTTGTTTTAGATTTCTTCTTTAGCTGTGCGTTTAAATTCCTTTCTCGTGCCAGTGCCTGACATTTCACCCAAGTGTGCCACCTGGCGTGTTCAAAATGGCAAAATATTTATTTTCATCCTCCTATAGCTTGCTTCTCCCTGATGAATTTTCAGCTCTTAACTACCATTACAAACAACTTGGGTTCTACTCTGTTTGTTTCACTTTAGAAAAAAACTTTTTAAAAACTATTTCCAGGGACTTCCCTGGTGGCACAGTGGTTAAGAATCCGCTTGCCAATGCAGGGGACACGGGTTCGAGCCCTGGTCCGGGAAGATCCCACATGCCACGGAACAACTAAACCCGTGTGCTACAACTACTGAGCCTGCTCTCTAAAGCCCATGAGCCACAACTACTGAAGCCCACGCACCATGACTACTGAAGCCTGCCCGCCTAGAGCCCGTGCTCCGCAACAAGAGAAGCCCCAGCTCGCCACAACTAGAGAAAGCCCGCACGCAGCAACGAAGACCCAACACAGCCAAAAATAAATAAATAAAATAAATAAATTTATTTAAAAAAAAACAAAACTATTTCCAGTGTATTTTGAGCAGTATGAAGAGTTTTTCAGTGGTATACATGATAATATAGCAGCTAAAAAAATGCATGAATTCCAAATGAAAAGACAATGATATTATGCAGTGAACAATTTAATGAAGACATCGCAGCATGGGGGTCCTCACAACTTTGTTATTCTGGCCTGAAAGTGAGAAGAAACAACTTCTCTGTTCTCTGAGTCTTTTCTGTTGTTGTTAACAACTATTAAGTTGTTGTGGATAATACTTAATATCTGTTCAAGGTCTTTGGTGCCCCTCTTTAAAACTGGATGCAGGTTGATTTTTGCTCATGGCGAAGTCTTGTTTAGATGTTAAACTAGTGACAAGATTACTCTGAGGCCTGACTGTGGTGCTGCTTATGAAACCCTTGCTTCAAGGTAAGGCTGCAGGTAAAACATCATCCAGAAGAGCTTTTGCCCTTTCAAGAAATTGTCATGAAACCGGTCCAAGAAGAACTTGGAATTATGCACTGCTTTGGAACACACTTTAGACTGCTGTAGAATTTCATCATAGTTTTTATGGGAGATGACAATGTTTGAAGAAGCGTAAAACTATTCTTATAGTTTTCATTTACTCTGTATCCATCTGATCATTATAACTGCTTGGAGAATCATGTCAAGAATGAATATTTTTGAGTCATTTTGATACAGACATTTTTTAGTTTTGAGAAAAAAAGAAGACAGGTGTACTTGCTAGATGTGGTAATAAAAGGTCAGTTTGAAAACTCACAATGTTTTAATACCATATCCTTGAAGACACTCTAGGCTTTAGATAATTTATAATAAAATTCATACTTGCAACTACTTTGAGATGCAGGGTAACAATTTGATAAAGTATTTTATGTACAAGTACGAATTTAGCAGAAATTATTCTTTATAATTTTTCCTTCATGTCTTCCCATAAGTCCCCCAAGTGGACATGTTACATATTAAATTCTGTTTTATTGAATTGATTAGTATTATGACCCAATTGGATTTAACCTTATTTGTATACATATTTTGGATCCCATAAGCCTCTAAGTGAACTTATTTTGGATGAATTCTTATACATTCCTTAAGACCTTTTTATGGATGCCACCTAACTCTGAATCGCATTAAAGAAACAAAAGCATTTTACAGAACTAAATGTGATTTCTCTTAATTTAAACTTTGCATTTTTCCCATTTGGAGCTACTTAATGATTTGCTATTTTGTCCCCTCATCCACCTTCCCCAAATCAGTACAGCTTTATGTTTACTTAATTATAGCAATTAAGAATAGTTTTAGGGGGACTTCCCTGGCGGTCCAGTGGTTGAGACTTCGCCTTCAAATGCAGGGGGTGCGGGTTCAATCCCTGGTTGAGGAGCTAAGATCCCATATGCCTCGCGGCCAAAAAACCAAAACGTAACACAGAAGTAATATTGTAACAAATTCAATAAAGACTTTAAAAATGGTCCACATCAAAAAACAAAAATCTTAAAAAAAAAAAAAAGAATAGTTTTAGGATCGCAACTCTTTGCTCTTCCTAGTAGATATTTATATCAGTCAGGGTCAATTGGAGAAACAGAACCAATAGGGGATATATACTGAGATTTATTGCAAAGACCTAGAACGTGATTATGAGAGCTGGATAGGCAAGTCCAAACTCCATATGGCAGATCATCATGAAGGGCAGGCTAGAGCTCTCATGCCTAAGCTGAAGCTGCTGTCCACAGGCAGAATTTCTCCTTTCTCAGGGAAGCCTCAGTTCTGCTGGTAAGGCCTTTCAATGGATTCAATCAAGCCCACCCGGATCATCTAAAATAATCTCCCTTACTTAAAGTCAACTGATTACTGGACTTAGTCACATCTACGACATACCTCCACAGTGACACCTGTGAAGTTTGAATAACTGGAGACTATAGCCTCGCCAAGGTGACACATAACATGGACCATCACAATATTTAAATACAAAACATTTCAAATTCAAGAAAACTAATATAGATTTATGTGCTGTTGTATTTGTTTGGTATCAGCTGAATCCAGTTGTTCCTTTAGTGTTGCAATGAAATGCACATCGTGAAAGTGAATATTCAAGTCCCTCCTGTGCTGGCTGAAGGAAGGGCATCAGAGGGGTGATGTAGGTGGTTGTCACGGAGATTCTCTGCCCTGCAGCCAAGGCAGGCAGGCAGTTGGGTAATTACAGGATTTCAAGGTAAGTTCACCCCAGTATGTTCTATCTTCTCTCTAGCTCCTCAGAACTAGCCTTTCTTGAAGGGCTCTGTCTAATAAGAGAGCTTTCCTTTGCTGTTCAGTGTGTCTGCTGCTGAATGATTATCTAAAACAGCCTGGCTTAAACCCAGAAGCTTTGGAAACCAGGGGAGGGCACCCTGAGTTTTAGCAAGAATACCTATGAAGTTGCCAGAAAAGGGGGGTTACAGATACTGGGCTTTTGAAAACATTGAATGACTACTGCATTCGTTTGCTTCTGCTCTACCTCTAAGAAAAAAAGCTTCTTGAAGGCACTGACTGTACCTCCTCAGAGCGTGTGTATAGCATAGGTATCAATCTGGGTCCCAGCAGGAAGCAGTGTGCTCAAATTAGGATAATTTGAGGAAGGGTTAACAAAAGGGCCTATTTATAAAGGAGTGGGCTCTAGGTAAACCCCAAATGACATTGTATAGTACGCGATCACCACTGTGGTCCCCAGTCTGGGATTAGGGGAGGAGAGGTACTGGAAGTCTGAAGACAAAGCCTGGGATGGAGGGGTGCCCTCTGGTTAAGCGATGAAACCAGTCCTCTGGAGAAGGAGCTGGGGGACAGGAATACCCTGACCCTGAAAATATACCTCACTCTCCCTCTGGTCACCTGCCCGGGTTCCCCACTGACTGAACCCACCAAAAGTCAGAGAGCCACGGTGTCTGCTAATGTGGTCCCTCCAAGTTAGTCACCTGGTGGGCACAGTGGAGGGTGGATCTGGAGGGGCAAGCCCTCCATTAATGTTGTAAACAGCTCCAAGTACGTGAACTTGAGCAAGTGGTGTAATTTCTCTCTCAGTTTTCTCATACACTACCAAACGTAAAATAAATAGCTAGTGGGAAGCAGCCGCATAGCACAGGGAGATCAGCTCAGTGCTTTGTGACCACCTAGAGGGGTGGGATAGGGAGGGAGGGAGGGAGGGAGGGAGACGCAAGAGGGAAGAGATATGGGAACATATGTATATGTATAACTGATTCACTTTGTTATAAAGCAGAAACTAACACACCATTGTAAAGCAATTATACTCCAATAAAGATGTTAAAAAATAAAATAAAATAGGTTAATCATAGTTATCTGGCTAAGTTAGTTTAGGGGCAGATAGTACATATAAACTTCCTTTAACATTAGGTGGCATTTAATGTAACAGCTGCTATTGTTTATTATTATAATCGACACCATTATTATAATTGTTATCTCAATTAACTCATAACATAGACACGAGGCTCACATGCCAGTAGGAAAAGAGGTAAGATATTCAAGAAGCACTTTAAACTGTTTTAGAATAACTATAATATCTTACATAGAATATGTATTTATATATACTATATACTTTAACTTAAACTCTGATAATAAGACAAAACTCCCATCTCCTCTAGGTGCTTCTTATGACCATACATTTTCACTTTTCCCTACCTATCTGCCGGGAATAAAAAAGAACATTAGTAAACTACCCTAATTTGAGTTCCATTCCCCTCCTACCTACCTCATGGTGGAGAATTTAAATGGCCCAAAAATTTGGAATCAGTGGGAAAAAATTGAGACTAAGCACATTTTCTGAGTTCGCTGTTGCTACCTTTTGATGTGATTTCATAAAAAAAATGAGTATTAGGCAGGTAATAATAGCATTGGGATATAATAAATGTGCCCCACATACGTAATTTCTCTTCTCTATGGTATTTAGGATTATAAAAAAGGATTTATAGATATAATAGTACAGATAATAGTGCATGTATAGATAGTATAGGTTACTATGCTTTGTATATAAGTATGATTTAGATCATAAGTCAAATAGAAATCCACATGGAAACATCTTAAAAATTCATCTCATCCATTGTCTTTACAATAAAGAAATATGCACCATCAAGGTTCCGGGGATACCAGCAATAGCATGCTGACTTTTAAATAAATTCTTACTCATTCCTATGGCAAGCATTCTGTGCTGTCTGCACGGATGAGGTGAATAAAACTAGGTTGGAGGTTCAGCGACAGTTTATCATATTACACCTATGAATAATTCATGAGTCATCTGTTGACCATAAAGCCAGTTAAGGAATTCTAATAAATGCATGGTTTCTACTTCCTGGGGTAAAGCAGCATTGGCATTTACAACCTTCCTGAACAATAAAATGCCAGTAAAAATATAACTGACGGTTACGGGTCTTTGCTATTCCTAAGCATTAATCACCTCAAAGCACAATATCAGCGACCTGCATTTCTGGGACTGTTACCTACAAAATGCTAGCAACATGTTAAACTTCAGTTACTTCTTATAATATCTTATATTCACATGAGCAAGACAATGACTCACAAGACAATTTGGAATAAATATGGATATTCACACTGGAATTTTCTCTTTCAGTGGCAATAATTATTAACAACACTAATTTCTGAGGTAGTAATTTTTGGCAGTTCTTATTCAGAATGTACTGAAGATGTGATTATTATTAGTACCGCTGTCTTTCCCAGCATGTAATTATTCCCATATTAACTTCTTTTTTGGGGGGTGAAAATAGCACCATATCAGCAGAGGGATACGATTTTCAAGTATCACCAATATAAAATGATTTTAACACGGAGTTAAACTTTAACTGTGATGATTCTGAATTACTTTAAAAAATCATGAATATTGCCTTTTATGACATCCTGATCATGCTGGAAAAAATAAGGAAATAAATATATTTTTTAAAGTATCAAACCTGAGACAGATTTTTGTTATTTTGATATTTTAGTTTTGAACATTCTCTCTCATTTTTGGACATAGGCATGTGCTCTGATTATCTTTTCACAGATGAAAATGAAGCTCACA
Organism: Balaenoptera physalus; assembly: GCF_965194825.1. Lineage (NCBI taxonomy): Eukaryota > Metazoa > Chordata > Mammalia > Artiodactyla > Balaenopteridae > Balaenoptera > Balaenoptera physalus. The sequence continues at coordinate 66,736,752 of NC_138896.1, read as the reverse complement.
TGAATGGATTGGGAAATAGAGATGTGTGTTGTGCAAACCTCAGGGCTTGCTACTAACCTTCCAGTCACTTCTCTATCCTCCCCTCAGTTTTTTCTTCTGAAATGGCAGAATGGACCCTTCCCTTCATAGCAGCAGTAGAGCTTGATTCCATTGGTGAGACATCTCCTTTGGACCAGAAAAAAAAATTCACACCTTGCAAATCTTGATTTTATCTCTCCTTTGAACTAACTTGAGTAATGTGACTCTGTTTATTGGACTGTCTTGATATTTTGAAAGTAAAGATAATCAAATACATATGTAGCAAGACTTTGATTTTGTAAATAAATAGAGAATGTGTATATATATACATATATATATATATGTGAGTTTGTATCGATTTTAAAAGTTCTGGAGGGAATATTGCTAAATATTGAAAATGATTCTCTCTAGGTTCGATTTTGCCTGGATAAGGGTACTGATATAAAAGGCACTGAACAGGTAGCATCTCAGTTTGAGACATTAAGGTTAAAAGTGAGTGATGTGCACTGTGGCTTTGGGGGCATCTACACCGTGGGGTTTGGCTGAAGTCTCACACAGCAGGCTGTTTTATCTGCCTGTCATCAGGTGGTCTTGGGGCTTCGCAAGTGAGCTACAACCCCTCCCTGATTAAATGCATCTTGTCTCTCTTATGTTGTGAAAATAACCATGGACTCTGTGTTCTGCCTAGGATTTATGAATCCTCAATGCCATATGTTTGTGTTGACGTAAACAGTCTTCCCAGAAATTTGGCACAAGCCTGGCCATGTGCTGACTGGGAACAGGGCTTCTTAGACATCACCAAGAAATCAATTCCAGCTCCAGCCTGATCACATCATCCTATTTGAGTTTAGTGCTGTAATCTTCAAGTGGGTAGCTCTGTAATCTTGTAAAAGGCATTTATTTGGAAGAAAAATGCTTTATAACTTATCTTTGTGTTTTATTGAACTCTGTATTGATTTTTTTAAATGTTACCAGAATCCTCACATAAGTCACCTAGATCACCAGACTCTTTTATGTTCTAAGTTGTAGCATTTTCCCACTTTCAACATGATGTTTGATGTAGGAGTTGCTTATTACCCCATTTTTTAAAAAAGGTGTAAAATAGGAGGAAATTACACAGGGGGAGGAGGAGGCCCTTTATAGAAATGGCCCATGGGTTCACTGGAGACATTAGTGTTGACTGCTGAATGTAAACAAACTCAATAGCTATATAATACTTAAGCCCTAAATTTTTTCATATACCATTTGTAGAGAACTCAACCCAGATTTTTTAATGAGTTTGTCCCTCTTGGGATTTGCAGTGTTTAGTAATTAATACTAAGCGACTGACTTGCCCAAAATGGTCAGATGAACAACCTTTTTTCACACATTCTGCTGGAGGATGCAGGCAACATTTGATTTCGTGGCATTTAATAGGTAATTTTTAAATGGCAAGTAAATTGGCAATTGATTATATTTTCCAGTGAACACAGCCACCACTAAACTACTTCGTCACCTCTAGTTAGCATCAACGTGATATTTTCATAATGAAAATTAACGTCAGTGGTGAAAAGATTTTTACAAGATCTGTGTAAAGACTTTGGTGAATGCAGATCACTGTGGTTGGTGCTGAGGAAACAAAAGTGAACACAGTCCAGTGACAGCAGAAATTAGGCAAAGAATCACAGAAAGAAGTGCAAAATTACAACTGTGGCACAGGTCATGGAGGAGAAGGGTCATCATGCTGCTTAAGACCGGTTCTCTAGAAGCAGAGCCTGAGGCAGAGATTTAGACGCCCGTGATTTGTTGGGGAGGGTGCTCTTGGGAGAAGCGGGTGTCCAAATCAGGCTGAAGCAGGGAAGGGTGAGGTCTCAGCTGGACTGAGTGTCAACCTGATCCCACGGGGGCTCTGGAGCATGAGTTGCAAGAGAGTTTCCCCACCTTAAGGCAAGAGGCTGGTGTCTTGCAGTCTCCTTGATCCCACGCTAGTCAGACATTAACCAGGGTCTGACCTGGGTTGGATGGGTACGGCCCCTGGACAAGGGGATTCTGTAAGGCCAAGGGAAAATATTCCAGAGAAGAAGGGCAGCAACTAAGAGAACGAGTACATTGAGTAATGGGGGGCCACTACAGATGCTGAGAGAACATATGATACAATGTTCTTCTTTGTTCAGAACCCTTTGGTGGCCTCCCATCTCACTAGGAAAATCTCTCACAAGGACTGTCAAGTTCCATGGGACCTGGCGCCCACTCTGACCTCATCTCCTGGATGTCTTTGGGTCAATACCCATTGTTCAATGTGATACTCGTTGTTACTCTAGTTAACCTGGCTCTGGCTGGATTTTTAGTTATCTTTTCTATAGAAAATGCAATGTATATTTTGGGCATCACTTTGCATTTCATCACTGTGTGTCGAGGCCCTCAGTTTGGTGGTCATACATTTTTATTCCAAAGACCTGTAAGTGCTCTAGAATTTTGCTTTAAGTTAAAACTTGACATAATGGTACAGCTTTCCTGGCTCCAGAGAAATCTTTTCTCCTTCACCAAACATGATCAGAATTACTGTCTCCATTTGAAATTGGCCCAGGGTTGAAGATAGAAAAATAGAAAAATCTTTGAGGTCAAATTTTTGTGTGTGTGTGTGGGATCTTAGTTCCCCGACCAGGGATTGAACTCAGGCCCTCAGCAGTTAAAGCGCCAAGTCCTAACCACTGGACCGCCAGGGAGTTCCCTCAAAATTTGTTTTTAATTTCACACAAAAAGATGGCGGGATACTTCGGGCTTCCTTACCTGGGCTGTATCCTTATCTGACATTTGCCTTTCTTTCCACGGTTAGGTTTGTCTCTTAGATATCTGCTGTCTGGGCTCTTTTCACAACTTTTTTCAGTATTCATACTTTATTATTTGGTATCTATTAATTTTTTCCTCCTTGCCTTCTTCACCTTTCTGAGTTCTGTTTTCAGTTTCCATAATCAAGGGAGGTTATGGGAATCTGGTTCTTTGTCAAAATAAGATGCTGCCTCCTCACTGTTTCTGTTGTTGGGGTCTGGGTGCAGAGATGCCCTCTCTTGATGACACTGTGATCTTTCCTTTGAGATGTTTTGAATTGTTTTCAGTAACAGCCTGGAGGCTAGGTCTGAAACACTGCCAAGCTCCTGAGGAGGCAATTTTATCTGAAAAAATTTCTCCAATCACAGGAATGCATGTTGCTTATAAGACATACATCTAAGGACTAATTTAACGCTGGATGTTAGAACACATCAGCAGATGGATGTATTCCACTGTGGGACCCAGTATGAGGGTCTGCTGTGTGCCAGCCAGGGGCCTGGGTGGGGAGACTTTGGCACATAGGCGGAGCTTGGGAAATATATGTAGGATGAATAAAGGTGAACTGGCTACGTTGGAGAAGACAAGGATAAACAAACACATGATTATAATTACTGTAGTATGCCTCAGTTAAGTCATCTATAAACTAGGAACCAGACCTATCTTCCCAGAGTATTAAATGAAAGGATGCATATCAAGTGCTTAACAGAATGACAAACTTAATGGTGTTAGAGCACTATTTAGTAAAGGTAGATACAGCACAGGGAGAAAGTGATTCTGTAGAGAGTAGTGGGTGGACAAGGGTATCCAAGAAAACTTAATAGGTTGGTCCTGAGAGTTGAACAAGGTTTTGTGGGTCTGTCCCCTCCATTCACGATCTGTGTTGGCAGTGACACCCAAGTCTGTTGGTGGCACCATATACGTTTGTGTAGGATGAGAAATTGGACCACTATAGACAGGTTTGATCCCCTAATATTGCTTGACATTTTTTGGAATGGAATAGTCAGTTTTATTACCAAAGGAACCACTTACAGCTGCAGTTAAACATTATTTACAAATACTCAATGGTCTTTATTGTGTTAAACAAAAATAATTGCTAATCATTGTATTTCAGAAGCCCAGGGACTGCCAAGTCTCTTGGGAATGGCACAAAATATTTTCATTAAAAATTTAGTAATTTCAACATCATAAAATATCTACCAGGGGGACTTCCCTGGTGGCGCAGTGGTTAAGAATCTGCCTGCCAATGCAGGGGACACGGGTTCGAGCCCTGGTCCGGGAAGATCCCACATGCCACGGAGTGCCACAACTACTGAGCCTGCATTCTAGAGCCCGCAAGCCACAACTACTGAGCCCACGTGCCACAACTACTGAAGCCTGTGCGCCTAGAGCCTGTGCTCTGCAACAAGAGAAGCCACCGCAGTGAGATGCCGGTGCACCGCAACAAAGAGTAGCCCCCGCTCGCTGCAACTAGAGAAAGCCTGCGCGCAGCAACAAAGACCCAACGCAGCCATAACTAAATAAATAAATTTATTAAAAAAAAATATCTACCAGGGACATCTAACCAGTAAATATTATTAATCTTAAAAAAATACTTTAAAGAAGGGGCGGTATCTTTTTAGTATCTGCTCTAGATACTGAATTTTTTCAATTTTTCAATAACTGCAATTCCACTTGTTTGTTGCCTGAATCATGATCCTAATTACTAAGTCTTGTTTCCTCTGAAAATGGAATCTTAAAAATACTTTCTAGTTTCTGAAGCAAAAATATATCATGGTGTACTGGCAAAAACTCCTCAGGATTATTTACCCAGTAATGTCAAACTCATAGATAAGAGAATATGTCAGCTCCATTTTCCATAAGTTTGAGTTGTCTAGAATAATATGGAAAGCATTTATTGTGATGATGAATGGGTAGCAAGTGTTTAACCAAAGATTAGAAATATTTAAAACCTAAAGCAATCACATAAGCTTATTTCTTCAGCAATCTTTTTGAAATTTTACTTTCCATGAGGCTTAATCCATAAACAAATACCATTGCTACATTTAAACCTAAAACACAGGTATCTGATATTTGAAAAGGTGGGCCTGGATTACATTTCAGTCTTTATGTGATCCAGTTACTTTACCCCTGCCAGTGCCTGTGCAGTATATGGGGCACTAAATTAAACACTGTCAGGAAAATGTGAAATAGTCCTGCAAAAGAAGAAAGAAAATCTAAAACAAAACCAAAGGTAATATTGGTTTCCTTGGTCAAAACTGTGTCCTTTGGTATATGCGTATATATTTATACCTCTTTGCTGTATAACATGATTTTTAATCCTAAAGTTTGAATAATATGAGTTACTGATTAGAAATATTCTCCATCACAAATTATTCAGTTTATTATGTTAAACTATTTTGACTCTACATATTTTAGTTCCCAAGGTCTCTCCTGCTATGATCACCATGATGCTTGACCTATTCTAATTATTTATTTATTCAATAAATAGCCGACAGCCTGCTACTGGACCCTGTGGGAGGGCTGAGCCTCTTGTGGTGAGCCACCGAGACTAGGCCCTGCCCTCATGGAGGTGACATCCTAGTGGAGGAGACAATTAAGTAAATACAGGAATAGATATGTAGATCCATTTGTTACAGATTGTGATAAGGGCTGGGGAAGAAATAATAGAGCTCCAAGATGAACATTAATGAGGACACATTCTCTAGAAAATATTTGAGGACATGAGCTTTTATGTCACTTGATTGCCCAATATAAACACCCCATGAGAAATTTAATTTAGAATTAGGTGCCAGGAAATGCTACCTTCTGGTATTGCTATGATGTAAGGCCACATTCTGTGACTAAAGAAATGTTGAAAAACTGAAACCTTACTGAAAGCTTTCGGAGTGTCTTGTTATTCATTCTGATTGTTCTAGTCATCATGGCCCAACAGATGACAGTCAGAGTGCTAGGCGGTAGACCTCTTCCCATTTCTAAGTAAAGGGCTGCCCTCTAGTGGACTCTGAATAAATGCTAATTGAGGATAATAGGTTACAAAATATAACACTTGCAGCCAAATGGCAAACTGTATGAAGCTTGGTCTGTCTAAGCTTCAGTCTCAGCAAGCTTCTGGTGACTTCCAGAGACAAACTCCTATAACCAGTTGTCCTCAGAATATATGTCCCTATTCCCTTGAGCCTTAGGTTTTAGAACCAGATGGAAACTTAGAGAGATCTCTGCTCCAACTCCTCATTTTTAGAGAAGATACTCAGAATTCAGAAAGCAGAATTCAGAGAGGTGAAGTGACTTGTTCACTGTCCCATGGTGAATGAAGAGAACTAAATTGTAAACATGGATTCTCTCTCTATAAATATCTCTCATTTATTTGATCACATTTATTACTAACTATTTTTACTACTTTCCTACATCTCTCCCCTTTGCTCACTTTTCCCTAGCCTCTTTGTTCTCTTACTGTTTCTCCAGAACATCATGCAGGCTTCCCACTCTAGGATCTTTGCACTGGCTGTTCCCTCTGCCTACCATGCTCTTCCCTGCACTACCTTCAAGTCTTTGCTCAAATACCACCTTCTCACTCTGACCACCTTATTTAATACTCAGGCTCCCACCACGAGCACTAAAGATCTCCCTTTACTCTGTTCTAGTTTTTCTTTTTTCCATAGTAATTATCACCTTCTATCATACAATATAATTTACGTATTCATTATGTAATATAATGAATATAAGTGCCTGAGCACAGAGATCTTTGTCTCTTTTGCTCACTGACATACTCCATGTGCCTAGGATAGTACATAGTACATAGTAAAACAGGGACTCAGTAAATGTGGGTTGGATTAATTAACCTTCCAAAATGAATGTGTTACCTAATGGAAGGGCCACTTGCTCCAGCAGGGAAGTTCAACTCTCTGTGAAGGCTGAGGGAAGTTGAACAAATTTCCTATGCTTCATGAAAGACCAGGCCATTGCTGCCTTAACTCTGCCCACCACCCAGTGTTGCCATCACGATTAGCCCAAGAGACCAGTTTCAAGAAGGAGGCTGAAATTAGAACTCCTTATCTACTCTCCACTAAGAGGCCTCCAGGACCCATCAAGCCTCTTATCACCCTATGCCCTCCTCATTCCCACGAAGCCAAGCCTCCTCTGTGGACTTTCTCCCCATGCAGTGCAGTTCAGCCTCTTCTCTGCCTCCACCTCTACCACCCCAGCTCCCTAAACCCTTCTGCTCTCTGCCCCCTGGGGCTCACCACCGTCATCAGCAGAGCTCCCCCATCCTCAGCCTCTTCTCTGAAAGTTGCCATTGTACTCTTGCTCTGAAGTATGCCTCTCCCCCAGAGACACCAATACCACAAAGCTTTTTCAAATCGTGGCTGTTTCTTCCCTTCCCTGTTGTAATTCTGGGCCTGCTCCAGACCAGAACCTTGGGTCCTTTGAAGCACTTGCCATCTGAATGTAATACCCACCACCCATCCTTGTTCCGGCCATCTGTCAGCCTTGTAGCCAGTCCCCCTCATTCACAGAACATTTTATTACCTGGACATCCATCTTAGTCTCACTCACTATTCCTGTGACCCCTTCTACTCCTCTTTGGTGACTTCAGCATCCCTGCAGTGACCCATCCAGCATCCTAGTCTCTCAAACCTCTGCCTTCCATTAATCTTCCTATCCATGGCCCTTCTCTAGTCCTTGTCATCCTCAACATTGCCCAGCCTCCGAATTCTTGACCTCAAGTATCCTAGTCTCCAACCACTGCTTTCTGTCTTCTCGTGGCTCCTCTCCAATAATTCTTCATCACTGGGATCTAGTGACTTCCACTTTTTTATTGTCAAGGCCCCCTCCTGTCCTGACCTCACCCTTACTTAGCTTGGGCTCCATGAGTTAATCCATTTCTTTGCATTCATCTTCAGTCCTTTTGCCTCTGCTTCTTCAGCCATACTCAACTGGTTAACCTCCAGTCTCCCTCTGAACCTCCCCTTGCACCTGAGCAGCTGAGTGCGGATGGAGGGACATGTACCACTGTGCTGTCATTCCTCCATCATTTCCCTAGTCAGTCTCCACTCTCCAAGATGTCAATTATTCATACCTTGTCCTCACTCCACAACCCTCTTCACTCCTGTCACCTCATTCTCAGCTAATTAAACCTTTTCTTTTATTTTTTTGGTCTGATGACAAACAATATTTATTTATTTCAAACTAAGAATAAAGTTACACGTTTTATTAATAGAGGAGTCCCATCCTCCCAGGCATGGTTGCCTATTAATAATAATGAGCCAGTAATTGAAATTTCAACTGGAAGTAAACTGGCCCTAAGAGAAAAGTCAGCCAGCCAGCACTCATTTATCCCCTCCTCTACTCAGTGTTTTAACAGAGAAATTAAGGCTTAAGTCACATTAGTCTAATCTTTGCCCCTCTTTGAAGATGAGCAGCTTCCATTTTAAACAGAGTAGGAGCTACTCTCTAGCCAAAGATAAACACTGTTAACATTTTGATCTTTATTATTCCGAGGGTTTTTTTTAATTAAATCTTTTCTTAATTCAGTAAGAAAACAGAAACAATTGAAAGCAAACGACTTCATCTTTCCACCACCAAATATGCTCTATCTTCCTTCTAAGAGCAGATGACTAGACATTAAGTGTGGGGAACAGTAAACTATCTGTGGGCAGATGCAGTAATCCCAGCATTTCAGGGCATGAGAGGGGTGGGCACAGCAGGCCTGATCCTTTGGGTTATAAGACTTATTCCACTTAGTGCTAACTCCACTTAGCCTTCAAAGATTGTCAACCTTCCAGTTACTTTCTTTACCATGATTTCAGGCATCATTTTGGGTGCTGGGAAAACTGGACAGCTACACGTAAAGGAATGAAATTAGAACTTTCTTTAACACCATACACAAAAATAAACTCAAAATGGATTAAAGACCTAAATGTAAGACCTGATACTATAAAACTCTTAGAAGAAAATATAGGCAGAACACTCTTTGACATAAATTGCAGCAATATCTTTTTTGATCCATCTCCTAGAGTAATGGAAATAAAAACAAAAATAAACAAATGGGACCTAATTAAACTCAAAACTTTTGCACAGCAAAGGAAACTATAAACAAAACGAGGAGACAACACATAGAACAGGAGAAAATATCTGCAAACGATGAGACCGACAAGCGATTAATATCCAAAATTTACAAACAGCTCATGCAACTCAATATCAAAAAAAACAAACAACCCAATCAAAAAAATGAGCAGAAGACCTAAACAGACATTTCTCAAAAGAGGACAAACAGATGGCCAAGAGGCACATGAAAAGATGCTCAACATCGCTGATTATTAGAGAAATGCAAATCAAAATTACAATGGGGTGTCACCTCACACCAGTCAGAATGGCCATCATCAAAAAGTATAATAAATGCTGGAAAGGGTGTGGAAAAAAGGGAACTCTCTTACACTTTTGGTGGGAATGTAAACTGGTACAGCCACTATGGAGAACAGTATGGAGGTTCCTTAAAAAACTAAAAATAGAGCTACCATATGATCTAGTAATCCACTTCTGGCCATATATCCAGAGAAAAACATGGTTCAAACGGATACATGCACCCCAGTGTTCATTGTAGCACTATTTACAATAGCCAAGACATGGAAGCAACCTAAATGTCCATCGACAGATGAATGGATAAAGAAGATGTGGTACATATATACAATGGAGTATTACTCAGCCATTAAAAACAATGAAATAATGCCATTTGCAGCAACATGGATGAACCTAGAGATTATCATACTAAGTGAAGTAAGTCAGACAGAGACAAATATCATATGATATCACTTATATGCGGAATCTAAAAAAAAAATTATACAAATGAACTTATTTACAAAACAGAAACAGACTCACAGACTTAGAAAACCAACTTATAGTTACCAAAGGGGAAAGGTGGAGGGGGGCGATAAATTAGGAGATTGGGATTAACATATACACACTACTATATTTAAAATAGGTAACCAACAAGGACCTACTGTATAGCACGGGGAACTCTGCTCAATATACTGTAACAACCTAAATGGGAAAAGAGTTCAAAAAAGAATAGACACATGTATATGTATAACTGAATCACTTTGCTCTACACGTGAAACTAACGCAATATTGTTAAGCAACTATGCACCAATATAATATAAACAATTTTTAAATAATAATAATGATGACATCATTTTGAATCATGTGTCTGCCTGATTTTAATTTGCCTGCTAAGTGGACCTAACAAACTTAATAATTGAAAAGATGACTTTGAGTATAACTGAAAGCATAAACACTTCTTTTATAACAGTGTTTATAACTTAAGGTATAAATTTAACTAACTTGACTTCAAGTATAAACATGTCAAACAAAGTGGAATTTCAAAGACACAGAACTTAAAAATGCAAAAAGAACTTAGAAGTGTAATCTTATAACTTATAAATAAATGTATACCACTTGCTTACTGCAATCTGAAATATTATCATCCATAAAGACAATTCTGAGTGTTTCCAAGTAAATTGCTGTCAACATTTCACTGTAGAGGTTGTGCCACAAACAGCATCTGCTCTTCCCAGAAAAGGCTCCTTCCTTTCCATGGCACAGCTGACTTGTGTTTTAAGTTCAAAAGTCAGAGAGTCAAGTAAAAAACCCATACAGACAGCCCCTGGAGTCCCTTCAATCATGCATGAAGCTAGTCTCCAGGCCATGTCATGGGGAGAGTTTCAGTGTATCCTTACACACAGCCTCACCCTGGAGGTACTTGTGGGACTTGAACTTGAAGGTCTGTAAGTTGCTTTCTTTTCCTTCCTTAATTTTTTGTGAGTCTTAATTTTGTGAGGTAAAGACCAGACTATAAGCCAAGAAACCTGATGAGACTGTCATAAAGTCTCCCTCGTGTGGCTGGTCACCCCCATAGATAGCCCTGGGCAGTTCACAGCTGTGATGATGGGTCTCCTGCAAGGTTTTCCAGATGGACATTATACACGCTTGTTCATTTTTCCTAATGATACTCTGAGAATAGAAACATGGCAGGTTACCTCCTCCTTTCTCCTCCCCTGGATCTGAATACCTGGGAAACACTAGGAGCTTCTGCAATTCAGTCATATTTTTCATAAATTTCTTGTAGATGCATTTCCCAAAGTGTAGCATGTGGACCATGGCTGGTAGACCAGATGAATGTAGGTGGTGCAGGACTAAACATTTTTTATATTAATAGTTATGTTTTTGTTTTAATGTGTATCAGAAGAAAATTTAACAAACATATCTAGTCCAATATTTCATGGATGTAAACGCTTAGAATTAGTCAAAATGATGATATTTAACATTTTGTAGGTGAGATGATTAAAAGAAAAATTTTAAGTAAATAGTAATAACGTTGATATACACTTTTGGCAAAAATTATGAAAGTGGTTGCCTATAGGCTCACAATGAGAAAGTGATGGGCAGAGGCCTTCAGACACGGTTTCTTAAATGGTAAAGGATGTGGAAACTTTTGGAGACAGTTCCATAAATAAATAAATAACTTGGCATAAGTCCATATGGAGAGACATTCTTCTCACTCAAGTTTCTCCCACTGGAAAGTGCAGCTACCAGTGATACAGTGATATTATCCATGCAGAGTGGGGGTTATTTTGCTGTTCTCATTGGGTTTTGTCTCATAAAGAAATGGTAGGAACCACTGAGTTCTTACACTTTCAGAGTCAGAGAATAACCACATAATAACTACAACTGAATTCCTTCAGTCAGTCATTCAACAAACACTGCTGAGCACCTCTGTGTGTCAGGCTCTGGGCCAGGTGCTGGGATTAGAGGAGTGAGAAGGCCAGACATCACAAGGTTTTAAGCCTGGGAGTGACTTATCATATGGGCATTTCTGAAAGATCATCCTGGCTCTCCCTGTGACTGGGCAGGCAGCAGAACTGGGATAGACCAGAAAACAGGTGACTGCAATAAGACATGGTGGCTTGGACTAGCCTGGTAGCAGTGGCAATGGAGAGAAATGAGCAGATTCAAGAGGCATTTCAGGGTAGATCCAATAGGCCATGGTGACTGATTGGACATCATGGATGAGAGGAAGAGAAGAGTTAGGGAGAATGCTAGGATTTTGCCTTCGGAAGGCCCATGCAAGGTGATGCCAGGTCTTCAGAGCTCACACACAACACACTGCTGGGGGCTCAGTACTACATCCTCTAGGAGGTGCTTCAGTTTGTGGCTAGTGTGTCAGTCCCTCCTCAAGGGTACAAGTGGTACCTTATTCTTATGCATGAGGCAAAGCACATTAAAGGCATTTGATCAATGTTGACAAAAGGACTAGTTGAGAACTTGAGGCATGAGAGTGCACGGGTTGTTGACTTATGGTGTACAGCAGTCCCCTCTGCCCCATTTTAAACTTCATTTTAAGGAAATGATTTTGAAACTGGACTCCATTATTATCCTACCACTATAAAGACCCACAAGCAAACACAACAGAAGCCCCACCCTTCTGCCTCAGGGACATAAGAAGATGCTTGGCAACAGGCAGAGCTGAGACCAGGTGAGCAGGATAGAGGGAGATTAAAGCCACTCCAGGCCATATATTAAAGTCAATCAATAGCCATAAACTATTAAAAGAAATATCTATGTCTACATGTGTATATAGGTTGATAGGTAATTTCTTTCAATAGCACCATGAAACTAAGCTCTAGCATTTACGAGCCGATAAAATGTCACCTCAGTTTTCCAATTAATCCATGTAAGTCATCCAAGTGGCTTACTGACATGAATCTTAACTGATACATAGTCACTTCAGGCAGGTAGATGGCATTTGGAAGCTAAAGAATATGCAGGAAGAGTAGAATCAGGAAGAGGATGACAAACTGGAACAAGGCAGAGAAGGTGAGAAAGAAACAATGTTGACGGTAACAGTTGAGAACAACCCATTAGGGTGAAATAAGGCAGCAACCTGTACCAGCATGTTCGTCTTGCTCTGTGTGGGAATTGGTGACCTCTCTCTGAGTGGCAGCCTGTGAGGCATCTTCAAGAACTTTACAGAGAGAGGACATCTCCAGGTGACAGTGGGAGCAGAGAAAGAAAATAGGCTTATGAGTGAGACCCTTTTGGGGGATCCCCAGAGATGATGGGCACACTGAAGACCTGCTTGAACGTGGGTTGAATCTCTTGGCTCAGGAGTTCGCTGGTTCAGAACAACTTTAGAGGTGGAGACCAGAGTTAAGAAATTGGTCTGCTTGAGGCATTGGAAATTTAACGCACTGACTTACAGTGATCGCCGTGGATAAAGCATGGTAGGGTGAAGAGAAGGCAATGGTCTGGCTTCCCTTAGTGCACTTTTCTCCATTCCAACAATTTTTGGAGATTCTATACTTTTGTGGCTAGCTCCATATACTCTTTCTCCTCACATCTTTTGGCACACCCTGATGTGAATGAAGATGCCTCCCCAGCCAGGTGAGGACCGCACTCATTTAGTATTGGGATTATTGTATTCCTATTTCTGTTTCTGAAAAACTCACACCTCTGGCCACATGGTATAATTCATATTGTTTTTCTGACCTGAAAACTAAGCTTAGAGGGGTGTGTCCATGAATAATTTGCCCAGGGCCAGGTAAGTGCTGCACACCTGATGCAGCCCAAGTCTGATGTGATGTTTATGAAATTCCTACTATTTCCATCTGCCATCTTTCCTTTTGGACAATTTTTTTTACTATGCAAAAACTTCAGACAGTTTCCGAGAGTATATAGCTCTTCTAGAGCCCTACTTCTTGAAACCCCTTAGGTGTCCATGAACATGTTTCAATTCAGTGGATGTCAGTGCAGGCATGTCTGGCTCTGAGTTCCTAAACTTTCTGCTGTACCACCCTGATGTCTTCTCTTCCAAACTCTTAAAGTATTATACTTTTTTACCTTTACCTGAGGGTCTTAACACTAGTCAAAGGAACCAGCAAAATGTTAGAGACTATATATTTGATAGAACTTCGAGCCACAAAGCAGAAGCCTGGTCAGAAAGAAATCTGCAATGTCCAGGACGGGTTTCCTCCCTCCTCCATGATGCTGGGACAGGATGAAAGTGGTCTGTGCTATAGGGTCAGAGTTCCACTGCAGGCCATGAAATCTGGCCCACCCTGTGTTGGGCTCATGCCGGGTCATCCACATCCCGCTTCTTCCTAATCCCCCTTGTTTTGGGAGTTCCGTGTTCATCTGCTCCCGTACGTTGCAGGCTCCTGTCTTATTAATCCACTTCTGTGACCCATAGTACCTGACACAGTGCTATGAGAAAGCCAGTATCAAGTCACTATTTGTTCAATGCATGAAATAACACTTGTTTATGTCTCAGAACTCATTTGACCATCAGGTGTTATTTCTATAATTAAATATGTTCATTCTCTGGCTTCGTTGGCCAATACACCCTCTCTTTGTTCATGGCTCCAATGTCAAAGCAGATGCACGAAATTAATAAGCTAGAACAATCATGGTTTTCAAAGTGATACAGATGAGAGTACTAAAACATAGAAAATAGGCTTCATAGGCAGGTGATTTGAAACAATGTGATTTGACTTCATGGGCATCAAAATGAAATATTTCGTGATGGGATCATAGCAGTGTGGCTCCTCACAGCTAATGGCCCAGGTTTGAGTATGCCAGTGGTGCTGGACACATGTCGCGCTCATCTGCTGAGTATCTTGACTATATTTTGCAACACAGTATCTGTAATATCGTATAATACTTTGCAAATCTCCTTTGTAATTGAGTCTATAGTGGCGAAACAAACATGAAACAAAATATACTAAAATATAAATATAATGCACATACACACATTTATAATTAGAAATTGTGAAATGTTTGTCAAGGAGAAAACTTAAGTGCTATGAGAGAGAATCACAGCGAGACTTAGTTTACTCTGAAGGATGAGGGAAGGCCTTTCATGGGGAAGTGGCGGAGAGTGAATGGACTTGGGCTGAGTGAATACTGGCAAGAGGAGCTTTCAAGAAGAGAGATAATATGGAAAAGCCTCAGAAAAGGCAAGAACATGGCATTTTCAAAGAATAGCAAGAAACTGAAGAGGCGGTGTAGTTAGAGCATCAGGGGAGGGGGTGTGTTTGGAGGCTCACAGGCCATGTGGGCTCCTATTATATCTTGAGAAAAACTGAAATCTGTGAATGCATGTTAAGCAGGTGGGTGACCCAATCAGATTTTCATTTTTTAAAGGTCCTCCTTTGCTGTAGTTTAGAGATGGAGATTCGGGAAGACGAAGAAGTGTCTTCAGTTTAGAAAGATGCCATTGCCCTGGTCCCAGGGGAGATGAGACTGGGTTGGACTGGAGGTCAGGGGGAGGTGACGGCAAAGATGGAAACAAGTAGATGGATGCCAGATATTTTCTATTTAGGATCTAGAAAGTGTAGAACCTGGGTTGACTATGCTACATAAGGAAAGGCGAGACCAAGAAGATGTCCTGTGGCTTTAGCAGTTGAGTGGATGGAGGGGACATTCACTTAGCCCGGCAAGCCTGGGGCAGGAGCAGCTTTGCAGGGACAGATCAACAATCTAAAATGTGTTAAATCTGAGGTGTCCATGAGATGACATCCATGGACTCACCTGCGGAATCTGTGACTGAGCACCCACCCTTCCTAGAAGTTTTCATGTTAAACATTAATCATGCTATCCCATCATTATGAAGACTAACAGTGTAGCTCCAGAACATTGTATATTAGCAGCATGCACTGTCTAGCATCTGCACTCACTGTGGGTACTATTCAAGTCATGAAGATAGCTGCAGGGTTAAGTGAAAAATCACCATGGTGGTTTCCCTTACGTAGCCAAATGGAGTGGAGGCATGTTGATGTGAGGGCCAGTTTCTCCTCTGCATGTATGTGATGGCCTCAGCACATGCTTCAGGAAAATCTCTTTGCTTCAGAGAAGTAACTCATATTGGTTTAGTCTTCAGGGTCACTTGGAGACAGAGGCAGCCTCTATTTTTGGCAGAACTCTGTTTCAAGTTAATGCATCCAGCCATGGAGAAAGCAGTTTCAAAACAGACCTGATCAGTTGTCAAGGGACAATTCATCTTGAGATAATAGCCCTGAGGCCTCGGCCAGCCAGTGTTCTTCTATGAGCTGCTGAGCAGGCTGCCCTCTGATTTTGCATTTGTTTAAATATGTTTAAAAAAAACATGCACAGAGGGTCATTTTTAAAATAGGGGATCCAATGAGGAAGTCGTGGGAGGAAAGGGATAGAGAAGCAAAGGCACAGGGATGCTCCCAGCCTAGCCCAGATGTCCTCTCCCCCTCAGTGCTCACGACCTGGGTTAAAACCCTCTCTCAATCCCTCACTGGCTCTGAGATGAGAGAAGGTCATTCAACCTATGTGAACCTCAGTTCCTCCTTCTGCACATGCTGGTAAGGTATGTAGGTAACCTAATGTGACTCCTTGCCCATGACAGGATGGAGTAGTCAGGGTTCTCCAGAGGAACAGGACCAGTAGGGGTGTGTGTGTGTGTGTGTGTGTGTGTGTGTGTGTGTGTGTGTGTGTGTGGAGAAAGAGAGAGATTTTAAGGAAGAGACTCACATAATTGTAGGGGCTTGGTAAATCGAAAATCTGCAGGGTGGGCTGGCAGGCTGGAGACCCAGAGTTGCAGCTCAAGTCCAAAGGCAGTCTGCTGGCAGAATTCCCTCTCCTCTGGGGGAGGCCAGTCTTTTTGTTAAAAATCCAACTGATTAACATATACATACTACTATATATAAAATAGATAATCAACAAGGACCTACTGTATAGCACAGGGAACTTTACTCAATACTATGTAATAACCTACATGGGAAAAGAATCTGAAAAATCATAGATAAATGTATACGTATAACCGAATCACTTTGCTGTACACCTGAAACTAATGCAACATTGTAAATCAACTACACTCCAATATAAAATAAAAATTTTTAAAGATCTAACTGGATGAAACCCACCCACATTACCAAAGGTAATCTGCGTTACCCAAAGGCTGGTGATTCAGATGTTCTAAAAAATACTTAGACAGCAACATCAAGACATGTTTGACCAAATATCTGGGCACCCTGTGACCCAACCAAGTTGACCTCTAACATTCACCATCACACAGGTTTTCAAAAATGCCATTTTAGACTTCTCCAGCTCTCCCTGCTCAGTTTAGCCCTCTGAAGGGCCTTCAAGTAGTGTCCTCATGCTCCCTGTTATTTGCCCTCCATGATTCTGTCCCTTTTTATGTCTGAACCACCTTGCATTTAGACCATTATACGGCACCAGGTAGCATCTCCATATATGTTTATTTAATAAAGGACCACATAAATTATGTAGGATTCATTTATAAAAGTAAAAGATAGAAATTTCAACAAGGGAAGAATTTATTCGGTAAAAATTTTAAAGCAATGGATAAATTTAGATGTAGGCTTCAGGACACACATTTTAACATATTATTAAAATAAAAATGTATAACTGAAGCCTCTGAAGGCCATTAAACTAATACTGTCTCTCTTTCCCAAATGGTCTTTTGTGTATTCAACTTCAGACCCTGTTCTCTGGCCTAGCCAGGCTTTAAGTCCCCACTTTGGCCCCAGTTTTCTCTCCAGGTAAACAGGATAGTGTGGTAGGAAGGGGGTGGGGGGGTGGGGGCAGCGGACTGTCACTGTGACTCCAGAATCAAGTAGCATCTCAGACACAGAGGAGTGTGTGCTGGAAGGCAGAGCTGGGGAGAGGGCTCTTCAGCGATGTTGGTACTTACAGCAGGACCCTGCGGGACACCTGACATCACAGCTCTCCATGTGGATATTCAACCTCAGGAGGCCTGACAGTTCCAAAGCCAGAAAACACACTTATTCCAAGTGTGTTATTATTAAAGGAATGAGAAGTGTACAGAATTTCGGGTTCTCTGTGGTCAGTTTTGCCTCTCGTCTTCTCATTTCCTTGTGTCCAGACAGGACCAGGCAACCTTAGGGATGCACACGTGGGAGGATGTTTCCGGCAGAGACTCCACGGAGTCAGTCTGCTTCCTGAGCGTTTTCTCTCTCCTTGCTTGAAGCTCCTCCTGCCTGCCCTTGCCCCAGGGCTGGGGGTGGGATGGCAGGACTCCTTGTTGGGAAAGCCAAGGCAAATGGAAGGGCAGGGAGGGGGAAGAAGTAGCAGCACAGGGGTTCCTTGCTGGAGTGAAGTTTCCAGCAGTGTCAAGAGCTATGTCAGACGGACAGGGAGCTCAGAGCTGCATAGCCCCAGTGTGGAGCTGGCCAGACCCTGCTGCTGCTGAGGGTCTGTCCTAGGCAGGGTCCCCACGGAGGAGCGATGGCTTGGGACTTCCTGAGCAGCCCCACTGAGAAGCAATCTGAGATGGGCTTCAAGGGGACATAGGTCTTCTGGATGGACAGGACTGTCTCCTGGGGTCAGAAATCCCTTAAATCACTGGAGATGCCATGTCCTAGAAAAACTGCATTTCTCAATGGTCCCATTAAATGGTCATACTGATGCTACGAATATCATTACAATGTTTAAAAACAAAAAACAAAAAAAAACCCAACAGTGATTTATCACATGCCCATGATGTACAGGTGCTATGAGTGTGTATTTCTAGTCCTTCCAACAATTCTGTGAGGTGAATGTTATTGGCCCCATATTACAGATGAGTAAAACTGAAGTCAGAGAACTGAAATACCAGGTCAGGATTCTCTCCCAGGCTTCCCAATGCCAGACCTGTGCTCTTCATGCAGCACTTTCTCAATAAAGATGATTTTTCCTTTTTCCATCCAAGGGAGGATGAACGTAGGAAAAGGAATGCTGTCCTGGGAACTAGGAAGTAAGGACAGCAAAAGAGAGAGTCCTAGGAAGATGGCTAGCCATTCAAGGGCAAGCCAATCAGGGGAGCTATATATCCAGGCAGGGAAAGGCCAGCGGGAATGGGGCAGTACTGGCTGTTTTGAAGCACAGAGCCGGGAGATTTCTGGGAATTCTGCTGGACAGCAAGGCCAAGGAGAAAGAGCAGTGCCAAGACGTGAGGCGTTTGGCCACCAGGAACTCATGGAAAGCTGGCCTTGGGAAGTGGCCACCAAGGTGACAGCAGAGCTTCCTCTGGCATCCAGTGCCTGGAGGGGAGGAGGAAGGGCAGAGGAGCTCTGGGCCTCCCCAGAAATTCTAGAAGGAGGGAGTCATAGAGGGGACAAGTAGCAGTGACCAGTTACAGACCTCACAGTCCTGTGAAATGAGGGCTCCTGATAGACAGGCCTCTGTGCTTCCCATGGTTCCAAGAGAAGGACACAGCAGCCCCTAGTGAGCCAGTGAGCTAGGACGCATCAGAAGCCCTTGCAAAGAAAGCTGCCCTACAACTGGGTCAGTTTTAGACCATCCTCACACCCAGCCCCACTCTGTGGTGGGTTTAGCGTGTTTCTCTATACAATGCTGTGCTTTGCACTGGTTCGCCAGCTCAGTGTGGCAGCTTCAAGTTGACATCCCTCCCCTGGCCCTGCCACCACTTTTGGGATAAATGATCTTCGTTATGGACTGCTTGTGTCATCCTGCTTTCCTTTCCATTCCATCTTGCTCAGAACCCTGCCACTCTCTGCCGCATCACTCAGCCTCCCCTTCCCATCCTTACTTTGCTCTCACTCTACTCGACACTTGCCCTGTTCTCCTTTCTCAGAATCAGGTCTATCGGTGTACAAGAGAAAAACCCAGAATAACAATAGATAAACAGTGCCGAAACAGGATAGAATTTATTTCTCTTTCACATAGAAGAAATTCAGGGGTGGGTTCAGGACTAGTGTGGCAGCTCCCCCATATCATTGAGGACCCAAGAGCCTTTGTTTTTGATCCACACCGTTTCCCAAGGTCAAATCATAGATCGGGTTAGCAGCTAGAGCTCATGCCATCATGAACACAGAATGAGATGGGGGAGGAAGAGCAGAAAGACAAAAGGGAGCCCCTTCTGGCGGAGTGAGCTCCCTCTAAGCACCCTATGTAACACACCTCCCTTCCACTTTTATCTCATGGGCCAGAACTTAGTCACGTGGCTGCATGTAGCTGCAAGGGGTGCTGGGAAGCCTGGTCTTGATCCTGGGAGGCAATGGCTCAGCTCAAACTCAGTGTCTGTCAGTGAGGAAGGAGAGAAGAATGGGTATCTTCCCTCCCCTCCCTCTGTCTTTCCTCCTCTGCAATGACCAGGCATCAATCGTGGATTGGGTTTTCCTTCTGGGTTCAGTGTCTTAGGCTGCCTGAGTATGGAAGAAAATTAACACACGTCTGACCTTAACATAGCACCAAGATCATAGCCAGGCTTTGAGCTTATCCCTCGTCTCACAGGGACAGTGTCACTTCCCACCGTGTTTGCCCAAGCCTCCCGTGTGGACCCAGACACCTGCCCTGTGATTACACCCAGGCGAGGCAAAGCACTGCAGCGGCTGAAGGCGGATGCAGTTTCTGTCCTGAGTTCTTTCCCCTTTTTTGTTTAATGAACCAACCTTTACTGACAGAATTAGAAGCAGGAAAGTAGAAATCCTGGGGCATATGGAAGATAAACAATCCCCACTCCAACTTTAGAAGCTCTTTTAGGCAAAACAAACAAACAAACAAACAAACAATTAAATACATAAAATGAGAAAGCTCAAAAGCTACAGCCTCAAGGCATCCTCATTCAGTGACTTTCAATCTAAGTGAAGGAACCATCTGAAAAATAAAACCTCAGGCCAGTTCCTAGTATGTAAAGATATAAAAGCACTGTTTTATTTCCACAAATTTACTTCACATTCAAATGTATAAATATTTACTTATAAATCCCATGAGTTAAATAATGAAATGAAGCCATATTAATGAGCAAAATTATTTGAAATCAGGACTTACAGATGTGGTCTTGTAACAATGTTAATATCCAGTTTACTTTGTATATATTTTTTCATACGTATTTCATAATATGATGGGGATCTAGAGACACACGGATTGGTAGTTATACATGGTCACCCTATTTCCAGTTTGTCTCACAACTTTAGTTATGCTCCTCTGTCCAGTGTAAACAGCAGGAGCAGCTTTCTTGTGAATCTGCCCAGCACACAGTGGTCAGTGACCCTGGTCAGCTCAGGTTAACCTACTGCTGGCTTCAATATATTAAAATATATACATACTGTTACTGAAAGTGGGGTTTGGCTGCTTACCGCTCAAAAGCCCATAAAGAGGCACAGCTGGTGGAAAGAAAAGTTTGCTCTATTTCAGAGCAAAGGGGTGGGGGGTGCGGACTCGTGTGGCAGCTTATGTCATGGCTACAGTCTGGTCATCGTGTAGTTAACATCTTCCACCTGGTAGAGTTTTCAGTATCTATAAAACAGCTCAAAGGATATGGCTTTGAATATTATCTATAGCCCTTGAGGAGGAACTAAATGTCCTTGACTTTGCTTAATGACTAAACTGTTATTATTGTGTTTTGCTTGACTGCTTTCCTTTGCTTCTGCATTTTATCACTTCTCTGATTAAACTTATTCTTTGGCTAAAGTTTTTCCATAGACAAAAGGCAGGTGGAAAACATGTGGGGGAAGGACCATAGGGTCCTGTTCCATTTCAAACCCACCTTTTCTTTGATATTCCTCAATCTTGAGGAGGGACAGGTACAGAACCAGAAAGGGAGTTTTGGATAGAGAGGTTAATCATAAACTTGGCAGGGGACCTTGGTTTTAGTTTCATTTCTGTTCCAATTTTCCCCAAATCTTTGAGGGAATGGGGCAACAACCGCTGTGGCTACTTCCTGCTGAAGTGGGGCATAGTCCTGCCTAATTTGGGGAATGGACATAGAGTTGTAAATAATCTCGAGTTCCAAGCTTAGCATCAATATTTTGTAATGTGAAAACATTACCTCTCTCTTTGATTACTTTGTCATAGTACTTGGACAAACATTTGAAAATTAGCAGACATATTACAATGAGGATAATAATCAAAATGCATCCTTCTATTATTCTCTGAATGTGTTTTTTTTCCTTAATGGTTAAAGCAGATGTACAATATATGTTTAATAGGCCACAAACAGGCTGTTTTGGTTAGCCTAAAGTTTAATTTAATCATGTATAAGCCAGGATGACTTCCCCATACCTCAATATGGGAAAATTTCTTCCACCATTTTCCCTTTTTAATAGCAAATCTTTCCATGAGAGCACTGATAATCAATGTATTTTTCCAACATTGCCAGAGTGGCTCAGTTGCCAGCTCTGGGTCTATTCATGTCCCTTGGTGCTAGGCCTACTTTTTGTTTATATATTGGCCTAGTTATTCACGTTGGGAGAAAACTAATCAGACATAACAAACTAGTACAGAGGTATGCTGATGGGGAAACATTTTATAGCCTATACATTTTATCAGTTATACCCAATTGTCACACAAACATTGTACATGTGCTTCAAGCAGTAGACTTAAAGCCAGAAAGTCTTAAAGCCAGCAAGTACACATAATAAGGAGTTAAGTTATACTCTGTGACAACTTCACTAGACAATTTATAACTAGAAGTATGACTGAGACATAATGCCAGAACATACTCAAATTTTAGAAACTTCATATAACTTCTAGAACACTTATATTAATGATATGTATATAACCTAAGAATGTTTATCATTATTATTTGACAATGTTTTCTGTATAATTAAACATACCAAATAATCCTAATTTGTTCAGAAAAACTTTGTTCTCTTAACGGAGAGAAAACCAAACTCAGTCTTGCATCAGTTTACTATTAATAACAAAATTCATTTATCTAATTAAATTCGATCTAATCTTTATCTTAACAACGTACAAAATTCTTTTCTCGAAGTTCCTTTTTTTTTTACAAACTTTTATCACTTTCTTTCTCCTTTTTTTCCCCATCCAGAAACAACCAGCTTTAGGACAAAATTAATCCTTCTTTTATCCCTCAGCAAAAATATTTTCATTTTTTTGTACCTTCTCTCACTGACAACACATATCCTACTTGCTTTACACACTGAAATGCTTCCCTTATCATTTTTACGTATTACAATTTTTAACCTTTAAAAGACCTTAACAACACAAAGAAACAAGTCATTGAACTGTTTGTTATATCAGCATTTTCTGATCAGCAAACTTAAGAACATATTCCATAACCTCTAAAAACATACATTTTTCTCATAGCACAGTTTCTCTTTAATGTGGGACAAGATGCGTGTTTAATGAACCCAAACATCTTTTTTTTAATTACTTTTTATTGTAGTTGCTTTACAATGTTGTGTTAGTTTCTATTGTACAGCAAAGTGAATCAGCTATATGTATACATATATCCCCTCTTTTTTGGATTTCCTTCCCATTGAGGTCACCACAGAGCATTGAATAGAGTTCCCTGTGCTACACAGTAGGTTCTCATTAGTTATCTATTTTGTACATAGTAGTGTACATATGTCAATCCCAGTCTCCCAATTCATCCCACCCTCCCTTACCCCCTTGGTATCCATACGTTTGTTCTCTATGTCTGTGTCTCTATTTCTGCTTTGCAAATAAGTGATGAACCCAAACATCTTTTGAAGTTCTACTAATTAACCCAAGGCTGAAGTGTCAGGCAGAATGGGCTGTGTTTGCATTTCAAGGACATGATAAGAGTTAACTTCAAGCTTTCTCCTAGGCATATTTTTGTTCTCTCAGGGTCAGAATTCTGAAAACAGTATTTTTATCAAGCTAGCTTTCTCTAACTGCATATGCAAAAAGAACCAGTTTGGGAGTTTCAAAAGAGTTTCATCTTAACCAATTTTCTCTGAAGAATACTGTTAGCTACACCGTGCTAAAAAAAAAATCATCTTTGTTTTTCTTAGTCATAGGTTCATAGCTAAAATTTTTCTTACTGAATTGAACCTGAATTTCCCATTTTACAAAAGGCAATGAGAATACCAGTCACACAAATGGAATACACACTCACACACCAAAAGACAGAACTGTCACAAATCCTCCCAGACGATAACCTATATGGAGTCCCAAACAAACATTTCCCCAACACAAAGGGTCCTCAACGTCAGACACACGTCGGAACCAATTGGCAAAATGCCCAAATAGCACCTCGTGCTCACAAATGATCCTCAACTCTCAAATGCCCAAATAGCACTTCATGCTCAAAAGAGAAGTTTGCCCAGGTGCACACCAGGAGACTTAGTCTTGGAGCTCGTCAGCTCTTTCCGATGCATGTTTCTGTTCCACCAAGGAAAAAGCCTATGCTGGCAGTCAGTGCCCAGCATGGAAGAAACAGGGAGAATCCCTGAAACAAATGGTTTCAGCACCTACTAGGAACATCCCCGCAAGTCCCCTCTCAGGACCAGCTAGCCACAAGCAGTGGGCTCATCACAACCATGCCGGCATGTCGTCATGGCAGCTCTACTCAGGAAAACCCCGGGGAGCCAGATACCACGAGAGCGCAGCCTCACATTGGGAGCCAAAATCTGTTACGGAAAGTGGGACTAGGTTCTTGCCACTCAAAAGTCAATAAAGGGCTTCCCTGGTGGCGCAGCGGTTAAGAATCCACCTGCCAATGCAGGGGACACGGGTTCAAGCCCTGGTCCGGGAAGATCCCACATGCCACGGAGCAGCTAAGCCTGTGTGCCACAACTACTGAGCCTGCGCTCTAGAGCCCACGAGCCACAACTACTGAAGCCCATGTGCCTAGAGCCCGTGCTCCGCAATAAGAGAAGACACCGCAATAAGAAGCCTGCGCACCACAATGAAGAGTAGCCCGCGCGCAGCAACACAGACCCAATGCAGCCAAAGATAAAATAAAATAAATAAATTTTTTAAAAAGCCAATAAAGAGGCAAGGTTGGTGGAAAGGAAAGCTTGCTTTATTTTGTATTATTTATTTTGTATCTAGAACATTCTCTGTCAGCCTCTTTTATTCTCAGCCCCCACACCTCCATTCCTCTTGGGCTACTGCTTAAGTGAAGTCATTCATAGCTGTTAAATGGAGGGTCTGTTCTGTTTCATGCACTATGGCTAATTTGAGGAGGTGGGAAATATGATTGCCCTCCCTACTTTCCTGAGTTGTGAAGGTAGTGATTGAATAACTGCTTTGTGAAAACCCAGGAGGGAAAGCAGACCTAGCTGTTTGCAGGTGAGAGGGACGATGCTGGAAGGTAAGTGAGCTGGGATGGTAATCAGCTTCAGCTGGGGATGTCCCTCCCAGACATTTCCCATCTGATTTAATGAGCCTACCACCGTGGAGGTGTGACCCCTCTTGCAGGCTAGATGCCCTTTGGGTTTTCTTTTTCATGTGCTCCTGGCCAGCCTGGGCTTGTAATGAAACTCTGATACACTGTGATATTGATGTGAGTCCACAGGGTGAAGGTCCCAGCTTCTCTAGTGACCTGGCCATTCTTCTTTTCAAGGAAAGAATTATAATGCCCCTGGGGTGCCCTCATTTGTATTTCGATACCTCTGTCTGCACAAGGTAGGATGTGTGTCTGATTTCACCATCTTCCCTCCAGATCCCAAATACCACTAAACTTCTTCCATAGTCTATTTTAGAAGTGGCGGGTTGTGGGAATTCCTTCGTTTTATGAAACATGGAGCTTACTGTTTCCATTCTTTTTACTTAAACTTCAGTGGATCCCATAGAGGTTATTTACGTAAATGTGCATTCATTTTACCACCTTTTTTTCTGAATTGTGATGGTAAATTCCTTCGTAGATTAGAGGTTGAACATGTTAAATATAAACTATGGCTCTCTTTAGTGACCCCAAATTTTTCAATATCATTATTCTTCTTACATAGTGATGGTAACCAGCAAATATGTTTCAAGATACAGAAAGGTTTTAACCATCCCAGCCCTCACCCCCTTGAGCCATCAGGAGCAGAGCCAGCGCCCCTCACCCTCTCCCCAGCATCCATTGTTTATTGAGCTGTCTGAAGAAATTCAGGTTGATGGAGCTCCCATAACTCCTTACAGACAATGCTCATACGAAACATGATGCTCTAGTTTATGGGGCTAAAGGGACCGTCCAAAGTTCTGGTTTAAAATGGTCTGCTTCCTTTCAGAGCTGGTAATCACAGTGTATTTGGTGTGTGTCTATTAACTCCACCATCCAGAGGGAATCTTTAAGTGTTTATTTTCTGTACTGTGATACAGTGAACTCTATTAACCTTAAATGAATTTTGATAACACCATCGGGGGCAGCAAAATGATTCTGCCTGAAATTACACAGTGAGAGAGTGATATTACCCATGACAGATTAAAAGCAAAACATACTTTTAAATTATTATGACTATTATTATTCCTATCAATTGGGTTCACCCTCTGGAGCCTTGCTCTTAGCATTTATAACATTCCTGGCAGAGTCATTCCGCGATTGAGCCACTACCTCACCTCCTGTTCACCCTGCAGTCCACAGCAGTAGCTCCTGCCTCACTCCCCCTACCCGCCTCACAGTGAAATTGCTTTTGTCAGGGCCACCTGTGACCTCCCTGTTGCCAAATCCAGTGGACACTTCTCTGCCTTCACGGCAGACACAGTCAGCCATTCTCTCTCTGAAACATCTTCTTCCTTTGGTGTCTTTCTCAGTCTCTTTGTCTGGCTACGCCTCTTGAAGTTTCAGCCTGAGTTTAAACATTTGGGGTTTCCCTGGCTTGTTTCTATGCTCTCTTATTTTCCCCTTGCTGCCCTCTCTTCCCTAGGGTGACTCATCCATTCCTATATTTATGGAGATGTGTCTGAAGATAATTCCCAAACTTACACAGTTGGCCCAGATCCCTCCTCTGAGATGCACAAACACCTATCAATTGTCTACCTGGCAAATCCCTTTAGATGCCTCACAATTTTCAGTAAAACATGCTTCTACTATCGTAGTCTTCCCTTGCTCCATAAACAGCTTCGCTCCCCACAAAAGCTGTAAACCTGAGAATGGTTCTTGGTTCATTCTTTCCCTCTGCCCCCGTGTCAGATCCTTCAGCAGGTGTGCCATGCATCTGTCCACTCCTCTCCATCTCCTCTGCCCCTACCCTGGTCCAAACCTCAGCCAGCTACCTATGAATGAATGCATTGCTCCCCAGGCTTCCACACATGGCCCCGAGGAGTCGGCCTTAACATAACAGCAGGTGCTATTACAGTGGAAATTGGATCCTGCTCTGTTCCTGCTCACCGGCCTCAATAACTTCCCACTGCACGTAGGATAAGATCCAAACTCCTTTCCAGGGCCTGTGTCTTGTCTTCCCTCCCCTTTCCCCAACATTAAGCTCTTTTCCTCTGCTGTTCTCTCTGCCTGTTATGCTATTTTTTTTTTCCTGTCGGGCTAGCCCCTTCTCAACCTGTAGTCTCAACTTAAATGTCACCTCCCCAAAGAAGACTTCTGTCACCACCCAGTCTAAAGTAGGTTGCCATGTCATTCTCAGTCTAAGGGCCCTGATTATTCTGTAATAGAGTGTCTTACAACTTATAATTGTTTTATATTTTATTTAGTTTGTAATCATTTGAATCCCCACTTTAATACATGTTTCATGAAGAGGAGGGACCATGTCCTGTTTTCTTTTTATCCCTAGCACCTGGAATAGTAGGTACTCAGTGAGTGTGAACTGAGTGAATAATTGGCAATCTAGACAACAGTGCCTGAGGCCATGGAGTGGTGGCTCATAGCTATGGGCTAGAATTACTGTCTCTTTGATAGCAAACAAGTGACATATATGCCATCATTCTCCCTGCTACACCTATGGCAGACACAGCTAACTTATGACACTCTAGCCCCACTGAGCCTGCATGCATTCTCAACACGTGGTGAGAATCAGAACTGGCATCGCAGTGGACCCAGAAACCATGAAATGTTGATAAGCTTTTCATATGTCCGTTGCAGAGTGATGTATCGGGCAGAGGCTAAACCAGATGTTAGATGACATTGCTAAAGACCAGACTAACCATGTTCAACATCATTAGTCATTTGGGAAATGCAAGTCAAAACCACAATGAGATGCCACTTCACACCCACTATCACTCAGTGCTCAAGCAACAAATACATATTGAGCCTTTTTGCCCAGATACTATCACAAAACTTTCTTGACATAGAAACAAGTGTGATCAAATGTTATGGGTACTGAGACCACTGGATTTCTTGCTAATCAAAATGAAAAGTACTATTTGCTTAATGTTGTTTTGCTCACCTAAAATCTCTGGCAACTCTGTGAAGTAGGAATTACTGTTGCCTCTCAGAAGGCAGAGGCTCAGAAAGGTTGGAGGGATCTTTGGGAAGTGACTGAGCTCAGCTCTACACCCCAGCCACTGACTCTAAACCCATCACTCTTTCCCACATGGCTGACCATTTGGGGGCCTGGTCCTTCCCAGGACATTTCAGTGCAGGTACCTGGTCTTACATAATTCTTGGTTGATTCTGCAGTTAGCCACTATAGGTTATCCTATACAGTTCTTCAGTGACCTCTCCCATGAGGTACTATAGGGCAGTAGAATCTGAGAAGCGAGAGATGGTTCACAAGAAGGGTATTCTATTCCTCCACTGAGCCTGTGATCCAAAACACTCCATTTGCTTGGAACAAACTTTGGAGGAATTGGTACAGTTTTATCATTAGACTCTCAGTGAGTTTTTAAATGCCATTGGCATTTGCAGTCCTGTGTATCAGGAAACAAAACTCATAAAGCTCAAATGATCTTGTGCATTGAGTTCACAGAGCTTTTTTTGATCCCTAAAGACTTTCCTTCCTGGGTGTTTTATCCTATTTAATTCAGTGTCTTTGAAATATCAATAGAAGAAGGTCAATTGCTGAGGCTGTTCTTATATTGTTTACAGAGGTCAGAGCCGTTGGTAACTTAGCTCACCTTCTATTCTAAATCTGAGGGACTGGATAACAACATCTTCATGTCTTAAGAAAAAAAAACCTCTGTCCTGTAAATATTTCCCTGTAAATATTTTGTTCAGCCAAGTATACATATACAATATTTTACCCTGTAGAATTATCAGCTGGCCTGATGTAGTCTCCCCTTCTGATGCTCAAGCAACAAATGAGTATCGGGCACCGCAGTGCAGAGCAGTAAGCCCTGTGCGTATATTGGCAGCCGTGTAAGCCAGCTCAGGGGACCTGAAAGCTAAAGCTGCAAACACTCTTTGAATTTTCATGGAAAGATGTTTATGATGTGTTGTTGTTAAGTGAAAAATTAGATTATAAAACCATATGTAGATATCCCATCCTATTAGCAGGCTGGGATGAGCTAGTGCAGCCCTTCTTTGTACTAAAAACACCTAAAAATACTAATAAAATATAAGGTTTAATATAAGAAAGAGAAAATATTTACCAATCATATATCTGATAAGGGACTTGTATCCAGAATATTATAAAGAACTCTTATAACACAATGATGAAAAAGATAAATATTCTAATTTTAAAATGGGTAAAAGATTTGAATAGACTTCTCTCCAAAGACTACGTACAAATGGCTAGTAGGGAAATGCAAATCAAAAGCACAATTAGATACCACCTCAAACCCCCTAGGATGGCTATAATAAAAAAGGCAGACAATAACAAGTGTTGGTGAGTATGCAGAAAAATCAGAACCCTCATATGTTGCTGGTGGGATGTAAGATGGAGCAGTGATCTGGAAAACACTCTGATAGTTTCTTAAAAGTTTAAACATTTAGCATTACCATATGTCCCAGTAATTCCACTCCTGGGATTGAAAAGATACGTCCACACAAAAACTTATACATGAATGTCGATAGCAGCATTATTCAAAATAGCCAAAAAAGTAGAAACAACCCAGATGTCTATCAGTCGATGAATGGATAAATAAAATATGGTGTATCTGTAAATGGACTATTACTTGGCCGTAAAAAGGAATGAAATTCTGATACGTGCTGTCACATGGATGAACCTTAAACACATATGGTATGATTCCATTTATATTAAATGTCCAGAATAGGCAAATTCAAAGAAATAGAAAGTAGATTAGTGGTTGGTAGAGGGTGGGAGGAGTAATAAGCAAGATGTAACACTCAGAAGCCATAGAAGAAAAGACTGACCGATTTAACTACAGAAAAATTAAACGCTTCTAAATGATGAAAGACACCATAAGCAAAGTTGAAAAGACAAGTTCAAAATGAAAGAAAATATTTGCCACATACGTCATAGATTCATCTGGGGTGAACTGCACAACCACGAAATGGATACAGAAAAAAATAATTATTTTCTGTTATTCTTTGTGGGTGTGCATCTTTGAACAGGAAAAAACAACTCAAATTTGCCAAGGTAGAATAACTTGGTTACTTCCGGTCAGTTTTATCCTGGGTAACTCAGTGTGTTTGGGGTAGATCCTTGCCTCTTAGGGTTTCTCCTTTCCTCCTCAGAGTGTAGAGAAAAGTGCATGCAATGTTGTGTTTTACATTACTATGACCAGTTGTGTGCCCAGAACATCCACGAGCTCTTTGGAAGAAGGGGGTTAACTTTTATCCAACTCTGAGTCACCAGTGTTTAGGATTAGCCCATCACCCAGAGAATCTTTATTGACTTACATTGATTTGAAAGCTTTTAAAATCCCTGGTGCTTCAGTTTCCAGGGATATTAAGGGCCAGGATTGCATTTATCATATTCCCAGCAGGGCTGTTTTAAGGATTAATATTTTAACATAAATGATCTCCTGCTCCTTTAAAAAGACATTAATTAAGCTAAAGGATTTCTTTTTAATGTGCTTAGTTTTATAATAATTTGTATTTAAAACTAGTGTCTGAAATATAAGTAATAAGGTTTTGTGCTTTCTTATAGAAAAGATGACATATAGAAGAACACAAAATTAATCCACCATTAGGGTTCCTCTCTGGATATTATGTCAAGCCATTGATCTTTCTGTGTTTTACAGGAAGATCCTACATGGTAGCTTGCCATATGGGAGGGCCAGGGTGGCGTGCTTTAGGGAGGGAGCCCCCTGACCTGATGTGCTGTTTCTCTTCTCCTCACCCTTTCCCCAACCTGGCTCCCCAGCGAGATGAAGCAGAAGCTGGATGAGGAAGGCAGCAAGTGCAGCATCCTCTCCAAGCACCAGAAGTTCGTGGAGCACTGCTGTATGCGCTGCTGCTCACCCTTCACCTTCCTTGTCAACACCAAGCGCCGGTGTGGGGACTGTAAGTTCAACGTCTGCAAGAGCTGCTGCTCCTACCAGAAGCACGAGAAGGTGTGGATCTGCTGCGTCTGCCAGCAGGCGAGGTGAGTGGCCAAGTGCACCCTTAGGGTCTCAGCTAACTGGAGGCACCATCTTCCTTCAACCAGGTGGGGCCGACAGTGATTGATTGATTGGCATTATTTTTTAAGAAAGGGGAGGTTTACTAAGCAGTCTTCTACATTCAGTGCGTCTAACGCAGATAGAACACACCCAAACTTGTTTAATTAAAGTTAGCAGAAAGAGGATGCTGAGGAGAAGCTGGGAATTTCACTGGTTCGATGCTATATGATGTCCTGTGGGGACATTGCCAGGAGTCTTGGGATTATTATTGTCTGAAATCAAAGAAGATGGAAAAGTTGAGCTCATTTCCTGTTTTTCCATATTATTCAAGTCCATCATAAGAACCTGTCCAGGAAAGAAGTCCATGATTCATGGGGCAGGTTTTGCTTCTTGAAATTTCTCTAAGTCTCAGTTTGATAGAGAAGTATGTCTAGGTCAAAGTGCCTCAGATGTATGGCCTGTGGGCTGACAGTCTGTTACATTTTGAAGGATGCCTCAGAAGAGTTTATTGCTGTAGTAACAAGCTGTGTAACCGCTCAGCATTGTACAAGACACACTGCCAAATTCACCATGGGAAACATTTAAGGAATATTTTGACTCGAATCAAGTATGGAAAATTTCAGATAAATAACAGCTTTTAAAACCTGCCCAGTTTCTTGAAACCAACAAAAAAATTAGTTTCCAATAGATTGTTTAGACTAAATACCTGGCAAAAAGCTGGTGTCTTGCTGGGGGATGGTGTTTGGGGTCACTTTGTGCTGCCATCCACTTTGACCATCAGCTTCTCTGCTCCTTGTGCAGTCTGAAATTCACCTTGGTTTAGAAGTGATTTACTTTAGGATATTACTCTCTGGGATATTCTTTCAGCATATTCATATTCGAGCAATTGGATTTTAAAACACTGTATATGTCAAACTACATGAAGAATACCTGTGTGTGTATTGTGTGAAATCCCAGTAAAATAGTGGATAGCAGCTCTGTGAATTTGCTGAGATGACTGCTTTTTAGACTCATGTTTCACTCCCCACTGCCTATGACATAGTTTTCCTTTCCTATGTAAATTAATCCCGTTTTTGGTGCATTGGTTTAATTTCTAGCTGTTTATCCAGTAGCTACCATATGCATATGTTTTTTGAGATACTATAGAGCCATGAATAATTATAATAATAAAAATTCTTGCTCACAGAAAATTAAGGCACTAGGAATACAGGGTAGACATCCAGGTGATAATATTAACCAATTGTGTCAGAAGTAAATGACTATACCAAGCACCCGGGCCTGTCTGTGGTGTGGTTCTACAGGAGGGACTCAGATTAGAATGTAGGCTTCCTTGGGGAGGACACAGGTAATGTCAAATCACTGTAAAAATGGTGGCAGTCCAAAACTTCAGCTTTCCTCTTTCTCATCACAGTGAAAAAGAGTCTACCTGTCCTCGGGTTCTGTTTGGTTATTTATTATAGTAAAAGCATTTTAAGAATTTTAAATGAAAATTCCCTTGTAATGGTCACTGCTCTAATTATGAACAGATGGTTTGTGCTTTGTCAGTTTGTTTTCTCCATATGTTTTGCATTAAAACATATTTCTGTTGTCAGTGTTAGTTTAAAATTTTTAGCTTTGGGAGATTAATAAACATCAGTGAATTTATTATAGAATGATGATGGATTACTTATTTTAGAAGTTATATAGCTAATGGGATACTACAGAATCATTCCCTTTGTCATCTTTTTATTATATAAAAATTTATCTTCTTGACCATTTATTGCATACATTCAGTCAAACATTATAAATAAGGACATATACTGGTTGTTTAAGATCTTCTGCAGGAAACCGAACTTTCTCAGTGAGCCTAGATGCACACGTCAGTCATCATTTGGTGTCGAACTGATTCAGGAATGGCGTTCCTACTTTCCTTGGAAACAAATTGGCTTCTTAGTTCTTTGCTTCATTATAAAAATTGTTCTCTCTGATTTTTGTTGTTTTGTGCTATTACCTTTAACACAGACCAGTTTGGGAGATTGTTTTCAGGGAATGAGAGAGAAAAATTATCCTTGGGACTGAAATCAAAACATATCTCCTGATTATGCCTGGGGCATTGGCTTTGGTTTTTCTGAGACAACTTAAGCCTTCATTTCTTTTCACTTGGAGTCGAATATCCTTTACTTCTACCTGATCACTTATTGCTTGGTGTTCTACACAGTCCACATGATTCATAAATTAGGATGCTGCCCTTTTAGTATAAACTCCACAGTAT
This sequence comes from Balaenoptera physalus, assembly GCF_965194825.1. Taxonomy (NCBI): domain Eukaryota; kingdom Metazoa; phylum Chordata; class Mammalia; order Artiodactyla; family Balaenopteridae; genus Balaenoptera; species Balaenoptera physalus. Next base: position 66,703,517 of record NC_138896.1, on the reverse strand, counting down.
GTTTTAGAGATATCCTAATGGGTTTGCAATATCCCTAAAGAAGATATATTAAAAAATTATCACTTATGGGATGAGGACATCCACAGGTTAACCAGTATATGGGGAAATGTTGAACCTCAATAGAAAGCAAGGGAATAGAGATTTATGCTTCAAGTAGCTTTTTTTCTCATGAAATTAATGTGTTTTTTTCAGCATTCTCTTCAGTGTTGGCAAGGGTAGATTGAAAAAGGCACTCTCATCCATTGCTGGCAAAGTTGAAATGGGCATAACCTTTTACCAACGTGTATCAAGAGCCATTAGCATGTTCAAGTCCTTTTACCCAGTAATTTCATTTTTGAAAACCTATACCTAAAGAGACAATGGAATATTTTTAATACAAAAATAATTCTCAATACAAAAATGAGATATACTGGATTATTTGTAATATAAAACCCAGAAATAATCTAAATGTCCAACAATAGAACAGAGGAAGTAAGTTAGGATACATTCAACTTGACAGAATATGATGAGACATTTAAAATAATGTGTATATTGTATTAGCATGGGTAAATTCTTATATTAAAAATTATGTATGTGATGGTTTCTTTGAAGTGTTTTCACTTTTTTGAACAGAGAGCATTCTTCCTAGGTGTACATTTTGTGGAATATTTATGTGGCAAAGGAGGCTGAAAGGCAATGGAATTGTGTTGGCAGCACTGTGTGCCAATTTCATGTAGTTTATTTTGGTTAATGAGCTCTTGAGATTTCTTTACACACCATGATGCAACAAGTCAAAGAAAGTTACTGTGTGCTTGGAAAAATCCCATCTTATCCACGGCTGTTCAGTGAAAAAGCTGTACAACTGACAAATCTCTTGACTAGATTGAAGAATTTAAGGGAAAAAAATTGAGGAATGTTGGTGGGAAGTTTCATTCGTGTACTGTGACAGACAGTCTACCCTTCCAAATTTTAGAATAAATCTCATCTTGGGAAACATCAAAGACACACCGAGCAATATTATTCAAAATAACTGGCTTGAAGTCTTCAAAATATTGATGTCATGAAAGAAAGTGACCGAGGAAATGTTTAGATTAAAGAAGACTAACAAGAAACAATACCCAAGTGACATGCCTAATTCTTAATCAACTCTTGAGGTGAGGGGAAATAGCTATAAAGGACATTGGGACAATTGACACCATTTGAATATGGATAATGGTAGAATAGTATTGTATTAATTTTAAATTTCCTGAAATTGATCACTTTATATAGCTTTATAAGAGAGTGTCCTTGTTCCTGGAAATACACACTGACACACATCATGGTAAATTAAATATTTTTCACTTATTTCCTACATAAATGCTTACTGAGTTCAGCCTACACAGGAGGCCTGTGCTAAAGCAATCAACTCTTTACTGCCCATCACTGATTTTCTGGAGAACTGTTTGTTCACATGTTCACTTGCGATGTTTATCGTATAATTTTTTGGTACGAGTTCTTGGTTTGCCTTTTGTTTGTAATGTTCCTTTTCTCCTTTCTTCCTGAAGCCTCCTTGCATAAGTTTCAGGACAGTTACTATGGGGAAGGGGCCAGCCTGAAATTTTGATCTTTTTTTTTTTTATTCTTTTTAAAATTTTTTTAATTCTTTTAAAATTTTTTTATTCTTTTTTTTTTTTAATTCTTCTTTTTTTTTTTGGCCGCACCTAGCAGTTTGCAGGATCTCAGTGCCCCAACCAGGAATTGAACTCCAGCCACGGCAGTGAAAGTGCTAAATCCTAACCAGAAATTTTGATCTTTTTGAAATTTCTCTGATAAGCAGAGGCACTGGTTCTCGCCTTTAGCAAGTGCCCAGGCCTACGTTAATGGCCAAGGTTAAAGAGTCAAACAGATTTCAGTACTGCTCACGGCACCTTCCACGGTAACTGGAGATAAGTCTGTGCGTGAGCAGCTGTGAGTGAAGAGTGCTCTGCTAGAGACTGTGAAGTCCCCGTGGGGGGCCCGTGGTTAGAGCAACAGCAGGACAGGTGTCCCAGAGGAAGGGATGCCTGAGTTGGGCTTTCATGAAGTAGGAGTTCAGCAGGGGAGGACAGGAGGCAAAGGCAGGCTGGACAAAGGAAGGGGGAGCAATGGGCAGACTGGAAAGCTCGGGCAAGGTAGGGCTGAATCTAGGCTGCAGGCGGCAGAGAGTAGATTTCCAGAAAAGAATGCTAATTAGATGCCAACACTCTCCACTTTATGGTCCTGCAAGGTGGAGAGCCCCCCCCCACCCCGTTATAGTTGTAGACGCTGAGCTCACTGAGGCATGTTACTGTTCCAAGTAAGGGTGGGAGCAGGATCCAAACCCAAATGTTTGACTCCAGACTCCAGGGTGTGCATTCTCAACAGGACTATATGCCCCCCCAGCCAGGCCAAACTTGGTCTTTGGAGGGAAGAGGGAATCTTGCTCTTTTTATGCATGAAGCACAGATATACATACAGTACATGCACAAGCCTAGGATAAGCCTTGTGGTTAAAAATTTGAAGTTCCCTCAAATAGGTCCATAGAACATCAATTTAAGAAATGAAAAGAAGGATTTGATATCCCAGTATAAGAGGGGGATAGCCAGCAAAGAACATCCATTTCACTTTATAAAAACCTTACAAGATGTAAGTCCTTAGAAAGGGTCCTAGAGAAATAAACCTTAATTTGGAAAGGCAGTATTCAGCATGAAGACAAATAAGTTTAGCAGGAACTATTATAGAAGACGATGCTGTATCCATTTCTTTCTCTTTTTTTTTTTCTGTATTCATTTCTTAAGACTACAAACAGCTCTTAAAATCAAGACCAAAATCTACTGCTGCTAAATTTCTTGAGTTCTCATTTGAGAGCAGGAACAAGTGGCCTAAAGAAGGCAAACTGATTCAGCATCACCTGATGGGAGGGTCAACGCATTTACCATATAAATGGGCTACTTCAGCCTGGGCTGTGTAAGCTGTACTGTCATAAGTATTCCTAGGAATCCTACCTGAGGTGTGAATTGCTCTCAGAATCACCATAAAAGCATCAGAGAATATTATGGCCTCTGCAATTCAAAGGCAGCCCTGTCAGAGGAGTATTTATGAATTTGTTGGTAAGGAAAGAACTGAAAAGGCTTAGAGTCTACACCAGTAGAAGTGAAGATATGATATAATTAAGAAAAGAGTATTTCATTTTTTTCTAAAGAATTGACTCAGGGACCCCCAACTCCCCAGTCAAGTAGCTTCCAGAGCCTCATTCAAATTAAACCACACGAAGACACCTGCATTTTCTGGGACTGTGTGTCCTTCAGATGATTTGTTTAACCTCTAAAATGAGATTCTTCAAGAGACATCTAGGAATGGCCTTGTAAACTCAGGAAGTGTAATGAATTCCAAATAAGCTGAATAACTTTGTCAGCTGTGCCTTTCAGGTACAATCATAAAGCACTAAATTTTTTTCATTGCTTCTAATCAATCTAGCTTATATCTCTAACTTTTGGGAAAGTAATACATCATTCAGTAGGTAGGCTATGTCACGGTCACTGTGTGTTATCAAATAGAATGAAAAAGAAGAAACTACCAATACACGCAACGCTATGGATGAACGCCATGGATGTTGAGCCAAAGAAGACAGATACAGATGGCACATACTGTATGATTCCATTGATGCAGAGTTCTGAAATGGTCAAACTGATCTATGATGAGAGAAACCAGAATAGTGATGGCCCTTGGGAGTAAAAGGGGTTACTGAATGGGAGGGGACCCAGCAAGCCTCCTGGAGTGATTAGAATGTTCTATACATTGACTTAAGTGGTGGTCTTACATGTGTGCACATATGTAAACATTCACTGTGACGCTTAAGATTAGTGCACTTTACTATAGGTAAGCAATACTGCCATAAAATAATTTTTTAAAATTTATTGGCACATTTACACTGGCTCTGTCACTTAACAGCTGTGTGGCTACTGGCCAGTTGCTAAGCATCTCTGAGCATCATTTTCCTCATCTGAAAAATGGGAATTCATGACACTGGGCTTAGAAGGTTGCTAAAGGATTAGAGAAAGGATGATCTGTGCCCACCATGATGTCTGTCCCATGGTTAGAAGGCTCTGGTGATAAGAACTTTGATTTCTTTTACTATAACGACGTGCAGTCCACAGCCCCTAGCTCTGAAGGCTCCAGCTCCAATGGCACAGCTGGGAAGCCATGCCGAGTCCCTGCGGGTATGCCAGAGGATGGCACCTCCTGTGACAAGGACATCATTTCTAATCACACTCATAAAAGTATTCCAGCTACACTTTTTATTGCAGTAGAGGATTTTTTTAAGCATGAGTGGAGAAAATTAGAAGCTGCTGGATAAGGCTTGTGGGTTGTACTCCAGGGAAATAAAAACCAAGTAAATTCACTGGCTGATTTTGAGGAGAAAAGGTCATTCTCTGAGAATAATGCCAGAATATGTCCTTGAAACCCTGAAAAATAAACACACAACTTGGAAAACCAAAGACATTCAGATCCATAGCAGGATACATAATAATTAAACTCTTAAAAACTAAAGAAAAAATTAAAAATCTTGAAAGCAGCCAGAAATAAACAATATATTTCTTATAAGGGAAGATCAATTCAGGTGACGACAGATTTCTCAACTGAAACCACGGAGGTCAGAAGACTTAAAACTAAAAATAAAAAGGGTGCAGTCAAAGCAGGATGTCCACAACGACCCAGGAGGAATGGACTCTGGTTCCCTCGTGAGCTGAACTGGTCTTAGCTTAGCTGCCACTTTAAAGCAGAGTTAAACAGCTTGCTTTTCACTGATTGGAGGCTGCCTTTCGAGGGATAAGACCTTTGTGGCCGTGGGGATTTCATGCCTTGGGCAGGCCCTCCCCAGCACAGGAGCGGGCTATAGCTCAACCCATAGCAGGGTCCTGCTTGCCAGGGGCTGGGACGGGAGAATGAGTTGCAGGGCCCCTCCAGAGGGTCACCAGGGCAGGTCCTGCTGCTTTGTGGGCCAGGGGCCGGGAGATGGCAATGGGAATTGGCTCCCCTGGCCACCCAGAGGCCTGTCCCCTGCCTTACACTCAGGACCTCTGGTGTTGTGGAAACAATGCCAGCCCCTGCTATCATACACACCTGGCTGAAACCCTGGCCTGGCCCCATACTAGCTCTCTGTTCCCAAGTCTACTATCCATCAAATAGAGCTTTTGCTGGTTTAGGGTAGTGCTGGGAGTAATTACCGAGGCAGCCCTGTGCCTACTGCAGTGGACCTCCAGTGACTGTTCTCAAGGCCAGGTTCAGAGAAGTGATGTGGACAGTTGTGGCCCCTGGGAGCCTCAATCCAGAAGGAAGAGTGTAGCAGCAAGGGAATCTCAGGGTGGGCACTGAGGCCGGTTGGCATTCAGAGCTCTAGGGTGGGACAAGGGGGGCCAGCCCACGCCCTGAGTCCAGGATGAAAACTGGGGGCTGTTAGGGAATTCATAAGGTGCCACAAAGCATAATCAATGAACTCCCCTCATACCACTGCTACATGGATGGAAATAGAAACACAGCAACTAGTGCTGGACATGCACAGACATGACCATGGGGAGAAGGGCCACAGGAGGGTAGCAGGGCAAGTGACCCAGTGTGGCTGTGACAGAGGGGTGACGTGGCTGAGTTGGTTTGGGTTCTGATGCTGGCCCTGCCTGCCCGTGGGCAAGGATCCAAAGCCTCGCTTTCCTCCTGGGCCAGATGAGTGTAACACAGTGCCAGCCTCACAGCGCTGTGGACAAGACTCGGTGAAAGGTGTCTGCCAGGGCTCAGCCCAGCAGCCGGCCCGTAGTAAGGACCAATAGATGTTAGCTATTATTACGGTTGTTATTGTTGCCATCACTGGGGAGTAAGCCAGACAAGTAGATCACAGAACTGAGAGTACAAACTGAAGCATCTGCTTCAAGAAGGGAGGGTGTCGTGACACTCTAGATTTTGGTTCTGTTGCAGAGAACATTTGTCCAGCGTGAATGTGTCAGGTTAAAAGGATGAGGTGAGAAAGCTGGCCTGGAGTCAGTGGTGTCCTGGTGAATTTTTGACAACCGGCTCTCCAGGGATAAAGAAGGCTTGATTTGTAGTATTTGCCAATTTCCATAGTGTAAATATTCCCACCATATATGTATTCGAGCTATCGACATATTATCACTGAGTTGGCAAGAGGCGCTCACAGCTCCCCGCAGCGGGAATAAGCCTGCCCAGCATAGCAGTGGCCTGAGTGGAGAAGGGTGTCTCCAAGAACGACAGGAAGAGGTCCCTGCCCTGCAAGAGCTCAGAGTCTGATATGGAAGACAGGAAAGTCCCAACCATACCCATACGGAGCTGGTATAAGTGCTGGGAGAGCACCGAGAGGCAGTGCAAAGGCCCTGAGGGGTGAGCCAGCAGACCTGAAAGCATCCTGTGTCTGAGAGCATCTTAACGCCTGAAACTCAGGTCTAGGATAGGAGAGCGGAAAGAAGGATTCTGCTGGCAAAGGTGACTTGAGCCGTGTGGATGGAAGGCTCTTGGTGCTCCAGCCAGGCATCAGGGCTGTGCCCCTGAGGTGGGAGAGCCAAGTTCAGGACACTGGTCCACAAGAGACCTCCCAGCTCCACGTAATACCAAACGGCGAAAATCTCCCAGAGATCTCCATCTCAACACCAAGACCCAGCTTCACTCAACGACCAGCAAGCTACAGTGCTGGACACCCTATGCCAAACAACTAGCAAGACAGGAACACAGCCCCATCCATTAGCACAGAGGCTGCCTAAAATCATCATAAGGCCACAGACACCCCAAAATACACCACCAGACGTGGTACCTGCCCACCAGAAAGACAAGATCCAGCCTCATCCACCAGAACACAGGCACTAGTCCCCTCCACCAGGAAGCCTACACAACCCACTGAACCAACCTTAGCCACTGGGGACAGATACCAAAAACAACAGGAACTACGAACCTGCAGCCTGCGAAAAGGAGACCTCAAACACAGTAAGATGAGCAAAATGAGAAGACTGAAACTCAGGTCTAGGTCATTAAGAAGGATGCAGCCAGACCTTATTAAATTGAAGAAGCATTTTTTGGTTGCATTATGTTGTTTTAACCTCTCAGCCACCCGTGAGATACATGGAGCCAATATTCCAATTCTGTAGCTGAAAAAAAATTGATGTTTGCAGAAGTTGTTACAACGTTGTCCTTTTTCATTGGGAGCCCTCAAAAGCCATCTGTGAGCTTATTAGTAGCTTTCCATGCAGGTTCTTAAGACTCGGAGATGCTCCTGGGGCTCAGACTGAGGTGTATTCATGTAGCAGGAAAATTTTGGTCCTAGATATATTTGGAGTATGCCACAATGCTAGAAGTGTCCATTAGATTTGTCTGCGGCTCAAAAAAAATCAACCCTAACAAGGGCCCAAAACAAATAAACAAAGCTAAAAGGGGACATGAGAGTTAGAATTTTTATGAGTGTCTCAGGAATGTCATCATCATCATAGAGCTTTTATGCATTAGTTCCGAAGGACATGCTCCTCTTTGTTGGATGTTTCTGGGCTTATTGTGTTACAAGGGCCTTGGCAATGCTTATGCAGAATTGTATTTGCTTCGCTAAAAACCACTTTATGTCAAGTTCTGTTTTCTTCTCTAAAATTATATACAGGATCTTCAGGCCAAGGTGTATGTGGATGTGTGAGAGCCTGTGAGTCTGTTTCAATGGGACAAGGTCAAGGAAAGTCACTTCTGAGACCATGTGCACCTCTAATAATAATGTAAAACTGCTTCTCTCCATCCTTTTATTGTTGACCTTGGGACAATCTCTGTCTCAAGGGTTTACTAATAAGTGCCTCATGTGGTGTTACTGGATGCTGAAAAACACACCATGAATACTTGTTGCGTTCAAAATTTCATGAAGAAAAATCAATATACTCAGCTTCATTTCTAATCAGACTGTCTTCTTGCTTGGTAGTAAGCTTTGAGAACTTGTGCCAAATCCCTGACCTTTCTGGGCCCCTCCTGAGAGACTGACAGTGATTAGGGACCCCGGTGACACATTCCTCAGAGAGCCTAGGGGCTAGCCAGTGAGGAGATGGCCCAGTGCTCAGTGCTGGAATTTGCTGATGTCGCGAAGGGCGGTGATTGTGTTCAGACAGCATCGTGATCTTGGACTTAGAGGGCAGTGTAACTCCCCAAGATGGTTGGGAAAAAGAGGAATCTGCCTTTGCATATGACCTGTCCCCATCTGGTGTGGGGCATGAGGCTGAAGGCGGTGGAGAGAGCCCGCTCTCCTTGTAGACCAGCCAGACTTGTCCTGTCACCATTTCTGCTGAAGGCTGGTTTCCAGTCTCCAAGAGCAAGTCACCTATAAGTATTACAGGATAAGGTTTCAAGTTTAGGAAATGAAAACCTAACTCAGGTGACCAGCTTCAATCATTTTTAACTCATCATCTGTCAAACCTGCTGGCTTATGCACTTCCCTGCCTAGAGTCATTTCAGAAATGTCCTTCAGAAATAAAAGGCCACAAGGTGACATCTTATGTGGCACAGGTACCTATGATTTTCATTCCTCAGTGGCAGTGTTCCACCTCCATTGGTGTAGGCTTGCTGTCTGATGTCTGTGGAGGACGTGCCGTGTTGAGTTGCATTCTAGTGTGGTGGGTCTGTGGAGGCTTAAGTAGGTGCCACATAAATGCTCAGACACTCAGGTGGAGCAGAGGTGAGCCTTCAGGAAGCAGTGAAGATGATTCATCTTCTTCCTTTCGGTTGTGGTTTCCCAGGCATGAACTTCAGGTAAGCTAGTGTGCGCCCAAGTAAGCTGGTACACATTGCACCTCCCCCAGCGAACGGGTGGTTCTTAGTAGGAGCTGATCCAGCCAAAGTTTCCCTCTGTGTTCACCTCTCCTTTGTGGCTCTGGAGCCTTCATCCAGGTCTTGGAGCGGCCCTCTGGCCTGGTCTACCCGGGATCTCCCCAACTGGGCCACTGAAGGGGGCTGTCACCAACGGAGAGACCAGGTTGGAAGAGGGTCTGGCTGTTAGGGTGAGACCCCAGAGTTTAGGCTTCCTGATCCAGAAGCTCCATCCTCGTGAAACCTTTCCTTCTGGTGCCAGCCACTTTTTAAAATTAAAGAATATAGTGTTTCTCTGCATCCGTGGTTTTAATGGCCATGTGACAAATCAAGGACAACCCAGACCTCCCCATGTTTGATTTAAATCACTAGGAGCATATTTTAGCAGACAATCACTAAGTATATTCTTAGTGAGCTTGTATTTCCTCTGAAATAATAGACAAGGATGGTTTAATGAGTATTAGCATCATGGCATGGGGCATTTTGCTTGTCACTTCTAATTCTCACATCTAATAACATGCTTGATCTACAAATTAGACTGCAGGATTCTCAGCGGCATCAAGGACTGAGTAGAGGATGGGGAGTTTAAACAAGATAAAGGCTCTGTGTTGATTGTTTCTCCTCTTCCCAGAACCTCCCAAAAGGAAGATAACATGCTAATATTGGCCAGGGAAGTCTGCACCTTCCACTCTCACCCTGGTAATGGTGCCAAAGATTGAACTTGCCTGGAAAGAGATGGCATTGCAAAGAGACACATTAAAATGCATTTCAGGAGCTATAAATGGCTCATCTGAGGCTCTGTAAGCCTTGCAGTAGACTCTGTTCTTGCCGTGTCTTTTGTGCCCTGTGTGTTTAGATTCCCATTCCCCGACCTGCTTGTCTGTGCTGTTCTGAGGCTGTGGCCATTACCGCTGTGTGACTGCAAAGGGGGGTTTTGAAACTGCCACTAACTCTTTTGTTGTTTATTTATTTATTTATTTATTTATTTTTATTGAACTATAATTGATTTACAGTATTGTGTTAGTTTCAGGTGTACAGCAAAGTGATTCTATATTTTTTTTTCCAGATTCTTTCCCATTATAGGTTATTACAAGATACTGAATATAGTTACCTGTGCTATACATTAAGTCCTTGTTGTTTGTCTATTTTGTATATAGTGTGTATATCTACTAATCCCGAACTCCTATTTTATCCTTCCCCCCCTTTCCCCTTTGGTAACCATAAGTTTGTTTTCTATGTCTGTGAGTCTGTTTCTGTATTATAAATAAGTTCATTTGTATCAGATTTTAGATTCCACATATAAGTGATATATGATATTTGTCTTTGTCTGACTTACTTCACTTAGTATGATAATCCCTAGGTCCATCCCATCCATGTTGCTGCAAATGGAAACTGCCATTAACTCTTTTTTTTTTTTTTGGCTGCACCACGCGGCTTGCAGGATCTTAGTTCCCTGACCAGGGATTGAAGCCCGACTCTCAGTAGTGAAAGCACCAAGTCCTAACCACTGGACTGCCAGGGAAGTCGCTGCCACTAACTCTTGATTCAGAGACCCCGCCTGGGGTCTTTGCTACCTGTCCATGGTCAGTACCCCAAAGCCCCCAAAGATGTCCTCCCCTCCTAGATGCTCTGTACCCCTCCTGGGCTCTCTCTCTTTTCCCCCTTGATCACAGCCAGCTGCCAGGAAAGTCTGTGAAAGGCATTCACCACGTGCCATGTGGTGTGGGCATGTCTCCCCAAACCCCTCTCCCAGTGGAATTTTATTTATGCAGGCAAGTCCTTACGGCCGCTCAGGGTGTTCTACTTTGGGATGCTTTCAGCAGTGCCTGGGGCTGTCTTGGGTCTGTCTTGTCACATGTGGCTCACACTAGTCATCCAGAACCCCAAGAAGGACTGGAAAAGAGAAGTGAAAGTCACGGTCCGCTTCCTGAGAGGGAGCCATGTTGTCTGTGTTAACTCCCCAAATCCCCAGAAAGCCTGCAAGGCAAGAATTAGCCTCGATATACAGGGTAAGAGATGGGCTCAGGGACCTGCTCAAAGTCATGTGGCTGACAAAGCACTGAGCCTGGATTGGGAACCCAGCTTATTTGATTTTGAAATCCAGCATCTTTCCACTGTCCCATTCCGCTTACTTGGGAGCAGAGGCCACCACCGCCAGCTCCCAGAGGCAACTCTGTCTCAGATGCTCCCCACCCCCTGGAAGTTTAGTCTGCTAATGGGCTTCATGTCCCAGGAGGTCCAGGCCCCTTGGTGCATCACAGCTTTGTAGTTAGTGACCACGCCCACCCCTGGAATGGAGGCCTGGGCCTGGTCCCTCTGGCCCTCTGAGAGGATAGTGGAAGCAAGTCTGTGGTTCCCCACCAGCAGCTCCTGCCCAGCACGGGGATAACCCGGCACCTTCACCGCTGCTGCCACCCTTGTTCACAGCATTGCTCCAACAGAGGTGAGATGCCCTGAGCTTAGCACAGTTTGCTTCTCTCCTAATTTCTATTCTCAACTTGGCCATAACAGCATTGCAGTTGAACACAAAACCAGTGACAACAATTTGCCTCAAACTCCTAATTATCCAGAGGCAACCCATCCATGTTTTCTTTGGCTCTTAAAATAAAGACAAAACTCAACATCCCACAAAGGCCCACAGGGTCGGTCCCACCTGCTCTCCTACCTCCCGCCTTCCTTTCCCCCCCGCCTTCATAATGGGGGTCTCTCTCCACCTGGAATCCTGCCCCCGCCCTCCCTCTTCACACGTTCAAGTCTTATTCTGCTTCCAGACCTCCCCTCCATGGTCACAGATTGTCATCAAGCAAGTTTGTGTTTGTTCATACTCCTCTCCCACCCCTGTCCCTCCCTGTCCCACTCACTCATGATCTAGGCTCTTGTTTTGATGCTTACCCCACTGGAGTATAAGCTCCCTCTCTGTTTTGCATACCATATTGTCCACAGTTTCTGGCACATAATAGGTGCTCAGCAAATATGTCTCGAGTGGCTGATTAAATGTTTAATTCTTACAACAAAACTATGAGATAAGACTCCCCCTTTTGCAGGTGAATAAATGAAGACTTGGAGAGGTTGTGTTGGCATCTAAGACTTGGTCCTTCTGTCTCTAAAACTAGTGTTTGTTAACCAATGACAACACTATGTCCTCACTCCTCCGTCCCCCACTGGCCTTCCCATCTGGGCTCTGGATTAAGACTGTCAGCTCCTCTCCTTTGTAGCACATGGACATCTGTTGCTGGGGTGTTGGCTCCTCATTCAGACATCTGCCTTCCCTGGTGACTGGGAGCCCCCCAGGGACAGAAGCCTTGTGTTTCATCACCTCCTCCCCCAGCACCTGTCACTGTACCTGCCCAGTACATTGTTGGTTCTCAGCAGGGGTCTGGGAATCCCATTCACCACTGTTTCAGCCAGGCTTTCATGGATCACCAGGGATATAGAACGCAACCCAACTTGACTTAAAGAAAAGGGAACCTATTAGCTATGTAATCAAAAATGTTCAAGAGTAGTATGGCTTCAGGTACTGCTGGATCCAGAGTTTAAACTGTACCTTCAGGACTCAGTTTCTTTCCTTTCCATCACGTTCTGCTGGTGGGCTGCAGTTTCAAACTTCTCACAATAGCAGGATGACGGCCAGAACTCTAACCTCTCCCTTCTCTCAACCACACATCCTTAGAAACCACCCCACTTGCAAGGGTTGAACAGAGTCCTAGGCATGGCTCACATTGGCGTGATTTGGGTTCATCTGTCTGTCCCCGATCTAATCACTGTGGCTGGGAGGAGGGGAAGACACCTGATTAGAGCCAGACCCACTCTTGGAGCCTGGGAGTGAGGAGAGGTGGTTCCCCAAATATTTGGGGTACTGTTTTGTCAGGAAGAGGATGAATGGGTGCCAGACTCTGAAAGGAAGATTTCCACTACAAGCCCCTTTTACAGTTTCCCAAACTGACCTCACACCTTCTCCAAACTGGAGTGGTCCAGCGCTGTCACCGTCCCTCACAAGGATAGAGCCTGACTCCTCCTTCCTCACACCCCTTCTGGGATGACTTCCTCAGGCCTGGAGCTGTAAACAGACCCTGGCATCCTCCCTCCCTGAGCAGGGAGGGTGAGTCAGCTTCCAGCTGCTGCCCACACAAGCTGTGCTGCTCTGAGGAACCCCAGCTCCCAAGAGAGGATCATTTCCTCCAGCACAGAGCCAGGCTTTCAGATACCCAGAGCCAGAAATCAGGTCCTGAGCAGAGGGGCAGGACCCTGGGGGGCCTCCTGACCCTCCATCCTCAGACTGAGAGAATCCAGCCTTGCTTTCGAGCCAGTGAGAGGAGAGAATTCCCCAAAGCCCCTGGCAGAGCTTCTCCAGGAAACCTGGGGAGGTTTTTGAGAACTGTGTAGGCAGGGGCTGTGTGTACAGTCCAGCCACTGGTCACAGCTGCCACGCACACACACACACACACACACACACACACACACACACACACACACACCACACATACCCTCTCTGCCTCCCTCTCTTCCTTGCTCTCTCCCTCTCCCTGTTCCCTTTTTCTCTCACAAACTCACAATATGCTCTCGAATTCTCCACAGTCCCTCCTCCCCTTTCCCCCGCCCTCTTCTCTCCCCACCTTCCTTCTCTCACACATAGAAGCATAGAAGCGATATCCACAGTGTCTCTCTCTGGTTCTCTCACATGTACACTCTCGCCCTTTTCTCTCACACACATAGAGGCTGTACAACACAACACTTCACCACTCTCCCTCTTCCCCAGTCCTCCAACACACTCACACACACACACTCCAACCCTGGACAACATCTGTGTGACCACTGACCCTTCAAAGGCTGGCCTCCACAGGTTATCTCGGGTCATTCCACCTCTGGATACACCCCAGATGGCAGTCAAGCCCTAAACGTATGTTCCAACTTCGAAGGTTGGGTTCATGGAGTGCCTCAGGTAAGAAAACTAATGTCAGAGAAGGGAAGTGATCTGAGCCTAGTGACACAGCCACTGTGTGACAGAGGTGGGCAGAGAACCCAGCTCTCTGGAGCTCTAGGCTAGTATCTTTCCATGTCTCTCCTCTGACATAAAGTGCATCTCCCAGGACTGAATCCTCACTGTGGAATAAGGGAGACCCTGTGAGGATGAAGTCACATCGAGCACATGACAAAGGCAGCATGATAAACTAATGGGGGGATCTCTGCAAATGACTTTGAGTACACAGGTTCCACTCCCCTCCAACAAAACCCTCATCTAAGTGACTGAAGAAATCAAAGATTGTTTTTAATAGGTCTGTGTCAGCTCTGGCAACAGGGGTGGCCATCCGAGTACAAAATTTCTGCATGATTTCATGCCAAGGACTGAATAGAGGGGTGTCCGGACCAGCCTCAGGTGAGGTGCTAGGAGAGCATCCTGGGAAATGGGGTTCGGCCCAGCAGAGTCTACCAGAGCCCCCATCTCAGAGCAGTAGGGCTGAGAGCATAGGGCAAAAGACATCAACATCTTTGAAAGGATAAAAGCTTTCTTTGCCAGGCAAAATGACAACTGTAAGAAAAATGTGGGCACTCTCAGAGGCAGCAGCTGTGCTGCTTGGCGAGGCCCCCAGTGTACTGTTTGGGTGAAGCAAAGCACTCCAGCCATCGTCCTAACTCCTTGCTTTCCCCATAACCGTGGTTGGTATCAGTGGCCCTGCCAGCACCCAGAAAAAAGGCTTATCTGTTGCCATGGAGCTTTCAACTTCTTCAGAGGCTCCGCCTTGAATCACTGCCTTTTTGCAAATAGATCCCACTACCAAAAACCACCACAAAAAGCTTATAGAAATGCGAAATAATTTTTCTGTACAATAGCTAACATTACTGAGAGCTTATTCTGTACTGAATTACTGTTCTAAGCACTGATACCCTCATAACTCCATAAAGCAAGTATATTGCACCCATTTTACAGATGTAGCAACTAAGAAAAGAGAGGTTAAGGAACTTGCTAGAAAGTGGAGGAGTTGGGATTTATACCAGGCAGGCTGGCTCCGTAGTTTACCCTCTGCACTGTGATGCTCTCAAGAACTCAAAAATCTGCAGACTTTCTAAAGGCTGGGTTTTGGGGTGCTTAGTTGAATACTGGTCAGCGGTTTCAATTTTGGTGAGAATTTTGTTACAAGCCCCTCTAAAAGCAATTTATGCAATGTATTCAAGGCTTCTCTTGAGATATATTTTGGGCTCTATACAGATGGAGGAGATCTGAAGTCCACCATGGTGGATAATGCTAAAATAAAATCCCCCCCACCACCACCTACACACACAAGATCTTTGGCCAGGATCCCACTCTGGAGGTGGGGATTGGTAGCGAATGCGCACGATTTCCATCCCCGAAGGACACGTCTTGCAGCGTGGCGCCCAGAGCCTCCTGAGTTTCTCTGTAGGGGGAAATCTGCAGAGGCCTGGGAACACCGCAGAACCCATTTGGAAGTCCCTTCTGCTCAAACTGGGACACTGGAAAGGGGATTCGTGATCTGCTATCGACAGCGTGGACAACGGGGGTGGTACAGACCTTGCCCAAGATGAGCTCGATGACTTAATGAGAACAGAAATGTGGCTAGAGGAGCTCAGCCAGAACTGTTAGAGAATTCCGCTGTTCCTCATCCACTCTCACTCTCCAAGCAGCCCTGCAGACTCTGATCTGGGCTCATTACTCTGCTCCCTTGAAGTCAGAGTTCCTAGCACTTTCACCCCCAAAATGACCAGTCTTAATAGCTTGGCAGGTCAGGTGGCTTGCATTAGGCCCTGTCAGAGACCACTCCAGGATTTCAACTTACTTTTCAAGTCAAAGGACAACATCAGCCTTTTTTTTTTTCTTTTGAGATTTACATTTGAACAGAAGTACATTAACTTGTCTTTGATTTGCAGAGTATAAATGTGTTCCCATTTTTGTAAGAAGTGGCCACTGATTTTTCCACGAAAAAAGAAAAGGCATGTGCCTTTTCAAAGTTTGCATTTATGCCCCACATATGTGAAGAGAACCCATTTCTGATGCAGTCCATTCCAGGAAAGTGTAAGCAGAATTTTGCACACAGGCATTTGTCTGGAAGAAAGGGACCCATCCACAGAGGCTGCAGTTACTTGGCAGTCGGTAAAAAAGAACCAATTTCTTGGGCTTCCCTGGTGGCGCAGTGGTTAGGAGTCGCCTGCAATGCAGGAGACTCAGGTTCGAGCCCTGGTCCAGGAAGACCCCACATGCCGCGGAACAACTAAGCCCGTGCGCCACAACTACTGAGCCTGCGTGTCTGGAGCCTGTGCTCCGCAACAAGAGAGGCCGCGATAGTGAGAGGCCCGTGCACCGCGATGAAGAGTGGCCCCCGCTCGCCACAACTAGAGAAAGCCCTTGCACAGAAACGAAGACCCAGCACAGCCAAAAATAAATTTAAAAAAAAAGAAAGAAAGAAAATTAACAGTCAAAATAAGAAAGAGGATATTGGCTTCACCATTGACGAGCTATGTAGTTTTTGTTTTCGTAAAAGAAGAGTTGTCTCGTAATTTAGTTTTGAGGACTAAAAAGACCTGGCTCCACGGCAGGCACATAGGAGGTGTTCGTGAACGGCAGGTATTATTAATTACGTGGCAGCCCCAGCAGCTCCAGTCTACTATGAACAAACAGTGACGTTTTCACAGTATCTTTAACCACTCACTTAATATAGCAAAGTCCTTGCCTTTTGATGTTCACAGTAGTACACTGTGTGTTTATTATAGCCAAGTCCAGAATTGGTTAATATAAACAGTAATCAGATCATCTTCTTGTTCCAACAACCAGCTTGTTCCAACAACTTAAAGGGAAGACACCTCACTATATAATATAATGTTACCATTAATCAAACAGATGAATAAGCCAAAAAGGAAGTTACACACTTTTTAAAAATACAAATGTGAAGATGTTATCAGAGCGAAGCTGGCACACCTCAACGTGTCAGGACATGGGAGGTGAGGCAATATCCAATGCAACTGTGTGTCCCTGGAAGTTTGGTTGTAGGAAATTGTGATCATTTGTATTCTGAGGGTGCGGGAAGTGAGATGCAGAAAGATAAACGTGTTCAAGACCGTACATAGAGTGATGTGACTGGAGAAGAATCCGTATGTGCTGACTGCCTTTTCTTTGCTGTCTCAGTCCCTAGATCACACAAAGTAGCACAGGGAGGATGCAAGATTTCCCTTCTGGGCAAGCTTGGTTCAGAGTGCAAATTGCTGCAGCTATAGCAGGACAGCAGCTCTTCAAATAAATGCAGTTAAATTCTCTTACTTCAAGTTGATTCTGACAAGTGAAAGTAAGTCTCAATCAGCTTTACAAATAAGAAAGCAAAAGAAAAGCCATATTCAAATGACATTTATCCCTGCCTCCAAACAGCCAACACTAAAAGAAACCATTTCGTTCCCCCTTCCCCCAGGCTTGACAATTGCCTGCTTGAGTATCAGTCAGACTTGCTGAACCGGACAGAGAGGAATGAATCAAGCGTAAGTGTGGAGCCGAGGGCCACGGAGACAGCCTCAGAGATGGGAGAGTTCAGGGCCAGGTCAGGACTAGTGGCATCAAGTCTGGGGAGGGCTTCTTAAGGGACAGGTAGGGACAGCTGGGCAGATCCTGCCCAGGCCAGAGTGACTGCAAAGAGGAGGCTGCTGTGCCCAAGTCCTGTGAATGACAGCTGGAAAGTCCTGGAAGGGACAGAGCATGCCCTGACACATCCACCTCCAGACCATCTCAGAAATGTCTTCTTATTTAGACCTTCCTTGGGTGATGGTGCTTCATTGGTTTTTATCCCTAACTACCAATGCAGGACCTCAGCCTCCTTCAAAGCTCCTCTCCACACCCCACCCCCATGGATTCCTGGGAGTCTCTAAAGGCACAAGTTTCAACAGCTAACCCATGACATCCATGGATTTTTTTTTCCACTTTTTTTCCGCTGTTCCTCATCCTCAGTGTATTCTGGGCGCTGCATTCATCACCATACTCCCTTGGGTACCACCACTGTACTCTCCGGGCGCCACCCTCTCCTGCTGGGATCATCTGCTTCACTGGGCACTTTTCCCCCTTCCACGGGCACAGCTGTGTCCCCCCGGCACTCCTCTGCCACCACGGAACCCTAGTGTCAAAGTGCCGACACACGGGGCTGCCCTATCAGGGCCGAGTTAGGGTCAGGTAAGCAAGGCACTCACCTCCGGTGTAAAATTTAAGGGAGTGACCAAAATTGAATAATCAAAATAAATATTTTAATGTAGTATGTTTAAAAATCAAAATTAATGCAAAAATTCATAAAGAACAAAATATAAAAATTTTCATTGAAGTATAGCTGATATATAATATTATATGTTACAGGTGTACCATATAGTGATTCACAATTTTTAAAGGTTATATTCCATTTATAGTTATTATAAAGTATTTGCTATCAAAATTTACAAATTTTAACTAAAGACAGGATCTAGTAAAAGCCTCTGATTGGAGACTGAGACAAAAGGAAATATTTATCCCCCTACATAATATTTTTATGTATTTTTAATAATTTTTCTAGCATGTTAAAATATCTGAAAAAATAGTGAAAAATTGAAAAGCATGTATGTTAAACTCACAATGTTATTTTAAGTTTAAATATTTTATTTAAATCAAAAGCACAACTTCTTATAATTTTACTTTCCTGGCCTTAGTGGAAGCACACTCATCAATGATATTTTCAAGGTACCACCTCACACTGGTCAGAATGGCCATTATTAAAAAGTCTACAAGTAACACTGGGCTTCCCTGGTGGCTCAGTGGTTGAGAATCCGCCCGCCAATGCAGGGGACATGGGTTGGAGCCCTGGTCCGGGAAGATCCCACATGCTGCGGAGCAACTAGGCCCGGGCGCCACAGCTGCTGAGCCTGCGCTCTAGAGCCGGCCAGCCACAACTACTGAGCCCATGCACCACAACTACTGAAGCCCGCACACCTAGAGCCCGTGCTCCACAACAGGAGGGGCCGCCACAGTGAGAGGCCTGCGCACCTCGGCGAGGAGTGGCCCCCGCTCGCTGCAACTAGAGAGGGCCCGCACACAGCAACAAAGACCCAACTCAGCCAAACATAAATAAATTAATGAATGAATTTTTTTAAAAAAAGCCTACAAATTACGAATGCTGGAGAGGGTGTGGAGAAAAGGGAGCCCTCTTACACAGTTGGTGGGAATGTAAGTTGGTGCAGCCACTGAAGAAAACAGTATGGAAGTTCCTCAGAAAACTAAAAATAGAATTACCATATGATCCAGCAATCCCACTCCTGGGCATATATCCAGACAAAACTATAATTCAAAAAGATACATGTACCCGTGGTGTTCATAGCAGCACTATTCACAATAGCCAAGACATGGAAACAAGCTAAATGTCCATCGACGGATGAATGGATAAAGAAGATGTGGTACATATATAAAATGGAATATTACTCAGCCACATAAAAGAACGAAATAATGCCATTTGCAGCAACATGGATGCAACTAGGGATTATCATACTAAGTAAGTCAGAAAGAGAAAGACAAATACCATATGATATCACTTATATGTGAAATCTAAAATATGACACAAATGAACCTATATACAAAACAGGACATAGAGAACAGGCTGGTGGTTGCCAAGGGGAAGGGGGTTGGGGGAAGGATGGAGTGGGAGGTTGGGGTTAGCAGATGTAAGCTATTATATATAGGATGGATAAACAACAAGGTCCTACTGTACAGCACAAAGAAGTATATTCAATATCCTATGATAAACCATAATGGAAAAGAATATTTTAAAAAAGAATATATATATATATGTATAACTGAATCACTCTGCTGTACAGCAGAAATTAACACAACATTGTAAATCAACTATACTCCAATAAAAAATATTAAAAGTGAAAAAAAATATTTTCAAATATTATTATCTACTCCCTTGTTCTCTCCTTCAGCCTGTTTCTTCATCCATCTCCCTTTAGCCACTGTGCAAATTGTAGAAGTTGTGCAAAGGGCCCAGGAGCAGCTGTAGGGGTGTCTCATACAGACACACTTCCTCACTTCTCTCCCAGGCTTTCCTTGCTGCTATTTGTCAACTCCAGCTTCCCACCCTTAGCAGGATACTTCACATTAATGGCAATTGTCACGTATCAACTGAACATGACACTTCCAGCCTCCTGGCCATGTCTGTCTGCAAATTCCCAGTGACACACTCAGGGGTCCCAGTGTGAGGGCTGTTCTTTTCCATCTAGTCTCTCAATCTCTTTTGACTTTTCGAGACTGATTGCTCTGACTCCGTGCTCAAGGGCCTTCATGCTGTCAGGGCTGAATGAGTCCTATTTTCCAAACACCTGCCTGTCATTCTGTTGTTTTCCCCACAGCTCTGAATCAGTAATATCTTCCTGTGTTCTTGGCTACAGAACACAGGAAGATATTACATTCTACAGCATGTCAAATCTATCCTCAAACTCAAAATCAAAGTGATTTTCAAAGTGTGTCCTTGGACCAGCGGCATCACATCACCTGCACATCTGTCAGAAATGCCCATACTCAGGCCCAGCCCAGACCAAACAAATCAGAAGCTCTGAGGCTGGCCCAACAAGCTGGGTTTTAAGTTTAAAAACTAACTACTAAAGATTAAGAACCACCTTAACCCTAAAGTTTAAGCTTTTGGTTAAGATGAAATGTAAGAATTGAATGCGTTTCCTGACAAGTCTATTTTTACTCTTTATCTGTTGATTACACCCACATCCTGCCGAAAAAGAATGCAGAGGGCTTAGGATAAAATAATAACGTTGATGATAATAAGGAATAGCATATTCTGAAGATTTACACTGGGCAGGACACTGCTGAGTGCCTCGCATGTGTTATAGCATTTAATCTTTTAGAAAAATCTGATGAAATATTTATTATCTCCTTTTGCATCTGGGAGGAAAAAAAAAAAAACCACCTCTGATAGGTTAAATAAATTGCCTAGGATCTGATTTGTGGGAGAAAGAAAGTTTGTTTGTTTGATGGGTTTTTTTGTATTTTTAGTAAAGTTGAGTTTATTTTAGGGACACTGTATCCAAGGAGTTACTTAGAAATCATAATTTTAAGAGTTGAGTCTCACTCAGCAGAGTAGGACTGAGTGATTCTGGTGGCAAGGCTGTCTCCGGGCCTTTCCTCAATGTGAGCACTCACTTGGGAGAGCTGCCATCAGCAGGGCGAGAGACTCAGCTAGAAAGTTCTGGGCTCCGCAGGCCTCTGCTGGCAGGAGAAACAGTGCACACTGTCAGTCAGGGAAGCCTGTCCTTGGACAACTGCTCTCTCAGAAGACATGTAACAAGCAGCTGAGGCCCACACTGATGTCAGTTATTGGTCCTAATGGATAAACCAAGTTCTTCCTACTGATCCTATATTATGGTCTGTATAGGGGGAGGGGGGCTCTTTGATTTTTACTTCTTTAGAGAAAAAGATTTCCTTATAATAGGACTTAAATTTAATGAATATTTAGTTTCTTCTGAGATTAAATAACTACCATTCTCTTCGTGCTTACAGTGTTCAAGTTCTATGGTAGATGCATAAGCATATTAGGTCAATGATGCTTTGTAAGACTCTGCCAGATCAATATTAGTATCTCTATTTTGCAAATAAGGAAAACGGCACCCAGAGAGGTTAGTAAACATGCCCTTGTTCACATAGGTGGTAAGTGCTAAAATTCAGTCTGACACCCAGCCCATCATCTGCCCCATGCCAGCAGTTCCTAAAGCATGTTCTGGAGGCACAGAGACGCCTCATAGGCTGCAAACCAATTCCCAAACACAGTTCCTTTCTTCTCTTCTTGTAGGCAAATGGGGCACAATTCTGCAGACTTAGGTTTCTGCTTAAAACTAAGGCTACTTCTTAGTAATCTATTAAGTAAGTTATTAAGGGTTGCCAGAATCTGGTTTTTATAAGCCAACGTTAGAACAGTCATTTGCTATGTGCTGCCAGATGCCACATCCTGGCCTTTCCTTTCTCTACTCTGTTCCTGGGGGTGCTGAGCCCCAAAGGCTGCATTGCCCAGGCTCCCTTCTGAGCTTGGCCAATGGGAGGCCCTGGAGGGAACTGGGAGGGCAGGAGGAAAAGAGAAAACAGGGTATCAGTCTGTCTGCCTCAAGCAGTGTCTCTGCAGCAGCTGCATCTCCTCTGTGGCCCCAGCTTATGGCTCCAGGATGCTCCTACTGGTAATGCCACCTCCTCCCTTGTCCCTCTGGCCCTGGGGTGGTGACAGCTCCCCCACTGCTAGCCTCTGGGATGCCTCAATCATCCTCTCTTTGGCGTCTCAGTGGTTTCATCATCTATATAACCAATTGCCTATATTAAAGTCCCTCTGTTTGAAAGACCTGGAGCTTTTTCTCTTTTATTACCATTCAGTGTGTTGTTGGTGCTGAATCTTCTCATTCTGTATTCTGTGAAGCAGAGCTCACAGATCATGGATGTGCTTATAGTTTTTAGGAGGGATGCTTCATTATCCGTACATCATCAAGGTCATCTTGAGTTGGTCATGGATTTTAATTGTTGTGCTTCTTAATTTTTACCAACAAAGTAAGGTTAGTTCATCATTAGCAATTTACTTTGCTGTAGATTGTTTGGGGAACCTTACTGTACATAATGATTTGATCTTGGCTCAACAGTATTTTTGGCATTTTATTTTTTTGTAATGAAGGCACCTGATTTTGGGAGTACCATTTTAATTATTCTATTCCTCTTCCAAACTTTTTATTACCCAGTTCAGTTCTTTTTCCTTGAAAAGCAGGAAGGAGGGAGGCAAGTCAGCTGTTCTCTCTCTTGTCCTACCTAAGTGGATTGTGGTCAAAATTAAAAATAAAACAAAAACCACATGTGGGCTCAGAAAACACCCAGCTAATTTTGCTAGGCCAGTGCTTATCAAGCTTTGATGTACATAGCAACCACTTGGGAACCTTGCTGAAGTGCAGTTTGATTCAGCCGCTCTCAGGGTGAGAATAGAGGTCTGGGATTGCCATTTCCATCAAGGTTCCGGAAGGTGCCCCCAGTGCTGCTCCGAGGACCATACAGGAAGTAGCGGGATCCACAGACTCTCCTAGACTCTCCCCCATAGTGAGCTCAGTTTGCACAGCGCCTGCTGTGCCAGGGCTGCGGGCCAAGGCGGCCTTGCTTCATCACCAGCAGCCAGGATATGAGCAGTTCTTATGTAGGCAGTTCCTTCATTCTCACAATCGTGTTGTTTTGTCTAATGAGCCAAAAATCAGTCTGGCATTCCTGGGCAAAGCTTTCATGGGGTTATAATTTCAGTGCTGCTCTTGTGATGAGTTATGTGATTCCAGTCTGTCTTCTGATGAGAATGTACCATATTTACAAGTTTATTCATGTCATAAAAATAATTAGCAAACTTCTCATCCAAACAAGTGCCTTGAAGTGATTAGTATTCACAATGTGATAAGTAGGTTGTTTTAGGGAAATGATACAATGATTTTACATTGTCTGCTGATTCCTTGATCCATGGTGCTTTCTATTTGCTTAAACTTTGAAATAAAAGCCGTAATTTGCAATAAGAACACTAACTAGGGGTTTTGGAAGGAAAATAACCGATCAGACGTCAAGGCACTGACCCAAGGATGAGGTCTACAGTCTGTTCCCTGACTTGCTCTAAGTTCAGTCAGTGACACCAGCAAATTACTTGTTTCTATTTTCCTTGTAAAATAGAGAGAATGATGATTTATACCTCCATTACACCAATTATTGGCTTCAATACTACCTGTGGACCAAAGACTACCAAATCCATATTTCTAGTCCAGATTTCTATCCAAGTCTCAGACTAGTATATCCAGTGCCCACCAGGTATTGCCATCTGGGGATGTGGTGGGCACCCCAAATTTAAGTGTCCTAACTCAACTTCCACCTTCCCCCCAAACCCGATCCTCTTCCTATTTTCCCTATCCTTGTCAGTTGTGCGACCATCATTTTACAGATGAACCAACAGTAGTTCCAAGGACTAAAAGTAATCAATTCTAACTATGTTGTGATTGGTGAATTTTGAAGGGTTGCTGTTGATTTTATTATTATTATTATTATTATTATTATTATTTTAATTTTATTTATTTATGGCTGTGTTGGGTCTTCGTTTCTGTGCGAGGGCTTTCTCCAGTTGTGGCAAGCGGGGGCCACTCTTCATCACGGTGCGCGGGCCTCTCACTATCGCGGCCTCTCTTGTGGCGGAGCACAGGCTCCAGACGCGCAGGCTCAGTAATTGTGGCTCACGGGCCCAGTTGCTCCGTGGCATGTGGGATCTTCCCAGACCAGGGCTCGAACCCGTGTCCCCTGCATTGGCAGGCAGATTCTCAACCACTGCGCCACCAGGGAAGCCCTGCTGTTGATTTTTTTTAAAGCCCTAGTGTTGAAAGAAATGATCATGCTTAAGACTGTGAAACTGAACTGCACAGAACTAAGAACCTTTGTGTGAGCATTTTTAGGGATAACTTGGGATCATTTACAAAAATAAGTGAGGGAAATCAAGCAGGGTCCCTCTGGACAGTTCCAAGTTGGAAAGCTTTTTGCCACAAGTCTCATCACCAGGACTTCGGCTCCCCATCCTTCCTAAGGCACCCCTCCTATGTGTTTTCTGAGGCTGAGAAGCAGCAGTTTGGGCATCATTAAAGAAGATGCCTGATATATCTGGAAAAGACGAAAACTCTAATTCAAAAAGATACAGGTACCCCAGTGTTCATAGCAGCACAATAGCCAAGACATGGAAGCAACCTAAATGTCCATCAACAGAGGAATGGATAAAGAAAAAGATGTGGTCCATATATACAATGGAATATTTGCCAGAAAAAAGAACAGAATAATGCCATTTGCAGCAATATGGATGGACCTAGAAATGATCATATTAAGTGAAGTTAAGTCAGACAAAGACAAATATCATATATCACTTATAGGTGGAATCTAAAATATGATACAAATGAACTTATTTACAAAAGAGAAACAGACTCAGAGACATAGAAAACAAACTTATGGTTACCAAAAGGGAAAGGAGTGGGAGGGATATATTAGGAATTTGGGATTAACAGAAACACACTACTATATATAAAACAGATAAAAAAACAAGGACCTACTGTGTCGCACAGGGGACTATTTTCAATATCTTGTAATAAACCATAATGGAAAAGAATCTGAAAAAGAATATATGTGTGTGTGTGTATATATATATCTGAATCTCTTTGCTGTACACCTTAAACTAACACCATGTTGTAAATCAACTATACTTCAATTTTTTTAAAAGCCTAGAAAAAAAATGCCTGAGCCATAAATCAGGGTGGGCTCTGTTTTTCACACATCTGTGGGAATGATCCAGAACCCAATGCCTGTGGGACACAGACTGTCCAGCCATTCTGGAGATGCCTTTGGCTTGGCTTTTGGGTCCATCTTATGACGCATCTGGCACTCGTTGAGAAGATTAGTCCGACAGCACTGTTGGGTATGAGCTTCATCTGTTTTCTCACTCCCCATATCCCTAGCACCGTGCCTGCCACGTAGGGCACTCAATAAATAATGAGGAATGAAAGAATGAATGAATGAACAGATGAAGGAATTCATGTACAGACGCATATTCCACTCTGCCTTCTGTTCCAGCAAGATGCTGACACAGGGCTCCTTCCTTCTCATCTACCCTTGCCTGCAGTTGCATCTGTTCAGGGGGAAGCTGGAGATGTGAGGGTGGGCCGGGGACCCTGCAGCGCTTAGCCAGTCCATCCTGGGTGCTGGCGTTCTCACGGCCCTCTCCCCACACCTCTGCCCCAAGAACTGCATGTTTCCTGTGAGTTTCCTCTGAGCCATGAATTTTAAAATAAGTGAAATAAAAGCAGTAATATCAAATGTAGGTAATCATGACTGAGCCTTCCCTGGGGCTTCCAGAAAAGCTCTCCACATTAACTCTAAGTCAAAACATAATCCAAAATACATCACTTCTTATGGGAAAGCTTTCTAGTCTCCAAATCAGGCTGTAGTTTTGCAGGTCATTCTCCAAGGATTCAGTGTCGTCCTCCCACCTTCCAGCAGCCCAGGCAGTGCCCTGATTCCTCTCTCTGACTTGAGCAAGCCAAGGCATTCTATTTTTGAGGTCATCAAAGTGTTTCTAAATGTCACAGAGTTTTGAAATAACCAGGGACGTAACGGAGAGCTCATCCTATGATGTACTTGAAGCATTGGGATTCTTGATTGCAAATAATAGAAACCCAACTCAAGAAGCCTTAAACAAAAGAGAGAATTTTATTGGCTCATGTAATGGAAGAGTCCAAGGGTTGACCTCAGGCTTGGGTAGATCCAGGTGTTCAAAGTACATCAGCAGGATCCTTTTCCTTCCTGCTGTCAGATCTGCTTTTGTTCAGAAGACCACAAATAACCCCCCAAGTAATGGCAAAGGTGGCCCCAGCAGCCCAGGCTTTCATTCTGCCACCAAGCCAGCCCAGCAGAAAGGGAGTATCTCTTTCCAACAGCAGTAAAAGTCCCACCTCAGACCTTGATTGGCAGGTCTGAGTCATGTGACTACCCCCAAGGCTGCCAGGAGGAGGGGCCAGCCTTTCCAGAAAAACGTAGACTCAGTTGGGAAGGAGGGGGAGTGTCCCAAAAGGCAAAGAAGAATGAGGGGCACAGTAACCACTATCGTCCACCCCTACCCTTGTGGACCTGTCCACCTGCACCGCGGAGCCCTGCAGCAGCACCTTCGCGGAGGTCAGCTGCTCAAAGAGCAGGGTGGTGTGCAGGAGAGGCAGCCTGCAGAATATTTCTCTTCTAGAGTCACAGTCCTTTTGTGCTTTTAGAGCTCTCAAATAAATCATAAGCCTGGAGGTTATGATTTCCAAGGACAGTCTTCTTCTATGTGTCTGCTTCCTTTTCATTTTATTCACTAGTTTGTTGTATTTTTTAGATTCCACTTATAAGTAATATCATACAGTGTTTGTCTTTCTCTCTCTGACTTATTTCACTTAGCATAATGAATATAGTTCATCCGTATTGCTGCAAATGGCAACATTTCATTCTTTTTTATGGCTGAGTACTCATCAATCAACTTTATTTATTTTTGTATTTTCTTTTTTTCTTTTTTTTTTTGGCTGTGTTGGCTCTTCGTTGCAGCATGCAGGCTTCTTTCTAGTTGTGGTGTGCGGGCTCCAGGACCCATGGGCTCTGTAGTTTGCAGCACACAGGCTCTCTCGTTGAGGCACATGAGCTCAGTAGTTGTGGGATGCGCGCGGATTTAGTTGCCCTGGGGCATGTGGGATCTTAGTTCCCCGACCAGGGATGGAACTGGCGTCCCCTGCACTGGAAAGCGGATTCTTTACCACTGGACCACCGGCGAAGTCCCCATCAATCAACTTTAAATTCGACCTCTCAGTCTGTGAGTCCCAGCCCTTCTGCCTGCTTTGTGGGACAACGTTCTGTTACCTTTATGCTGTCACTTATTTAGAATTTTCCAGATATCTAGAAAATCTCTGATTCGCATCTCAGCTCTATAGATTTCTTTCCCTTTGGATATCTTCTCACATTTCACTGGCATCTGGGGAGGAAGAGCAGCTAAATGTGTGCTTGTTCCTCCATTGACTTAAAAGAATTCATATTCATTTTGCTTCTCTGAACTTTTAAAATGAGTATGCATCATTACATTCATAATAAGAAAAATAAAAACCAAAGCTATTCTTAAAATGGGAGGGGTTTAGAAACATGTTCTGGTCAGGCAGAAAAGAGAAGCATCGTGTCAGTGATTTGTACCGAGCATTATAGCACTGACCAGGAAACCACCTTCCCACAGTGCTTCAGGCTGAATGAGAAAGAGGCTGCAGAGTTCTGCCATAGAGCTCAGGGTCTCACTTGTGCTTTTTATCCTCCCAAGCTGAATTAGAAATGGTGTTAGTGCAGTAAGAGTGTCAAATATAAAGCCTGCTATTAAACAGATGTGTCAGCTAGTGGCTTCAAATGGCAAGCATTTATCAGCTTGCTCTTTGGAGGGACTCAGGTGCATGGTTCTTCTGCTGGTCTTACCGAGGGTTACTCATGTGTCTTCAGTCAACCGGCAGTCGGTGGCCTCACTCACCTGTCTAGGGGTTGGCTGGCTATTGGCTGGGGCAAGAGGGGGGATTGGGCCAAGTGTCTCTTGTCATCCCAAAGGCTATCTTGGGCTTGTTCACATGGCGATGGGTTGCAGGGCTTCCACGAACAGCAAGAGAGGAAGCTGCCAGGCTCTGGACTCACACAGCATCACTTCCACCAGTCTCTGTGATCAGAGCAAGTCATAGGCCAGCCCAGATCCAAGGAGTAGAGACCACATCTTGATGGAAGGAGCTGCAAAATATTGTGGCAACTTTTGCAATCCACCATTTCATCATTCTGTCCTTTAATGCTAATTTTCTGTTTTCTAATTCTGTGTTGTCCTCAGGGTTCTGAGGATCCAGTCTCTGGAATGGTTCTACAATAATGTGAAGAGCCGCTTCAAACGCTTTGGCAGCGCCAAGGTCTTGAAGAACCTGTACAGGAAACACCGGCTGGAGAGTGGAGGGTGCTTCGACATCCTAGGTACGCTGGCTGCCTGCCATCTGGGAGTCTTGGGGGGTTGGCAGGATAGAAGAATGCCTGGCTTGGAGGCCCTGTATACTACGGCACACTCACCTGGGACAGAGAAAGTGGCTTAAATAATCTGGTTCTAGTAAGGAGCAGAAATAGAAGGACATATGCCAAAGATTCTAAGTTTTAAGTCCTTTGATTCCAGCATCTCCACTGGGCTGGATATGTTAGCAGCTAGGAGGACCAAAGTGTTTCTGCATATGGTGGACATTTTAATTCCAAATCCCTAGAAATTAAAGATTCTTGACCATCTTTCCCTAATGATTAAAACACTGGAAATTCATCTTTGTTTGGTTGTGTAGACTAGGTCTGCACTCAGAGGATATGCCCCCCACTCCTCTTCCTTCCTACTCCAAAATTCTATTCTTACCAGGCCCAGAGTTTAATGTAATGGGAGAGTTAGAAAAGTCTCAGCTTCCTCCCAGGAAGTTTAAAGGATGAATTCTACCTATGCTGTTAAGACAACCAATGTAATTAGAATGAGAAATTATATTCTTTATTCCTATTGGACCAGCCAGTGGAAAGAAATGGTTGTCAGAATATGAACAGCATGTCCTCCCAGAAAAGGCTGTTTTTTTCTGTGTAGAGGAAGATTTTTTCATCACTTTGCTGACACAGGTAAATGTTTTTTATCCATGAGAAAGAGGGAAGAAAAAAAATCTCATTTGGAGCTTTTTCACCATCATTATTTTACATTGTTGTATTCTCAATAAAGTCTTTGGTTGTGTCTTATCTAAAAATATGCCAGCCACTGAGACAAGGGGGAGATAGGATGGAAGCATTAAACATGGAGACTCATTAGGGCCTTTTGTGTTAGTCGTTAGAATCTCTGTCTTTCGAACCACTCAGGAAGCCTGTAGCTAAGAGAGCAGGGCTGAAGGTCTCCACATATTATTTTTATCTTCTCTTTGCTGATTTTTCTAAAAATGTTTCTCTAGGAACAAAGACAAAAAAGAAATAAAGCTTAAAAGTAATCATGTTAACAGTAGGTTTTCAACCCAAAGAGATACCTCAAGAAAGTTCCAGAATAGAATTGTCTCATCATTTGCATCCCATACTTTCTTTCTTGTTCATCCTTGCGTCTGCTTCAGGTACCGCTTTACACGTCACCACATTCACATCTCATAGGTGTTCTCTCCTGCTTCATGCAAAGTGAGGGGGAGAAGCAAACTCATTTGGAGAATCCTATGAACAGCACAACTCTGGTCTCTTTCTGTTTCTCCCTCGGGTCCCACAGGTGGAGCAAAGGAACATGAATTACAAGTGGGCTGGCAAAAGGCTCTGAAATGTTCAAGTGTCATTTTCTTGGGAATAACGAATCATTTGCTGGGAATAACGCTGCCACTATTGAAGCAGATTTAGGTCCCAGGCCCTCTGTGATTCACCATGTCTCTCATCTGGGCCTCAATCACAGCACTTATCACATTGCATCCAGGTGATGGTTTACAAGGCTCCTCTCCTGCTGGACCAGGCAGAAGCAATAGCTTCTTCATCTCTGTGTTCCCAAAGTGTGGCCCAGTGGCTGGCACCTCTTTGGTCCTCAATATTACACAATTCAGTCTTAAAAGCACTTTGTGGGTACCAAGACACTTCATAGAAGTACTAGAATCAGTTGCTTTAACATGATTTGTATCGCATTTTAAACTAAGATTTCCTTTTGAGCAACATGAAGACAAGCAGGCAGGAGACAATTTATGAGATGGTACTCAAATCTGTAAAGTCGTGATCATAAAACAGTGAGAGCGATTCTACATACCACCTAGAAAATTGAGTTACACCTCAAGTATGGAGAAATCTCCCGTGCGTAAGTAGTGTCCTGGTTATGTTAGATGACCGCGGAGACATCAGCATTAGCTTCTACCTACCAACCAGCACCTTGGTATGGTTGTCATCTGCCATCCTCAAGCCCGACTACATGTTAGAATCACCTCATGAGCTTTGAAAAAGTGCCAGAATCATCTTCCACCCCCAGTCAATTACTTCCGAATTTCTGGAGATGGCCCCGGAACAGATATTTTTTAAAGCTCTCTGGGTTATTTTAAGACACAGCCAAGACTGAGAACCTCAGCTAGAACTTCACTATAATTCGTATGGCAGAGTTCTGCATAAGATGGTTCCATCGTCAACTACATCTGAGGGTACTTAGTTTCAGAATTTTGATTGTCAGAACATAATCTACAGGGTGCAAGACCTGTGCTCTGCTCCAGGACTCTCAGTATAAAACTCCTTTTATCTACGAAACATCTCCACTGCATGCACCAGTGTAGTTTGCCATAAAAAAACACTCAGTCCATTGAAAATTCACTGAGTTCACAGAATCTTACGGGTTACCCATCACATGTACCCATTGCACGGCCATCAGTCCCAAGCTCACTTACTCCTCCTGCAGCCCATATCAGGTGACCAGATTAGGCATAACTGGAGACCCATTCATTTTGTCAGATAAATCTAAGACTTATTCATTCCTTCAGTAAACATTTATTGAATGCCTGGTTTAAGACCTGGGAGTGACAAGATGGGCAAGACCCTGCCATCTCAGAGCCAACGGTGCGCTGAAGTCAGAGAAATAAGTAAATAGATTTATAAAAAAACATAATGTCCAATGCTCTTGTGGTTTATCTGATAGATTCAGTGTGACATTTTTAACAGTTATTCTAAAAAGAAGCACTACATGAAAAGATGAAAGTAGCCCTTATTAATATACTTAACCCCTAGACAATTTGGTAAATAATACATACACTTATTTAGTATTGGATAACTAAAATGGGGAAAATAAATCTTGCTTTTATTTATTAACGTGATATATCTATTTTTGACACAATTCTTGGAAAGGTCTATGATATCCTTCATGTGGGATTTGACTAACAACATGGTCTTTTAAAAACATTGAGTCGCCTGAAATTGGAGGTTCCTCCAGCTCATGGAAGCTCTGACTTGATGTCTGGCTGCTGTGTCAGTGCTTTCCAAAACAGTTCAGTTGTTTTCTGCCCTTGGAAAAATCCCATCATCCTAAATGACACAGAAGTTCCCACCTATGAATTTAAAGGGACACAGGGAGAGTTGTTGTACTAGAAGATTTATAATCATGGAAAACCAGAGCCTGCCCTGGTCAGCGCAGTTCTCCCAAAGATGTTTTCAGATCTTCTCCTGCCCCATCACGCTCCCCACCACCCTCCCCCTTGTCTCAGGAGACGGCCTCACCGCCTCCTTCGCAGGGCTGACCGTGTACACCTCCGCACCTGATCCGTGTCACCTTCCACGTAGGTCTCAAGTTCACGCAGCCCTTCTGTCTTGCCTTTCAGCCTCTCTCTTAACTGGTTCCTTCCTATTGATTTGTAAACATGCCCAGTCTCCCCCATTTCCTAAGCCTTCCTGGACTGCAGATTTTTCCGCCACTTCTGCCCTGCCAGCCATGCTCCTTCCCATCACAGGGACACTCCAGAGGGGGGGCCACACTCTCAGCTTCCTCTCTAGACACCCACCCTCTCCCTCTTCCAAGCTGTCCTCCACACAGCAGCCGGCGTGCACCTTTAGGTGTGTTTAGAAACACACACCTAACCAGATCACCCCTGTGGAGACTTTACTGGCTTCAAGTGGCTTCATGGTGGGACAAAGATCAGAACACTGATGTGGCCACCATGACCTGTGCGGTCTGCCACCAGCCCATCTCACCCCAGGCTCCCTCTCCTCTCACAGCCCAGCCATGCGGCCTCTGTTTTAGCTCTTCAGATGCACCCTGCTGTCCCCACTGCCTGTGCCTGTGCAAGCTGTTTGCTCTGCCCTGGATTCCCTCCCACCCCCACACCCCTTTGGCTGGTTACTTACTCTCTAGGTCAGTCTTCCCTGCTGAACACTTGCCCTATTCTATGAACCACCCAGTCACAGCACTCAACATATCTATAGTTTTATATTTATTTATATAAATGTTTGGTTAATGAATTCTCACCCACTAGACTATCAAGGTTGTCAGGGCAGCAAGGATTTCTGGCTTTGCTCACCAGTACACCCTAATGCTCAGCCCAGGGCCAGGCATCTACTAGGTGCCCATGAAATATCTGCTGGATGAATGAATGGCTGCCAGATGCAGCCAAGCCAAAGTGAAATATTTGCACTTAGATGTATAGCCTGGGAACTGAGGCAATGACTTATCTTAAAGCCTTATTTTATAAGTGAGGAAATGGAGACCCAAGAAGGTAAAGTCACTTCATTATGGTCACAGAGCTGGAATAAGTGACTATGGGTCTTTTGAAAGGCTGGTCAAAAAACACAAACACAGACAATGGTATATGGTCAGACTGAGTCCCCGTGGCAGGCCGCACACTAATGACCTATTTCATAAAGGTAGCAGCCTGCTGACCCCACTGTAGATGCCTACGGCAGTTACCCTAAGAGTTCCCACACCGGAGCCCCGTGCAGCCCATCCAAGGAAGCACGGGCTGTATTATGTGTATCAAAGGTCTACTGCTTAGTTTGACTTGACATCAATAGCATTTCCCCCTTTTGAGCTAAGAGCTGTAGACCCATATTTATTTTCTTGGTTCTATCAGTGTTTTCCACCAGCATCCAATTCAAGAATTTTTCTGAGCCCCCTGCTGTCTCAGTGCTATCTTGGGTACTGGGGATACAATAGAGTAATTTAAAAAGGAAAGAGACATCATCCACACCTCCACACCTTCAAAGATCTCTTTTGATGAATTAATATGTGAACACAAATGGTAAATCCCCAACTTAAAAAAGGTTTAGCCAACTGCTCTTCCCAGCCTGGAACCAAGATAAGGGTGTGTGTTCAACTGAGAGAAGACCAGAAAAGAGGCAGTGGGCCTTAAAAGATCAAATGCCATGGCTTACCTTGTTTTGCTCTGGGTTTGTTTCCACTAACTGTTAATGACAGTTTACTCACTGGCTAAAGGCCACTGTTTAGATTGATGCCATGGACAGCAGCTAAAGACCAGGCATGCAGTGTCTCATCACCCATCATGAGCAGAGTTCTATCATTATCACAGTTTTTCTAGTAAGGAAGCCAAGTGTCCGAGAGGTTAAGTAACTTGATCAAGGTCACACAACTAGTCATTTGCAGGTCCAGGAAATGAGCTCATATCTCTGACTTCATTCTATTATTCCATGTTTGATTCCATATTGCCTCCAAGGAAGGCTCTGGAAGAAAGTTGGGGGTGGAAGCGTTGCTACACAAGGAATTAGTATGAGAAAGAAAAATGTGACTGGTCAAAATTGGTAGCATTACTGTAGAACCCAGTGATTCCCTAAACCTATTTGCAAGGCTAACAATCAAAGTGGGTAATGGTGGTCTGCCAACTCAGTGACACAGTGCACCGGGCTCACTGAAGACCTTGGATAATCTTATATCTCCTCTGTCTCCTCCTCTCTCTCTCTCTCTCTCTCTCTCTCTCTAACTCTCTTTCAGGAGGAAGCTTTTTTGAGGCAAACCTGGAGAATGAAGGAAGTATTTCAGGCAGTGACTCAACATTTTATAGGCAGTCAGAAGGTAAGTCTGCTTAAGGGTTTACACCTAATGGGAGGTTAGAGCACTACAAACACCTTCAGACCGTCAGGGTCCCCCATGGCACTGGAACCACTGATGCAACTCTGTTATTGTGTGTGAGAGTCTCCCTGGGTCTTCTTTTATTGCCATTTGTGTGAATCCATCATCAAAATAGGTGAATATATCTAAGGTGTAGCCTAGAGAAGTACATTCCCTACCAACCACTAGATACTTACAATCAACTAGTGTGTGTTTTTCTGGAGTTGGAATATGACAATCAACACACTCACTTGTGCAATTAATGTTAAAATATTCTTATAAAGAATGTACCATTTACTGATCAACTTTTACTTTTTTATACCAGTACAGTCATCCCCTTAGAGCAAAGGTTAAAAGCAAAACAAACTTCTTCCAATTCCAAATAAAACCTCCTCCAACAGTCCGGCTTCTTCTCCAACGTACTGGGTGTTGGGAACAGGTGCCTCCTAGTCCCCCTGGCCCTGTGGCCCCCCACAGTGCTTCTGCACTCTCTCTGTTCTCTCCTTGGGCACCTTCTCATGAAGGTCTCATCCTCTATCATCCTTGCTGCCTGAGACTTCTCCCTGGGAGAAGTCACATGGCTTTGGTGCACCTCTGTCTGAATGCCTAGCCCTTACTTCAGCCCAGGGTTCTAGACTCGGTGTTCTGATGCTTGGTCACCAAGACCTGCAGCCCCTCCAGGGATCTTAACTTCAGCATATCCCAGTCAAGCTCCTCAGCCACTTAAGTCCACCAGCAAGACTTACCTTTTCCTCAATCCCCTCCCCACTTCCACCCAGTCACCTAAGTTCCTATGGGTTCTATTTGCAATCCCATCCTTTTCTTTCTGTTCCAAGGTCTATGGCCTGAGCGCCTCCCTGCCCTCAACTCTCCTGTATTAATATTAATTTCAGTAACCATCTATATCAGCCAGGGTTCTCCAGAGTAACAGAACCAATAGGGTATGTACACATAACACACACACACACAAAAAGAGGTTCGTTTCAAGGACTCGGCTCACACAACTGCAGGGCCTGGCAAGCCCATAGAATAGGTCAGCTGACTAGAAACTCTAGTAGGAGTTGATACTTAAGTCTTGAGGCAGAATTTCTTCTCTGGGAAACCTCTGTTTTTGCTCTTAAGGCCTTTCAACTGATTGGATGAGACCTACTCACATTTTCAAGGGTTATCTCCTTTACTTAAAGTCAACTATGGTAACCATAATGTGGACCACACCTACAAAACACCTTCATAGCAACACCTGGGTTAGTGTTTGATTAAACAGCTGGGTGCTATAGCTTCACCAAGTTGACACATAAAACTAACAGTCCCCCCCACCTGACTGGTCCTCTGAACTTCGGTCACTCTGCCTCTGCCTTCTTATCTTCCCTCCGCACCCCACCAGTTTTTATCTCTGAAACACCCACTCAAGCCTTCACTTTCAACCCAAACATCTTAGTGTTCCACTCCACCTCATGCCAAAATCACAGACGTGGCCTCCAGCCTTTTTGACGGCTCTAGGCTCTTCCTCTCCAGGGCTCTGTGGAAGCTGGTGACTATCCCCATCATAGGATCTCCAGCACGCCTCTTAGCAGTTACCTACGCACCTGATCACCCAATAGCTAGGAAAGCACACGAGGGCATGGGCTCAGCTCGCGTCTGTCGAGGCATCACTGGGACCCTCAGAGAGCCTAGTGCTGGGGAGGTCTGGTGCACTTTGAATCAACAAGAATTTGTGGGGCGCCACTTCTATGAAGAATACATTGATTCTCAGAGGCAAAGAATATACAAACCAATTTTCACTGCAAAGTAAAGGAGCTGTTACAGTGGAGGATTACTGGACTGAATGTCAATATTATGACATAGTATGAGTGTGTTTTGTGTTTGGTAATTGCAAACATTGTTGCTTTTGTTGTGGTCATCCATATACAATGCTTGGTGTCAGTCTATTTATCTCTTGTAAAAATAAAATACAGTGTGTGTGTGTGAAAAAAAAAAAAAGAATACATTGATTGGTATCTTGAAGAAGAGAGATGGGAGATACAGTGTCTGTCTCCAGGGAGCACTGAGTGTGGTGACAACTTAAATTTTATAGACTCTTCTGATAGAAACACTGGGGAAATTATGTGTTCACTCAGCCACCTGAGGGGTGTCGAGCCCTGAGCTGGGTTGCCCCTGTGTGTCTCTGTCAGGACTGTCACAGCCAGCCTGTGATGTCCTCGTCAGCTGCCTGGCTAGATGGCTTTGACTTTAATTGGGTTGGTTTGGGAGATTTTGTTATGTTTGCCAAATGCCACTTTCTGTCCACATGTGCGTCTTTAGGAGCCTAAGAAGCGTGAATTAAGTATTTCAATTAAGGGATTGATTAATTAATGAATTGATATATTTACACCTTGTCTCATTCTACAAAGAATCTGAGGCAGCTTTCAGGAGATATGCATGTGTTAAAAAATGCATGACTAGGAGATTATAAATGGAAACAGGAGGTTGAAATCGGGGAAAAGGAGACATAGGCAAGCAGCCCCTGCAGACCTCTGTTCTTGTGCCTGATGTGAGTCGGGCTTCTGGGGTGAACTGAGAGGAATGATAGAAATTCTCACTTCCAAGTAAGAAGCAAAAAATCTAGTACCTCCAGGAAGCAAAACTCTTCCAAGTATTTGACTTCAAAAAGAATTTTGTCACCTGCAGAAGTCCTTTGACTTGGGAAAACTTCCGTTTGTCACCATATGCAAAAAATATGTTCCCTAAATATATGATAGCATTATTTTTAAAAATCATGTTAGCTTGTGTTTATCTCATTTTCGTGGTTAAAATCACGGGATTTGGAGACAGAGAGCCCTGAATTCAAATCTCAGCTCTCTGTCTCACTGCGCAACGTTGGGTGAGTTATTTGACCTCTCTGTGCTTCAGTTCTCTCACCTATAAAACGGTGCCTACTCAGTGAGTTGTTGGAAGGATCCACTGTGATCATGTATGAGACACTCGGTCTGCGGCCCAGCACGTGGTTGAGCTCGGCAAGATCGGCCAATGTTATCGATAGTATGGGTTTAGAGTCTAAAAAATTCTTCCATGGATTTTGTGTTTGCATTAAACCATGAGCACAGCCCTTAGGAGATTTCACAATTTTCCTCCCTATCATTATAATGATACATTACGTGCACAAAATAAAACATAATCTTTATCTGAGAAAGTAGGTGAAGAACCGTTATTTCCTTATATTAAGTCCTTTTGTCCAGTCGTCTTTAAGCCACTTTGTATGTTTTGGAGCTTGTCCTTGCCTTTCAGAAAGCGGTCTATGTTCTGTTTCCTGTCTAGGACATAGCATGATGGACACATTGGCTGTCGCCCTACGGGTGGCTGAAGAGGCCATCGAAGAAGCGATCTCCAAAGCAGAAGCCTATGGGGACAGCCTGGTATGCCCCCCGTCGCCCCGTCACAACGTCTGTCTGGGAGGAGGTGTGGGTGGGGTCCTGGCTGCCAAGAGAAAGTGCAGGTTGTGGGGAAACCGTCATCATGATAGCCGTCCTTGACTAGAGCCTATCCTCCCCCTGCATTTGTGGTCAGGACTCCTGAGAAAGCGATTGCCAAGTCTCCCAAACACACCCACAGCTCACGACATTCTCTTCCTCCCTCTGCAGGACAAGCAGAATGAGGCCAGTTACCTGCGGGACCACAGGGAGGAGCTGACTGAGGAACTGGCCACGACCATCCTGCAGAAGGTAGGTGGGCCCTAGCGTCCAGATGGCTGCAATTTACCACCCTGGCCTGGACCAGGGCCTTTGGTGAGCAGAAGAGCCGCCATAGGCGCCTTTGTTGTCTTGGGCACCATTTCTTCTGTTCCTCTCACTTTCTCCATTGTACTCTGGGGCTAATGCAGAGGGGTTGAATTGCACTGCAAAAACTAAGCTGTGTGAACGTGGTTGCCTTTAGGGATTGAGCTGGTGGGTGAGGAGCCAGGAACCCAGCCCAGAGACCTTCGTACAAATGGACTCATTAAATCCAAGTGGCCATGCCCAAACTAGCAAGCGGTGCAAACAAGTTGAAGCCTTCCCTCGTGATGCTTGGTATCTGCCACCTCCTTAGGGCTTTCAGACACTTCCTAAAGTCAGGATGTACGGCCAGAGACTCTGGGTTTGCGATCCACTTCCACTATTTATGAGCTGTGTGTCCTTAACCGATAACCCCTGAGCCTCATTCATCATCTGTAAAATGGGGAGAGTTATAGTACGTAGCTCTTAGAATTATTTTGAGAATTAAATGAGGTAAAGCATATATGGTGCCAAGCACAGAGACTGGCACACAGTAGGCACTTAATAAATAGAAGCTGTCAGCATTGTAAAAGGACTACTTGTAAACTGTAAAGTGACGTAGAATGTTCAAGGCTTTAGTTGTGCTGTTTTATCATAAGACAGACCTGAAATCAGATGGTGTTCTGTTGAAACTAAACTCTTTTTTTTTTTTTAAGATTTTTTTGATGTGGACCATTTTTTTTAAAGTCTTTTTTGAATTTGTTACAATATTGCTTCTGTTTTATGTTTTGGTTTTTTGGCCGCGAGGCATGTGGGATCTTAGCTCCCCAACCAGGGATTGAACCTGCACCCCCTGCACCGGAAGGCAAAGTCTTAACCACTGGACCGCCAGGGAAGACCCTGAAACTAAGCTCTTACATGGCTAAACATTTCCCAGAGATGGTCCCAGTTACCCCACATAGCACTGGAGCCCTCTCCAATAATGTGTCCCCTTTGTCACCCGCCTCCTCCCCAGATCATAAGAAAACAGAAGAGCAAAAGTGAGCAGCACGTGGAAGAGGAGCCGGAGTGGCCACAGCCCCAGAGCTGCCGTGCGAAGGCAGCTGACGAGGGGACCACAGCCTCCCCGGGAGGCCACCGAGCTTCCACCACCTCCTGGGTGAGTCCCCACGCCATGCCGGCCCACCCCCTACAGGTGCCCTGCATGTGTGCAGGTCAGAGCCGTTCTCCCCACAGAAATGGGGACACCACGCTTAACATCTATAGTTAGCACATGTGCCTGCCAGACAGCCTGAGGTTCCTGAAGGGCAGGGAGAGATGCAGAGAGCGCTGAGTGAGGGCCAGGAGGCCTGGGCTCTTACACACATGGAGGTGGCTTTTTACACAGAGACCAATCTAGGAAAAATAACGATGTCAATAGGCTTTTGAAAATTAATCCTGAAAAGAGTTGTACTGAGTCCCATGGAAAAAATGGCTTTCTGAAGGCCAGGTGTGCTCTTACAACTTGAGCACTTGCTTTACTGAAACTGAGAAATGCCGAGAGAATTGCCACTGCCTTCTGAGGTCACATATGGACGTGGGCGGGAAGTCGGGGGTGTGAGTAGACCTTTTTGTTCGTCATCCCCAACCACAAAGCACAGTGTCCTTCCTGTGCCCCGAGGGTCTGGGCCTGCCACGTCTGCGGTAGAGTCACCAAGCCCGTAATCCTTTGGTATGTGTTTAAGCAGCCCCGGCAAGAACGTGTGGAAAATGGGATAGAGGCTGGGCCCTCGGTGTGGAAATTCAGCAAGAAAGAGCAGGACTGGCCAGCAGGGCTGGTGTTCTATCAGCTGCAGGTGCCCACAGTCATAGCACAGGGCAAGGGACAGGGCAACACACAGGTGCAATTTATAACTGGAAAGGCAGAATAAAAAAGAATGAAATAATGCCATCTGCAGCAATGCGGATGGACCTAGAGATTATCATACTAAGTGAAGCACAGGGAACTATATTCAATATCTTATAATAACCTATAATGGAAACAATCTGAAAAACTACATATATGTAAGTGACTCACTTTGCTGTACAACTGAAAATAATACAGTATTGTAAATCAACTATATTTCAATTAAAAAAAAAAACTGGAAAGGAAGACATGGGAAAAGCACCCCATCACACGTTATTTCTTTTACTCTCCACCAAAAGGTGGGGACAGGTATTACTGGGCCCATTTTATAGGTAAAGAAACTATAGTTTTAGCATAACTTGCCTAAGCTCCCACAGCTAGTGATCAGGGGGGTCGGGAGTTGAATACCTTTTTCCTGTTCCAAAGCTTTTGATCTAGCTTCCTCCTCTAAAACGTGAGACCAATGGACTCGATCCCTAAGGTCCCTTTCATCCCAGAGGTTCTAGGTCTGCACTGTCCAATATGGTGACCACAAGACACAAGTGACAATTTAATTAAAGTTAAATTTAAAATCCAGTTCTTCAGTCACACTGGTCGGCCACATTTCAAGTCCTCAACAGCCCCTGGGACTGGCGGCTACTTTATTGGGCAGTGCAGATACAGAACATTTCCAGCCTCCCTGAAAAGTTTTCTTACACAGCTCTGGTCTACGGAGCTAGATAAAGACGGTGCGAGAAGCAGAGGGCATAAAAGCAGAAATGCTTCTGGAGGCTGGCCAGAGCCTGGACGTGAACCAGCAGGCCAAGCCTCGGTTCTTGGGGACTTCGAGGAAGGTGGCTTTCCCACCTTTCCACGAGCCGTTCTCGCCCCAGACGCTCATCTTCCTCATCTGCCTGAGCCCCACTCCAGGGGCGCTGACTCACGGGGTCTGGGGCGGAGCTGGGCATCAGTACGTTGACCCAAAGCTGGCGGGGGATGCCGGGAAGGCTGCAGGCTTAAGGACGGCCTCTTCGTGATATCTTCAGGAGGGCACCTTGACCTACAGACCCTGGATGGCCCTAAACCAGTGGTCTCCTGGCAGTGCTTCCTCCTTTATCCTCAGTTCTCCGAGGACACGAATACCCTGGCTCCAGGGGTA
Source organism: Balaenoptera physalus (assembly GCF_965194825.1). Classification (NCBI taxonomy): domain Eukaryota; kingdom Metazoa; phylum Chordata; class Mammalia; order Artiodactyla; family Balaenopteridae; genus Balaenoptera; species Balaenoptera physalus. The sequence goes on along the minus strand of NC_138896.1, from coordinate 66,662,828 downwards.
ACTATGCAGAATCCCATAACACTGCAGGCCTCCCTCCTTGGGCTGAACTGCAAAACCCAAACTTAATCCATCCCCACGCTGACAGGATTTCTCATCTATTCTCTTGAAAGAAAGTTCAGTGTGATTGTCCTCTTTTTAATTTCCTCCTTTATTGTGTGGTTCTCTGCCAGTAGGGGGGTCAGTGCAATCTAGCTTTCAAAGCCTTAAGAAAGCTAGAATGCAATATCCTGAAAGGCACCAGTGCAGGGGTTATAATTCATTTAGTGCCTATCTCTTTGGGCGCGTGTATATAAAAAGTCGTCTCTGTATAAATACGGTGATCCTATTGATAATAATGATGACAGCAGAGGCTGGGCATACGCTATGCCCGGGGACTAAGGTGCATCTCTGTCTGACTCTGTCTCTTCTCTATCCTTCCCTGTTTTCCTCAGCCTTTTCCCTTTGTGCTTTTGTCATTTTCCTCCCTCACATTTGCTCACTCCTTTAAATGACTATAGGGCAGACCTAAAGTATTTTTCATTATTGTTATAATTATTGGATTGAATTTAATGACTATGCCCGACCCTAAAAATACAAAGCAAAGCTATGTCTCAGTTGTTATTCATATGAACACTGTTATCGATCCCTTTGCCCATAAACCCTTGATACTAAAAACATTCTCTCCCTGTTTTATGATGTGGGCTCCTTGAGAGCAAAAACTTATTTTGAAGCCATGACTGGTCCCCAGGGAGCCTGCCCTGGTGGCAGTGATGATAATCATTGCAGTCATAGCAACAATATACCATTCCAAGAAATACAGGTAGAACAGGACGCTGCTGCCCACACAGGGGACCAGCGGCTGCAGAGGAAGCTTTAACAAAGGTAACTGATGATCACACTGCAAGTTTTGCCTAAAGCTTCAGAACCAGCTGGTTTGGATGGCAGGTCCTGCTGGGTTGGAGCATGCTAGCCAGGAGTGCCTTGTCCCCAGGCTTTCAGCAAAGGGTGTCAGGCACAGCAGCAAGAGGGCATGGAAGAGCATCACCTCGGAGCCAGACAGACCCAAGGTCAAGCCCTGCCTCCGCCCTGCGCCAACCTTGTGCTTGGGCAAGTTATTCCAGGCTGCCGCAACTCACTCATGTGCACCCAATTGGACTGAGTGAGGGGATGGAGGTCTTGCCCTGGCTCAGTGGCAGAGCTTAATAAATGCTATTATTTTGACTGATATTTACTGAGTGCATTCTGTGTGCTAGACATGGCACTGATTCCTTTCTGTGAGGAAACTGAAGCTTAGAACAGATCCTCCCAAGATCCCACACAGCAAGAGGAGGAGCTGGCGTGGACCCTACCCAACACACTACCCATTCATGCCCAAAGAGTTATGAGGCGGGGCCTGTTTGAACTTCTCAGTCCATCTTTGCAAGGCTTTGCTGGCATGCTAACATTCCTGAACCCATGGACTCCACCCTCCATGCCCAGCCCCGCAGCATACACACACAGACACTGTAACTCAGGCCCGCCTGACCTGACATCACCAGCCCTGTTTCTTCCATGGACCCTAGGGTGGGTAAGAAGAAGAAAAACAAAAGCTGTGGGTGGGAACGAAAGGGTGGGCACAGAGGGCCCAGCCAGGGAAACAAGGCAAATAAATTAATCAAGTAATCCCATCACTTCCCGAGAGCCACAGAGTTTGAACCAACTGACAAGTAAAAGTGTCGTGGTTGCGCCATCTTCTGGGAAATATGTTTACTGCAATGAGTTTGTGGCAAAACTGGGTCTAGGGTCTGGGGCTTTTCCACCCTGGCTGGAGACAGCAGGCCAGCAGTGTCCTGAGATGCGCTGGAGTCAGCTCTTTGGGGATTCTTGTGATTGTCAGGGTATAGCTGTTTTTCCTAGTGTGAAACAATGGCTTGCCTGAAATAGATTACAAAAGCCTGGCATCCTCAACTCCTGAAAAACATAGATCCCATCTTCCCTGCTGGGACCACAGAAGGACTTTTCATTGCTTGATCTTGGCTTTTGTAGGTGAGGGAGCATTTTTGTCCTATAGAAATGGAGCCCAGCCACCTCCTACAGCCACAAAATATTGTTTGAGCCACTGCAAAATGAAATACTATCATTTCCTCTCTTTCAAACATGTATTCAGTGATTTACAGTGAGAAGTGTGAAGATAGAAAAATAAAGACCAGGGTATAGAAAACAGCTCAGGTGAGGCTGCAGTAATACTGCACCTGGCAATAGGCCATCAGCTCCTTAGGGCCACACCTGTGTCTTACATCCTACAAATTCAGTCACAAACATGGGACTGAGGGTCACACCCAAAAGACCATCCCTGTCTTCAAGGAGCTCACAGTCTGTGGAGGAGTCGATATGTTGGAATAGGACTGTAGGAGAGACAGGAAGAGCCATGCGATCACACAGAAGGGGGGTCTTCTTGCCAGTCCAAGGTGGGAGGCGTGTCAAGGGTATGTTCCCCTGAATACATGGGGGTTTGCCATGGAAGGATTTTTTTTCTTCATTTTTAACAACTTCACTTGCCAACAGACTGTCACCCTTAATCTCTGCCTCTGTGATAGCTGCTCATCATCTGTCAAGGATTTCACAAAATTATAGATGGTCCCCTGAATACCCAACCCCAAGAAAACCTTGGTTGTTGTGAAGTATCAGAGCTGTTCAGGGCGCTAGAGACAGGGTCAGTGCTTGCTGTGCCCTCGGAATGATGGAACTGGTACCCAACTGAGAGCCACTTGACGAGCGTGTTAGCTTTTCTCTCCTCCAAGTAAGACCTTGCCCTCCATGACATAAATGAGGATGAGAGTGGGCTTCTTCTTTGTTTCTCTTGATCCCCAGTGTCATCCAAGAAGTTAGTAAGATCATCATCATCATCATCATCAGGCACTTCTGAAAACCTATCCTGTAGCCCACCCCAAATCACATTCACTCCACAGTAAACATTCATTGATTTCTAGTTCCTTACCAGTTACTGTGCCAGGGGCTGGGGATGTCACCCTTAGCAGTCCATTAACCTCCCTCAGTTGCTTGCACCAGGCAAAAAACCAGATGTTGCAATAGAGTGTCGTATAACACAGCAAGAATAGAAGCAGCCAGGACCCTCAGCCCAGCATAAGGAAGGGGGTTTCCCACAGACCGTGGCCTGTTTGAACTGAATGCACACTGAATCTCATCTAATCGATAAGAGGGGGAGAGCTCCGCCACACCTGTGACTGTGCATCGAACGGCAGGTCTGGAGACCCGTCATACTCTCTTCTGTAATCAAAGGGGTGGGAGGCAGTTTGTGACCCTTGGTACACAGCTTAAAGCGTTCCGTAGTTGTTATGCAAACCCATCTTCCTCCTGGATCGGCCTCAAGGTCTTGTGAGGGGAAATAGAAGAGGTTTCCTATGACTCTTTCTGGACCAGAGCTGGCTGTACCACCCTCTCCAACAAAGTGTGCCAGACGCCCTATGTCTGAGGGCTGCTGGGCCCTGGCCTAGCCTGCGATGACGGTGATGCTGGGCCTCGATCCTCAGTCCTCTCTGAGTCTTTTCTCAGACTGGTTAACCATCCTTTGGGGCAAGGCTACAGAGTGCATTGTCCTCTCCCAAAACCCTGGTCATCATGCTCAATTTTCTCACCTATATATCCTGGATCCGGTGTTTGCTATTCTCCTTTGTTATTCTCAAACACCTTTTTAAAGCTCATACTTATTATGCAATTACTGTGTGCAGAGCAAGATTAGGTTTCTGCTTCTCAACAAATTGAGTCACTCAGCCAAGGTGTTGTAGCAGAGGTGGTCTTGGAGCCCAGATACAGCTGAGTCCTGAGTCCAGCCTCAGCCACCCGAGGGCCCTGCCCACAGCTCTCCAAACATGCTCCCCTCTTGTCTCCTACTCTCAGGACCTGTGGCGGGAGAGGAAGAAAGTTACCAAGATGAGCCAGTTCCTCGCGGGAGAGAAGGCAGCAGGGCTGTTGTTGTTGAGGTTGGCCAGCTGGTGGCGCCAAACTGCCTGGGGCCTGAGTCAGAGATGGGTACTTCGCTTCCTATCTCAGAGACGCTTTCGTTCCTGTTTCACCCATATAGAAAGATCAAAGTAAATCACCAATAGAAGGGAATTCTTTCATTAAATGACAATGGAAAAAATTGGTCTCTTTCTGTTTGATGAAATTCCCTACACAGAACATTTGAGCTTCAGATTCGCAGTATAACATTTGTAACATATAGAAATGATACAGCTCAAACATGTTTCTTGTCAGTCATTTGAAATCCCTTTTCTACCACTTGCCCTTAGGTTAGAGTTTATTTTCCTTTTTTTAACTAAATGGGAATGTGTTGCAAAGGCTCTGGGCTTGTGGACTGATCATCCTTGGTTCACTTGTCTATTACAGCACTTAGATTGTGCTATAACTTTCTACTTACACTGCTGAAATGCTCAGGTTTGGAGGTCTTTGAAGGGAAGATGCTCTCATTTTCATCACACACAGTTGGCCCTAAGAAATCTTGGCCGAGAGAATGGCTGGGTAAACAGGAGCCATGTGAGAACCTGCTCTGTCGGATTCCACCACAACTCTGATGCTTTCTGGCAGGCCTGCGTGCTTGCAATGGAATAAACAGGAACCATGTGTGCCATTATATGGCATGATGCACTGATCTGCAACTTCTAAACCTCAACACGAGAAAAGCCATTACCATCAGCTGTGTCTTCTCCATGCGGTGGGACGCCTGCGGATCTGAAGGCACTCCTCCTGGGGACTGTGCCTTACAAGGTCACCCCTTCCCCTCTTTTCTTTCCACAGCGGTCACAGTCTGTGTTCTCACTCAGCAGAGAAGATGCCCTGAGGACCTCTTCGCTGGAGGTTGCATCGAGGCAGCTGAGGGAGGAGGAGGCGTGGCCCAGCTGGAAGAGCGTGGACTGGCTGGATGAGACAAGTAACTGTTCTAAGCAGCATGTGCTTGGTCTGTGGGTCTCAAAAATGCTGTTGGGAGGCTTCTCGGCTGTCGTGTGGTTGCTCAGCCCTTCCTACCATCAGTCTGAGTGGGGATGTGTCCATTTGGGACAGCTGGGCCACCAAGTCATGAGGTCTCTCGCACAGCACACAATATATAATGTGGACATGTTTCCCACATGGGCAGTTTTCCTTCTGAGACCCGTGAGACAGTGGGCAAGTGTGTTCAGATCACTTGGCTACACAGCCCCCCTTCAGCTACGTGTTCTATGTGGACTAGGAGAAGGTGTCTTATTATATGTAGGCCAGGAACACCAATCCAACCTAGCAGGCATTCACTTCAGTATCCAAGATACCACAGCTAATGTGGTCCTCAGACATTTGCAGGGCTTTTCAACTACTCATGGTAATAAGTGTCTCCACACCATAAAAGTAAACAAATAACAACAAAGAAAGAGCATTTCAAAGTTCAGACTTAGAAACTAACAAATTTAGGGGGTATTATAAGCACTTCTAAAAGACACTCCATTTCACAAAACCATTCCTGCTGAATTACGAGCATTCCAAAAAAATTTGCAAAGGATCTTGGTTTTCAAAACATGATTTTGTGCATAAATTTCTCTAAACTAAGGCACCCATGTGTAATTTATCAGTTGCATAGAAACAAAAAACTTAGTTCAACAACATCACACACAGAACAATGATTTCATACTCAGCTCAAAAATCCATGCATCTCTCAGGATGAAGATTTAAAATAAAAAATATAAAAGCACTTGTATGGAAAACTGCTGGTTTTTCCGAGGACTGCTCAGTCCTTGACATGCTAAAATGTCCAGGCCAACCCCAGAAGTCTTGAAAGATGTCTGATCTGTTTAGCAGGAAGCAGGTTATTCCCTGGGGGCACTTCTCAGTCTCAGCAGAGCACAAATGTAGAACAGAGGAGGGCCAGAGGCAGAGGTCATCTTAGAAGGGTAACGTCAACGGGACTATTTTCAGCAGTTCTGTTTATGCCTCAGGGGAAGGGTTGGCTCTGGAGCCTGTTGGTCCATGGTTGAGGTCAGCTGTAGGGGACACTGTGGGCTGAGTAAACCCACCGTCAGTCTTCAGTCTTGACAGTGCTTACAGCAAGTAATGCATGTCCCCCCGCCAAACACATTTTCACTTCGTAGACCTTGACTGAGCATCTGCCATATACACAGCATGTGCTCATTGCTGGGAAATGAAGATCAGGGGACAGTTCCTGGTCTTGACTTTCTAACTGTGAGTTGTCTACACAATCATGAAAGAGTGAGAATTTGGAGAAAGGAGAGGATGGAGGAGAGCAGGGTCCCAGAGGGTGTCCCAGTGCACGAAGGGAATATGGTACTGGAGCCCAGGCAGAGCTCTGAGAATTTCCCACAATGCAGCTTGACAACCAAGGTTTTCATGGGGTTGGGCATTTATGGAGCCATCCCTGCTTTTGCTGAGATAAAAACTGGCAAACTTCTAGCTTTCCCAGAGCAACATGCACTCTGGAATTATAAAAGGCAGAGGAAGAGAGGAGCTGGTGATGCGCAGACCCCAGCCCACCATGTAGTGGGTGTTGGAGGTGGGCCCAGGACCACATCTACAACACAGCCAACCCTGGAGGCAGGCACAGAGTGGCATCACTAGGGCCTTCTCTCTTTGGCTTCCTCCCATGGCCCCAGGAGAGGCTGCAGACAGCTGGACTCATGTAGAGCCACACATCAAGTGCCCCATCTTCCCCTGCAGCCTTTGGGTGCCTGTGTTCACAAGCGAGTGGTCTTTACCAGCCCAGGATGGGTTGCAGAACTGGCCAGGGGTTGGGAGTCCAGCAGTGAAGAAGAGGCGGCCCTGCCCTCAAGGAACTCATGGTCAGGGTTGGGGGATGGGGGGCAGGATAGACAACCACAAAAATAAGATATAGTTTAAGTGTTAAAAAAAAATGAAAGCTTTTTGGCATAGCTCAGAGAACAGAGTAGCCAGCTCCTCAAGGAGAGAAGGCCAAGGGTGTGCCACTGAGAAGAAGCATCAGATTCAGAGCCCCAAAGATGGTCCCGAGGGCAGACTTAGCGACTAATTGTAAGGCCCCAAGGATACACCTTTCCCCTGAGAGTGAATGCTCCACTGACGGGGCAAGTCTGCACGTTTGCATCATGTGGGTGTCTGTTTGGCTTACCCCAGAAGTGGACCCTAATACAAAGATCCGAGAGACAGCAGAAGCAAGAAGAACTACAATCCTGCAGCCTGTGGAACAAAAACCACATTCACAGAAAGATAGACAAGATGAAAAGGCAGAGGGCTATGTACCAGATGAAAGAACAAGATAAAACCCCAGAAAAACAACTAAATGAAGTGGAGATAGGCAACCTTCCAGAAAAAGAATTCAGAATAATGATAGTGAAGATGATCCAGGACCTCGGAAAAAGAATGGAGGCAAAGATCGAGAAGATGCAAGAAATGATTAACAAAGACCTAGAAGAATTAAAGAACAAACAAACAGAGATGAACAATACAATAACTGAAATGAAAAATACACCAGAAGGAATCAATAGCAGAATAACTGAGGCAGAAGAACGGATAAGTGACCTGGAAGACAGAATGGTGGAATTCACTGCTGCGGAACAGAAAAAAAGAAAAAAGAATGAAAAGAAATGAAGGCAGCCTAAGAGACCTCTGGGACAACATTAAACGCAACAACATTCACATTATAGGGGTCCCAGAAGGAGAAGAGAGAGAGAAAGGACCTGAGAAAATACTTGAAGAGATCATAGTTGAAAACTTCCCTAACATGGGAAAGGAAATAGCCACCCAAGTCCAGGAAGCACAGAGAGTCCCACACAGGATAAACCCAAGGAGAAACATGCCGAGACACATAGTAGTCAAATTGGCAAAAATTAAAGACAAAGAAAACTTATTGAAAGCGACAAGGGAAAAATGACAAATAACATACAAGGGAACTCCCATAAGGTTAACAGCTGATTTCTCAGAAGAAACTTTACAAGCCAGAAGGGTGGCATGATATATTTAAAGTGATGAAAGGGAAGAACCTACAACCAAGATTACTCTACCCGGCAAGGATCTCATTCAGATTCGACGGAGAAATCAAAAGCTTTACAGACAAGCAAAAGCTAAGAGAATTCAGCACCACCAAACCAGCTCTACAACAAATGCTAAAGGAACTTCTCTAAGTGGGAAACACAGAGAAGAAAAGGACCTACAAAAACAAACCCAAAACAATTAAGAAAATGGTAATAGGAACATACATATCGATAATTACCTTAAATGTGAATGGATTAAATGCTCCAACCAAAAGACACAGGCTCGCTGAATGGATACAAAAACAAGACCCATATATATGCTGTCTACAAGAGACCCACTTCAGACCTAGGGACACATACAGACTGAAAGTGAGGGGATGGAAAAAGATATTCCATGCAAACAGAAATCACAAGAAAGCTAGAGTAGCAATACTCATATCAGATAAAATAGACTTCAGAATAAAGAATGTTACATGAGACAAGGAAGGACACTACATAATGATCAAGGGATCAATCCAAGAAGAAGATATAACAATCATAAATATATATGCACCCAACATAGGGGCACCTCAATACATAAGGCAACTGCTAACAGCTATAAAAGAGGAAATCGACAGTAACACAATAATAGTGGGGGACTTTAACACCTCACTTACACCAATGGACAGAGCATCCAGACAGAAAATTAATAAGGACACACAAGCTTTAAATGACACAATAGACCAGGTAGATTTAATTGATATTTATAGGATATTCCATCCAAAAACAGCAGATTACACTTTCTTCTCAAGTGCACATGGAACATTCTCCAGGATAGATCACATCTTGGGTCACAAATCAAGCCTCAGTAAATTTAAGAAAAACTGAAATCATATCAAGCATCTTTTCTGACCACAATGCTGTGAGATTAGAAATCAATTACAGGGAAAAAAACATAAAAAACACAAACACATGGAGGCTAAACAATATGTTATTAAATAACCAAGAGATCACTGAAGAAATCAAAGATGAAATCAAAAAATACCTAGAGACAAATTACAATGAAAACATGACAACCCAAAACCTATGGGATGCAGCAAAGGCAGTTCTAAGAGGGAAGTTTATAGCAATACAAGCCTACTCAAGAAACAAGGAAAATCTCAAATAAACAATCTAACCTTACACGTAAAGGAACTAGAGAAAGAAGAACAAACAAAACCCAAAGTTAGTAGAAGGAAAGAAGTCATAAAGATCAGAGCAGAAATAAATGAAATAGAAACAAAGAAAATAATAGCAAAGATCAATAAAACTAAAAGTTGGTTCTTTGAGAAGATAAAATTGATAAACCATTAGCCAGACTCATCAAGAAAAAGAGGGAGAGGACTCAAATCAATAAAATTAGAAATGAAAAAGGAGAAGTTACAACAGAAATACAAAGCATCCTAAGAGACTACTACAAGCAACTCTATGCCAATAAAATGGACAACCTGGAAGAAATGGACAAATTCTTAGAAAGGTATAACCTTCCAAGACTGAACCAGCAAGAAATAGAAAATATGAACAGACCAATCACAAGAAATGAAATTGAAACTGATTTAAAAATCTTCCAACAAACAAAAGTCCAGGACCAGATGGTTTCACAGGTGAATACTATCAAACATTTAGAGAAGAGCTAACACCCATCCTTCTCAAACTCTTCCAAAAAATTGCGGAGGAAGGAACACTCCCAAACTCATTCTATGAGGCCAGCATCACCCTGATACCAAAACCAGACAAAGATACTACAAAAAAAGAAAATTACAGACCAATATCACTGATGAATATAGAAGCAAAAATCCTCACCAAAACACTAGCAATCAGAATCCAACAGCACATTAAAAGGATCATACACCATGATCAAGTGGGATTTATCCCAGGGATGCAAGGATTCTTCAATATATGCAAATCAATCAATGTGATACACCATATTAACAGAAGAATAAAAACCATATGATCATCTCAATAGATGCAGAAAAAGCTTTTGGCAAAATTCAACACCCATTTATGATAAAAACTCTCCAGAAAGTGGGCATAGTGGGAACCTACCTCAACATAATAAAGGCCATTAAAAAAAAAAAAGATCTGAGGGCCTATAGTTTATTTGGAGGTGAACCTGGAACCACAGGGAGGAGAGTGGGGATATGATACGGGGAAGGGAAAATAGGCAACAAATGACTTGTTATGAAGCAGGGTATGACCATGGGTGACGAGCTTGCCCCACTGGGGAACTCCAAGAGTCCCAATGGGCAAGGGAGCTGGGGTACTTATCCCCTAGCTCCCCAGTCATTGGTGAGGGCTGCTCCCAGGAGGTGGTGATTCCATCCTGCCTCAGGGCAGCCAGCACAGGCTCTGGTAACCAGAGAAAGCCTTAGGAAAAGCAAGATTGCTGCTCACTGGCCATTACTAGCTTCAACTGAGAGAGAGCCTGAGCATTTCTAGAGAAACCCTGATGGGCCCTTTAGTTGCTGCCTTCTGCAGTACCTGAATGTTGATCTTGGGACATGGCACTGGGGAAGACGCCAACAAAATAGAGCCCTTTTTTCCAGAAGACCTAATATTATCACAGGTAGAGCCCATAACATGTCAAAGGTAATAATACCCTGGTTAGCCTCTCTTTTGAACGTTCACACAGTCAGTGGAAACAGTGTTGTAGTACTGAAGAGGAACTATAGGGTACAGATGTAGGGTATAAATATATCTGTCCTCTATACACATGTACAAGGAGTACACAGGTGCTGGTCCAGTCAGGTGTTAAATAATAATGGTATAATTCAATTCAGTAGATGGAAGATAAAAATAGTTGGGGGCCCTCATTGTAGTAGGCACTGTGATGGATGCTTCACATATGTTATCTCATAAAAATCCTCTGACAGCCCAGTAGGGTCACACTGTCCCCACCGACAGGTCAGGAAACAGGCTCAGAGATGCTCTCTGACCAAGGTCACCTGCTAGTAATGGCCAGGACTGGGGCTCAGCCCTGGCTCTGCCTGAATTCAAGGTTCTTGTTCTTTGCCCTGCCCTACAGTGGCCTCATTTATAGGCAAGGGGGAAAGAGCTGTTAAGAATTCATCTTTTGCTCTGAGCAGGTATGTGTAACACACTTACGAGCCTCACCTCATTTCATCCTCTCAGCAGCCCAGAGAAGTATTAGCTGTGCCCTTTTCACCAACCAGAGACCCAAGCTCGGAGACTCACACAGAGGCTAAGTGGCTGAGCCTGCTCTCTGCCCTGGCCCTCTGACTTCCCAGCCTCTGCTCTTTCCTCTGCACGAGCTGGCTTTGGGACAGTGCAGGCCAAAGAGATGACTGAGACCCAGACCCTGCCGCAGGGCCCTTGTCATCGGGGAGGAGGGCCCAGGCCTGTGCGTGATCAGCCAGAACCCAAGTTGGATCATGGAATGAACCAGACAGTCTGTCACAGCAACTCAGGGAAGGAGGAGGCCACGTCTGGGTGGGGAGACCAGAAAGTGCTCTAGGAAGAGGGGCACAGGGGAGGTCTTGGCGGGGCCCCTTGTTCTAAGGTGGTAACAGCCCCTCTCTGATTTCTCTCTCCCTCCTGCCTGCAGATGTGGCCCCAGTTTTGCAGAGCCCCGACGGGAACTGGATGGCCCTGAAGGATGGGGCTCTGCCCCCAACCCGCCTGCTGGCCAAACCTAAGAGTGGCACGTTTCAGGCCCTGGAGGCGGCCTCCAGCGTGGCGTCTGCCTACGATGAGATGGGCTCCGACAGCGAGGAGGACTTTGACTGGAAGGAGGCCTTGAGCACGCTGTGCCCACAGCCCCAGAGCCTGGCCAGGAACCCCCAGCCTCAGCCCATGCAAGCCCAGGGCTCAGACCAAGGCCCCTCCGCCTACTCCGGGCTCTCCCCCAACCCCGAGGCCATGTGCTCTGACTCAGAAACCTCCTCGGCAGGCTCTTCCCGGGAAGCTGGGCGCCGGGCCAGGCTGTCCTGGTTGCAGAGGAAGGCCCCCAGGAATCCCTCAGCCGAGAAGATGCGCCTACAGGGAGAGCTAGACGTGAACTTCAACCCCCAGGCAGCCAGCAGGGAGACCTCAGACAGCAGCGAGCCTGAGGAGGCCCCCCATCCCGCAGATCGGAGGGCCAGGAGGTGGAGAAGGGCCCGGGTGGGCTCGGAGGAGACAAGCAAGGAATTATCTTCCCCCAGCGGCCATCCCCCGGAGCTGGACACACATCAGGTAATAAAGCTGGGTGCGTGCAAGCACACACACATTTTTCAGTAGGCTGTGCCCTCCTCCAAGCAGGAGTGGTGTGGAGAGTCCCGGGTTCAGAATCCATAGAACCGGATTCTCATCTTGGTTTTGCTGCTCAGTCACAACTCTTGGAGGCCCATGCCCTCCTCTCTGGAGATGAAAGCTTAGAGTTCAAAGTGGGTTTGCAAAGTGTGGCCCCCAGACCAGCAGCCACAGCAGCACCTGGGAACTTGTTAGAAATGCAGATCCTCAGGCCCTGCCCCAGAGCTGCTAAATCAGAAATTCTGGGGATGGTGCCCAGGCATCTCTGTTATAACAAGCTCTCTTGGTGATTCTTCTGTGCATTAAAGTCTAATGGCCACTGGTGTGGGGTTAAGGCTATGGGGTTTAGAGTCAGCCTGCTCGAGTTCAAATCCAGCTGTGTGACCTTGGACAAGGCATCTTTTTAGGTCTCAGTTTCCTCATCTGTCAAATGGGGATAATATTAGAACTCACTTCAAAGAATGGTTGTGATGAGTGAATAAGATAACTTTATAAAGAGCTGACCTCTGTCCTAGAACACAGCACAAGGGCACAGACAGTATTGTTTCAATGTGATAATTCAGGGCACAGTTTACTAACATTCTGTGACTTTTAGTCCCCATCACAAGCCTCCTCGGAATCCTCAGTGCCGCCTCCCTCACGGTTTACCTCATGAACCGCTTTAGAGAATCTGATTAAAGCTATAGAATCTCTCCCTAGAAAAATGGACCTGTACATACACACACACACACACACACACACACACACACACACATATACTTTGCTTACAATTTCAGGTAGTTCATGGACCCCCAACCAGATTAATTTTATATTCTGTGAATAAACCCTGCTCATCCCCAGCTCTATGCCTGTGATCATGCTGTGTCCTCGCCCTCACCTCTTCCTGGTTGTGATCACCATGAACTGAATATTGAACTTTGTGATGCTGACTCTGGCCTTCCCATAGCAGTATTTTCTAAACTCAAAAAGGACACATGTAGCCTGGAAAGTTTAAATGCCTAAAAGCAATGGATTGCACTATTTGAAACTGTGAGCCTTATGGAAGATCTAGTTACGTTGCCTCTGCTTTCTGTAGGCACGTCATCACAGCTACTTGCATTACTATCAACTTGACTTTTTAGGCTCCTGGAGAAACCACACTCACTTTCTGAATGTCATTGCATCTCCCATAGTACCCAGCTACCATGCCTTGCATTCTTAGTTTGGGTTCCACCAAAAACAGGTCTGGAATTAAGGATTTGGACGTAGGTTTATGAGAGAGGCGATCCCAGGAAACCCAAGAGTGAAACGGGGAAATGAGAAAAGCCAATGAAGATACAATATAGGCAACTGGGGCTCCATCCCACCAGGGACCCGCTGAGAAGTCATGTGGATCACAGCTCAGAATTCTCCTACTAGAAGACGGGGAAGAGTTACCTAGTCTCCCATCTCCCACTGGTAGAGAGAGGTCCCACCCAGGGTGGGCATAAACTCCATACACAGCCAGGTTTGCATGGATGGTGCCTGAGAAATCCCTCAGATGGAGAAGAAGAGAGAGAGCCAGGTCTGAGGTGGGAAACTATCAGTGAGCCACAGATCGTCCCCTGTGGGTGCAGGCAACTCATGTAGGTCTGGGGGATACAGCCTGGGACATCACCAGCCTCTGCTACAGTGACCTTCTATGAATGTGTCAGCCAGATCCCTGATCCTGGGGCTCCCATTAAGACAGTCATGAAAAAAAAAAATTAAAACAAAAAGACAGTCATGCACTCAGAGGTCCTCAGGTCACAGAATTTAGCATCAGTGCTGCCTGACCTGCTAATATATTGCCTAGAAATTTGGTCCAAGCTCTCATTTTCTCCTCTGTAAAATAAGATCATTACAAATCTGCCATGTGAGATTGTTGTGATCATAAACGAGAAATATAAAATTCTGTTCAACTGTGAATCATTATCATCTAGCTCAAGTGGAGACTGTTTTCCAGGGACTCTGGGTGACTTGCCTCAAGGGATATTCTTGAGAGTTGTCTGCATGATTCACTGGCAGGTATAAAATGCCACCTATCCACCATAACTAGGTGCCTGAAGCTTCCTATTTATTCTGAGGTGGCTTGTAAGTTGTCTTCTGCTGTTTATCCTTGCAAGGCGTCAACAGGGAGAAGGCAAGGGCCAGCAGAAAGGATCCAGGACGTCTTCTGTGTCTGCCTCCTCGGCAGTGTCCTTTCCCCACCACTAGGTGGCGACGGCGTTGCACTTCTGGGGACTTCAAAACCCTGGCCCTCCTCGTCCTCCCTTCTATTTAGTTTACTAGGGCAGTTCTCGTCCCCCACCCCCCACCAAAAAAAGTATATATATATAAACTATTTGCATACTTATAAGTTATATAAATAAGTGAATATAAAAATTATTAAAACATACAAATATAGTCTCCTTTGACCACAACCCTAAATCCCTGCCATCTCTCCCCAAATGACTACATTTGTATTTGTGCATCATATATGTATAGCACATTTAGAAATATAGTTCTGTAAATGTGTCTGTGTTTTAGCAAAATCGGCATCCTACTCCCCATATTCTTCCACCTCTTTCTCCTAACAGCATGTGATGGAAAAGTCAGAGCACACAGATCTCTGCACAGTACCTGCAAAAGATTGCATCACAGTGGTCTTCAGCGGGGAGTGTGGGAGTGGGAGCAATCCGTCCAGGGCGCAAGCAGTAAGGGTGCATTGCCTGATGAGAATTTTAAAACAATAATAAATCCAACCAAAGTCAGTCTTTTTAATTATCACCTTGCACCATGCACAGACAATTCTAAGCAATGCTAATGATACGAGAACTTTATCAGTGTTGCTCCAAATATCGCTCCCAACCTCCTCGGTTCTTCACTGTTCCAAGGTGGGGAGGAATCCACAATCAATACTTCCCATAATGATGGATATTCAAGACTTTTTCAATGTTTGATGTTATAAAAAATACTGCAGAAAATATTATTGTGCAAAGCTCTTTATACAAGTACAGGAGTAGAATTTCTGACTTGAGGCATAGATGGATCTTTAATTTTAATGAGTACTTGCCAAATTAAACTCCCAAAACTTCATAGCAGTCTACATAGCCATGCACCGTAGAGCACATTTTCTCATATTGTCAACAGTACTCGGTGTTGTCAGTCTGTTAAACTGTTGCCAACTTTATGTGAGGAAAAAAATATATTTCTTTTTAGTTAACATAGTTACTACTAAGATTGAGCATTTTTTCCTATATTTACAGCTATTTGCATTTTTCCTTCTGTGAAAGACACATTTATATGTTTCTTCTATTATTTTGTCAGACCAACTGTCTTTTTCTTCTTGATTTTTAGGAATTAGTTTTATTTTCTAATTATACTGTAGATGTTAGTTCTTTGATGGTTACACACTGAAGATACTCTCCCACTGTCTATCACTTTCAACTTAACTTTATTTAAGTATACTTTACATGCAAAAATTTTTGTTACTAATAATTTATCAATTATTTTCTTCATTTCCTTTAAATTTTGTACCTTGTTTGAGAAGGTTTTAAATCTCCAAGGTTATTAGAATATTTTCCTATATTTTCTTAATACTTTGCAGTTTTGTATTTTACATTTAGCTCTTTAGTCTATCTGTACTTTACTTTGGGGGAAGAGATGAGGTAAGATCTAACATTATTTTTCTTCAAATTAAATATCTGTCATCAAATCATTATTAAATAATTCATCCTATATCTGCTATGTGCAGTTTCCAGAGTCACGGAAGCCATATTAGAATCATAAACCCATTCCTTAAAAGATGCTCCTCCTTGAGAAACAAGAAGAACTAAAATCTTGCAGCCTGTGGAACAAAAACCACATTCACAGAAAGAAAGACAAGATGAAAAGGCAGAGAGCTATGTACCAGATGACAGAACAAGATAAAACCCCAGAAAAACAACTAAATGAAGTGGAGATAGGCAACCTTCCAGAAAAAGAATTCAGAATAATGATAGTGAAGATGATCCAGGACCTCGGAAAAAGAATGGAGGCAAAGATCGACAAGATGCAAGAAGTGTTTAACAAAGACCTAGAAGAATTAAAGAAAAAACAAACAGAGATGAACAATACAATAACTGAAATGAAAACTACACTAGAAGGAATCAATAGCAGAATAACTGAGGCAGAAGAACGGATAAGTGACCTGGAAGACAGAATGTGGGAATTTACTGCTGCGGAACAGAATAAAGAAAAAAGAATGAAAAAAAAATGAAGTCAGTCTAAGAGACCTCTGGGACAACATTAAACGCAACATCATTTGCATTATAGGGGTCCCAGAAGGAGAAGAGAGAGAGAAAGGACCAGAGAAAATACTTGAAGAGATCATAGTCGAAAACTTCCCTAACATGGGAAAGGAAATAGCCACCCAAGTCCAGGAAGCGCAGAGAGTCTCATACAGGATAAACCCAAGGAGAAACACACTGAGACACATAGTAATCAAATTGACAAAAATTAAAGAAAAAGAAAAATTATTGAAAGCAGCAAGGGAAAAACGAAAAATGACATACAAGGGAACTCCCATAAGATTAACAGCTAATTTCTCAGAAGAAACTCTACAAGCCAGAAGGGAGCGGCATGATATATTTAAAGTGATGAAAGGGAAGAACCTACAACCAAGATTACTCTACCCGGCAAGGATCTCATTCAGATTTGATGGAGAAATCAAAAGCTTTACAGACAAGCAAAAGCTAAGAGAATTCAGCACCACCAAACCAACTCTACAACAAATGCTAAAGGAACTTCTCTAAGTGGGAAACACAAGAGAAGAAAAGGACCTACAAAAACAAACCCAAAACAATTAAGAAAATGGTCATAGGAACATACATGTCGATAATTACCTTAAATGTGAATGGATTAAATGCTCCAACCAAAAGACACAGGCTTGCTGAATGGATACAAAAACAAGACCCATATATATATGCTGTCTACAAGAGACCCACTTCAGACCTAGGGACACATTCAGACTGAAAGTGAGGGGATGGAAAAAGATATTCCATGCAAATGGAAATCAAAAGAAAGCTGGAGTAGCAATACGCATATCAGATAAAATAGACTTTAAAATAAAGAATGTTACAAGAGAGGAAGGACACTACACAATGATCAAGGGATCAATCCAAGAAGAAGATATAACAATTATAAATATATATGCACCCAACATAGGAGCACCTCAATACATAAGGCAACTGCTAACAGCTATAAAAGAGGAAATTGACAGTAACACAATAAGAGTGGGGGACTTTAATACCTCACTTACTTACACCAATGGACAGATCATCCAAAATGAAAATAAATAAGAAAACAGAAGCTTTAAATGACACAATAGACCAGATGGATTTAATTGATATTTATAGGACATTCCATCCAAAAACAGCAGATTACACTTTCTTCTCAAGTGCGCATGGAACATTCTCCAGGATAGATCACATCTTGGGTCACAAATCAAGCCTCAGTAAATTTAAGAAAATTGAACTCATATCAGGCATGTTTTCTGACCACAATGCTATGAGATTAGAAATCAATTACAGGGAAAGAAACATAAAAAACACAAACACATGGAGGCTAAACAATACGTTACTAAATAACCAAGAGATCACTGAAGAAATCAAAGAGGAAATCAAAAAATACCTAGAGACAAATGACAATGAAAACACGATGATCCAAAACCTATGGGATGCAGCAAAAGCAGTTCTAAGAGGGAAGTTTATAGCTATACAAGCCTACCTCAAGAAACAGGAAAAATCTCAAATAAACAATCTAACCTTACACCTAAAGGAACTAGAGAAAGAAGAACAAACAAAACCCAAAGTTAGCAGAAGGAAAGAAACCATAAAGATCAGAGCAGAAATAAATGAAATAGAAACAAAGAAAACAATAGCAAAGATAAATAAAACTAAAAGCTGGTTCTTTGAGAAGATAAACAAAATTGATAAACCATTAGCCAGGCTCATCAAGAAAAAGAGGGAGAGGACTCAAATCAATAAAATTAGACATGAAAAAGGAGAAGTTACGGTGGACACTGCAGAAATACAAAGCATCCTAAGAGACTACCACAAGCAACTCTATGCCAATAAAATGGACAACCTGGAAGAAATGGACAAATTCTTAGAAAGGTATAACCTTCCAAGACTGAACCAGCAAGAAATAGAAAATATGAACAGACCAATCACAAGTAATGAAATTGAAACTGTGATTAAAAATCTTCCAACAAACAAAAGTCCAGGACCAGATGGCTTCACAGGTGAATTCTATCAAACATTTAGAGAAGAGCTAACACCCGTCCTTCTCAAACTCTTCCAAAATATTGCAGAGGAAGGAACACTCCCAAACTCATTCTATGAGGCCACCATCACCCTGATACCAAAACCAGACAAAGATACTACAAAAAAAGAAAATTACAGACCAATATCACTGATGAATATAGATGCAAAAATCCTCAACAAAATACTAGCAAACAGAATCCAACAGCACATTAAAAGGATCATACACCACGATCAAGTGGGATTTATCCCAGGGATGCAAGGATTCTTCAATATACGGAAATCAATCACTGTGATACACCATAGTAACAAATTGAAGAATAAAAACTATATGATCATCTCAATAGATGCAGAAAAAGCTTTTGGCAAAATTCAACACCCATTTATGATAAAAACTCTCCAGAAAGTGGGCATAGAGGGAACCTACCTCAACATAATAAAGGCCATATACGACAAACCCACAGCAAACATCATTCTCAATGGTGAAAAACTGAAAGCATTGCCTCTAAGATCAGGAACAAGAAAAGGATGTCCACTCTCACCACTATTTTTTTTTAATAAATTTATTTATTTATTTATTTATTTTTGGCGTGTTGGGTCTTCATTTCTGTGCCAGGGCTTTCTCTAGTTGCGGCGAGCGGGGGCCACTCTTCATCGCAGTGCACAGGCCCAGTTGCTCCACGGCATGTGGGATCTTCCCAGACCAGGGCTCGAACCCGTGTCCTCTGCATTGGCAGGCGGACCCTCAACCACTGCACCACCAGGGAAGCCCCCACTCTCACCACTTTTATTCAACATAGTTTTGGAAGTCCTAGCCATGGCAATCAGAGAAGAAAAAGAAATAAAAGGAATACAAATTGGAAAAGAAGGAGTAAAAGTGTCACTGTTTGCAGATGACATGATACTATACATAAAGAATCCTAAAGATGCCACCAGAAAACTACTAGAGCTAATCAGTGAATTTGGTAAAGTTGCAGGATACAAAATGAATGCACAGAAATCTCTGGCATTCCTGTATACTAATGACAAAAAATCTGAAAGAGAAATTAAGGAAACACTCCCATTTACCATTGCAACAAAAAGAATAAAATACCTAGGAATAAACCTACCTAGGGAGACAAAAGACCTGTATGCAGAAAACTATAAGACACTGATGAAAGAAATTAAAGATAATACGAACAGATGGAGAGATATACCATGTTCTTGGATTGGAAGAATCAATATTTTGAAAATGACTATACTACCCAAAGCAACCCACAGATCAGTGCAATCCCTATCAAATTACCAATGGCATTTTTTATGGAACTAGAACAAAAAATCTTAAAATTTGTATGGAGACACAAAAGACCCCGAATAGCCAAAACAATCTTGAGGGAAAAAAACGGAGCTGGAGGAATCAGACTCCCTGACTTCAGACTATACTATAAAGCTATAGTAATCAAGACAATATGGTACTGGCACAAAAACAGAAACATAGATCAATGGAACAAGATAGAAAGCCCAGAGATAAACCCACGCACCTATGGTCAACTAATCTATGACAAAGTAGGCAAAGGTATACAGTGGAGAAAAGACCGTCTCGTCAATAAGTGGTGCTCGGAAAACTGGACAGGTACATGTAAAAGAATGAAATTAGAACACTCCCTAACACCATACACAAAAATAAACTCAAAATGGATTAAAGACCTAAATGTAAGACCAGACACTATAAAACTCTTAGAGGAAGACATAGGAAGAACACTCTTTGACATAAATCACAGCAAGATCTTTTTTGACCCACCTCCTAGAGTAATGGAAATAAAAACAAAAATAAACAAATGGGACCTAATGAGACTTCAAAGCTTTTGCACAGCAAAGGAAACCATAAACAAGACGCAAGACAACCCTCAGCATGGGAGAAAATATTTGCAAACAAATCAACGGACAAAGGATTAATTTCCAAAATATATAAACAGCTCATGCAGCTCAATATTAAAAAAACAAACAACCCAATCCAAAAATGGGCAGAAGACCTAAATAGACATTTCTCCAAAGAAGACATACAGATGGCCAAAAAGCACATGAAAAGCCGCTCAACATCACTAATTATTAGAGAAATGCAAATCAAAACTACAATGAGGTATCACCTCCCACCAGTCAGAATGGCCATCATCAAAAAATCTACAAACAATAAATGCTGGAGAGGGTGTGGAGAAAAGGGAACCCTCTTTCACTGTTGGTGGGAATGTAAATTGATACAGCCACTATGGAGAACAGTATGGAGGTTCCTTAAAAAACTAAAAATAGAATTACCATATGATCCAGCAATCCCACTACTGGGCATATACCCAGAGAAAACCATAATTCAAAAAGACACATGCACCCCAATGTTCATTGCAGCACTATTTACTATAGCCAGGTCATGGAAGCAACCTAAATGCCCATCGACAGACGAATGGATAAAGAAGATACGGTACATATATACAATGGGATATTACTCAGCCATAAAAAGGAACAAAATTGGGTCATTTGTAGAGACGTGGATGGATCTGGAGACTGTCATACAGAGTGAAGTAAGTTGGAAAGAGAAAAACAAATATCGTATATTAACGCATATATGTGGAACCTAGAAAAATGGTACAGATGAACCGGTTTGCAGGGCCGAATTTGAGACACAGATGTAGAGAACAAACGTATGGACACCAAGGGGGGAAAGCCGTGCGGAGGTGAGGGTGGTGGTGTGCTGAATTGGGCGATTGGGATTGACATGTATACAGTGATGTGTATAAAACTGATGACTAATAAGAACCTGCTGTATAAAAAAATAAATAAAATAAAATTTAAAAATTAAAAAAAAATAATAATTAATAAAATAAAATAAAAAAGATGCTGCTCCTTGACCTGAGATCCAAGAGAAATTTATCTCATGGGTCCTTGTGGAGAGAATGCAGAATACGGCACCCTCCACAATAAACTGCTTCAAACGAACACACACTTTGGAGGCTGCTTCTCACAGTGTCACTCAGTGTGGACCAATGCATCGCTCTGGGGACAACTCAGTCGGGTCAGGTCTACGAGGGTCCAAAATACTCTGACCTCTGCTGGTCCGGGTTGCTCCAGGACTAAGTTGTAGGATCTGTAGAGGAGTGGATGGCTGCCTCCCCAGGCCCTGGCTCATGAGTGCTGTGCAGCTCTGAATTCAAAGGGATGCACCTGACAAGTGCCTGCAAGACCATGCATGTTGGGCGTAGTATGGCAACACCCCCACGCCCATGAACACTGAGGCACCTGACGGGTCCACCCACCTCAGAGGTGTGTCAAGAGAACGCTCCCAAGCAAGTCTTTAAATCTCCTCAAATTGTGTTTGAATTTCCTCCAGTACACAGACCAAAGGGTGACAGTACCCACCTCCCCATCCCCAATTCTTCACCATTGATTTTCATATCTTTTTAGGTGTGGAAACTTCCTTTAAATGAAAACTTAAAGAGCCTCTCTGAGACAAGGCTGCCGTCCCCCCATGCCTCTCACTCCCACCTCCACAGCAGCCTAAGCAAGTACAGATCATAACCTGCAAACAGTTTAGAGCAAGTATGACCAAATACCCCCTCGACAGCAGAAAAATCTTGAGTCAAGTATCTGTCAAGTGATTCCCCTTATTGGTGAGAATTGCTGGGTGCGCCCTCTAAGACAAGCCGCTTGCAGAGAACAGGTCTAGAAAACAATGAGACATTTGCTGTATAACAGTGTTTCTTAAACATTCTTGTGTCATAGGCCCTTTTGAGAACCTGATGAATTATTAAGTCTTCTCCCCAGTGGGGGAAGAAATGTGCATAAACACAAGCGCTCAAAGCTTTACATTTTTAAACAGGACTCTGTTGGATATTAAGGGTCATCCACCAAAAATACTGACTTTTGTTTTGCTATAGTTAACTTATAGCCCTACTTTGGGCAGATATCAAATAGAGGGGCTACCTGTCAGTTAAAGCCTTTACTTACTTGTGGCAGTAAAACCGTGTTCATTCCATGAGGCAAATGTTGAGCTCTCTATATGGCAGGGACTCGAACCCAGCCCACTCACAACAGATAGCAAGTCGTTTGCAATGAAAAGAAGGGAATCTGGAACACCCCTCAGCCCCGCTACCCCAGGCCCTACCCTGAAGGTCATCACGTGATTGTTCAGGAGACTCTTCCTGCCCCTTCTGAGATTCTGACTCTCACGCCTGCATTATGGTCCAGGTTCTGAATCATCATCAAAATCCAAGGATCATGTAACTTAGTCTACACCCAATGCCAATCCAGAGTCAAAGAAAAAAACAAAGATGAAATCCACTGTTAATGCTGCTTCCTTCCTAAAGGATTTTTCCACAAAGTAATAGGCCAACTGTGGTCACTATGAAAATAATTCTGTCTTAAATGCCTGTTCCTCATGTAAATATTGACCTGAGAAGTCCAGGCTAATGATTTTCCAGATATTTTATACGGATTGCCATAATTCTAGGGAATAAATGGCTGCTGTTTCAACAAATGGCATAGTTAATTCTGCCAGATAGGAGATTATAAAGGGAAAACCAACTAGGGGCAGAGCCCATCCGTCAGAGGGATTTGGGTTCTGGGAGAGGGAGATGTGACCCAGATTTGATTAAGGTTTTGTTTATTTTGAAATCAATTTTATAATATGAAGGACTCAGAGAACAGCTTGGGATTCACACCAGGACAACTGACCTGTAATTATAAAAGCTAAAATTAAGGCTTCCAGATGACACCCAGGTGCTAAGTTCCCATAACCTCTTTCACCAAATTCATCCCCAAGATCCGGGCTCCATATCTGCCTTCTGTGCAGCTCCACTGACCCAACTCAGACCCTTCCAGGTAGGGGAGTTCTTCTTGAGGCAGGAAGATTATAATATTATAATATTAAATTTGATAAAATTCCAGGTTCCATCTTCCCATTTCCACCCTGTTAAGTTGACCAAGGATTTGATGTATATTTTGGTACGTATGACTGGTTTTGTTTTGTTTAATTAATTAATTAATTAATTTTATTATTTTTGGCTGTGTTGGGTCTTCGTTTCTGTGCGAGGGCTTTCTCTAGTTGTGGCAAGCGGGGGCCACTCTTCATCGCGGTACGCGGGCCTCTCACTATCGCGGCCTCTCTTATTGCGCAGCACAGGCTCCAGACGCGCAGGCTCAGTAGTTGTGGCTCACGGGACTAGTTGCTCCGCGGCATGTGGGATCTTCCCAGACCAGGGCTCGAACCTGTGTCCCCTGCATTGGCAGGCACATTCTCAACCACTGCGCCACCAGGGAAGCCCACGTATGACTGTTCTTATCACACCAGTTATTTTTTTTAAATGCCTTATTCACCAGAGTACAGCATGTGAATAAATCTAGTTTTAGGTTAACAGCAATACACTGGGAGAGGACAAACCTCTATCTTAAGGCACCAGAGACAGAACTTTTTCGAGTCCTCGGAAGAAACAGGTCAACGGTGGAGTCAGCCAGCCCCAAGGCTCATTCTGCTCTTCTTGGATTCGGGATAAATATGCCAAGGGATTTGCAAGTAAACTATGTACATTTGTCACGTACAGTGCCTCTAGGGTTAGTTAACCTGTTGGGGCTTTTCTCTGAAGTTGACTAAAATGATATCCAAAAGCAAGCTGCAGAAATTCTGATTTTTTAGGTCAGGTTCCGTATCTGTCATCACAGGGATTGGGGAGAGCCACCAGGACACCAGGATATATTCAATGAAGGCTGACATGTAACATCTGAGAGTAATTCTTTAGCAGGGCTCTTTTTAAAAAGATGGAGAAAACCCAGAGCCTCCCACCTCCCCCTCAAATGACCTGGCTGTTGAAAGCCAGGCTCTAGGAAAAAGTGTTGCTAGGACTGTGGTTGTTTAGCCTGGAAGACATTGACATTGCTCCCTTCAAATGTGTGGAGAATTTTGATGAGGATGATGATAAGGCTGAGTAGGAGAAAAATTGCTTTGAATTAAAGCAGGCAGGATTTCAAGGTCTATAAAGACAGACCACTAGGGCGACTGAAGGTAAGGACAGTCCTCTGAGACTGTGGCTCTGCTAACTGTTCTCCTTCCAAGGAGCATGGTTTAATTTGGAGCTTCTAGCCTCATCTTAGAATAATGCAAAGAGCTTGGCCTTCAGGGTCAGGCCATCTTCAGCTCAGCCATGCACTAGCCACCTGACCTTGGACAGCCTACTCAACCTCAGTGTCTTTGTGGATACAGAGGGAACGACTGAGACCCTTGAAGGAGATTCCATGCGTGCCTCGCCGAGGGCAGTGCTCACCCACATGGCTGTGTTCAGCTGCAAGAACTGTCCAGTTCTCACATACCCATTGCCTCCATTTATTTCCATCTCTATTTTTCTCAATCTTGAGAATTCACAGAGTACTCAAGAATTTTTCAGAGGATATCTAGTTTGAGAACAGCTGCATTCAAATTTAAATACTGTCAAGGTAAGAAATCTTTAGCACCACCAGAAGCATAAATGCAAACAAAGGAATGGCGATCCATGGCAGCACTCAGCTGTAAGGTGGTTGCCCTGGTAATCCAGAATGTGCCTTTTTTTTTTAGGTTATCAGTGAAATGAAAACCAAAATTTAAAAATTAGTATAAAGAGCTTGCAGACCACCGAGAATAGATTAGAAGTCTCTTGCTTAAGAAAATGTACTAGCTTATCTTAATGAGTATTCCATCATCAGGTGTTTAAAATTTTACATCTTTATTTAGCCAGAATCTCCATGTTCCACACACTAAATGGAAGTGTGCAAAGGAAAGGCAACGTTTTGATCTCCCATAGCCGCCTTAAATTTCCTCATCAGCCTCCGCATTCTGAAGAGCCGGGAATGTAAGCCAGGCAATCCAAGGAACACTTAGCCTCTTGCGATTTAATCAACTTTCTGTTTAAAACTGTATTTTTTTAAGTAAATAACCAGTCGTCCAACCCCTCCACTTTCTCTACCTTCGCTGTCTTGGGGGTGGGGAGGGGGGCTTCTGGTGTACTCTTAGAGCCGAGTGGTGTCCTCTGGGTCCCTGCAGGTCTCTCAGTGATGGGGGCCTGTTCATTAAGTCATCCCCCTCCTGCTCCCCGCCCAGCATCCCCCACCAGTGTCTAAGGCTCCCTCTCCTGTGTGCTCAGTCAGAACCCAGGATCTTTCCCTCCGGCCCCAGCTCGGCTCTCACTTTCATCCGCTTCCCACGCGGCTGTCCAGCCCCAGGGCAACTACCTCATTTCCACTGTAGGGAGCCCCTGGGTGCTCACCTTCGAGCCACACCAAAGATCTTCCATGAGCCAGCTTCTGGATGCCCTTGGGGCCACCCAGGAGCCTGGGAGACATTTGACAGATAAAACTCAGTTCCTTACGTGGATGCTTAACCCTCTGCAGTCTGACCCAGGCCTGTTTTCTCCATATCTCCCAGTTCCCCACTCTCTCTACTTCTGAGCCTTATTCCTCTAACTATACTGAGCAGTTTCATACACCCTGGGTCTTAGTGATCCTGCTGCTTCCTCATCAAGAATGCTTGTCCCCATGTCTACATATTAAAACGCTCCTCATCTCTCAAGAACCTGCTCAGAGACCATTCTTCCCATGGAGCTGCCCCAAGTCCTCAGACCAAGGGACTCCTCCTTCTCAGGCATAATGGGGGCATTACTCACCTCTCACAAGGCCCTCATCATGATTCTTACTCAGGGCCAGAAAAAAAAAATTATTTCCAAGGGACCCTTTTTCTTTTATCAATCCAGTGATTTTTTTTTCATTTCTGTCATCTGTCTCCTTCTAATCACTTTTATATAGACAGCTCCCTTTAGCATTTGTCCAATTACAAACTGTATCAAGCAAATTTGGTGCACAAACATCATAAAGAATCTGCCACACATCTTTTTATCAGAACAGGATGGTCTAGATTCTTGTTGCAAAATATATGTGATGAAGCCCTTCTTGTTGAATGACTAACTGAATGAAAATACCATCTTTTCTCTTATCCTGATAAATACGTTGTTTACTCATCGATTCTTGGGTTGAGAAAATTCACCTAGGACACTGTCATCTGAAGATTCTTAGTCTGAGAGTTTACTTATACAATCAATTCCATCATCATTGTTAGAGTCTGGGGAGCTGCTCTTCTCTTTAACTTCATCTTCTGAGTCATCTAATTGTGAAATGTTCTCTGTCTGTTTTATTCCTTTGCCATTATGAAAAATTTTGAATTCTCAACCATGAGAATTCAACCATGAGCTAAAAGCAGACTCAAAATGGTGATGATTTATTTTGATGTTGAATCATCCTTCTAGGTAATTCCATTCTTCTGTTTCATTATTCTAGTCTCTTTTTAGCATAATTGGAAATATTTGGTGAGTAATGATGAAAGATAATTCCCAGGATGATGAAACAGCAAAATATTTCAAAAGATAAGGAAAATGAGATCATAGAAATCCCTTCATGTGTCTTAGATTTATAAAAGGCTCCAAAGAACCCAGGTAGTAATTGCAAAATAGAATGAGTTTTATTTACAAAATTAGTACATTTTCTCTTTGTTCGTTGGGAGTCCTTCAAGAAAGAATAAAAGCCATGAAATACCAAGCCTTATAAATCGATAGAACAACTTAAAGAGGAAACTCAAAAACTAATACTGGGAAGATTGTTTCAGGATGGTGGAGTAGAAGGACGTGTACTCACTCCCTCTTGTGAGAGCACCAGAATCACAACTAACTGCTGAACAATTATCGACAGGAAGACACTGAAACTCACCAAAAAGCATACCCCACATCCAAAGACAAAGGAGAAGATGCAAAGAGATGGTAGGAGGGGCACAATCACAATACAATCAAATCCCATAACTGCTGCGTGGGTGACTCACAAACTGGAGAACAATTATACCACAGAAGTCCTCCCACTGGAGTGAAGGTTCTGAGCCCCACGTCAGGCTTCCCAACCTGGGGGTCTGACAACAGGAGGAGGAATTCCCAGAGAATCACTTTGAACACTAGCAGGATTTGATTGCAGGACTTCGACAGGACTGGGGGAAACAGAGACTCCACTCTTGAAGGGCACACACAAAGTTGTGTGTGCATCAGGACCCAGGGGGAAGGAGCAGTCACCCCACAGGAGAATGAACCAGACCTACCTGCTAGTGTTGGAGGGTCTCCTGCAGAGCTGGGGGGAGGCTGTGGCTCACTGCGGGGACAGGGACACTGGCAGTGAAAGTTCTGGGAAGTACTCCTTGGCATGATCCCTCCTGGAGTCTGCCATTAACCCCACCAAAGAGCCTGCAGGCTCCAGTACTGGGTCGCCTCAGTCCAAACAACCAACGGGAGGGAAGTCAGCCGCACCCATCAGCAGACAAGCAGATTAAAGTTTTACTGAGCTCTGCCCACCAGAGCAACACCCAGCTCTACCCACCACCAGTCCCTCCCATCAGGAAGCTTGCACTAGCCTCTTAGATAGCCTCATCCACCAGAGGGCAGACAACAGAAGCAAGAAGAACTACAATCCTGCAGCCTGTGGAACAAAAACGACATCACAGAAAGAGAGACAAAATGAAAAGGCAGAGGACTATGCACCAGATGAAGGAACAAGATAAAACCTCAGAAAAACAACTAAATGAAGTGGAGATAGGCAACCTTCCAGAAAAAGAATTCAGAATAATGATAGTGAAGATGATCCAGGACCTCGAAAGAAGAATGGAGGCAAAGATCAAGAAGATGCAAGAAATGTTTAACAAAGACCTAGAAGAATTAAAGAACAAACAAACAGAGATGAACAATACAATAACTGAAATGAAAACTACACTAGAAGGAATCAATAGCAGAATAACTGAGGCAGAAGAACGGATAAGTGACCTGGAAGACAGAATGTGGGAATTCACTGCCGTGGAACAGAATAAAGAAAAAAGAATGAAAAGAAATGAAGTCAGCCTAAGAGACCTCTGGGACAACATTAAATGCACCAACATTCGCATTATAGGGGTCCCAGAAGGAGAAGAGAGAGAGAATGGACGCAAGAAAATATTTGAAGAGATTATAGTTGAAAACTTCCCTAACATGGGAAAGGAAATAGCCACCCAAGTCCAGGAAGTGAAGAGAGTCCCAAGCAGGATAAACCCAAAGAGAAACACGCCAAGACACACAGTAATTGAAATTGACAAAATTTAAAGACAAAGAAAAATTATTAAAAGCAACAAGGGAAAAACGAAAAATAACATACAAGGGAACTCCCATAAGGTTAACAGCTGATTTCTCAGCAGACACTCTACAAGCCAGAGGGAGCGGCATGACGTATTTAAAGTGATGAAAGGGAAGAACCTACAACCAAGATTACTCTACCCGGCAAGAATCTCATTCAGATTTGATGGAGAAATCAAAACCTTTACAGACAAGCAAAAGCTAAGAGAATTCAGCACCACCAAAACAGCTCTACAACAAATGCTAAAGGAACTTCTCTAAGTGAGAAACACAAGAGAAGAAAAGGACCTACAAAAACAAACCCAAAACAATTAAGAAAATGGTCATAGGAACATACATATCGATAATTACCTTAAATGTGAATGGATTAAATGCTCCAACCAAAAGACACAGGCTCACTGAATGGATATGAAAACAAGACCCATATATACGCTGTCTACAAGAGACTCACTTCAGACCTAGGGACACATACAGACTGAAAGTGAGGGGATGGAAAAAGATATTCCATGCAAATGGAAATCAAAAGAAAGCTGGAGTAGCAATACTCATATCAGATAAAGTAGACTTTAAAATAAAGAATGTTACACGAGACAAGGAAGGACACTACATGATGATCAAGGGATCAATCCAAGAAGAAGATATAACAATTATAAATATATATGCACCCAACATAGGAGCACCTCAATACATAAGGCAAATGCTAACAGCTATAAAAGAAGAAATTGACAGTAACACAATAATAGTGGGGGACTTTAACACCTCACTTACACCAATGGACAGATCATCAGACAGAAAATTAATAAGGAAACACAAGCTTTAAATGACACAATAGACCAGATAGATTTAAATGATATTCATAGGACATTCCATCCAAAAACAGCAGGCTACACTTTCTTCTCAAGTGGGCATGGAACATTCTCCAGGATAGACCACATCTTGGGTCACAAATCAAGCCTCAGTAAAGTTAAGAAAATTGAAATCATATAAAGCATCTTTTCCGACCACAACGCTATGAGATTAGAAATCAATTACAGGGGAAAAAAATGTAAAAAACACAAACACATGGAGGCTAAACAATACATTACTAAATAACCAAGAGATCACTGAAGAAATCAGAGAGGAAATCAAAAAATACCTAGAGAGAAATGACAACAAAACATGACGATCCAAAACCTATGGGATGCAGCAAAAGCAGTTCTAAGAGGGAAGTTTATAGCAATACAATCCTACCTCAAGAAACAAGTAAAGTCTCAAATAAACAATCTAACCTTACACCTAAAGGAACTAGAGAAAGAAGAACAAACAAAACCCAAAGTTAGCAGAAGGAAAGAAATCATAAAGATCAGAGCAGAAATAAATGAAATAGAAACAAAGAAAACAATAGCAAAGATCAATAAAACTAAAAGCTGGTTCTTTGAGAAGATAAACAAAATTGATAAACCTTTAGCCAGACTCATCATGTAAAAGAGGGAGAGGACTCAAATCAATAAAATTAGAAATGAAAAATGAGAAGTTACAAAGGACACCTCAGAAATACAAAGCATCCTAAGAGACTACTACAAGCAACTCTATGCCAATAAAATGGACAACCTGGAAGAAATGGACAAATTCTTACAAAGGTATAACCTTCCAAGACTGAACCAGCAAGAAATAGAAAATATGAACAGACCAATCACAAGAAATGAAATTGAAACTGATTAAAAACCTTCCAACAAACAAAAGTCCAGGACCAGATGGCTTCACAGGTGAATTCTATCAAACATTTAGAGAAGAGCTAACACCCATCCTTCTCAAACTCTCCCATAAAATTGCAGAGGAAGGAACACTCCCAAACTCATTCTACGAGGCCACCATCACCCTGATACCAAAACCGGACAAAGATACTACAAAAAAAAGAAAATTACAGACTAATATCACTGATGAATATAGATGCAAAACTCCTCAACAAAATACTAGGAAAAAGAATCCACACATTAAAAGAATCATACACCATGATCAAGCGGGATTTATCCCAGGGATGCAAGGATTCTTCAATATATGCAAATCAATTAACAAAGTAAAGAATAAAAACCATATGATCATCTCAATAGATGCAGAAAAAGCTTTTGACAAAATTCAACACCCATTTATGAGAAAAACTCTCCAGAAAGTAGGCACAGAGGGAACCTACCTCAACATAATAAAGGCCATATATGACAAACCCACAGCAAACATCATTCTCAATGGTGAAAAACTGAAAGCATTTCAGGAACAAGACAAGGATGTCCATTCTCTCCACTATTATTCAACATAGTTTTGGACGTCCCAGCCATGGCAATCAAAAAAGGAAAAGAAATAAAAGGAATACAAATTGGAAAAGAGGAAGTAAAAGTGTCACTGTTTGCAGATGACATGATACTATACATAGAAAATCCTAAAGATGCCACCAGAAAACTAGTAGAACTAATCAATGCATTTGGTAAGGTTGCAGGATACAAAATTAATGCACAGAAATCTCTTGCATCCCTATACACTAACAACGAAAGATCAGAAAGAGAAATTAAGGAAACAATTCCATTTACCATCACATCAAAAAGAATAAAATACCTAGGAATAAACCTACCTAAGGAGGCAAAAGACCTGTCCTCAGAAAACTATAAGACACTGATGAAAGAAATCAAAGATGAAACAAACAGATGGAGAGATATACCATGTTCTTGGGTTGGAAGAATCAGTATTGTGAAAATGACTATATTACCCAAAGCAATCTACAGATTCAATGCAATCCCTATCAAATTACCAATGGCATTTTTTACAGAAGAGAACAAAAATATTTTTAATTTGTATGGAGACACGAAAGACCCCGAATAGCCAAAACAATCTTGAGGGAAAAAAACAGAGCTGGAGGAATCAGACTCCCTGACTTCAGACTATACTACAAAGCTACAATAATCAAGACAATATGGTACTGGCACAAAAACAGAAATATAGATCAATGGAACAAGATAGAAAGCCCAGAGATAAACCCATGCACCTATGGTCAACTAATCTATGACAAAGGAGGTGAGGATATACAATGGAGAAAAGACAGTCTCTTCAATAAGTGGTGCTCAGAAAACTGGACAGGTACACGTAAAAGAATGAAATTAGAACACTCCCTAACACCATACACAAAAATAAACTCAAAATGGATTAAAGACCTAAATGTAAGACCGGACACTATAAAACTCTTAGAGGAAGACATAGGAAGAACACTCTTTGACATAAATCACAGCAAGATCTTTTTTGACCCACCTCCTAGAGTAATGGAAATAAAAACAAAAATAAACAAATGGGACCTAATGAAACTTCAAAGCTTTTGCACAGCAAAGGAAACTATAAACAAGACAAAAAGACAACCCTCAGAATGGGAGAAAATATTTGCCAAAGAATCAACGGACAAAAGATTAATCTCCAAAATATATAAACAGCTCATGCAGCTCAATATTAAAAAAACAAGCAGCCCAATCAAAAAATGGGCAGAAGACCTAAATAGACATTTCTCCAAAGAAGACATACAGATGGCCAAAAAGCACATGAAAAGCTGCTCAACGTCACTAATTATTAGAGAAATGCAAATCAAAACTACAATGAGGTATCACCTCACACTGGTTAGAATGGGCATCATCAGAAAATCTACAAACAAAAAATGCTGGAGAGGGTGTGGAGAAAAGGGAACCCTCTTGCACTGTTTGTGGTGATGTAAATTGATACAGCCACTATGGAGAACAGTATGGAGGATCCTTAAAAAACTAAAACTAGAATTACCTTATGACCCAGCAATCCCACTACTGGGCATATACCCTGAGAAAACCATAATTCAAAAGGACACATGCGGGGCTTCCCTGGTGGCGCAGTGGTTGAGAATCTGCCTGCCAATGCAGGGAACACGGGTTCGAGCCCTGGTCTGGGAAGATCCCACATGCCGCGGAGCAACTGGGCCCGTGTGCCACAATTACTGAGCCTGCGCGTCTGGAGCCTGTGCTCCGCAACAAGAGAGGCCGCGATAATGAGAGGCCCGCGCACCGCGATGAAGAGTGGCCCCCACTCGCCACAACTAAAGAAAGCCCTCGCACAGAAACGAAGACCCAACACAGCCATAAATAAACAAAATAAATAAATAAAGATACATGAAATTGCTAAAATTAAAAAAAAAAAAAAAAAAAAAAAAAAAAGGACACATGCACCCCAATGTTCATTGCAGCTCTATTTCCAATAGCCAGGACACGGAAGCAACCTAAATGCCCACTGACAGGCGAATGGATAAAGAAAATGTGGTACATATATACAATGGAATATTACTCAGCAGTAAAAAGGAACGAAATTGGGTCATTTGTAAAGATGTGGATGGACCGAGAGACTGTCATACAGAGTGAAGTAAGTCAGAAAGAGAAAAACAAATATTGTATATTAACGCATATATGTGGAATCTAGAAAAATGGTACAGGTCAACCGGTTTGCAGGGCAGAAAGAGAGACACAGATGTAGAGAAAAAATGTATGGACACCAAGGGGGGAAAGCGGGGGGTGGGGGGTGGGATGAATTGCGAGATTGGGATTTACATATATACACTAATATGTATAACGTAGATAACTAATAAGAACCTGCTTTAAGCACAGGGAGATCAGCTCGGTGCTTTGTGACCACCTAGAGGGGTGGGATAGGGAGAGTGGGAGGGAGATGCAAGAGGGAGGAGATATGGGGTATATGTATATGTATAACTGATTCACTTTGTTATAAAGCAGAAACTAACACACCATTGTTAACCAATTATCCTCCAGTAAAGACGTAAAAAAAAAAAAGGAACCTACTGTATAAAAAATTAAATAAAATAAAATTCAAAAAATACCACAAATTAGGTCCAGTGGACCCTAATGGTACTTTGAGGGTTATCTTGCTAAGATTCCATATATATCTGTCTAATATAAGGTGAAAAATAGAGTGAGAGTTAGAATGTCATGTCTTCCTGGACTTCCCCAGGCCTGGCCAGGGCTCTACTCATAGAGGGAGCTTCGGAGATAGTAGGAGCCAGAGATGTAATTGTGTAATTATCAAGAGAATGGCACATAGTATTCCTTATGTATGCGCAAGGACCTTGCACCATCTCAAAATCTGCGATTTGCCTAGAATACCATTCTTTCCTCTCTCCCTTTTAGCTGGGTAACTGCTACACTTTGAATCTCCACTCAAACACCACCTCCACAAGCAAGCTTTCCCTGAGCCCCAGCCCTGCCATCCGGGCCCCTTAGAGGGCTGTCAGAGCCTCCCTCCCCACCCACTGCTTCTGTGCACTTGTCAGGGTTTTAGTGTCTCCTCCACTAGGGGGCGGGCGGGGGTTTGCTCAGCTTTGCATCCTCAGCACCAGCACAGTGCTGACCCTAGTGGGCACTCGGTAAGTATTTTGCAAATGAAAAACACTGAAGTCACTTTTCTGAGTACAGGTGCTCACCTGCCAAATTTTTAACAAAGTGTTAACATGCATGTGTTTGAAGAAGTAAAAATAATAAGTCCATCCATAGGGAAAGCAGATCAGGTAAGAGCTTCATTTTCCTGGATTGTCCTTTACTCAGGGATTATTGGGAACAACAAGCAACATGACTGTAGCAGAAGAGTCTTCAGCTCATGATTCTGGCTTTCATTTAGGTGTCGGGTGATTTATCAAAGACTGACATCTGCAGTGAGGCTCGGCACCCACAGGCCAGCACAGACGCTGCAGAAGAGAAACGGACAAACAGGCTGTACGAGTTGGCAATGAAAATGAGTGAGAAGGAAACTTCCTCTGGGGAGGATCAGGAGTCCGAGCCCAAGACAGAGTCTGAGAACCAGAAGGAAAGTCTGTCCTCTGAAGACAACAGCCAGAGTGTCCAGGAAGAGCTGAAGAAGGTAAGCTCTGTGAAACCACCTGCAGATGGCTTGGTTTCTGCAGCTGGGGTGTGGGGGAAGGTTCTGCATTTGTGCAGAGATGTGCTGGGACCCCAAAGAGCACTCTCTAAAATGCCCATCCCTATGCACTTGGGAGAGCCCAAGAAAACTCTGCTTGATTGACGCTGAGTTATTCAATCAGGAAAATAGCACCGCGTGTCCTTGGAAGTCTCCCAAGACCTCTCATCTCCTATTCTTCATCAAGACAGCCCTTACATTTCAAGTCTATAATGTAGTACCCATGGTCTCTCTCATTGGTAAAGAACTGTGTTATTTCCCGCCCCACTCCCTCCCAAAGGAATGTTTCCTGTGGATTGAGAACATCTAGCCAATCCTCTTTTAGCCAATGATGACGCTTCATTTCATAGTATAAAGTCTTTGTGTTGAAAGTGGCCTTCTGGATCATTTATCTCTGCAGTTTTCAGATTTTGGCTTGTTTGACTTAGCCAGAAGGCTTTCTCAAACAAACCTTATATGGAATTCCAGTGCTTTAAACAGATAAAAGCACTGCTGCTCTGAGGGTCCCCAAAGCTCCAACCCCCTGATCTTCAGTCCCACCGTCCTCCCTTCCTTCCCCCAAGCTGGCCACTGAGTTCCAAGGGACATTGTGTGAAAAGCACAGAAAATAGACCCTGCCTCTGGCAGAAAGCCTTTCTGCCCACTGTCCTCCAGCACGTGCCTGGGTTCCCACTACAGCTCCACCAAGTACGTTCACACTAGACTTGGCCCCCAGGTCAGGATATCCCTGCTGCCTCCAGTGGAAGGGGAAGAAGCTAGCATTTGTTCAGTGTCTCCTACATGCCTGGTGCTTTGCACATGTTAGTTCATTTAATATAAAACCTTTGAGGCAGACACAGACCCATGTTGCAGATGAGGAAACTGAGGCTAGTCACAAAGGTACTTACCCAAGGCCCACAGCTAGTAAGTTTCAGAGCTGAGGCTGCATCACAAACCTGCTTAGCATCAAATCACAGGCTCCTTCCTTTACAACAAGCTGCCTCTTCTGGAACTCAGATAAGGTCTTATCTGGTAACATCTAGACTTTGTACTTAGGATCAATTTTTTCCCTATTCTGAGAGTAGGCTATCTAAGCTAACAGGCTGCTGGTAACCCACGTGCATGGTGAATGAGCCCCCTTCATCTGCTCAACAGCCAAGCTGGGGTACTGTGCAGGAGCCTGGCCAACCCAGGAATGACCACAGGTGGTCCAGAGCAGGCCCCAAGGGGAGTGGGGACCGTCCTCCATGGCTGAGGCCCTGAACCTTCCAACACCTCAGACTCTGCCTTGCATTCATTCCCATCCCGGCCTCCATAACCATTGAATCCTCACTCATAAACCTGCTGGGTCCTTTGCCTGGGGATGGCGCACATCTCTTTCCCCCAGCATGTCTGTGGGTGGAGAGCAGATCTTGGCCTTCACAGGCAGCCCTTCTCCGGGATACAGGCTCCGACCCATTGCCTCTTCAATGGTTATGGGCTCTGATCCTCTCTGTTACTTGAACCAATGGCCCATTACAGTCACATTTGTCTGCTAGAGCTGAGAGCCAGACGGTAACTGAAGAATATCACATTATTTCTTACAGCGGCTCCACATCCTACTGGCTTTGCTGCCTGGTGGTCCCAAGGCACCAAAAGCTCATGCTGTACCAGCGGCACGCCAGGCTGGGATGAGCCACGCGCACCCGCCCCTCATCAGCCTGCAGGCCTCACCTTCTGGAGGCACAGCCATCCGTCTGTACTGTGCTCTTCTGGGCAGAATGTGAACAGGGAAAGGCGGAAAATCCTGGGTGCTTGGCCAAGCCCTCCATCCTGCCCCCATCCTGCCCTGCACCCTCGCTGAGCATGAAATTAGGGGAGGTGCTTTTATTCAAACTCACAAATGTGTCAGTTTCTCCAAGTTTAAGTCCTTCCCACCGCCGACCATGAATCAATGGATTAAAACCCAGATAGCAAACAAAAAGAGGTAATCAATATATCTTTCTCCATCAGGCAAGGCTACTCTGATTAAAGGAAAACAGAAATATACATTCATCTATGGAAGATTATTTAGAAGCAGAAGGGTATAGAGATAGGCTTCAGGATTAGACTGACTGTGAAACACATCCATGCAGTTTGCAAACTTTGGACTTTGGTTCTAAGCCAAGGCCATTTCTTGCCTGCTTCCTACACCCCGCCCCCTAGCTGCCCTCCTTGGCCCCTCCAATCCTTTCTCTACTCAGCAGCTGGAGCTGCCCTGCAGCCCTTGAACTTGCTCCCAGCATGTCGACAAGCCCAAGTCTGGCTTGTTTTTATATCGATCCCTAAAAACCAGTCTAGGTCTTCATTGTTGATTGGACAAACACATGTTGGCCTTGTCTGTAAAATGGGGATAATCATACCCCCTTATAGAGTTGGGAGGACTGAATTATGCAGCATAGAGGTAGCACACAGCCAGAGCCCAGCAAATATTAACAACCTCACAGCCCCTTTAACAACCTCAAGGATAAGAAACTTCACTGTCGTGAAATAATGCCCCTGTGTTAGCACTGAGGGAACAGCTTAGTGCCTATGTCCCGTCCACACGTGCAGTGTCAAGCCAGAGGTCTGTAGCCACGTTCGGTGCTTCACCATGCTCTGAAGAATGTAACGGGGAAAATACCACGTCAGAACCTCCCAGGTTCCCATCTTCGGGATCAGAGTAACTATGACTTCCCTTGTAATCCGACCACAACTAGTTTGTCCAGCACTCACACATGTACACACACACGCCATGGCTGGGGAGCGGATCTGGGCTAAAGAAACTGTTCCAGAAGCTGTTCGTGCTTGCCTTATCTCTTTACCGTGCTACTGCACACTGGCCCAAGGTCCATCTGCCTGGGGGCTCCCGACACAGCAGGAGCTCCTCTTCCTGTGCAGAAGGCAGGCTGGGAGTGAGAGAATAACACTCCCCTCCCCAGGAGCAGCCCTAACCAGTGACTGATGTGAAGAGTGTAAATACTCCACTCCTTTGCCTCCACTGGGGTGGTGACCCACAGCGTGTGTGCTACCCATTGATGCCCCGAGTTCCCCAGCAGATTTGGCTCTGGGCACCCGCAGTAAAGACCAGCTGGATCAGGCTGCCTTCTCTTCCCTGCCTTGCCCCACCCCCGCCTCCACTGGTTCCTGGGATCACTTCCCAAATAAACTCCATGCACTCGAATCCCTGTCTCAGGGTCTGCTTCTAGGGAAACCAGACTAAGACAGTAACCAAACAGGAAAACACGCAGAGTCCCCGGTTCACAAACACTCCCTGCAGTATTTGTGACTAAGCAGTGGAGAAATCCAAATGCCTAACTGGCTGCTAATGGCCTCTGCCTGACCACGAGGATCCCCTACACAGAGAGAGTTTTATCCAGACTTCACCATCCCTCCTGCCTCTATCGCAGGTTCTTCTCTCTGGGAGCCAAAGCAGAGGAATGTGCATATTCCCATAGACACAGGGACATCAGTGGCAGTTCCGTGTCCTTGGTATGACAACCCATGTAGGAATTAGGGCTTCACAATCTTGTCCAGCAGAAGAAGAACCATTTTAGAAACACGCTGTTTCTTGATGGGAGTCAGCCCTTTGCTGTAGGCAGACTTGTCCCTACAGTTGACTCACTTTGGCTGGGTGTTGGGGGCCCAATGATGATTTAAGGATGGTCACTGCCATCTGAATTTTAACTACCTGAAGAACCAGCTTGTAAAACTTGGGGCCAGTCCAGAAACCTGGATTCCTAGAGGGCCATGTTTTTAATTGAAGTCACCTTGGTTCCATTGAACCTCATGGTCAACCTTCCAAACCTTCGGATCCTTCAAGCCCGGGAATAAGCACTTGCTTCCCCTCTGCCACTGGGCCGGTGGCTGTGCCAATGGTTATGGAAGAAAGACCTGGCTGAAGTGGTTCCTAGAACCATCTGCCCCTGGATATGCAGGTGCTGCATTCCTGAGAGAAGGACGCAAAGAAAGGTCAAGAACTCCTGGCCTGACTTTGGAGACTACATGCAGGGGCTGAATCTCCCATAAAACCCTATCTCCCCAAGCTTAGAGCAGTGATCCCCAAGGTCCCTGCTCGCTCCAAAATCCCATGGTTCTAGACACGTAAGGCATTAAATAGGTTTTTGTTTCCTGATATTAGTATCATTTTTGACACTATTTATATGACAAAAGATGTCCTATGTGTCAAGCTTTTGGAACATGAGTGTTTGTTGAAGGCCCATATTAGTGAATTCTTGCATTATAGTCAAATTTGTACACGCAATGTCCTGAAAGCAAAGTGTCTTTGTTTATTAATTATCACAAAGCTGAATCATTGTGTCTTAGTTTCACAAGGGTGTCACAGACCAGCAGATATCTCCCATATTCATAGTTTCATGGAATAATTCTCCTCAAAGTACTGAGACTTCCCTAAAGTAATAAATGTCTTTCTCCTCAAATAAGAGACAGATTTGTGCATCTTCACACAGCTGCTCCCCATTTACTAGCATCAAGTCATATAGAAACACAGTACTGGTCAATGGATAAGCAGACAGATTGACTATTGTCTGAGAAAACCCAGAGCTGTGGGTTTCTGCAGTTTAATGTGCTTGTGAAAAACTTTTTGTCGATATCACAGTGTTAACATAAAATCAAGTATTGTCCACATGTGTCTCACCCTTGTAAAATGACTCACCACCCACATGAGGATTCAGTGTCTTTCACCCCGGGTAGTATCTTATTTGAGCAGCATGTCTCCATCTTCAGTTGGCGCTAAAGGTTCAATCCCCATTTATATCTTACAAGCTACACTGATCTCAGTAGGCCTTATGCCTGTTGCCTCTTCTAACTTTCTATTTAACTGCTGCGCTAGGAAAAAAGAGAAACTTTAGCTGTCCACTTCGAGCTACAGCTCTTATCCACAGCACTTGAACAGGTGAGGTTTCATTTCACTCCTGTTGTCACTGGCATCACTCATTCCCACACTTGTGTCCTGTGTGTTTGGGGGAGGGGCCTGCACGGCTGGGAAGAGAGTTCTGGGTTCTCTCCTGGATCACGAGGGCTTCAACAGAACATCTTCTTCTCTAGGCAAAAGATGAACTGAGCCCTCGAGAATTAATATACTCATAATGCTAATAGATAAAAAGGCAGTCTACGTAAGCAGACAATTCACCAAAAACAAAAACAAAAAAAGAAGAATGTAAATGACCAATAAGCATATGAAAAAATATTCAACTTTAATTGTATCTCAGCTGTATTCAATACAACACCTAGCCCAGAACTTGGCATATGGTTTGCACAGTCATTTTTTCCATTCAACAAAAGCACATTGAGGCACTGGGAAGACAGCCATGAACAGGGCAAAGTTTATCATTTGTTCACACAAGCAACAAAAACGCAAACTGAAATAATGAAATGCCACTTTGCCTAACAAATTGGATGGTTAAAAAGAACGATAATCAATGTTGGTAACAGTTCAGGGAAATAGGCAGTCTAATACCCACAAAGTAGCACATATTAGCACACTGGTGACTTGGTAACTCTAAGCAATCAAAGTGTGCATACCCTTTGATCCAGCAAATAAGCTTTCAATCATTTATCCTAAGGAATAACTGGACAAGCAACCAAGGGTATATCACAATGCAGTTCATCAAGTGTTAGTTATATTTTTATACTAGGAAAACTTTGAAACAACCTAAGTGTCCAACAATAAGGAAGTCTTGGGGAAATGGAGGGGATGAGGTCCAGAAAACAGATGGGGCATTGGCATAGGAATGGCAAAGACAGAATAGTCCAGATACAAGTAAGTGGGTAAATTTGATGTTTAGGAAGATGAAGAGAGTTTGTTTTATGTTCTATGCTTCACCCCTCTCCGCCCCTCTGTTACCCAACCAAACTTGGGTCTGCTCACCTGGGCACAGTAAAGCCAATCTACTGACACTGGGTTGTGGTGAAAGAAAGTGTAGTGTTTATTGCAGGGCACCAAGCAAGATTGGGGATGGCTAATGCTCAAGAGGCCGGAACCCCTGATGGCTTTCATGGAAAGGTTTTTAGAGATAGGGTGAGTGAGAGGGTTGCAGGGCACATGATCAGCTTGTGTACATTATTCTGATTGGTTGGTAGTGAGGTAATAGGGAGTCAACATCATCAACCTTCTGGTTCCAACCTGTCTGGGGCCTGCCTACATGCTGGTGGTCAGCATGCAGTTAATGTTTTCCACCTGCGGGGGTTTCAGTATTTGCAAAACAGCTCAAAGGATATGGCTCAGAATGTTATCTTATAGCCCTTGCGAGGAACTAAAGGTATTTGACTTTGTTTAATGGCTAAACTATTATTATTTTGTCTTGCTTGACTGTTTTCCTTTGTTTCTGCATTTTCTCACTTCTAAATTTATTAAATTTATTCTTTGGAACTCGGGGATGGCCTAGGAGGCTAAAGTCTTTCTACAAACAAGAGGCAGGCAGAGGACATGGGGGCAGGGGGTGGTCTGTCCTGGAAAGGCCCCATAAGGTCCTGCTTGGTTACATCTCTAGCTTTCTGAACTAGAAGGCAAGTTTGCCTTCTGAAAGTGAGGGGATAGTGAAATTTGAGTGTCAGGATTGTGGAGCGGATTTGAAATAGCTATTGCATAGAATGAGAGAAAAACGTGTGCAGAAATATAAAGGATCCCCAGGGTAAGGTCAGAGATCACAAACATTTACCTGAGATAAAAAGAGCCTGTAAAAGAATACAGCAACTATGCACACTACTATATATAAAATAGATAAAAGACCTATGGTATAGCACAGGAAACTATATTCAATATCTTATAATAACCTATAAGGGAAAAGAATCTGAAAAGAATATATAGATAGATACATAAAACTGAATCGCTTTGCTGTACACCTGAAACTAGCATAACATCGTAAATCAACTTCAATTTAAAAAAAAAGAAAAGAATACAGCAACTTTGAATGCAAATAAATGCAAAATAAAAATTCATTCTATTCAAAGAAAAGGTCTAGTAGTAGCAGGTCTATTCATGAATCCATATCATTTGGCACAATTACACAATACAGCTCAATAGGTTCTGGGATTTACATTAGAACTCCCCATTTCATAACTAAAATATATAGATGAATCTCAAGCCAGACTGGAGGAGTGGGGAGATAAAATGGAAATTAATTCCAGCCATAATAGGAACAAAAAAATGTGAAATTAAAGCTTAACAAGAAAACTGCAGATCTCTAAGAAACCTACCAGTTTTGCTGGTAGGAAAAACAGTGTAAAGAATTCTTCCAAAATGAGGGTAGACATTTACTGTAATTTAAATCAAAATCTGAACCAGAAGTTTTTTTAACTTTTCAAAAGGATTCAAAAAATCACCTGATAAAGTCAAGAATAACTTAGAAATGCTTAGAAAAAATAAAAGAAATGAAGAGGACCTATCTATTAAGATAGTACATCATGTTTTAAAGGCAGAGTAATTAAATTTGTGAGATATTGATAAAGGATGCAATGAAATATTCCAGAAGTATGCCCTAGAATATACTTAATTTAACTCACAATTGATCTCATAATTACCACCCACCTCTCACCCCTGGTTGGGAAGAGATCATTTTTTAATAAATGTGTTGAGACGTATGTGCACTTGTTCTTTTGGGGGAAGGGATGTGGCAAGAGAGGAAGGTCCTTAATGTTCTCTCCAACAAAGGAATGAATGGCTCCCCAAGGTTTGCAGGGCCAGCAATACGTACAGGAGACAATAAGGAAAAGATGCCAACTTCCCATGAGAGGTAGTGGCACAAGTTCTGGAGTTTGAATCCTTGTTCAATCCTTGTTACAAATAATTGTTGAACTATTCTAAGAGCTGTAATACAGTAGGAACCTGAGAGAAAAGGTCCCTGCTCTTGTGGAATTTACCCACTGTTGGGGGCAACAGCTGATAAGTATGTAAACACATACAGGGGAAGAGGTTCTTAGTGATCAGTGCTAAGGAGATTCAGCAGGATACTCATGGATGGAGTTGGAAGGAGTATGAGTCATGGATGGTCCAGACTTTTCTGACCAACTCTGTTTTCCACTGAAACCCGAAAGACACAAAGGGAAAAGTCAGGCAAAGATCTAAAGGAAGGGCTTTCCAGGCAGAGAAAAACATGCAAGGCCTTAAGATGGAAATGACCTTGACAAGTTCAAGGAACGGCTTAAAGAGCTAGGGTAGCTGGGGCAATGTGGCCAAGGGGAGAGGGCTTGGAGAAGTGAGAGAGGGAGGGGCCAGAGCAAGCCAGCGGTGTGGGCCATGCAGAGAACTTTGGCTTCTATTCTGTGTGAGATAGGAAGAACCTGGAAAGGTTTCAGCAGAGACATAACAAGGAGGGCCTTACATTTATCAAGATCACCCTGGTTGCCATGTGCTACCTCCTTTCCAAGTGAACGTGGAAGGTGGTTTCCTATGTCATTGGGCTACTACAGAGTTGAGCACGTACCCTGGCAGAGCCCTGGTTACCGCCAACAGTGGGGAAGTGTGTCCAGTGAGTATCAGGAAATAATTTTCTGAGGAACAGCCAGTATGCGAAAGCAAAAGAGATTGACAACCATGATCACCTCCTCTGCCAGGACAGGAAGTCCTGCCTGCCCTACACCTGCCCGGGCAGGTATGGTCAAAGGCAGTGGCCCCAGCATTCCCCTCCTCTCTCACCGTCACCAGGTCCTGGAGTGGCCTTGCTCAGGTGCCTACATCAAACAACAGGGACTCCACCAAGGAAAGGAAAGAAAATGACCATGGGGAAACATACAGACCAGTGGGTTTAATTCTGGAACTAAACTAAATGTGCAAATAGCACATTTTTAAAAATTCATTTCGGGCTTCCCTGGTGGTGCAGTGGTTAAGAATCCGCCTGCCAATGCAGGGGACACGGGTTCATTCCCTGGTCCGGGAAGATCCCACATGCTGCGGAGCAACTGAGCCCATGCACCACAGCTACTGAGCCCACACGCTGCAACTACTGAAGCCCGTGCCCCCTAGAGCCCATGCTCCGCAACAAGAGAAGCCACCGCAGTGAGAAGCCTGCGCACCTCAACAAAGAGTAGCCCCCGCTTGCCGCAACTAGAGAAAGCGCGCATGCAGCAACGAAGACCCAACTCAGCCAAAAATAAAATAAATGAAATAAATAAATTTAAAAAAAAATTCATTTCAATTATCACAATTTTTAAAAATCTTATTTCTTTCATAGGTGGCTTTGACCATCAAAATCTAAATGATTTAAGAACCCAAACATTCCTAGAGGTCCATTCTCTGATCTCCATTACATTTCATGTTTCAATTTATTACATATGCTAATTTATTAGGTTCATGCTCCAATTTCTTTCCACAATTCTGTGCCACCTTCTTTCAAGTCAGTCGTTGGGGACGTGAGTCTGTTCGTGGAGAATGTATTTTGACGGGTTGTAGAGGCTTCGCCGGAGCGCCTTATGTTTCATGAGAACTGAAACATATTTGCATTGAATTTTTCTAGCAGATTTCTGTCAACTATTTAGGAGGACATATGGAGTTTCTTTTCTTACCTTTGAGAAGGAAAAAAATACATGAAATCAGGGCATTTGGACAAATTTCCTTGCTTGCTCTGGCGGTTTGATAGAAGCATTTCACAAAGCCAAGGTAGCATCTGTAATGTGGGACAGAAAAGTAATGAGCGGGCTGTGAAGTCTGGATCACACTTAGAGCAGATTTCCTCAGAGACCACATTCTTGTTCACTCTGATTGTTTTTGGCGGCTCCATCTCAGGTAGGCTCAGTAAGGCTCAGAACAGGAGCTGGTCGCTTGGGAGATCTCAAGCTCTGTTGTGTGGCTTGGTCATTGGTGTACAAATCAACGAGCTTGTTCTGATTGATGTCATTTGGTGGAGGCTACAGGCCCTTCTCTCACTGATCTGTTGTTCATGGATCTGATTATTCAGTTAGATTCTGTTCTTCCATCACTTTCTGCAGTCCATTGGGTCCCAGGAATTATGCAGGTGGAGGAGGTGATGTGGCAGGTGGGAAGGAGTGTGGACCTTGAAGACCAAAGTCTCTGGGTTCAAATCTCA
Source organism: Balaenoptera physalus (assembly GCF_965194825.1). Classification (NCBI taxonomy): domain Eukaryota; kingdom Metazoa; phylum Chordata; class Mammalia; order Artiodactyla; family Balaenopteridae; genus Balaenoptera; species Balaenoptera physalus. The sequence goes on along the minus strand of NC_138896.1, from coordinate 66,618,156 downwards.
GCTGTGCATCTTCTTCCTTGAGCCGCAGTTTCTTCATCTCTCAAGATGGGATGAAAACAGCCACCACGTCAGGTTGTGATGAGGGTTACACAAAATCACGAGAAGCCTGGGGTCAGACCCGGCATAGGAAGGACGCACATTAACACTGAGCTGGCTTCCTTCCTTCCTCTCTTCCTCCCTAAAGGGCTCTCTCAGGAGCAAGGTGTCCCAGGAGAGAAGGTGAGGTCCCGTACACATTTTACGCAACTTGAACATTGAAAGACTTTTCTCCTCTGCCTGTAATTTCTGCATGGGAGCCAACATGTCTTTAGAAGACTCTGTTAAAGTTCTTTCTGTTTCCTGTGCTTCCAGACTGACCCCAAAGTCACACATTAACGGAACCTGCTTGCCCCTCTGCAGGTCCACAGCCTGTGGCTCCCAGTGCAGGGCAGGACCTGTTTTCTGCTACCTGGGTCTTCCTGCCCTTCTCCTGTCTCTGCTCTCTGAGGACAGAGACCCAGGCTTACTCACTTTGCATCCCCTGCAGGGCCCAGTGCAGTGCCGGACATAGAGCAGATGCTTCCTGAAGGCTTGAATTAAATTAGTGATGATGGGAAATAGTAGATGATGTTTGAGGGCCTGGCTTGTTCGGTTGCCCAGCTAGGCAATGGCATACCTTATTTTTATTGCCCATCAGTATGTATAGTTCAGTATGCTCCCTACTGGGAAACGGAGGGTCCTGCGTGCGTGCGTGCGTGCATGCCTGTCTGAGTGTCAAGTGTCAGGTTGTTTACTGTCATTTCTCAGGACAAACCATTCTGTATTCTGATATTGTGTCTTCCATTTTTGGTGTTAAGGTATCCCTTCTTTATGACATTATGGTGAAGCCGGACAGTAGTAGACCATGGTGGCTTTTTTTTTTTAATATTCTTACTTAGCAAGAGAAAAAAACTGGGAAACAGCAGCAAAGTTTAACTTTTTTTTTTTTTGGTTAAAAAATAGTAAAAAGCATCCTTCAAAACACCAAGTAGTCAAGGAAAGTTGTTTCAAGAACACAGTACAGGACTTCCCTGGTGGTGCAGTGGTTAAGAATCCGCCTGCCAATTCAGGGGACACGGGTTCGATCCCTGGTCCAGAAAGATCCCACATGCTGCGGAGCAACTGAGCTCATGCTAGCCATAGCTACTGAGCCCACACGCTGCAACTACTGAAGCCCGTGCCCCCTAGAGCCCGTGCTCCGCAACAAGAGAAGCCACCGCAATAAGAAGCCTGCGCACCACAACGAAGAGTAGCCCCCGCTCGCCGCAACTAGAGAAAGCGCGCATGCAGCAACGAAGACCCAACACGGCCAAAAAGAAAAAAAAAAAAAATAGAACACAGTACATAATAAAAGGTGTCTAAGCTACTGGCCATCACCAGTAATGTGCCCATCTTGAGCCAGTAGGGCAGGTGGGAGAGTTTTGAGGACAGGTGGACAGCTCTGGACCCAAACACTGTGGACACTTGGCATATGCTGACTAATTTCATCCTCTCAACAACCCCTTGAGCTAGATGGTGTTACCTCCATTTCATAGCTGAGGCTCAGAGAGATTAAGTTATTTCCCCAAAATCTACACAGAGTAACCTGAATTTCTCAAGCCTCATGATCTGGTGTGTACAATGAGGAGGACACCTTAGCATCCGTCCCCACTAGGAAACCACAAGACCAGAGCATCCACCCACCCCCACCGTCTCCCTCCATTATCTGGGGGAATCTAGGGGAAAGATCTCCCACATGTTCACAACCAGCCCTCTTATAGGGGCCTGCTCAGGGCCTTCACCAGGCGGCTGCTGCCCAGATCCACCCTAGGAACCAGCCCTGCCCAGGTGCCTTCTCCATAGAGGCTCCAGATCAGCAAGACCAGGGCCAATTTATGACTTTTGTGGGCCCAAGCACTTTTGCCTTTGTGGACCCTTTCCTCCACAAAAAAACATTTAAAATCATATTTTACAATTGTGTTGGTATAAAGATTAATATTATGTATTAAAACATGTGCCTGGACCTAATAGTTCATTTTTCCTTATGATTTTAAAAGAAATTAAGACATTTTCATGGACCCCCTAAAAGAATGGTGGGCCCTAGGCTCCACGCCTGCTGAGCCCGATGGGTAAGGAGGCCCTTTGCAAGACCTTGCTGATGTGGCAGTCCCCTCACCACTGCCCTCCCTGCTTCATAGATTGACCCATGGACCTCAAAGCATACTGCCTGCTTCTAAATCTCACAAAAACCCTAATGTCAACGTCCCTTCAGCTTCTATCTGTTTAGGTCTTATTATAGGTGTCAGAACAATCCCCGAGGTGGAACTGGGAAATTCCCTCTTCTGCCCCAGAAACCTGTACACATCATTTAATCCACAAAGCTTTATCCCACATTGTATCAGGTTCTGTCATATCAAGACTTATATCAAGTCACATAAATAGATACCCCAGGCCTCTGTCACAGCCCCGGTTCATCACACACAGCCAGATACTGAATCTGTTTTGGCGCCGCTGAGACTGGCAGACACATGTGCACGCACATGCCCAAGGGTAGAGAGGGGTCTGGGATCAGGCCTCTGTTATTCCACTGTGTTCTCTTCCTATTAAGCCAGGCAGCTAATGAGCCCCTGCTGCTCACATGTTCACAAGCTTGAGCCATTCTGGTAAGCAGCAGTCCCGCTTATTCCAGCTTGAAATGAGTTTGCATTTCTTTGTCCAACACAAAGCTTTGAAATGAATGATGACACTGGAAAATTATCGGGAGAATTTGCGAGGATTGCAAATAAGCAGGTATATCTAGTGTTTAGGATGGAAATATTTTCTTCTTTCGAATTCTAGAGACTCAGAATCTCCCCCTGGCAACACTTTGCATGCTGCATGTCTTTGCAAAACAGTTTATAAGGAAGAGTAAATGGAGGAAGAATTTGTTTCTAGCAACATGTGTTTATAGGAAGAGAAAGGGCATGGCTACAGGATGGAGAGATTGCTCGGGCTCAAGTTTGTGGGTAGTGAGACAAAAAGTAAAGGAGTCTGCTCTGCCCTGCAGTCCCTAGAAAGAAGAGAAAAGATACAGGTGGGATTTTGACGTGGGTCCTGACCTGGTCTTCTTTCTCAGGTCCATTGACGTGGCCACTGTGGCAGGCCCCCACCTCGGAGGGGTACATCACCTCCTTAAAGGTCTGCATTGGTCCTGTTGTTCGTTACAGTCTGGCAGGAAGCTGAGTCTTTGTTGAGGTTGACGCTTGTTTCTCTGCCTCACTGCTGAGCGATGGAGGAAACACTGGAGGTTTCTCATCACCTTCTGTACCCTGAGCGTGGACTCTTGGTTCCAGCCCGGTGATTGTAAAGTTGACAAAATGGATTTGATGTTCCACAAGGGGATGTGACACAGACCGGGCCCTAGAGGTGGACACTCAGGCTCTCAGTGGTGACCATGCGTGGTCGGGAGGTCGAGGAGTGTCAGTGTGTCAGAGCAAATACATCCCCGGGGCGTATCAACAGCTGAAAGCTCCTCCTCCACCCTGGAGAAGCCACACTGGCTACGCTGGGCATTTTGAAAGGGAGTCATGCATGTACCCGGCACTTAATAAATTTGTTGTTTAATTTGTGTTTCTTTGATCACTAGAAGGTTGAATTTGGTTACTGCATGAGTCCACTGGCCATTTTCATTCCATCATCCGTGGGGCCCTTGGCCACGAGTGTCTTTGTGGCCAACCTTCCTGTTCTGCAACAGCCCCTATTCTGTCAGCTGATTTTCTTCACACTTTCAGGTCTCCCTTATTTGATACCATGGACCTGTCACATTTGATCCATCTTATAATTAACATCTGGAGTAACGTCGGCTGCCATCATAGAGAGCTCTTTCTGGCTCTGGAATCGTGCTTTGTTTGTGCCATTCAGCTCAGGTCTCTGGAGCTATAAGCAATAAAGCAGGAAGGCTCCTGTAGATTTTCATTTCTCCCACACACAGGGCTCCCTGCCAGCACCTCTGAATCCTCACCAGCTTTCTATCTGAACAAAACCCTGTCCGGTGCTAAATATAGCTTTATTTCACACAATTGTAGAAGGTACTTTCTACTTTTAAATCTAGACTGGGCAGGGAACAGGACATTTACGTAACAAGTTGGTGTTAACCCTGTGACAAACCTTCTAATCGCTTACTGGCCTAGTGAGTAAGCTAAGGAACAAGGAGGTTGGGTGCCCTGCTCCTGTCACACAGCTAATCAAATCCCAGTTATCTTCACTTCCAGCAGGTGCCGTGTCCACTCCCGCGCTCACATCCAAGCAAGCCTGCAACACTCCTGTAGAACACGCAAGAACCACCTGATTCCCTAGAGGTGGGATTAATTCCCTGCAGGTGTTTGTGGGTTCCGGTTTGTGTTTCACAATGGAGGGCAGAACTGGGACACCAACCAACCAGAGAGATCTTGTCCAGTTTCCATATAATTTTTTTCAGTCACTTCCCCAGCTGGAAGCTGGTTCCCTTCTGAAGGGGACCACAGACCTTCCAAGTGAAGCTGTGGTGCTCTCCACAGACCAACTGCTGGGGACTGCTCACTCACACTTAATGACAAGTGCAAATACCTTCAGGGGTCAGGAAAGTACGTCACCGTGTCAAGTGGCTGGGGTAGAGCTAAAGGCACACTGTGAGGGCAGGGACTTCATCCACTGTTCACTGCTTATCCCAGCACCTGGAGCAGAGCCTGCGAACCACAGGCCCCCAATAAGATATGTATTCAATAGAATGAATGGTGGGGACTGCAGAGAACTGGGAAGTGCTTATCTCACAGAAGGCATTCTTGTCAAAAAAGCATGCCTCTAGGCAATATTTGGCTTCCAGCTGGCAACTCCTATGATTGAATAAACAAGGCTATTTCTGGACGGAAAGGAACAATGACTGCCAAGCAACATTGATGTCCAGCTTATCGCTTTGATATTATATGTTCAGTTGGAGTCAAGATGCAGATAATGCTTTCTGTTTAAACACCTCTGAAGTCCTTCCCATTAATAACATTGGCCCCTTAATGACCCTGGACCAATTGGAGATGTGTGTAAATGTTAACATTTGCCCTTCCATCGTGCTGTGGTCTAACCGTTTTTCCTGAATCCCTTAGTCATACGTCTTCCTTTTCAAAAGATGTACAAAGGCACCTCTTCTATCAAACAAAGGGCAGACTTTCTAAATACAAGCTTTGTTTACTAAGAGAAGGGTACCAAACCTGCTTTCATACATACAACATTGCCTTTTCTAAAATGGACTTAAGCAAACAGTGGCAGCTATTTCTTGCCAAAAACATTTTGAGTCCAATTCATCTCCAAAACCTGCCACATCGAGTTACAGGATTCTAGACAATGGCGGACAGCCTCTGCAAGTTTTTCCTAAGGTAAAGAGTTGGCTTGGCTCTCCCTTGGACACTTCCCTTATTCTGGTGGGTCTGCATCACCTTTCTCCATCTTATTTTCCTGATAATCCAGACCCATTTTTTTGGTATGTAGCAAACTCCCTTGAACCAAAAGAAGCATAACTCTTGGGTGAGTCAAGCAGCTATTGTGAAACAGACAGGCTGCATAGGAGCCCTCTGAGCACATGTGCCCTAACCCTAGGATGATTGACCGGTGCCAGGATGAGACCATGTACCAGAGCCCAGAGCCAGCTTCTAGACTGTGGACTCAGCCACAGACTTGTCACTTAGACACTCTGATTCCATAGTGAAGATGCAGGGCCACTGAAAACTTCCTCTAGTGAGATAAAACCTGCAGTAGAATTTACTTGGGGAAACAAACTTTGCAAACCAAGTCAGAGCTATCATTAATATATTTTGGCCAGAATATATGAATCAGATAGATACCTTGGGAGGTACCAAAGGCATTAAAATTCCAGGTTTTCTTGAAACACTTTACTGGTTAAAAATATGCCCATGGGCAATATTTGACTTCCAGTTTACAAACCCGGTGATGGGCTAAGTAAAATTGATTGTAGATGGACACCATTAGTGCCAAGCAACATTGATCTCCTGCTTACTTCTTGGTGCTATATGTTCAGATGAACTCAAAGATGCAGATAATTCTTTGTGGCTGAAGTACCTCTGCTCCATTAAAGACCTTGGCCCAGATTTGGACTGACTAATTTTGAGCCATGAATATAAAAACTAGAAGTGACTTGTATCAGTTAGAAATATATTCAACCACAAATAACAGAAAATCCAGCCAATAGGGGCTCCAACAGGTAGGGACTTATTTTGCACACATGTATCAAGGTGTTCAGAGGCAGTTCAGCTGATCCAGTGCTATGTGGGCTCAGGCTCTTTCAGTCTTTCTGATCCACCTGACCCAGCATTTTGGTATCATCCTCACTCTTGTTGGCTTTCTAACCACAGACCTATGATCAAGGCAGAGAGAAGTGGGGGCAGGAGAGCATCAGCTGCATCTATTCACCTGATTAGGAAAACAAAAGCTTTGCTAGAAACCCCTCAATAGACTTTCCCTTCAGGCTCACTGATCAGACCGATGTCACATGACTGCCCCTGGCTGCAAAGAGAGGCTGGGAAATGCAGTGTATTTTCTGTTCAGCCTTAATAGTGGGGGAAGATAAGGAAGAATGGGCTTGAGAATAGATGTGGGTGAGCTAACAACACAGTAGCTACCAGAGACTGCAGAGAAACTCTTTCCAATCCTCTCAATGTACAGATGACAAAACTGAGTTCCAGAAATGGGAAGTAGCCTGGCCAAGGTCCCATATCTAGATGAAGTTACAGCCAGATCTAGAGCCCAGGTCTCCTAACTCTTCATCCATAAAGCTACCCACTGGACCACATCGTGAATGTAGTTTGACAGAGTCTGTGACTGAAGCTCTGTTGAGGAAAGAGAATATCATCCAGAAAACGAGGCAATGAATATGAATCTATCAGCAGTGGGCAGAGGACCCAGTAGCTTCCACTTGAGCTCTCCTTCCTCTCTCCCTAAGAATCTGAAATAATTCATTGTGAGTCACAGAAGCTAAGCCAGGTTACATCAGGCCTCCTCTCAGTCCCCTCAGACTGGGTAGATTTTTTTAGTGTCTCATTCCTTTGGCACATTGATGTTTGTGTGTGTTATGAAACAGAATCGATCTCATGATGAGCACCATGATAATGTAGAATTTCCATGTCATTGTTAATGTTGTTCTTGTCTTCTATTCCCTTCTGTTATTGGACCAAACAGAAGTATTCTGCTGTTTCTCTCTGCAACATCTCCACAGAAGTCCTGAAAGTCATCAACGCCACAGAGGAGTTGATAGCAGAGTCTACAGGGCCCTGGGAGTTCCCGCCTGTCCCTCCTGACAGAGAGACAGGGACGTTTCCTCTTGGAACAGACCAAGTGAGACTGGATGAGCAGCTGACTTCCCTGGAAGAAAATGTAAGACAGCGTGGATATGCTCTGTCTAGGGCACACATGTCCAAAGGAGAAGCTGATGATGTTGTAACTCTTGACAAAAAGGGCAAGGACACAAATATACTACCACCATAGCAAATATATTCTCAGAAGGGTCTTAGACTGGGTTCCCCAGAAGCAGACCCCAAGATGAAGATTTCTGTGCAAGTGATTCATAAGGGAAATGCTCCCAGGGGAGACTGGTAAGGGAGTGGGGAGAGGGAAGAAGCCAAGCAAAGCTATGATCTTAGACAAAAAGTAGCTTCAGCCCGATCCTGCAGGCAACTCCGGGGTGTAAGTTGCATCTCAGAGTTGTCCTGATCTAAGGCAAAGGAACTGGCCCTTCCTACAGCCAGTGGGCACCTCAGTCTCTCTGCATGCAGGCAAAGTGTCTACAGTAGCTCAAAAGCCGTTTTTGCATAGATCTGAGCTGTTGGAAACAAAAGCACACTGCAGCTTGGGAGCGGGGAGGGGAGTATGCAGAAACTATATAAGGGATCTGTGGGGATCCAGGTGGAGCACTGCCAGTGCCACTACAGAGAATAAGAGTGGTTGCCAACAGAACTTAGGTTACTACAGAACTGGTCTGCCCTGCTTCACAGATATGTCTGCTCGTAATGGATTTTTCTGTCCTTCCAACTGGTGAGGAAAGAAAGAATGTAATAGATTCTTACATATAAACACCTACCATCATTTTTAAGACTTCAGTAAAGGTCTGATGAGAATTTTCCAACAATGCAAACCAGGGGTGACACAGAGAAATCTGGACATTAGCCACTCAGGCCATCGTTACCATCACCAGTTGGCATAGTCCCGATGTCAAATCCAGTCAGGTGATTCCATCTTTCCAGACCCAGCAGAATCAACCCTAATTTGGAGATGCTCTAATGAATGGTGTTCTCAGAAACCAGGAAATGTTATCAGAAAGATTTTTTGCCAGAAGTTGAAACAACAACAAATCAAAATGACTCAAGGTAAAAAAAAAAAAAAAAAAAAAAAAAATGCCAATATTAGTTTCACTTTGAAAGTGGAGGACTCTCTCCCTTTGGATTCCCATAAAACCTAGGCATATGTCTGCCTCACTTTGTTGCCCTTTCTGTTCACGTATATATCCCCTATTAGATCAGCACCACTGACATTTTGGGTTAGATAATTCTTTGTTGCGGGGCCTGTCCTGTACGTTATAGGATATTTAGCAGCGTCCCTGGTCTCTACCCACTAGACGCTAGAAGCTGCACCCTCCTAGATTTGACAATCAAAAATGTCTCCAGACATTGCCAAATATTAGCGGGAGCACGGGGGAAGAGTAGGGCACGGTCATGCCCAAGTTGGAAACCGGATATATAAATTCCTATAGAACAGGACCTGCTGCCTTTCCTGTCTATAGCCCTAGCCCTTGGCCCTGAGCCTGACACAGAGGAGGTGTGCAAGGAATGTTTATCTGATATATGATTACATCAGATGAATAAAATCCTTTTTTAAAAGAAATGTTTTACTTCTAATGTGCAGGTCTCTGTTCTTTAAAAATGCCTATAATACAATTCTTTCAGGTGCTGATAGTCCTAAAATGGCCCTAATCCTGCACACACAGAATTGAAAAGATTAAAATAAAGATATGGTTCACCAGGAAAGGGAGGCATTTTTTTCTTTTTACAAAGTATGGTATCAAAAAAACTTACAATGCGTGAAATAATCTAGATTTAAATGACAAAGGTCAGCACACTGAAAGCAAAGACAACATGCCTTTTTTTCCCCTCTAAGGAGTTTACTGAAAAATACAATGGCCTTGGCAGAGTTTTCATTTTGTAAGATCCTTTTATTGTACATCATGTTTCTTTTTGTGGGTTCATTAACACTTTGAGTTCGAAACACATCTACTTAGCCACTGATTCAAGACGTCAGAAACACCAGCAGTGGGAAGCTGGGGATTACAACTTCCTGCTCCCTGTCCAGCCCCTCTAAGATGCCTCTCCTGTTCTCACAGAGTTAACTGCCTACTTCCACCTCCTTCCCTACCCCAACCAGCTTTTCAAATTTCACCTCCGAAGAGATTCCATCTTTGTTCCTTTGAATTCTGTGGGTCTTTGAGTCACAGAAGGGATGACTTTTTTTTTTAATCTCTTTAGTTCACCAGATCACAGAGCCATGGGCAGGTTGCTTGCTCTGCTGTTTCCAGGATGGAATTCAGTTGAGCAGCAGGAGAAGGGCAGGGCTGATTCTTAAACTGGCCTCTGGGTGCAGCTGATTTAATTAAACCAGGGCTTTTGTCTATGTTCTAAAGAGCGCTCCTGCTCCTCACTCCTTCGCTGCCTTTCTCCTTTGTGCTGAGGAGACCGGGGAATGGCAGAAATAGAAATGGCAACACTTAGTCTGCCCTCTGAACACTGGCTTCTGCAGACCAAGCCGCTGAGATAAAAGAGAACATCCTCATTTGCAAGAGAATATTCATCTTTAAGAAGTCTTATGAAGATTTCAGAGCTACGTAAGATAAAACAAAAAATATCACATTCATATGTCTAATCTCCTGTTTTCATAAACTGCCTTGTTAATCCACTTACTTAGGGTAGAGCATGGGGATTTTGGAATTTCCTTAGTCTCTTAGCTTTGACACTTCTCACCTGCTGCCTGGCTGTCTCCCCTAAAGGTGGGAGAAACCTCTGACCAATGCCAGCCTCCCCTGCACACACAGTGGGGACTCAGTTTCTCGGACTGAATGCCTGGGGAGCTCTGAAGCACAGGGTTCTACTGTACCTGTAGGGGTCTGTCTGGGAGAGGAAAGTTTCAGGAAGAGAGTATTGACTCAGGTGTGGGCAAGGATAAGGGGTGCTGTAGTGCCCAGAGAGTAGCAGTAGGAGGAAGTGGTCACCACCCTCAGGCAGTATAGCCCAGGGAGAACTGGAGCCTGGAAGAGCGCCCCCTAGTGGGAGCTGTCGCCGTGGAATCCAGGAAGGGAAAAAGCAGGGGAAAAAAGGCTCTTACTTCTTTCTCCTCCTGCCTTTGATCTCCTGCTGGTGCTTCCCATTGGCCAAACCCATCCCAACCAGCAAGGAAGCCTTGGTGGTAAAGTTTGTATAGGTTAGCGTCACGGAGAGCAGAGCAGAATAGAAAATGGATCTAGGGATCAACAGAGAACAACAAGTATGACCATTTTCAGACCTGTGGTGTGAATGGTAGGGGTCCACCAGGGCCACCTTGTGGATTTATGCAGGGTTGTGAGTGAGAGGGGTGAGTCGGCTCCCTTATCCTCCCACCCCCATCTAAGGACCTTCCTCATTCTTATCTTTCCTAAATGACAGAGACCACCTGGGGTACCGCATAAGTCCCAGCCACAGAGCCAATGGAGGAATAGTCTCAACTTCCCTTTTACTTCTGCCTTATAACTCCGGCAACCCCAAATACGTTGTAGTATACAACCAGTGGCAGCAGGCACAGTGGGACGGCCAAGGGGGGACCCAGCTCTGGCCCAGAATCCAAGATCAGGCAGAGGAGGTTGATCTTCCTTCTCAAAGCCCTTGTACAACCCCCATAGCACAGAAGAGGTAGAACTTCTAGAAGTGGTCATGGCTCTCTGCTCTCAGAGAACAAGAAAAGAAATACTATCTGTTACTGTCTAACCTTAGTCCCCTAAAGTATATGTCATGGACGCCAAGTCCAACAAGATGCTCTAAGATCAAATATGCTTGAGAAATCCATATACTCTTTCTAGGAAAATTGAGATACATCTTAGCACATTAAAGACCCTGAGAAGTCCTGCAATAAAGAAATCTGTTTAATGTTCTTTATTCTAGGGGCTTTGACCATAAAGTCCTTCCTTTGAAACACCTATTCTCATCCCTTGAACCACTTAGAGAAAGGCTTGTTGAACCAGGAGCCAGTCAATGGGGTCACAGGCATCAGTGACTAGAGTTTGGAGAGGACATAGATTACTCAGACATGGTAACCATACTTCTCACCAAAAGTGGACCTTAATTAAGCAAGCAACTCCAGGTTAATGTTTATCAAATGGGTTATTTTTAAGACTAGAATAATAATTTCATTATATGGCATGTTAATTTTTGTTATTTCAGCCCAGCCACAGAGCCAATATTATGGCCATCTATAACCACAGTAACTCTAGTACCTTTATGCCAACGTTTGAAATATAAATCGTCGAAACATTCCAATCGAGATTAAGTATCACAGCATCATAGGGCAAGGTGGATAAAGGCATGAAATCTGGCACCAGCCCTCTGGCTCAGTAAATACCTGTCATGATCATCATCACCATCATCACCATTGTCATCATCCTCTAATCCTTTAGGTGCCATGACCTTGCTTGTAAGTTCTTGTTGTGCAGGTGTCAGTGCCAAACCTCCCTATCCCCCTAGTGCCAGGAGAGCAGCCTTTTAGGGAACACAAAGTAAAAGATGAACATTCTGGCCTTGCTGAGAACTTGGAGCGATTTCATATTGCTTTGTCTTGGCAGAGAAAGTAAGTAACGTTAGTGGATGACCATGCCGGTGACAAAACAACAAGGTGCTATTAAGTTGATACAACCGTAGGGTATGACGACGTTGAGTTTTGCGTGTTTCTGGAAATATCAAGGTCCTGAGACCAAAGATATGTCAGGTCATGTTTAACCATTGCCACACTTAAGTTATTCATTTCATTTAAATTCCAAATTTAGTTTCATTGTGCAAAGCTATAAGTTAATGTTTTTAATTATCTTATCAAAATGAATTCCCCTTTTTTTGGTGTGGGTACCAAAAGTGTAATATCCAAACTCAAACTGTGGTGGCCATCTCTCTGATCTCTTCCTTCTCTCTCCTATCCTCTCCTCTTCCTCCTCCTCCCCCTCCTCTCTTTCCTTTCCTACCTCCTCCTCCTCATCTTCTCCTCTTATTCTATTTTCCTCTCTCTCTCTCTCTTCAATTTTTCTTCCCCTCTGAAGATAAGTTTTTCAACCTCACAATTTTTGAGAGACAAATTTTTAATGATTTCTCCACCTAAATAGCTTTGAAATATTCATCATTTCCTTCATGTGATAAACAATAAAGTGTTTCTTGTTTTGAAGATAAGGAATAAATGGCTATATTAAACTGTGAAAATCTTTTAGAAACAGAAGTTCTCTAATACTTGCATATGACAAAGAAATATAAAACTAAGGGCAAAGTGAAATAAGGCAGTTGCCAGCAGACATTTGACTCATGACCCCTGTATGACCGATGAATCACCCAACTTCATGTCCGCTATGTCAGTCACTGCTGGAAGCTCCCACAGCTAATTGTGCCTGGTGACGCACAGTCAAATTTGCTCTCATCAAACCTGCACCTGCCTTTGCTCCACTCTGAAATGTTTTGTAAAATTGCCAGTTTTCACGCAGATGCATGAATCATGCCAAGGAATTGACCGAGTTGGAGCATCTCAGGATTCTTTGCCCTCTTCACCAACACTCAGCATTGCTCAGTGCAAATGACCATGCATGATCTGTGTGCACTGCTCTTGGTTTGCCCAACTCTGTTATATTTTTAACTCAAGTTAAAGGAACTGTTAAAGGAGTGACCGTGCATATCATTCAAGTCAACTCTAAATGGCTGTGATTACATGTTTAGAGCTTTATATACATTGATTAAACCTCATGAACCTGTTTAAGTAATTGCCTTCTCTAGATACATTTGGTTCCTTGTGTTGTCCACTGTTTCATCATGTTATTAATTAGGCTGAAGGAGCATTTGTTTCACTCACCCTGTCCTCAGCCTGAATTATTCCAACGATTTTACTTTCTGTTTGCCCACTTTTACGAGAATCACCTTATAAACTCATAAGCCAAAGTAATTTTTCCTTTAATTTTCCCTCAAATTACTTCCTTTATCTTACTTTCTCTTTAATCTTCAGGAGCTCTCAAAAAACTGTCTTAATTGATCATAGATTTTATATGCTTCTCAACATCACACTATTTTCTAAAAAATAAGGTATTTTCCTACTACATACTTCAGGTTCATTTTCATTCCCTTAACCTGATTCAAGCAACTTCACGGTACTTAATCAGAGATAATTCACGCAAAATTTGTAATTGTTTTAAATTAATTTCACCTCTTTCATGTTTTCTGAATTTTTCCAAATTACTAATTCCAACCAAAATTTTTATTGGAAAAACTACATCATGAGTTTTTCTCTTTGTTTCCTCTATCTTGATATTGTGGTTGTTATAGTCCCTGCACAAATTCACAATTTATGTAGCTGATGTCATGTATTCTTGTACTATTTTATCGTATTTTTAAAACTTACAAACTACTTTTTTTTGCAGGAAAGGTTGGGGGAAGAGGAGGTGTGGTTGACAGTGAGGGGGTGGCAAGACCTTATGCTACCACTTAAGTGTGAAGAATGTTTATAAATGGGGGACTCCCTGTCTCTTTCTCCCAATGTTGAGTCTAGTTCTCTCTCACTCCCCTGAATTATGGCATCCCCTGAAGGGAACCCACCAGTCCTGGGTCCACAGACCTGAGCTCAAAGGCCATGCCTCCTCTATAGGTGTACCTGGCGGCAGGTACCGTGTATGGACTTGAAGGCCAGCTGAGTGAGCTAGAGGATGCTGCCCGCTGCATCCACAGTGGCACTGATGAGACTGAACTGGCAGATCTGGAGGACCAAGTAGCCACGGCAGCAGCCCGGGTCCACCATGCTGAGATCCAGGTAAGAACTCTCCTCTCTGCCCAGATGGAGGACTGCCAGGCAAAAGGAGAGGGCACCCCATCTTCCACAAGAATCATTTCAAAGCCTTTGTATCTATCAGTTCCTGCCATCTCCAGCAGACTTTTCGTGGACATGGTCCTTCCAGGTGGATTCCACCAAAGCCTCCTTTTTTAAAGTGTAGCCTTCCTCTCCCCAGATTATGACCTTGATAATATATCTCTTTAAAACCTATGCCATTTTCCTCTTTGACAAATTCTCTGACCCTTGCTATAGAGGCTCCCATTCCATCCCAAGACCACCCTTCCCTAATCTTTATCACACTGGTTTTTTTAAAAATATTTATTTATTTATTTATTTATTTATTTGGTTGGTTGTGCCAGGTCTTACTTGCCGCAGGTGGGCTCCTTAGTTATGGCACGTGAACTCTCAGTTGCAGCATGCATGTGGGATCTAGTTCCCCGACAGGGATCGAACCCCAGACCCCTGCATTGGGAGCGCGGAGTTTTATCCACTGCGCCACCAGGGAAGTCCCATCACACTGTTGATTACCTATTTAATGCCAGGTTTCCCCACGACAGACTAAAAGCTCCTTGAGGACAGGACTCTAGCTATCTAGCTTCACACAATAACTCCAGTTATTATGCCTAGCATAACACCTCACAGAGGTTTGGGCCTCAATAAAAATGAGATGAATAAATAAATGAAAAACGAAGTGTAGATTTCTTAGACCAATATTTTGCATGATTTAGATATGGCTGTTTTAGAACTAATTACTAAATTATAACTTTCTGAAGATGCTTGTTTGCAGTTTTCATGGATATTCTCTTGGCTTCTGACTCTGGATCAAAATGGACTGTGGACTAAGTAACTGATTTTCAAACTGGGGTCCATGGACATATACAAACTCAGAGACCCACGAGAAATGCTGGTCTTTGCAGCATAAGCTCAGTGTAGACCTCTGGTTCACTGATATTTCTGTAGACCCTGCATCTTAAAACTGCATCCTCTGGAGAATGGGGATCAACTGAAACCATCTCTGGATAGAGAAGATGACAGTTTTGGGTGATAATTTTTTTTTATAAATTTATTTATTTATTTTTGGCTGTGTTGGGCCTTCGTTGCTGTGCGCGGGCTTCTCATTGAGGTGGCTTCTCTTGTCACAGAGCACAGGCTCTAGGTGCGTGGGCTTCAGTAGTTGTGGTGCGCAGGCTCAGTAGTTGTGGCTCGCGGGCTCTAGAGCACCAGCTCAGTAGTTGTGGCACACGGGCTTAGTTGCTCCGCGGCATGTGGGATCTTCCTGGACCAGGGCTTGAACCTGGGTCCCCTGCATTGGCAGGCAGATTCTTAACCACTGCACCACCAGGGAAGTCCGATAATTATTTTTTAAGTAAATATTTTTATCTTAAAGAATCAAAAATCACAACAGCTGCTCATATCATTCAGCACTCTTGAGAATGGGAGGGAACCAGTTCTGTGCTAGGAATGGCCCAGGAATGGTCTCATCACAGACGGCCCTGTTGACTGTTTATTACCAGCAAGAATGGCTGAAGAGCAACTCTCCTCAAAAATCATTTCCCACAAATGCCGCTCAACATTTAATCAATTTATAGTTAATGTTATATAAAGTAGAATCAAATCGCTTGTTTTCTGGGGGTATATTTTGCAGCAAATACTTCTTGAATGGTTTAGCAGGAAGTAATATTGTTTATGGGTGTTTGGGAGGGTTTTTTTGGATAATTAGTTATTCATGCTTCCAAATTTTTCTAGGCTTAAATTATTGGAGCCATGTTTTATGGCAGAAAATCCTGGAGTCCAAAATGTCCATTTTCCATGTGTTTGAATGTGCCTATTAATTTATCATTCGTTGTTAAATATTATAATAATGTCATTAATAATACCTAATGTTCAATGAGTCTTACTGGGGGCCAGGAGTTGGGCTTAACCCTTGAACTCATTATTGTATTTAATCCTTTCAGCATCCCCATGAGGTGGCTATTGTTATTTTTCCCTTTTTATATCTGGAGAAAAGGAGACTCAGAACGGTTAAACTGAAGTCAAATAGCTAAAAAGTGATGAAGCCAGGATTTTAACCTAAGTCTTTCTGGCCTCAGAGCCCACTTTCTTCACCAGTCTGTGCTGTGTGGTTTCCTGAAAAATGTGCTTGCCCTGCCCTCAGGTATATATCCACTTGCATAAGAGTCCTTACTTTGCATGGGAGGTTGTCAACCTTGCCATCATCTTTACGGCTCTTTTCAATGTGGGAACCTTTATTAGTGTGGAGACTCTCCTTGTCCTACAGTTGCTGCCAGAGAAGGAAGATTCATTCCCTGTTATCTGTTCTTGTCCAAAGCAGAGTCTCACAGAAGATGTCACAGAGGGTATCCTGCAGGATGGTAGGAGGGTCCCACTGGAGGGTAGATGTGCTGAATTGTGTTCTTAGATTAGGTCAGATTCTAGGGTTGCTTTCACCTTAGAGTTAACCTTTGGGACTCCAAGGTGAAAGCAACCCTAGAATCTGACCTAATCTGACAGGATTGCCTGGTGCTGAAGCCAACTGCAGGATGATGCATGGGCAGCGTGCTAAGGATGCTGTCCACTGCGTCCTGCAGGGTCATCTCTGTGGGCATTCCTGGGGAAGGTCTCTCTTAACTCTTAATATCAAGAAAAGCTATTCTTCTGAGTACTTGGTCTTTATCTTGTGGACATAGAGTCGTAAAATGATCTTTTTGCTTTGGCTCCCAGGAAACCCAGAGCAGAATTGATCATCCCCTTCTAGCAAGTGTAAGGGTCACTGGATATGCATTCTTAGTAATTAATGGAACACAGTTAGATACAATGTGATAGATGGATGGATGGATAGATAGAGAGATAGAGAGATAGATAAACAAAATGTAGGCAAAATCAGCCCTCGGCAGTCTCCCTTCCTCTTTCTGCATCCTTTGCCCTGTGGACTAAAACTGGAAAAATTAACCCTTCTTATTCTACAGCCTGGCAGTCAGCAAATCAGGAGGTCAGCAACTTGCTCTCCCACTGACCTGTCTCCCAGGGCCCTCTGAGCAAAGCCCTCCATCAAAACTGCTTCCAGGAAAGAATGTGGCATCTAACCCACATCAGTTGCAAATGACTGATAAAAGTTTATGCAATTTATTGGTCTATAAACCAAAGGAACGCCGTTCTCAGTGTGAAATTTGAGGAATGAGAATAGGAAGGTATCTGGGGACTAGGAAGGGATAGGGGCTGCACAGTGGCCCCTTCTGGGGGCTGGCTGCTGGGCAGCTTGGATTCTTTCACCAGCTGCCACAGTCTTGGCCTTTACCTGCCTCCTCCTCCTTATCTGAGTAAGATTGCCGCTCCTCCGGGATAGGGGAAGCATCTCCCATATTTGCTGACCTTTCAGACCTTCTCTCTGCACTTCCTCTAGCAGCTATCCCAATGGGCTTTGTCCAAAGAAGCCCTCAGTAAATGGCAGCAGAATTAGAATTCGTCTTGTGCAGCACAAAATAGCTTAGGGACAGGGGAGGCAATGGAGACGTCGGGGCAGAGGGCACACACATTGGCAGCAGGGCCCACTTTCAGGTTTCCTGTCTGATGCCCCAGCAACACTCAGGCTGTGCCATCTCAGCAGGATGGCTGTGATCCCAGCCTCCTCCCTCGACTCTGCCAGCCTCCTCCTGCCTCCTCCAGTGTCCCCCATGCCAGGCCTTGGCAAGGCCTCTGAGAAGGGGGCAACGTGGCGAGATCATGAGCAGTGGCATTAATGCTGAACTCTGCTGTGAAATGTTGGGTGTGTCACTCATCCCTGTAAGCCACAGTTTCCTCATCTGTAAAACCAAGAGAATGGTACCCATGTCACAGGATTATGAACAAAGCATGAAGAGTTCATGTATTTAAAGCACTCAGCATGGCAACGGCACATAATAATGCCCTTTCCTAAGAGGAGGGACCGTGTTTTCTTCACCCCTGGGGACATGGATGGACCGGGGTTCTTTCTGGGTGCTGAGTGGGCTCTTGTTCTCTATATCTACCTTAAGACATTGTTGGAAAAAAATCTGAGCTCCTTCTGACCTACTGATGTTATGGTAAAGGAAACTGATGCACAGAGAGAGGAGGGAGTTTCTCAAGGCCACTTGGCCTCTTAATAGAGGAAATGGACTTGAACCAGGGGCTGCAGGGCTTCCCTCCTAAGACCTTGTGCTGTGGTTTTGGATTCAGGGAGTCACGGAAGAAGGAAGCAGGACCTATAAATCATACTTGCTTTTCAAAGCTCACATCGTGTTGTCTCCCTGGGAAGCCTTCCCTCACCCCCACCCCTACCCGGTACTATGCTGAGCCAGATGGCCCCGGGCCATCGTGCCCATTGTGCCCTGGGCTTCCGTTTTTCCCTAGGGGTCCTCTGACAGGGGTGACATGCTCTAGAGCTAACAACTGGAAAATTAAATTTACAAAGAAAGGCCTGTGGTTTATTTTCTCACTACAGTACTAAATAGAGAAGTGCTTGGTGGAAGTTGAATGAGTGAATGAATGAATGAGCATATATCAAAGCAGATTTGTTCTTTATAGAGTCATAATACTTTTAACAAAGATTCTCCCCCTCCTGGGCTTTCTCCCTACTGATTCTGCCTTTCTGTTGCATTAAGATTTCTGATATTGAGAGCCGGATTTCAGCCCTGACCATTGCAGGATTAAACATAGCACCCTGTGGGCGCCTCACAAGAAAACGAGATCAGAAGCAAAGGAACCAGGTGCGTTTGTCCCTCACTCCCTCTGCTGGAATATTGCACGACCTGGAAAATGTAGAAGATAAAACATCTCTGGCTTTGCAAAGGTGTACTGATTCCTGTGTTCTGTTTGTAGGTACAAACCATAGACACGTCAAGGCAGCAGAGGAGGAAACTCCCTGCTCCACCAGTGAAAGGTATGCTTAAATCAAACCACAGAGACACCAAAGCATTAAGCCTGACTCACTCACTCAGAGTAACTCAGAGATCTGAGTTTGAGGACCAGATCTAATGGGGTGTTCTCACCCAGAATTGCCCTTGTGGAGAGTCTATCTTGACTTGAATTCTTTCAAGAGGCAGACCCTGGGACAAAGATGTGATTTGGGAGGTAATTCCAAGAAACACTGACAAGGGAAGAGAGAAAAGATTCAGGGAAGGAAATTAAGCCAATATAATGTACTTTAATTAGTAGTTTGATGCTTTGGGCAAATGAGGCTAACCCCTGCTGGAGACTTCCAGGAGACAGTATCAACCGCACCTCAGAGTTTCCTGCTCAAAGAATAGGAAGATGAGATATTTCGACTCTCATCTTTGCTTGAAGGTTATTTCTGGTAGGGGCATTAACTCCCCGGTACTTCTGACCCACCCCATCATTCATGGGCCAAGAGAGAGTGGTGATGCCTGTAGTAGGATGCTGTCAGTGTGGGCTGGAATGGTGACTGTCAGGGAGATGCGGGAAGGACACCAAAAGCATCTAACAAAGAGCCCAACCTAGAGAGATTCCAGCAATGCCAGTCTATCACCCTTATCTACTGGACATTTTCAACAATTTCCCTAGATTCAGAAGCCACAGAATGATGATGCCAAACTAGAAATTTAGACCTGCAAATTAGAAGAGTAGAAAGTCAGAAGATATATGTTTGAGTCCTGGTTCCACCATTCATTGTTCAAGAAATGTTTACTCAGTGCCTACTTTATATTCCCCAGAGCCCTAAACAGTTAAAATACATTACAGATCCATGATCCCTTACTTGAAACCCTTTAGAAAGGTAATATGGTACATGTACTGTGTATTTCATGACAGCCCCCTCCCGTGGCATCTGGAGTAGCGTCTGATAAACACATTAATATCCTTGCAGCAAAGCGTGACAATGTTCATGATCCATGAGAGGGACAAGGACTTGAAATGGCCACTTATCAGTTTATGTCAGGTTTTGCCATCAGGCAATTTTGACTCCAAAGTTGTAAAGATTTGCTGTTTTTAGAGCCTTTTATATTTCAGAATTGCAAATAAGAGTTTGTAGACTGTATTGGATTATCTCCAAGCTACATTTTCCTAGAAAGCCACCAATGATGCCTTGATTTATTTGGTCCACCAATAAATAAATAAGTAAATAAACAGAACAAAAAGTTTCCACAGTCAGACCTATGGACCAGAATGAGATGCCAGTCTAGAACAAAAATCTGGGTAATCTGGACACCTGGTCTTTCTTCCTTAACCATCAGTCCAGCTTCTGGATAATACTTATTCCTACGTGTTTCCTTTTAGCTGAAAAAATTGAGGCATCTTCAGCGACCACCATTAAAACATTTAACCGCAACTTCATTCTCCAAGACTCCTCGACAAACAGGACTAAAGAAAGGAAAAGCACTACCAAGGATTTGATAGTAAGTCATCTCTGTCTTAATGCCAATTACTGTCACTGTTGATGGCACCTCCATTCTGTAGCCCTTCTTTCTGTAGGTCCCCAGTCAGAGCCCCAGGAAGCATCCTTCCTGCATGGTCTCATGGTCTGTTGGTTGGGTGGAGGGGGTCCTTATATTGCTAACCTCTTGGGTATGTGGATACATCCTGTCAATTATATCTCCAGCCCCTTGTATGAACCAGATTTAATATAAGAGAAATAAAAATATGTAGACAGAAATATAAGGTCCGATTGAGGTATAAGAGTTTTTATTCTGTTTTTGATTCTTATTCACTCTTCCTTAAATTTCTTCTAAGCCATTAATTACCTGTGTTCCAGAAAAAAAGTCAGCAGCTGCCCACAAATGCGGCAAAGGAAGCGACAGTGGATAATTTGCATAAACCTGGAGATCATATAAGAAGGCTAAGGGATTACTACCCTAACACCAACATATGCTTCAGAATTTTGCAAACGCTTGATGCTGCTTATATGGGAAGTGAAGACCCAGCTAAACTGCCTCAGTGATACCAGTTATGCAGAGGGGGTAGACAATGGCTGGGTGACAAGATTGAAGCAACGAAAGGCGAAACCTATTCTATTGCCTTTTATGCATCACCTGTCACTCCCTTCCCATTCCTCCCCCTCACTGTCCCTGTGTCATGAGCACAGAAGCACCAGATAATGGCATAATGGGGGGCATGCCCTTTTGAATTACAAGTTACTGCATCTCTTAGGTACCATATGGCAACAGTGCTGCCCACTGCCTTTGCTTCATTGGCCAGCCGTTACCCCTGACCTTTCAAAGTCCAGTTACCTGGCTCCTGGCTGTTACTTCAAAGAGCTAAAAAGAAGCATTATCACACTAAAAGGGCAGACCACTAGGGCCAGGGAAGGAGTCTGTTATAAATAAGATAGTTAAAAATAAATTACCTTAAGGGAAAGTGGAGGGTGGGGAAGAGGGATAAATTAGGAGTTTGGGATTAACTAATATATATAAAATAGATAACCAACAAAGACCTACTGTATAGCTCAGGGAACTATACTCAATATTTTGTTAACAACCTATAAGGGAAAAGAATCTGAAAACGAATATATATATGTGTGTGTGTGTGTGTGTGTGTGTGTATCTGAATCGCTTTGCTGTACACCTGAAATTAACACAACATTGTAAATCAACTATACGTCAACAAAAATTTTAAAAATAAAAAAATTTTAAAGGATAAAGCTCCAGATTCCCCTCTCTTAAAAAATAAAATAAAATAATAAATAAATTACCTTCCATAGATGTAGAACATAGATCAATGGTTGCCAGGGACTCTGGGGAGGGAGAATAGGAAGAAATGCTTAATGGGTAAGAGGCTTTACTTCAGAGTGATGGTATGTTTTGAAACTTGATAGAGGCAGTGGTTGCGCAACATTGTGAACGTACTAAATGCCACTGAATTGTTCATTTTTAAATGGTTAATTTTATGTTTTGTAAATTTCACCTCAATAAATTATTTCTTAAATAAATTAACTTTAAATAACACTGAGAGGTTAAAAATGAAAGAATAGACAACATTCTATGCTAAATAAATGCAAACAAAAAAGAAAAGGCAGGAATATTACTTTCAAACAAAGTAGAATTCAAGGCAAGAAGCACACAGTAGAAACAGGGAGGGAGGGTGTTTTAGATACTGATAAAGTAAGTAAATCATGAGACTTTCTTGAATTGGCAAAACAATAGAGCAACACAATCTAATGTGCCATGGTTGATGACTTTAAAATTCCCTTATCAGCCCTTGGAAGCCCAGTACACCAGAAATAAATACAAATTAGATAATTTGAATAGTGTAATTATTAAGCTTTAATTAAGAGGGACTTCCCTGGTGGTCCACTGGTAAAGAATCCACCTTATGAAATAATGGAAATGTTCTATATCTGCAGTGCCCAATATGGTAGCCACCAGCCAGAAGTGGCTACTGAGCCCTTGAAATGTGGCTACTGCCTTGGAGGAACTGATTTTTAAATTTTATTTAATTTTAATTAATCTAGGGCTTCCCTGGTAGCGCAGTGGTTAAGAATCTGCCTGCAAATGCAGGGGACACGGGTTCGAGCCCTGGTCTGGGAAGATTCCACATGCCGTGGAGCAACTAAGCCCGTGAGCCACAACTACTGAGCCACGTACCACAACTACTGAAGCCCACGCGCCTAGAGCCCGCACTCCGCAATAAGAGAAGCCACTGCAATAAGAAGCCTGTGCATTGCAACAAAGAGTAGCCCCTGCTCGCCACAACTAGAGAAAGCCTGAGTGCAGCAACAAAGACCCAATGCAGCCAAAAATAAAATATAAATAAATTTTTAAAAAATTAATCTAAATGTAAACAGCCACTTGTGGCTAGTGTCTACCATATTGGATAGAGCAAATCTAGAAAATTAGAACAAAAGTTAAAATAGTCAGAAACCCTACTCAGAAGTTTTAAAGCATGTGCACCCACATACACAAGTATACACATACACACACACAACGTGCACATCTCATACATATTTCCAAGTAACTATTGGATTAAAGAAAAAAGCTAATCCACAGAGCATTTACAAAATGAAGACATTACATATATCAAAACAAATGGGATACATACAGAACCACACTGAGTCAAATTCACAGTATTAAATCTTTTCTTCATTATTAAAGAAGGAAGAAGCAAAACAAGTGAACTAGACTTTGTATTTCAGACATCAAAGATAAATGCATAAACCAATTAAAACCAAAAAGCTATAGAAATGATCATAAATCCAAGAGCTTATCTTTGGAAAAATAGAGAAATTTTTGTTAGCCAATTCAAGGAAAAAAACCCAAGAAATAAAAAAATAAGAGATTCTAATAGAGATGTAAATTTTTTATTTAAATATACAATGTGATGTAAATCTATGCTAATAAATTTTAAAGTCTTAGTTCTAGTAAAATCAGGATCAAATCAGAATATCAGTAAAAACTGACTTAAATAAAATTTTAAAATTTATTAAAACTTCAAAAAAGATTCTCTGGCCCAAAGGTTTTGCTGATAAATTTTTATGAGCTAATTCTCATGCAATATGAAATATTCCAGAGGATTAAAAAATCTCAAAACTAAAAGATTCAAGTTGTAAAGCTGTTAAAACTGCAACAACTAAAGGGCTGACAGGGCTGGTAAGTATGTACATATCTTACACACACAGGCACAAACAGACGCATACAAACCACACACCAATAGTACTTCTTCAGAGAGATGAGGCATGCTAAATAAAAATTAGCAAACTAAATGCAGCAGTACATTAAATAATAAATTACCAGGTAAATTTTACAGGAATCCACCAATACCTTTAATATTGAGATACTGATTAATAAATCCGACCAGCAGTTCATTTCTTTCCAAATTAATTTATAGTTTAATGCAATTCTCATAAAATTCTCAGTGGGATTTTCTTGGAACTAAAGTTCATGTAAGAATAAATCAGAAAGAATAGACAAGAGCATTTTGCAAAATTAAAGTGATTTTCCTGCCAGATTTTAAAACCAATTAAAAGCTGTAAAGAAACTGATGATTAATGAAATAGAATAGAAAGCTCAGAAATAGATACAGGCACATATGAAAATGTGTTATACGATTTTTTTAAGCATTAGGAACCAGTAGAGGAGGTATAGATGATTTTTTTAAAAAACTCTGCTTGGGAAATTAGCCAACGGGATGCAGTGGGAAGGGAATCAATTTGCCTTATTCCATACACCAAAATGAATATCAGATGGATTAAGAGGTACATGTAAGAAATGCATCACTTTTTGAATATTGTGAAATATTTCACTGGTCAATAGGCATGAATACCTTTTACAACATAAAAAAAGCAGTAGACATTGTTGTTAATGGCCTCTCCTCACTTTCACCAAGTGGCTGATTGCATCTGCTCATTTTCTCCCCTCAGGAGCCCACCCTGGAGTCTGCTGTGAGGTATTAGCACCATGGAACTCCACTGCCAGTGACCCACTGCCTCCGGCCGTACACGACAGTGCCTTGACCCAACAGCCATCGAATACTGTACGGATTTCCACCTGAGGAGAGGGCGTGGGGAGGCCACAGTGCACCCCTGCACAGGGCTGTCCTGATACCTCAGCCAGAAAGCAGACCCAGACTTCAGCATCAAGGTCTTGCCTACTCTCTGCCTTAGGCTCCCAGGAGAATCCAAGACAGAAAACCAAGACGCTGGCTTCCAACAGTAGAGCTCCAGTTAAAAAGATGCATCTTTTCCCTGTTCGCTTTGCTACTGTGTGTTGTCTTTAAGACCTTTTTTTTTTTTTTTCCTTTTTTAATCCCTTTGATTCAACTAGTATTACATGTCAATAATTTTTCCCAAAATATATTGTTGGGGTCGGGGGATAGTGGAGGGAAGGGTATTAACGTTTAACTCATCAGTTCTTATTAACCTCTCACAAGCATCTTTGTCCTACAAATGCTAAGGAGAAAAGTGAAAACCCCTGTAGTGAGCACTAGGGGCTGTCTAACCTGGGGAGCCCTCAACTCTCAAGGTGTCCCTCCAGCCACCTCCTTGCTGCTGGCTCCTAGCCCACCACACCACCAGTTCCTCCCACTGCTTTGCAGTCACAAGCCACAGGACCGAAAGCTCTGACTCGCCCATGCCGGCCCAGGTCTATCTGAAACAATGTCTCATGGAGAATTCAGGGTTCTTCCTTGGACTCGCTGAGAGTTTCCTCGCTCTGAAGGGGGGAGGGGCTTGCAAAAGCCCACCATTGGCTTTACTTTAGCACACTGTCTAGAATCAATAAGATGTGGTTTAGCACTGACTGCATCTAAATGAGGTTTAGGTAACTGGATTATTGCAGGATACAACCACACAAGGAAACGCTGTCCTCCAAAATTTATTTCCCAATAAATATTCAGCAGAAGTAGTAAAATGTCCTTAAAGATAAAAATGGTTAAGACTTGAGAAAACTTGCATGTCTGAATAAAGCAAGGACAAATTGAATTCAACAGACGCAAGAGCTGACACTACCTCTGCGTGTGTGGCCGCACATGCATGACTATTTAGAGTGTATTTATAAAAGCAAATGGAACTGGAATTTCACTCAATTAATTGAGCATTAGCAACTTTTTTAAAATTTTCTCCTGATAAATTCTGAATCTGAGGAAGAAGGCAAAACATGGGAGGCAAGGGAATAGCATGACTGACGTATATTAAGTGACTGCTCTGAAGGAGGCAATATTATTCTCATTTTAATCCTTATAGCAACCCTATTCAGTAGGTATCCCCACTTTTCAGATTTGGAGACTGAGGGCCAGAGTGATTAATTTTCC
Organism: Balaenoptera physalus; assembly: GCF_965194825.1. Lineage (NCBI taxonomy): Eukaryota > Metazoa > Chordata > Mammalia > Artiodactyla > Balaenopteridae > Balaenoptera > Balaenoptera physalus. The sequence goes on along the minus strand of NC_138896.1, from coordinate 66,592,347 downwards.
AAAGTCAGACCTTTAAGCTAATTACAACTCGAATGCCTGACAAAGCCTCATTCTGTGTTGTTTTCCACTTCTACAATCTTTTGCTGCCGTGCACATTTCCAGACCTGACTTGCTGCTGAAATGTGTGTTATGATCCATTCCTGATGGGGGTCTACCTATCTTCTGGTAATACTCCTTGCTGATGCTGTGTATGTGTTATCCTAAAGAAATGACTCCTTTGAAATAAAGTAAATCTTTGGCTTTTTGTTCTGTTGGTGTGATTAAAAGCAAACAAATACAAAATTTAAAAACACAACAAAAAAGATTTGAGTTCCAAATAGAGCGTTTTCTTTAAGAGGCATGAAAAGCAACTATTGTTGTGTTACAGTGTTAAAATACTCAGTTTTCTTTGACAAAAATGTGTACTGTGTAAGCCTTGCAAAAAAACAAAATGAAGAAGAAGCCTGCTCTATGGCATTTGAATTTTTATAAAGGTTTCCTTGTGCCAAATAAGTGCAAAGATTTAATTTACTATTAAAATCCATAAGCATATGTTATAGTTCCAGATGAATTATTTTGTCATCAAGTGACTTTGATCTTCAGTGTCAATATTTATATTTAGATTAATTTTTATAAATGAAAATATTTTAATGGTTTAAGAAAATGAGGCCAATAGGACCATATCTTTGATGACTTCTGAAAGTATGCTTGCCTTCATGTTATATGCACATTGCCAAGAATTACTGTCAAGAGAAATGATAAAGAAGTAAAAGTCATTTACGGAAATAATGTCTGTGTGTGTGTGTGTGTGTGTGTGTTTTTGGTTAGAGAAGAATGGGAGTGAAGAAGGGGCAGTCATTGGAGGGGCCAATATTCAAAGCCACGGTGACCCCACACCCCATGTTCCTTCCAGTTACACCACTCACCTCTCCATTGCTTGTTCTCCTGAGAACACAATTTCCCAGGGCCACCTCCACTGAGTGGTCACTCAGGTAACACTAGCAGTTCTCAAAGCAGGGAGGAGGGGCAGTGTGATTTTGTGCCTCAGGGGACATTGTCGCAACTTGGTGGGGGCAGGGCATGCGCATAGTGGATAGCGGCCAGGGATGCCGCTAAACACCCTACAGTGAGCAGGACAGCCCCCCACAGCAAAGAGTTATCCAACTCAGAATGTCAGTGGGGCCAAGTTTGAGAACCCTGGGTGAGACCCTGGAGGGAAGCCTGGACATCAGTGGAAAAGCCCCTGCCCACCTCTGCAGGGACTGCGTAGCTGAGTGAGAAGCAAGGCAGTGACTCTCCCAGAGTCTTGCACAGGCTCAGAGGCAGTTGTTGGTCCTCTGAGTCTGGCCTGCCCAGACACTGGCCCTGCCATCCCCAGACGGGACTAGGAACCCACCACTAAGCTGAAATGAATGAGGGAATAAAATATGAATAGAAGCCAAGAGCAGCAACATGGATGGACCTAGAGATTATCATACTAAGTGAAGTCAGACAGAAAGACAAATGTCATATGATATTACTTATATATGGAATCTAAAATGATACAAATTAACTTACTTACAAAACAGAAACAGACTCACAGACATAGAAAACAAACTTATGGTTCCCGAAAGGGAAAGGGGGTAGGGATAAATTAGGAGTTTGGGATTAACAGATACACACCACTATATATAAAATTGATAAAGAACAAGGACTTACTGTATAACACAGGGAACTATATTCAATATCTTGTAATAACCTATAATGGAAAAGCATCTGAAGCTGTACACCTGAAAGTAACACAATATTGCAAATCAACTATAGTTTAAAAAAAGAAGAAGAAGAGGAAGAAGGGGGAGAAGAAGAAGGGAAAGAAGGGGAAGAAGGGGAGGAGGGGGAGGAAGAGGAGGAGGAGGAAGAAGAAGGAGAAGGAGAGGAAGAGGAAGGAGGAGAAGGAGAGGAAGAGGAAGGAGGAGGAGAAGAGAAAGAGGAAGGGGGAGGAGGGGGAGGGGAAGGGGGAGGAGGGGGAGGGGAGGGGGAGGGAGGAGGAGAAGGAGAAGAAGAAGAAGAAGAAGGAGAAGGAGAAGAAGAAGGAGAAGGAGAAGAAGAAGAAGAAGGAGAAGAAGGAGAAGAAGAAGGGAAGAAGGGGAAGGAGAAGGAGAAGAAGCCAAGAGCCTCCTCTGCCTGATAGGCTAATGCAGTAATACTCAAGCTTGAGTGGGCATCAGAATCCCCTGCAAAAACACAGATCATGGGATAAATCCAGTCATCCCCGTCCTCAGTTCACCTTTGTCTACACTACCATTAATGTGCCTGGCACAATAACGTTTGCTAAACATTCATAACAAACAAGCTAACACTTAGGTTGGTGGGGCATTTCAGATGGGGCTGGCTGGGAGAACAACACTAGGAGACCCTCTGAGATGAGATCCTCTTCAGGCAACATTTCTGGACCAAGAATTCCTGACTTCTCTACCCACCCAACCCCCAGACCGTATTCCCATAGGACAGCAAGACATGGAAGACAGCCAAGAGGGTCCAGCCACACTCCAGTTACCCGAGCATTCAGCCTCCCTAACCCAGAAGCCCAAAAAGCTTGTACTGAGCAGCCAATCTGCATCAACACTCCGAGTATTCAAGAGAACTGGTTTGGGTCAACAATTTGAGTGTTAAGAGTGATGGGCAGCTACACTCATAGAAAGTTTACAGCTCTTCTTGCTTCTGGGGTAAATAGGAACAGAGTAAAGACAGTATTTTCCCCTAAGAAATAGGTGCTTGATTTGCCATGACAAAAAAAAAAAAATGTGACCCAATATTCACAGCATTTGAAGGCTGCCAGGAAACACTAGGCTCTACTCTTTGATATTCCACACACCAGCTCTGTGGCTTATCACCTCATCTGTAAAATGGGGTTAAAATATATTCCTCATGGTGTTGTTAAAAGGGTCATTGAGGTAACACATGAGAAAACTCTCAGCAGAATGTTTGATAACTATGGGTCCTCAATACTGGTTTCCTCCTTTTTCTCTTGGAATAAGAAAATCATTCGAATATCAGCACCATGATTTATTTTGCAAAATGCTGTGCCTCAATTTTTGTACTCATAGTAGAAGAGATTATTGTGCTGCAAATATTCACTCCCTTAACCCCCTAACTCTGGGAGGAGTGACTACTTCACCCCACTGACGTTGGGCTTGGCCATGTGACTTGCCTCATGGTTGGTGGAGCACACTTCTGTCTTCTGGCTGCTATTACAAAATACCAAAGACTGGGAAGTTTATAAACCACAAAAATTTATTTCTCACTGTTCTGGAGGCTGGGAGTCCAAGATCAGAGTGCCAGCACGGTCAGGTTGTGGTGGAAGCCTGTTGCACACTTCTCACTGTGTCGCCACATGGCGAGGGATCTCTCTGGAGCCTCTTTTAAAAGTGCACTAATCCCAGTCATGAGGGTGTAGCCCTCCTGACCTAATCACCTCCCAAAGGCCTTACCTCCTAATATCATCATTTTAGGGGTTAGGTTTCAAAGCATGAATTTTGAGGGGACACAAACATTCAGACCATAGCATTATCCAACCCTTGGTTTGGATTTGACCATGTAACTTGCTTTGGCTAATGAGATGTTAGAAAAAGAGCTACATAAGGGGCTTGAAATATATTTATGGAGTTGGGTTTGTCCACTTATATTTGCCATTCACTATGAGCAGAAGCCACAGGCAGCCCACTGGTCCAAGGAACAGACTCAGATCCAACATACAGCCAAGCTGAGCTGAGCCCAGCAGAGATCATCAAAGCCACCCCAGCCAACCTGTAGACATGAGAGCAAGAATAAATCATTGTTCTTTTAAAACACTGAGTTTGGGAGTGGTTTATTATGCAGTAATAGCTAACTGATACACTACGTGAAAAATTAGTTTTATAACCTTAGATTAATCCTTGTGTTAGTGATGAAATGAAGATGAGTGAATATCAAAAGTAAAATCACTTGCCAATATAAAGGATGTATTAGCAACTATTGAGCTACTTGTTTTTGACCTTCCATGATATATTAAACTTCTGTTACATTTTTTGGAAGCATCTCTCTCTTTCTCTGTGTGTGTGTGTGTGTGTTGATCTTTCACAAAGGGTCCTGTATTCATTGAAATTTTTGACAAAACTTTAAAGTACAGGAGGCATTTGGTACATTCCTTTAAAAATAACTTTCCAAATGACAGCCACTCTATTTTCTCCCAGGGGAAGTATTTCCCATACAAAATTTGCATTTTACAGAACAGTTGGTTGTGTGAGCCTTCTGTCTCTGCAATTGAGTTATAATTATGATAAAGTGCAGGTAAATGGAGTTGCATTTTAAAGAGCTTTCACGGGACTGGAAAACCTTAATATCCACTTCAAATGTTGGAAACCTCAAAGAAGTTATTCAGAAGGATCCAGTTGTGTAGAATCAAGTCCTCAAATATAGAAATATATGTTTTATATCAAAGTTATCATGTTTGATAAAGATGAAAGATTAAAGGCAGTGCTTCTCAAACTTTAATGTGCAAATTCTGATTCGCAGGCCTGGTGGGGCCCATGATGCTGCATTTCTAACAAGCTTCCGGATGATGCTGATGTGCTGCTCATACTTTGAGTAGCACGGTTTGATAGAGTCCCTCAGAGGGTCCCCTGCAGGATTGAGGTCCAGGTACCCACAGCAGTAACCTGTTCATTAGTGCTTCTTTTGTGACTTTTCTCCCTTCATTCTCTCACATTCCCTGTCCCTCAGCATGTACCCTGGGGGTCACCTCCCAAATGAACTACTCAACACAGAATCTCCTTTGGGGAAACCCCAAACTAAGACATCCCCTGCACTGCATGTACATGTTTGATTGTCTTTCTCCTGCATTGACCTGAAAGCTTCTTGAGGAAGTGGGCTCCATTCATCCCATGCAGAGCCTGGCACAGGGCAGGTGCTTGAAACAAATTTGGTTCACCTAGGCTGGCCACGGTGGTCCTAGCTTTAGACTCTGGTTACCATGCCCAAGCAACTCAACTGAAGATGGTGCCCAACAGGCACCCTCATGCCCATCCTAGGGCTGGGGGTGAGCATCCTCCCAACACCGAAGTGTATAGGAGGGATCTCAACACCAAGATGGAGAAGCAAAAGGCTCTCCCCAAACCTCTACTTCACCCTCTCCCCTTTTCTAAAGACAGTGGAGCAACCCCAGGTGGCAGTGAATGGTCCAGGCACCTGCTGCCCAGAATCCAAAAGCACAAGCCCCTGTATCCACAGATGCTCAAGACCTGCAGGCCCCAGTGAGACACCAGTAACTTTGGCTTAGTTTAGCGGGTCTCTTAAAACACTGTCTCTGGGGCTTCCCTGGTGGCGCAGTGGTTGAGAATCTGCCTGCCAATGCAGGGGACACGGGTTCGAGCCCTGGTCTGGGAAGATCCCACATGCCACGGAGCAACTAGGCCCGTGAGCCACAACTACTGAGCCTGCGCGTCTGGAGCCTGTGCCCCGCAACAAGAGAGGCCGCTATAGTGAGATGCCCGCGCACCGCGATGAAGAGTGGCCCCTGCTCGCTGCAACTGGAGAAAGCCCTCACACAGAAACAAAGACTCAACACAGCCATAAGTAAATAAATAAATAAATAAAATAATAATAATAATAATTTAAAAAAAAAAAAAAAAAAAACACTGTCTCTAAGCTGTCCAAGAGCTAACACAGAGTTCTTGGGTGCCATCACTCCTTCCTGCCATCACTGATAAGGCAGGGAAGACGTTGAGATGCTCACGTTTTTCACTGACTTCTTTGAACAAAACCCACGTGCTCAGCCAAGAACCATTTTTTCTCTGTGTGGATCTCTCTCCTTCATCCTCTGCCCATGAAAAGCCAGAACTTGGGGAACTCAAAGGTTAGAAGAGCAGTTTCCAAAGTGGGGTACAGACTACACAAGGGGTACAGAAGATGGTCCACTGAGGTCATGGGAAAGAACAATTAGTCCTTTTACTTATACTCATTTTTTATCTGGAAGTAAGATTTACCAATATTAAATATATGGATAGATGAAAGTACATGTAAGTAATTTATAAATGAATATGCATATTTTGGGGGTGCATTGTCAAACAGTTTTTACTCGTGGGATGTGTGGCCCAAAAAGTTTAAAGACCACCTACTAGTTAGAAAACCTCGTAAACTTCTGATGACTCAAATTCCCCCTCCAGCTAGTCCCCATCGTCACCCCTGTCAGGGACAATGCTAACTCTCAAGATCAAACCCAGTGCTTAAAGGGCAGTTGCAAGAAGGCAGAGGTGAGGAGGTTATCGAGAGAGCCCCAATCTATTGGTTGAGCCCTGAAATGAGTGTTGTTCCATCCCTTTAGGGAAAAGCTTTCTGTCAGTGTTGCCTGTTTCCCTTGCTCTCCTCCCCAGCCCAGGGAGGAAATGTCTACTTACTACCCAACTACCCTAACTGAACTCCCGAGAGACATCACGTTATCCTTGCCTGGAAACAACCCAGTGGGCAGCCTTGAGGAGTGGGGATTTCCAATAAAGTTTCCTTGTGGCTCTTTGAAGTGGACAAAGTTAAATCTCTGCTTGTAGAGCCAGGTGAGCCAGGCTGTGAGCCAGGTGGACCAGGTAACAGCCCCCTCCTCTATCCAGCCTTGCCTCCCTTTGTATCATAGTGCCCAGAGTGAGCCAGCCAGATAGGCGCAGCAGTTTACAGACCCAGCAACCTGAGAGCCTCTGGGAAGTCTACTTGTGCAGGAAAAGTGCACCAAACGCCACCCGCACTCCTGTCAACTCATAACATCTTCCATGAGTCCAGGAGAGTCTGTCCTCTGCTGTCATCATAGCAAATCTGGGGAGTATGCCTTTGGCACCTCCCAGACAGTGCCACCAAGTTCACGGAGTTCTCAGCTTTGTACTTGCTCAGGGAGAGACAGGACTGGGGGCCTGGGGGCCTCAGACTGTGAGAGCTGCCTTCTCTTCCATGTACTGTGTATAGCAAATGACAAGGGGGCAGTGCTGGCCCAGGGCCAGGATGTGCCCCAACCGTGAGGTGCTAGGTGTCAAGGCGACAGGATGAAAAGTCATGTAATTGCTGTCCTCATTCACTGCAATGTGGTAATTACTTAACTGAAGATTAATTGGAAGGGCTATTTGCCGGCAGTGGTGGTGGTGTTTCCCATTTCACTTCTATCTTCAACATGCCCTTTCTTGCTTCCCAGTAATGACATAATTTGCACTTTCAAGACTGTCCTTTCTGATTTATTCTTCCCTACTATTTCATTAATTTCATGACAAACCAATGGGAAGTCAGAAAAAGATTTTCATCTTTAAAAGAAAAAGGCTGGACAAGTATTCTTTGCCCTGATAGATGCAGACCATGTGTCATGAACGCTCTACCACTGAGAACAGACTCTATGAATCAGCGCTTCTACCCTGTTTGTAATTTGGGTCTTTGTAGAACCACCCTGGTGATGAATGAGTTGCCGTCCTCAGTCTGGCAGAACAGAGGTTCTTCTTTGTCTTTAAATGACACTGTTATTGTCTTTTCTGTGACCAGTAGCGATTCTTCCTAGTGACCCTAGTCTGTTGAAATTTTGACTGTCTGTGGTACAACAGCTCTGCTGATGCCACTTGGCCAGTTGTCAGCTTGGTGCCCATTGATCATTGAACTGTCTAATGACAAAGGAGTAAGTCACCCAGCCTTGACTTGAAGCAGTTAGGATTCTGTTCCCCTGGCCCCCACTCTGTCTTTGATTGCAGGGGAAAATGGGTGTCCTGGCTAATGTTAAAAAGACAGATCTAAATGTGGTTGGAAAGTCTGTTCCAGGCATCATCAGAGCTGGGCTGTAACGGTGGATAATTCTGGACCATAGCACCTGGTAGGGCCCCATCTACCCTCTGTGGGTCACAAACCATTAAAACTAGGAACTTTCTCAACTCTGCATCTTCCCACATTATATTCAGTCCTCTGGAATGCCTCCCTCTGACTTTGAAAACTCCTACCCATCCCTTAAGAAGGCTCAGTTCAAAAGTCACGTCCTCTCTGATGGTTCCTGACCCCTCCCCAGCCCAGGAGAATCCTAGTGTAGCCCACATGGTTGAAGGTAAGAGTAGGCTCCATGCCACGAAAAATCTAGATTCAAATCTACACTGCTTCGATCCCCTAATTCTATTTCCCTTAAAGCCCAAAGACTTTCCCAAAAGCCTGTGAATTTGTGCTTATGGAGATCAACGGTTTTGCGTCCTTATTGCAGCCTCTGTTTTGTATTGCATCAATCCAGAAGGGAAGTTTAACCCTTTCACCATTTGCACTTAAAACAACAGCAACAACTAAGAGATCAACCAGCCCTGTAATAGACCTCACTGAAGGGCTGACGGGCAGCAGGAGTTGGCAGAGGCTGGGAGTGGGGGAGAGGTCGGGGAGCAGGGGCATATAGCATATCACCTAGTAGCTGAAAATCTAACTTAGACTTTCCTGTTCCTCAAAAGTCTTTTTTCCAAACAATAGTGGGCTCCCCCCACAGCACCAGTCTCCTCCTGTGCCCTGACTCCTCGCCTTTGACCTACAGAATGTTGTGGCCAACTCCTAGGGCCTCTCTGATGCCCTGACCCCACTGAAAACTCAGGGCATAAGTGTCCCACTTTCTGTCCCAATCACTTACCCAGAAACAGTTCTCTACCTGTGCAGAGCACTGGGACTCACTGTTAAGATATCATTTCCCACCTAGTTACATGATCTACCCCTTCATTTGTATATAGAGCATTTTGCGTGTTTCCCTATTTTCATCCCATGCATACAGATATATATCATTTATGTGCATGTCTGGATTGATATGGTGCATTTTGTCTAATTCATGATTCGTGGTGAGACACTGAAAAGTTCAGAAGGGAAGTGACCTGAGCAGATTTATGAATTTTTAGTGTAAGGAACATATTGTATCAGGGCAAAGAGACTGTAGATAGACAAATTCGGAGACTTCCTATAGAGTCCAGGAAGAAATCAAGACAGCTTAGATTAGGACAGTGAGGAAGGAGAATTTTGTTGGATCCAGAAGAATTTTTGGAGGCAAAAATGGGATTTGGGAATTGGCTGGATATGGGCAGTTAAAAAGACTGAAGTGCGAAGGATGCATGCAGACCTCTGTCTGGTTCTATTCATTGAGCTGGGGGCTGGGGAAGGAAGACTCCCTTTTGGATATGTTTGATTTGAGATGTTGGCCAAGTGGAGAGGTCTGGGAGGTGGGTGGATCCACAATTGTAGAGATCAGGCTGGAGTTAAAGATCAGAAAGTTGTTGGGACCTGGATGGAGCTAGAAGCTGTGCCTACAGATGGGATCACTGATGGAGTTTATAAAATAGGATAAGGACCGAGGGCCCTGGCCCTGTAGAACTGGACCGGCAGAGGGAAGAGCAGTCAGAATGGTAGAAGGAAAATCAGAAGAGAATCATGTCTCAGGAAACAAGGAAGTTTGAAAAGGAAGTGAATGAGTGGCTACTGAGCAGTCAAGTAGTATAAAGACTGGAAGATATCAGGGCTCTGATTGCGTGACCGGATTGCACTAACCAATACAGAAACGGAAGCACAAGGTTGAGCAGAATCTCGATAAAAGGATCAAGTTGGGTCACATTGAGTTTAAGGTGCTTCTGGGACATCCTGATGGAGATAACCACGTGAAGATTATAAACACACATTCACTCACTGAATTCAGCAACACGTCTTAGTGTCTAGGCTTTGCCAGGCTGGTACCCGGCACTAGATAGGTAGAAAGAAAGATACAATCCTGCTCTCTGGAAGCTTGCAGTCTAGGAAAGGAAATAAGACACAGAATTAATGATGTTGGCATGTCTTTAGAGGAGGATGCACAATCAGGAGTGGGCAGTGTTGTATTTCCCAGAGATAGGCTGGGCGGGTTGGGGGGGCGGTGGTCAAAGATCTGTGTTGAGCATCTCAAATCCACGAGTCTGGCTTGTTCTCTGTTCTTTCCTGTTCCTCCATGGCTCCTTCATGGTTCCTTTTGTTCCTTTATTTTGACTGAATGACACATTTGGGGTTTGGAAAATGTGTTCCTGCTGCAAAAGAACCTGGATTCCCTATGATCTTGAGCATCTGTATTACATCCTGAGGTTCTGAACTGTGTGGGTGGAAAGGATACTCAGAGTTCCCTGGGGTGCTTTTTAAGAATACGCATGCCGGGACTTCCCTGGTGGCGCAGTGGTTAAGAAGCCGCCTGCCAATGCAGGGGACACGGGTTCGAGCCCTGGTCTGGGAAGATCCCACATGCCGCAGAGCAACTAAGCCCATGCGCCACAACTACTGAGCCTGCGCTCTAGAGCCCGTGTGCCACAACTACCGAGCCCGTGTGCCACAACTACTGAAGCCCGCGCTCCTAGAGCCCGTGCTCCACAACAAGAGAAGCCACCGCAATGAGAAGCCCGCACACCACAACAAAGAGTAGCCCCCGCTTGCCACAACTAGAGAAAGCCTGCGTGCAGCAACAAAGACCCAATGCAGCCAAAAATAAATAAATTTATAGAAAAAAGAAAAGAAAGAATACACATGCCATATATCTGGAGAAAGCTCTAATTCGAAAAGATACACGCACCCCAATGTTCATAGCAGCGCTATTCACCATAGCTAAGACATGGAAGCAACCTAAATGTCCATCGACAGAGGAATGAGTAAAGAAAATATGGTACATATATACAATGAAATATTACTCAGCCATTAAAAAAGAATGAAATAATGCCATTTGTGGCAACATGGATGGACCTAGACATTATCACACTAAGTGAAGTAAGTCAGACAGAGAAAGAAATATCATATGATATCACTTACATGTGGAATCTAAAAAAAAATGATACAAATGAGCTTACTCACAAAACAGAAAGAGACTCACAGACATAGAAAACAAAATTAGGGGATTTCCCTGGTGGTGCAGTGGTTAAGAATCCGGCTGCCAATGAAGGGGACACGGGTTCGAGCCCTGGTCCGGGAAGATCCCACGTGCCGCAGAGCAACTAAGCCCGTGCACCACAACTACTGAAGCTCACGTGCCTAGACCCCACGAGCCACAACTACTGTAGCCTGCACACCCTAGAGCCCGTGCTCCGCAACAAGAGAAGCCACCGCAGTGAGAAGCCCGAACACCACAATGAAGAGTAGTCCCCGCTCGCCACAACTAGAGAAAGCCAGAGCAGCAACAAAGACCCGACGCAGCCAAAAAATTAATTAATTAATTATTTTTAAAAAGAAAACAAAATTATGGTTACCAAAGGGGAAAGGGGGGAGGTATAAATTAGGAGTATGGGATTAATAGATACACACTTGTATATATAAAATAGATAACCAACAAGGACCTACTGTACAGCACAGGGAACTATACTCAATATTTTGTAATCATATATAAGGAGAAAAAATCTGAAAAAGTATATATATATATATATATATATATATATATATATGTATGTATGACTGAATCACTTTGCTGTACACCTGAAACTAACACAACATTATAAATCAACTATACCTCAATTAAAAAAATTTTTTAAGGAATACACATGCCAGCCCCCATCCCCCTTACAAAATCCTAACATTTCACATGATTCTACTCCCTAATCACCTCCCCACCCTGGCCCAAGACACTAGTGATGCTGAAAGTAGGTGTTCCTGAGTTGGAGGCTGACTCAGAGACCAAGCAGAAAGAGCGGAGAGGAGCGAAGAAAGGAGTGGCAAGGTCCCCAGGTTTCCTGCCAAGGCTGCTGGGTCAGTGGCAGTTCCATTAGCTGAAACAGTGAGAACAGATTTGGGGATTAGAAGTACTTTCTCTTGCTCTGTAGTTTGCTCAAATTTTCGCTTGAACTGATTTTGTAATCTCCACATTTTGTAATTAGCTACTGTGAAACACATCTAAAATAATCATTCTGAGTAACTAAAAGAGGTCCTTCATGGACTGCTTGTACCATTTCCTCCACTATTTGTAACTTAGCATTCTGGCTGTACAGCCTGGTGACTGAGTTTATGGCTAATAATTCCTAATATTTTCACAACATCCTAGCTCATGCATGAAGACAAATCTCATCCCATCTGTTTTTTCTGCTAATGGGTCAGTGATGTCCCCACAGCTAAATTATAGCAATTATATAGAAAATAACATGTTTACTTTGAAAAGCCAGATTTGGTTTTCGTGGCTGGGTAGTTTTGACAGATGCGCAACTGTTTCTAAGAGGGTGAAGGTCTTCACTCTTTTACATCTGTAAGAAAAAACCACATGGAATCCCGTTCTGCAGTTACCGTAAAAAATGCTATTGAGGATATTGTCCGTTATATTGCCTGGGGTCCTTTATTTTGGAATTATACTCCAAGAAGCAATGACATTGCCCTCCAAACTCACTGCTATTACCGACAGCTCTGCAAATTTTCATGTTTCTGTGGAAAAGTATTATTATTAAAGATGCCTAATATTCAAAGGGGGTTGAGGTGAGCTGAACTCAAGAGTAGATTTTCTTTCTTTCTTTTTTTTAATTAATTAATTAATTAATTATTTTTGGCTGTGCTGGGTCTTCGTTTCTGTGCGAGGGCTTCCTCTAGCTGTGACAAGCGGGGGCTACTCTTCATCGCGGTGCGCGGGCCTCTCACTATCGCGGCCTCTCTTGTTGCGGAGCACAGGCTTCAGACGCGCAGGCTCAGCAATTGTGGCTCATGGGCCTAGTTGCTCTGCGGCATGTAGGATCTTCCCAGACCAGGGCCCGAACCCGTGTCCCCTGCATTGGCAGGCAGATTCTCAACCACTGCGCCACCAAGGAAGCCCCAAGAGTAGATTTTCTTTTATTTAATCTGTATTCTCGCCCTCTATGTCCTACCCATTTCTCAAAGCTGAATGGCTTTATTTACATAATTCTCCATCTTTGTTTCCCTTCCTCAAAGATGCTTTTGATGCAGAATAACTTCCTCTCCATGTTTATTTTTCTTTAGCACAAGAGGAATTCTAATGCATTTCCTTTTTGCCAGTAGCTCATGATAACCAGTGTAACCCAAGTGGAAGAGATCTGAGACCCTCCCTGGTGTCATGGATATTTGGAAATAGCTGTCTCCTCTACTTCAGCTCTATCCCCCTCATCCTGACACCATGATGCCACTGAATGCAGCTGTGGGGTTGCCAGTCCACTGGGCTCAACTGTCCTCTGCTGGTGACCACCACTCATAACCCAGCCTTTGGGAGGCACACTTCCTTCCCTTTGCTTCCAACACACCATCTCCTGATTTTTCCTCTTATCTTAATAAACACATAGGCACAGATTGAGCAGAGAAGGAGTCACTATTTCCAACTCCTTTGGAAATAGTGTGACCAATGATACGGAAGAAAACCAACAGAGGGTGATGTCATAGAAGCCAAGAGAAGAAAGGAGTAGTTCACTTCATCAAATGCTGCAGAGAGGACCAAGTCAGATGGAAACAGTGAGATGGCATTGGGTTGGCAATATGGAGGTCAAGCACACTTGGGCACGGATGGTCTCAGCATAACAGTGGATGTGGAAGCCTGTTTGGAGGGGTTAAGGAGAGATGAGTCATGAGCAAGTGGAGAGAGTGAGGATAGACAACTCTTTGGAAGAGTAGAGAAATGGGTCCTGGCAAGAAAAGAATATAAGTCAAAGGGATTTTTGTTTTTGTCCTTTTAAGATGGAAGATTCCAGAGAATATCTGCATCTTGGTGGACTAATTCTATATAGAGAGAGACATTATAAATGCAAGAGGGAGAGGGGGATACTTCCAGGAGCAACATCTCTGAAAGGGCAAAAGAGGAAAGCAGGGATACTTATCCATGGTAACAAGCTGGCAAGTCAGAGAGCAGAGGTACAAACACAGTGAGATTTGGAGATTTGGTGACTGGATGATGTTTGTTTCCATCTGATTGTGTCTATATTCTTAGTAAAATATGAGCAAGGTCATCAGCTGAGAAGGAACATAGGGGATGGAATTTGGGTTTGAGAAGAGAGAAGATGTATGAAATCATCATTGTAGAGAGTGAGAAGAAGAAAAACATCCTAGGAAGTGCAGTAAGAAGTGTGGCGCTGACTGCCCATTTGGGATTTGTGGTCCAGAATTTAAAATGAGGCTAAGGAAAATAGAAATATTGCCTGGAAAGCACTTAGCCCTGACCTGGTACATAGTTCACACACAGTAAATGCAAGCTATTACTATTCTGACACATGAATATTTCTTTTTTTCTTTGCTTAGATGAGACACAATCCTGTCAAAAGAAAGAAGGAAGGAAGGAAAGGAAGGAAGGAAGGGAGGGAGGAAGGAAGGAACTGAATCTTGGGTTACATTGTTTTACCAGCATTGCAAATCCATTAAATAAAGAAAATGTTTCCAATAAAGAAAGGTGATTAAACTCAAAAGTCTTGAAAATGTAGACCGAACGGCCCAAGAAACTGACAAAACATGAAGAGCATGAGGCTGTTACCAGAGCTTTGTGCAGCCCTGTGACATAAGGACATCATCGTTCTGGGATTACATACCATAGTAGGCAGACTATGATAGGGGCATATTGAATGTGAAAAAAAATAACTGGTGGCTCAGTTAAAAGAGTAATAGAATCAATTAAGTAGCTCTCATATTAAAGTGAGCTAAGAAAAGAATTCAGGCAAGCTATTATTACAACGAAAATATCGCCATAAATTTGAGACTTGGGAATGTCACTGGTCTATCCTTGTTTGAAATAAGAAGCAACAACCTCCTGTGTCATCCCACTTCCAGAAATTGTATGAGATCCTATAACATGCAGCCTTAACTCCCACACTGCGGTCCTCGACCTGTCCTTATTGGATGGGGAGAGGAGGCAGTGTCCTTGGAGAATAGAGCCAGCTGATCAATTAAAATCTGTTTGTTTGTTTTTTTATCTTATTGAGATGACCATACAGCTTGTGTCCTTAAATTTGTCAGTGTATTGGGGAAGGGAGGGATCAGTCTCTTCACAATGTGGTAGTGCATCATTTCTGTACCTCCAAGTTAAAGCTCAATGAAATGATGCTGTGTGGCTTTCCAAATGTGTGTTCTCAGTACCCCTTTACACAGAGCTTTTCTGAAACTAGGTGACTTAAAACTATGATGTCCACTTTTCTTTCCCATGCTGTCAAGGGGTTTCACCTCTGAGAGATACAAGGTCTCCGTCACCTCTGCTCGAGTATCACCAAGTCTCCATTCCCCTTCTCGGTGTCCCAAGGTCCCTCCAACACTACTAATTAAAACACAACTCCTGGGAGTAGTCTTGGTTGTGTTCGAGTTGTAAAAGTCTGTCATTGTGATTTGTTAAAGACTTGGGGTGTGGAGGATTCCTCAGCCCCTGGCTGGTGAACATTTCTCTGTGCTCCTACAAAATGGCAAAACTCTATATTTAAATCTTTGTATATTAAATTCTGAAGCGTTTACAGCAATTTTAATAATTTACTTGCTTATGAAAGGTTATCCTGGCATGTCTGGGTTAATAATATTCTTTTGGATACAGTACTGACTTGATTTGCTAATATTTTATTTAATATGTTGACAATGAATAAGAGAAACTGTTTATTTTTTACTTTTTTGTATCCTCTTTATTACCATTTTATTGAGATATAATTCACATAACATACAATTTACCTATCACCATAATTAATTTTAGAACATTCTCATAACTCAAAAAAGAAACTACAGAACAAATGTATAGGTACCAAGGGGTAAAGGGGTGGGGTGGGAGGAACTGGGAGACTGGGATTGACATATATACATTATTGATACTATGTATAAAATAGACAACTGATAGGAACATACTATGTAGCACAGGGAACTCTACCTAACGCACTGTGGTAACCTAAATGGGAGGGGAGTCCAAAAGGGAGGGGATATCTCTATGTGTATGGTTGATTCATTTTGTTGTGCAGTGGAGGCTAACACAACATTGTAAAGCAACCATACTCCAATAAAAATTAATTAAAAAAGAATGAAACTACATATTCAATAGCAGCCACTACCCATTTCCCCTCAAACACACCCCCACCCCTAGGCAACAACTAATCTACTTTCTGTCTCTATAGCTTGGCCAGTTCTAGACAATTCACCTAAGAGGGATCATACAGTATGTGGTCTTTTGTGACAGGCTTCTTTCATTTAGCATAACATTTTCAAAGTTCATCCATGTTGTAGCATGTATCATTCCTTTTATGGCTGAATATATTCCACTGTATGGATGTACCAAATGTTGCTTATTAATTCATCAGTTTATGGACATTTGGGTGTCCTGGGTGTTTGAAAATTGTATGCTTTGCATTGGGTACAAAGTTTTACATGTATCTATTGCACCAAACATATTAATTATATTATTAAAAATATCTATATCTTTACTTAATTTTTGTTTACCTTACATGTCTGTTTCTGAAACAAACATGTTACTGTATTCCATTATGACTGCAAACTTCTCAATTTCTCCATATTTTTCTTTTCCTTTTCTGCCTTATATACGTTTTGCCGAGTTGTAAGGAATATAAAAGTTTGTGATTCACATTCTTGGTCCAATATAACTTTGATCCAAATGAACTATTCTTCTTTGTCCTGCTTAATGTAATTCTTCTTGAATTCATTTTTCCTAATAATTTTGTTATACCTACCCTACTTTTCAACTAGCAGTTGCTTACAATAACTTTCTCAATGTTTGTCATTTGACCTTAAATGTGTCATAAATAGCTGCTATATAGTTTTGTGACCATTTTTCATCGAAACTAAAGAGGTTACCTTTTAATAGAAAAATATAACATTCACACCTGTGATTACTGATAATTATGTACTTTTTACATCTTTATTATGACTTAATGTTTTAAATTTAGTCTATGATTTCTTGTTGCTCTTTTATACCTTTTCCTGTCTTATGTTGGATTGAAAAATGCATGAAATTTCTATTCTTCTAGAAATAACCCATAAAATATTTCACTCTCCTTACATACCAATATGATTTGGACATAACCATCATTTTTACTGATTTCTTTATGCACCTATATTCTTTTATCCCATGTCTTTCTCTTCCTTGGGTTTTTAATTTTTCTGGAGTATATCATCAATATTGTCCATGGAAGTAAACTTTCTGGGTTTTTAAACATTTTGAAAATGCCTTTATTTTGCCTAAATACAGGATTTCAGGTTCATAATCTCAGGATTTTAAAGATATTTCATAATCTTTAATAATCCAGTGTTGCTAGTGTTTAAGCATGCAGTTTCCTCCATCAACTGATTTCTGGGGTTTTTTTTTTCCTTTAGAAGGAAAGAAATGTCTGATCCATTGATGGCACATCCTTGTTGTTTAGTGCTGGATTTAGTCTTCCCCAAAATATATCTTTTCTGACATTATTAGGGATCTTTTGATAGTGAGGATACCAAGTTAGCCATCTTGAGCCAATTACTGTTCCCTTCTCTTTAATGATAGTGTAACCCTTGATTATTAAGTTTAAGGATCTATCATTAAAGTTCCCACTGCAGGTTAAGTAGGTTTCTAGAAACATGATTTTACTTTTGGCCTTTGCAAATACTCATAATAATGAGTTTTGCTCTAACACAATTCTGCTATTTTCAGTGATAAATAAAAGAATTAAGTCCTTCTTAACTTATAACGTTTTCAAGCATTTCATTTATATCACACATTGCTAATATAACAATCAAGTGTTCACGATAATAAGCTGAGATTTTTAAGTGACTTTTTCTGACCTAGACACTAGATCTAGGTCCTCCTAGATGAGGAGTCCCACATCTCTCAAGAATCGGCCTGCATTAGGATCCTTGTTGCGTCACCAGGAGCAGCTGGCGGGAGGCGTGACCTCAGCGATGTTGAATTCAGAGTGCAGCAGCTGGGGCAGAGAGTCAGCTATGCTCACTGAAACAGGAAACCTGAGCAGCACACCATCACAAGGCCGCCGCAACCAGCAACCTCTGGATGGATGAGGGCCCGAGGTCCTCACCTGTTAGCATGTCTTCATGACTGGCTGATATAAGAAACAACTGCATAAAACCCACCATTGTCCTTCACGGTAGGCAAACCGCTGGGGACACTGTCCACTACATCACAGCGTCCCCTTTAGGAGAGCCCAAGAAAAACACTTCCTGTGGCTCTGGGCCAGGCAAAGTCATTCCTCCTGCACAACTAGTATGTTTTCATCCTGTACACACATGGACTTCCTAGCTGATTTTCTCTTTGTCTTACCGTTAGGAAGTTAAAAGCCGGATCTGGGGTCTATCTCTAGCTTTGGGGGCTTTTATTTCTCAAATATTCTAACTTTTTATTTTTTTTTAAACCTTAGTAGATTGATGAGTTTTAACCCCAGGAAAATTTTTTTTTAATTTAATTAATTTAAGTATTTATCTATTTTTGGCTGTGTTGGGTCTTCGTTTCTGTGCGAGGGCTTTCTCTAGTTGCGGCAAGTGGGGGCCGCTCTTCATCGCGGTGCGCGGGCCTCTCTCTATCGCGGCCTCTCTTGTTGCGGAGCACAGGCTCCAGACGCGCAGGCTCAGCAATTGTGGCTCACGGGCCTAGTCGCTCCGAGGCATGAGGGATCTTCCCAGACCAGGGCTCGACCCCGTGTCCCCTGCATTGGCAGGCAGATTCTCAACCACTGCGCCACCAGGGAAGCCCCTAAATTTTTTTTTTTTTTTTTTTTTTTTTAATCTTCCCTGATTCCTTTAGTCAATACTACTGTTCTCTGCAAGTGATCTAAACTCCCTTCGGAAATAAGGCAGGAAATAATCACCTTAAACTAGGCTGGTACCATTTGGAACTAAAAATACTAGATTTTAAGTGCTTTAATTTGTTCCTTTTATAACTTTACATATAGGTCAAATCCTTTCACTCTAAACCAGTGCTGTCAATAGAAATAGTATGTGAGCCATATGTAACATTGAATTTTCTAGGAGCCACATTTTAAGAAGTAAAAAAAAAGCAGGTGAAATTGAGAAAATTTAAGTCTTCCAAAGGTCAGTGTGTACTTTATAGTGAGAGCACATCACAGTTTGGAACAGCTACACTACAAGTGTTCATTGGTCAGGTCTAAACACAAAGGCTATGAATGGTGACCAGGGTCAGAAGAGTTTTCCAGATTATAATTACAACGTATCCGACCTGTATTCATAGTTGGCTTTGATTGAAGATTTCTGAGCTCCTGGGGGTTTCTGATGCACACACTAGGTCTAAGAAAGTATGAGCTCTCCTGACAGGGGTAATGACCATGGAAACCCAAAGACTTCTGGATCTATTTTAACTTGTCTATGTTCAGTTGTTATTTTTTTTCTTGACTGGACCACCCTTGGCTCCTTCTAAGAAATAACATAATATAAAATGGTTTGGGGCGTCTAGTAACAAAGAAGGATAATAGAAATAGAGATGCATTTTGTTTATTCTGAACTTCATCCAGAGTAGTATTAAAAATTACTTTAGGGCTTCCCTGGTGGCGCAGTGGTTGAGAATCTGCCTGCCAATGCAGGGGACACGGGTTCAAGCCCTGGTTTGGGAAGATCCCACATGCCGCGGAGCAACTAGGCCTGTGAACCACAATTACTGAGCCTGCGCGTCTGGAGCCTGTGCTCCGCAACAAGAGAGGCCGCGATAGCGAGAGGCCCGCGCACCGCGATGAAGAGTGGCCCCCGCTCGCCGCAACTAGAGAAAGCCCTCGCACAGAAACGAAGACCCAACACAGCCATAAATAAATAAATAAATAAAAATTAGAAAAACAAAAAAACAAAAGACGATGTACAAAAACATTTAAAAAAAAAATTACTTTAAAGCATGCTGATACAGGTACAAGACCAGAAAACCACTGTAGGTGTAATCAACAAATGAACAACAAAAAATGTTTGATTCTCCTTGTTTTAGAACCAGCTCTAAAACTTTACACTTTAGTTTGGATAATAAAAGTGTTATTCATTTAAATCAGGACTAAAAGACCAAAAATGTAGTTAAATTCCTGAGAGCTGAAAATTTGATTTTTTTAGGGAAATTATTTAACCCATGAAAGCCTCCATTTCTACATGAGTATAAACAGAATAATAATTACATCATAGAATGGCTATGAAGATTAACAATACTGTGTATAAAGCTTACAACAGGCAAATAGTATGCACTCAATAAGTGGTACCTATCATCATAGTTAATCACTAAAGATTATTAAATCCTGGTATTCCTAACCTGGAGTCTGCAGATCCTTAGTCCATGGCTAAAATGGTGGGGGTGGGGGAATTCCTAAAATTGGATGGGAAAAAAGACTCCACCTACATTTTCACTAACCTCTAACCCAAATTTAGCCTTTCCTCCATTATGAATGCTGGCAACATCCCAGTAGTACCTGAAGGATCTGTAACTTTGCACCCATAGAAGTCACAGATATTTTCATATTACACTTCTGATGCTACAGACATCTCAAAATATCTTTTATCACCTTTTTGAAATTCCAGCCTTTGTGAGACCTGTCGCTAAATCTTGTTAATTAATGCATTAGTAAAGAAGCAATACTATGTTATCAATGTACGATTTTTAATTTCAGTATAATAGGTTTCCTTTGTAATCCTACATGTTTTATTTCATGCACTTAAGGCATTATTCTGAGAAGGGGTCCATAGGCTTCACAAGACTGCCATGGCACAAAACAAGGTTAAGAATCCCGAACTTTTAGTCTATCTCTTTGCTTCCAGAACGCGAATCAAGTTTGACAATTAAGCACCTGCCTGGATGAGCCCATTCCCATAGTCTTAGGTTTGTTCTCCTGTGTTTAGCTTGATAGTAAGATATTACTGTTCTGGTATCAATCAACCTTCTGTCAATTAACCTTTCTGTTCAAGGTTCTGTATTTAAGTTGATGGGCTGATTTTCTGGTGTGTTCGTCAGCATCTCCTGGCAACTTGTTAGATTTGCAAATTCTCGGGCCACACCCCAGACGTCCTGAAACAGAAGCTCTGGGGTCTATCAGTCTGTATTTTATTAAGCCCTAGGGGAGATGCACGTTAGAGTTTGAGAACCACCGCGCTAGGGAATCGGAGGGCAGCCCAATCCTGGGCAGGAGGCTCCCACCTCGACCCTTGGTAGGGACTAACAGGGTTCCTGCAACCGGACAAGGCGGGAGGTGAGGAGGGGAGGTGCTGAGGGGCAGCCATCAAGTCGAAAGCCGGGATTAGGGACCTTGTTCTGCTCCTGTACCCCGATTTCACTTACATTACCCAAGGCCTCGAGGGTGACTGATAGATATTATCGCCACCCCCCTCCCCCAGCACCGAACACTCCTTGCTGCCACTGTACCGCGAGAGAAGGCGAGTCAAGGGAGAGCCTGCGAGAGCGCGGGGAGTACAGCTCTAGACCCGCGAGCTCTAGCCAGCTGGCTCTGCAGCCCTCTGGACCCTTCCCGGCCCCGCCGCCCGCCGCTGGGGGGCGCACTCCCTGCTGGGAATTGAGGTCCCGGAAGCCCGCCCGCTCCAGATTTTCCGGGCTCTCTTGCCTCGTGAAAACTACAAGTCCCAGGGCGCCAAGCGCGGGCGGGTCACGTGGGAGGGGCGGCGGGCGCGGCTAAATAGTCTCCGTCGGCCATTTTGTCGGAGAAGCCGCAGCGCCGCCTCTTCTCTCGCTTTCTCGCATCCGTTGCTGCCGCCTCTTCCTCCGCCTCCTCCTTCGCCTCTTCCTGCCTCCTCCCGGCTTCCGCCGCCGATCCAGCCGCTTCCCAACCCCGGGGCGAAGCGTCTCCGTCTCCTTATTTATTTCCGTTTTCTCGCCACTACCGCCTCCTGACACGGTGATCCGGGCGGGCCCCGCAGGAATTTTATCCCCTCACCGGCCTCACACTAGTATCGCATGTCCACTATCCAGAACCTCCAATCTTTCGGTAAGAGCGGGTCGCCCCGCCGCCCCTCCCGTCTCCCCACGTCTCCTGCGCGCCTCTCGGCCGGGAGGCCGCCGCTGCCCGCCCTCGCCGGGGCCGCTCGCCGGACCCCGGCCCGGAAAGGCCCTCGGCCGCCCTCCCCGCACCCCGAGTGGGGCTTTGTCTCGGTGCCCGGAAGATGGCGACCGGGCCCCTGGCGACCCCCTCTCCGAGGACGGCCCCCGGAGCCCCGGCCGCGGGCCTCGTGCCGCCCCCTGCCCGCTCCTGGACCTTCCTGCCGCTCGCTTCTGCCCCCTGCCACCTCTGCGACCCTGTTCCGCCCCCAGACCTGCCCACTGATCGCCAGGGGGACGCCGGCTCGGGCTGGGGCATCGGCGTCCATTAGCGGTCGGGGCTGTTCGTGGCTGCTCTCGGGCGCATTTAGTAAAAGATGCTGCGGATCAGGCCTCTGATCTGTTACAGGGTAGTGGGCCAGTCTTCTCTACTTCCGTAATAATAGGTAAAATTACTCTTGATATACATATATGTATCTTTTTTCGAGGCAGAGTTAGGGTTAAATGATTGGGGTGGCATCTGTGAATGCTTCTGTTGTCATCAGAATGTAATCGAGATGACGCACATTTTTATAGTGGCTCTAAAATTAAGGTCTTAAAATCTCTTTTCTCTCATTAGAGGATTATGTTCAACGATAACATCTGTAACAACGTTTTTCTGTTCAGGTATCAGTGGACATACCTGTTTAAAATCTCTTTTTGTGAAAGTACCTTGTAGGTTTTATTAATACCCTGCCCTTATCAGTACTCCCCCACATCCCCACCTGCAGAAGGAAAGCAGAAGCACTAGAACCTTCTTTGCTGAGTTTCTAGATTGTAGCGTAGCTGTATCTGGAAATTACTGACTAAAAGATATTTCCCTGCTTTGGATTTTTTTGTATCCCTTTGCAGACCCCTTTGCTGATGCAACTAAGGGTGACGACTTACTCCCGGCAGGGACTGAGGATTACATTCATATAAGAATCCAGCAACGGAACGGCAGAAAGACACTGACTACTGTTCAGGGCATTGCAGATGATTATGACAAGAAGAAACTTGTGAAAGCTTTCAAAAAGGTAAAGGTATTAGGAAGAAGAGATTAAACTATAGTTACTGACACACACCTCTAAATAGGATTACGGTTCACACCTTTTACTTGACCGTCAGTGTGGGTGAAAATGATTGGACCCAAGAAAACTGTGTTCATACTCTTAATTAACATCCAGATAATCTTAGGGTGAAAATAAAATATCATTGTATTTGACTCAGTTATGCTGAATCTACTTCTCCAGAAATTTGCCTGTAATGGTACTGTGATTGAACACCCTGAATACGGAGAGGTTATTCAGCTTCAAGGTGACCAAAGAAAAAACATTTGCCAGTTTCTCTTGGAGGTGAGTGACTGGGTGCTTTATGTACAACCTTGAGATTGCTTCTAAAATTGTATTTAAGGGCCATGTGAATTATTACCTACTTAGTAAAAAATCATGTGAATGGAGCACATTAGTTGTACTTACTTGGGCAGGAGTACCAGTTTATTTTGTCATTAGAATGACCTGATCATTCCTGTGTCCATTTAGGATGTTTTGTGGAATGTCAAGATATTCAAATATTTGTTGAGTTTCTGTTATTAACAGTTTATGCCACAAGTACAGTGATGCAGTCACCTATTAACAATGATTCTTTTTAATGACTGCTCTGTCTTCTTAGGAATGAATTTATGTGTTACTCAGAGTGATTCTGCTAAATTAAATTTTATTTTGCAGGTTGGCATTGTCAAGGAGGAACAGCTTAAGGTTCATGGATTCTAAAATGAACCTAAATACGTGGAGAATTTCTTGAATAATTTTGTTCTCTAAACCAAGTTTGGCTGCCTTGTGAAATGATTCTCTGCAGTAAACGGACTTTTCATTTATTTAATCATTCAAACTTTCATTCACATCTGCATGATTACAGAAAACATGGGGTATGTAGACTAGTAACACATAAGAAAACTGCAGTAAGATGGTAATGAAACCCCGTATTCATCTTAACATGTTTCCAATGGAAAATATTTTTTTTGAGTGTTTATTTCTTTATTGTTCAGTTTATTACTTTTCACTTGATTAAATTTTTTTGTTGTATTAAACCATGTATGTTGCAGCTTAACAATAAAAAAAAAACCTACGAATCCTTTTGTGAGCAGTTAGGCTCCCAAATCTAAGCAAGTAATATACACATAGTTTGTCTTTCATAATTGTCTCATTCTGTGTATTCTTTCCAGTTGATTTCAGATGCTGCCACGAGGTAGAGGAGAACCTTTGTTATATGTGTAATTTTGTTCTTTACTTAAAAATGAGTAGAAACAGTATAAACTCAGAGCCAAGAATTTGCCGGAATGTACTGTTAAATTTTTTAAAAGAAAATGAAGCATAGTTTAAACTTACGTATTAGCACAGAGAATTATTTTATTTATTTTTATTGGTTATGTTAGTGGGGTGCTAACACAAGTCTATCCCTAAGTGCCAGACAGTAAAGTAGGTTCCTGACGTAAAATAAATTTAGTCACAGGCAATGCCCTGCAAGTGTGGGTGGGTGGGTGGTACCACTGTTCTACAGATGGAAGGCATTGGGGTTAGGGTTAACTTCCCTAGAGTGCTAGAAAGTGACAGAGTTGGGGTGCCAGCCAAGGGCTTCCAGCCAGAAAAGCCATGTTCTTTCACTAAGTCACGGTTTGGTATTCACCAGAGGAAGTAAGAGCCAAGGGCAGTGGTGCATGGGGGTTGGGGGTAGGGTGAGAAATAAGAGAATTCGTAGTTCTTAATTACAAGATTTCTGCAGCTCATCCTGTTCAGTTCCAGACTTCTGCTTTTTATTGAGCTGTGATTATTTGCTCAGTTACACAAGCTGTATCATTAAAACCATTTAGCCAAGGCAGAGAAATACATCTACAGTAGTCACCTCTTTATCCAAAGGGGATACATTCCAAGACCCCCAATGGATGTCTGAAACTGCAGATAGTATCAAACCCTATATATATTATGTTTTTTCCTATACTAAGCGGCAGATAGCATATACAGTGTGGATACGCTGGAGAAAGGGATGAATCATGTCTTGCCCAGATGGAGCAGAATGGTGCAAGATTCCATCTCTTCACGCTACCCAGAATAGTGCTCAATATAAAACCTATGAATTGTTTATCCCTAGAATTTTCCATCTAATTTTGTTTTGGACCATGGGTAACTGAAACTGCAGAAAGTGAAATCTCGGATAAGAAGGGAACTATTGTATAGATGTGTGCTTTTTAGCTTAATGCAGTGGGATAATGGTGTGAAAAATGTCACTGCATTCTGTACCAGCTTAACCTCTCCTCCTATTTTGATGGTGCTGCTTTTGGAAAAACAAAATCAGCCCCCACAGAGTTTACCTCTGAAGGATACTTAAGTAATAGGTTTTGTTACATTCTCAACCCATCATACCTCTAATCAAGAAAGACTGGGAATATTGAGAAGTGAGTACACCAGAATATAGTGCCAAATTTGGTAAGCTGATTTCTGGAAAACAGTATAACATGACCAAGAAGATCAAGCGGCGTGGGAGAATTTTCCAACTTAATTGAGAAATCCTCACTTTTCTACCTGTAACATTTTGTAATGATTCCACCTCACATTGAGAGGTGCTGTGGAAATCGTTAATGAAAATGATAAAGCAGAAATTTACACTAACATGCACATTCAGGTGTTCCTTCATCTATGAAGATCTGAGGTAATGCCCAGAAAAGAACTGTCTGTTGAGACGGATTGAACAAGAAGGTGGACAGGACAAGGGAAACCTCGTTAGATGGAAAGAAAAAGGCCCCTCCTCTTGGCCCCCACAGATAAGCTCTCGGCCATCACTTCATGTGTCAGGCCACTCCTACTAGATGGGATCAAAAGCCTTGAGTAATACTTCACTCTGGATTTTGTGAGGAGCACCTCTTTCTGATCCCTCAACCTGTGAGCCCCAGATACCTGATTGGACTTGTCACCTGTAGGGCAGTCCCCATCCTTGGAGCGAGAACAGTATCGTGCACCCTTGTCTTTGAGCGGTGCAATGGAAATAGCTACAGATTTCTGCAATTTTACTGAAACCAGTCAAAGTCAAATCCCCTCGTGGGAAAGCTGTCTGGGAGCCTCAGAGATACCTAAGGACATAGCTCAACGCTCTTGTCCACTTAAGGGACTGCAACGCTTGTCTGCAAAAAGGACTAGATGGCATTGTGTAACAGGAGGGAGAATATGCCCTACAAATGCAGTTAAAATAACCAGCCAAACGGTATCTCCTTGTGTCTCCTGTGTGGGGAGATTGTGATCTGCAGTTTTTTTAGTGGTCTGTACTTTGACAGTGCGAAACGAAAACTACCGAGTAGAGGACTAGTAGATTGTCCTTAGACCTCTAGGTTCAGCTGAGGCCTTGGTGAAGCCAGTAGGAAACTGACCTTTGGTTGGCTGAGGCATAGCCGAGTAAACTGCTGCTATAGCAACGATGTCCTGTGCCCTCAATCTTGCCCCCACGAGATCTGGGCCCCACACAAGGCAGAGGAAAGCCTGGGGGTGCAGCCTGTTCTTCCTGTTTAGGAACTCAAGTAAGAGCTGTTCTCTGAACCACCCTAGAAAGGGGGCAGCTCTGATCTTATGGAAGGAATAGTTCTAGTCCCAATCAGGATGCAGTTAACCAAAATAACTTGAGACAAACAGAATGGTAACAGACTTCTGTGTGCCTCCTGTCACCAGCTGGGCTCCAGCTAAAGGAATGGGCAGTTAGAACTCAGGAAAAATCAAGCTCATTAGATTGCCCACACAAACTTGTTCTACTGGGCCTGTGAGGTTTCCCACACCAAGCCAGAATTCCATGTGGGAAGGAAGTGAGGCAGGCGTGGCCCTGCCGTATCTAAAAACAAAGAATTCTCACTTGCAGTGGACAGCAACCAGCTGCCCTTGCTTGACAGGCAGGCGATAGCCAGGCAACATTGTGCTTGTCTGGGATCAAGGGGCCAAGTGAATCAGCCAGAATTAAGCAGGAACAAAACCATGTAAGGCGCCTTCAGCATTGACAGCTCCTTTCGCAAGGTTATGCGGGCCTTTAACTCCCTTTTCATCTGGATAGTGGAAGCTTGGAAAAAGAAAAGTCATAAACCAGAGGAAAGGCTGTATTTCTTCACTCCTGGAAAACCATTCAGGGTGGAACTACTGCCAGTAGAGGAGGGAATACCAAGCTGTCCTTGGATGTTCCTAATCCAGGCATTGTGTCAGATGACATGCGGCCTGTGGGGATTCTCTGGCCTATATGGGGAACTTAAAGGGCAATTTAAACTCAGCATTGGCAGTGAGGGTGCCAGTGTGAGGTGGGTGGCTCACCTGTTAGCTCGTAAGTCTGATTTTGAACTTAGCAGGAGAAACAATAGATCTGCCCTTGAACTGAGGGCATGATCTGAATCGTGGTGCCTTCATCTCAAACCAGTGAACAACCTGCAGACTACTTTTCATGCAGAAAGCAATTACATAGAGATAAGCACCATTCATTCAATGCACAAAGGGGACTAAAGTTCAAAGCTAAAATCCCCTGCTGGGAATCTAAGTGATCTTGACCCCCAAGCTGAGCTACTGCTGCAGCCCTCTGCTCTATCCTGAAGGGTCTCTAAGCCTACAGAATGGTCCAGAAGGAAACTAGCTGTAACCCCCAGGTTTGTCTCCATGTGTCTTTCGTCCATTATCAGGACCCCAGGCCCATCTCCTCAGTCACTGGGCAAGGAACAACATAAAGGAGAGCGGAGATAAAATCAGAAAGTACTTTAATCCATGTCGATCATGACAAATTCCATGGGGAAAACATCACCAAGGATTTAGAGAGCAGTATACTTCCTTGAAGTAGGAAAAAGGCCCAACTACTCCCGGGTCACAAACATCCACGCTGAGTGCCTAATTGCCATTAACTTGCTAAAAACTCAGGAAACATAAGCCTGATATTCAGATTAAACTATGAGAACCAGTAGCAACCTACTCGATAAACTAAGATTGTTGAAATGAAACAACATAGGGTATATAGGGGATGATTCTTGAAGTAAGGACTAGAAAGGGTGGAAAGAGGGAGGGGATGATTAGAGCAGGTATGTAGTCCTTTAACACCCCCTTGTGGCCATTTTAAAAACTTGATTGCTCTTGGCAGTTGTCAGTAAATTACAGGAGGTTTAGGTTGTTGCAGGCATCATTAAAGCACCAGCTGACAGGTTTAATTTTGTCATCCCTCAAATGTTATGCAGAAATTGGTCTAGCCAATGCCTTATTATTGCAATCCATAGAAATCTATTGCAGTTTGCTTTTACCTGGGAGAGAGAAGAAAATGCTTTCATGGTCTTGCCCTGTGGATGTATAAAGCCATCTCACCTACTATCTAGCACAGTGTTATTAGAAGGAATTTAATTCAAGTGTAAATAGAGACATCTGTTTATGGCCTCCAGAGAATGGATGATTAAGCTAGAAAACAATCAAGGCTCCTGCTAAATTGTCACCTGTTGAGGAACACAATCTGGAGTTTTACACACACACACACACACACACACACACACACACACACACACACACCATAAATGCATAGTGCTCTCAGTTTAAACCTCTGTCTTAGACCAATACACAGGTAAGTGTGCCTTTTTGGCTACTGGAGTCACACCCACTTAGAGGGTCACTTGAACATTAGCAACTTTTGCCTGGGAAAAGCAGTGACTGGACTGCCTTAAAGACCTAACGTCCACAATGATGCCACTGCGTTAGGCCTAAACAACCCTGAACAGGACTCACTTGGCAGATTAATCATTAGTAATATACTCACTTGGAGAGCCTCTGGCAGATCTCACCTTCACAAGTGAGGGAAGCCTAATGGAAGCTCAGTGGTAACCTGGGAATTGTACTTTAGGGATTTGATTCTACATGAATCACGGACAGCATCACAAGATGGGCATCTGACCAGGGAATCCCCCAAGGGAGATATTGGGAGGTATTACATCAGAAAATGTATTATCTCTAACAATAAATCCTTTGACCCTTCCAGATTTTTACCAAGCATTGTCCCTCGTTTTCTCACTTCCCTTGCAATAAAAGTAAAAATGGCTAACCTCTTTTTAACATTTGTAACACAGAGTTCTGAATAACTTACATATATCGGCTCATGCAGTTCTCAAAGACTTCATGACCCAGCACAGCTTCCTTGGCTTACCATCATAATTACCTCCTTGCAAATACCCTCATCTCCTTTGATCTTGCCTCCTTCCTTTATACTCATTTGTCAAAACCGCAACCCTTGTTAAACTCAACCACTGGCTCAATACCTGCACAGGACAGCTGATGGCTGCTGAAGGAAAACAATCGTTCTTTTCCCTCTCCCTTCACCCCCATCCTCCATCTTACACAGCTGAAGGCTTTGCCTCATCCATCGTTGACATATTTGAAATTGCTTCATTTTTCCATCTCTAAATCTTCTCATCTAGGGCAACTGTTCATACTGTCTTCTTTCCTGCTTATAATGGATGAAGGGTACTTGCTCCCATTAAAACCAACCCCTCAATTTGTATCCTGAGTACGGTCCCCTCTTCTCCATGAATTATCACTGTAATTACCGTCCTTTTTCTGAATCATCAATTTCTTCCTCCCTACTGAATCCTTTTCATCACATAGAAATATCCCCTAATATTTCCCATCTTTCAAATACAGGCATACCTCAGAGATATTGTGGTTCCTTCCAGTCCACTACAATAAAGTGAATATTGTAATTAAGAGAGTACCACCATGCAGCCACTATGAAAAACAGTATGGAGGTTCCTGAAAGAACTAAAAATAGAGTTGACATATGATCCAGCAATCCCACTCCTGGGCTATATCCAGACGAAACTGTAATTCAAAAAGATACATGCACCCCTATGTTCATAGCAGCATTATTTACAATAGCCAAGACATGGAAACAACCTAAATGTCCATTGGCAAATGAATAGATAAAGAAGATGTGGTATATATATACAATGGAATATTACTCAGCCATAAAAAAGAATGAAATAATGCCATCTGCAGCAATGTGGATGGACCTAGATTATCATACCAAGTGAAGTCAGAAAGAGAAAGACAAACACCATATGATATCACTTATATGTGGAATCTAAAATATGACACAAATGAACATATCTCTGAAACAGAAACAGACTCACAGACATAGAGAACAGACTTGTGGTTGCCAAGAGGGAGGGGAGGTGGAGGAGGAATGGAGTGGGAGTTTGGGATTAGCAGATGTAAACTATTATATATAGGATGGATAAACAACAAGGTCCTACTGTAAAGCACAGGGAACTATATTCAATATCCTGTGATAAACCATAATGGAAAAGAATATAAAAAAGAATATATATGTATAACTGAATCACTTTGCTGTACAGTAGTAATTAACACAACATTGTAAATCAACTATACTTCAATAAAGTTAAAAAATAAACACTAGAATCTTAACAAATATTTAAAAAAAGAGAGTACCATGAATTTTTTGGTTTTCCAATATGTAGAAAAGTTATACCTACACTATACTGTAGTCTATTAAGAGTACAATAGTATTATGCCTAAAATACTATGTATATACCTTATTTTAGAATACTTTATTGCTAAAAAGTGTTAACCATCACCTGAGCCTTCAGTGAGTCATAATCTTTTTCCAATAGTAACATCAATCACTGATCACAGATCACCATAACATATATAATAATAATGAAAAAGTTTGAAATATTGTGAGGACTACCAAACTGTGACACAGAGACACAAAGTGAGCAAATGCTGTTGGAAAAATGGCTCCAATAGACTCTTACCAAAGTGAGTACAGAGGGAACACACCTCAACACAACAAAGGTTGTTCATGACAAATCCACAGCTAACATCATACTCAACAGTGAAAACCTGAAATCTTTTCCTTTAGAATTAGTAACAAGACAAGGATGCCCACTCTTACCACTTCTGTTCAACATAGTATTAGAAGTCCTAGGCACAGCAATGAGACAAGAGAAAAATAAACAAATAAAAGGCATCCAAATTGAAGAGGAAGAAGTAAAACTGCTACTGTTTGCAGATGACATGATACTACATATAGAAAACATTAAAGATGCCACCAAAAAACTATTAGAACTAATAAGTGAATTCAGAAATGTTGTAGGATACAAAATTAATATATGGAAATCTGTTACATTTCTATATACCAATAACATACTATCAGAAAGTGAAATCAAGAAAACAATCCCATTTACAATCATGTCAAAAAGAATAAAATACCTGAAAATAAATTTAACCAAGGAGGTGAAAGACCTATGCTCTGAAAACTGTAAGACATTGATGAAAGAAATTGAAGATAACACAATAAATGTAAAGGTATACTGTGCTCATGGAGCAGAAGAATTAATATTGTTAAAATGTCCATAATACCCAAAGCAATCTACAGATTCAGTGCAATCCCTATCAAAATACCCATGGCATTTTTCAGGAACTCGACTAAATTATCCTATAATTTATATAGAACCACAAAAGACACTGATTAGCCAAAGCAATCCTGAGAAAGAAGAACAAAAATGGAGGCATCATCATCCCTGATTTCAAACTATACTACAAAGCTATACTAATCAAAGCAGTAAGATACAGACACATCGATCAAGGGAACAGAATAGAGAGCCCAGAAACAAACTCCCACACATATAGTCAGTCAATGACAAAGGAGGCAAGAATATACAATGGGGGAAAGACAGTCTCTTCAATAAGTGGTGTTGGGAAAACTGGACAGCTACAAGTAAAAGAATGAAACTAGACCTTTTTAAAAAGTTTTTAAATTATTTATTTATTTCCTTTTTTTTTTTTTTTTGGCTGTGTTGTGTCTTCGTTGCTGTGCACAGGCTTTCTCTAGTTGCGTCAAGCGGGGGCTACTCTTCGTTGCAATGCGTGGGCTTCTCGTTGGGGTGGCTTCTCTTGTTGCAGAGCACGGGCTCTTGGTGCACAGGCTCAGTAGTTGTGGCATGCAGGCTCAGTAGTTGTGGCTTGTGGGCTCTAGAGCACAGGCTCAGTAGTTGTGGCACACGGGCTTAGCTGCTTCACGGCATGTGGGATCTTCCCGGACCAGGGCTCGAACCCGTGTCCCCTGCATTGGCAGGTGGATTCTTAACAACTGCGCCACCAGGGAAGCCCAAACTAGACCATTTTTGCACATCATACACAAAACTAAATTCAAATGAGTTAAAGAATTAAATGTAAGACCTGAAATTATAAAAAATCCTAAAAGAAAACATAGGTGGTAAGCTCTTTGACTTTCGTCTTGGTGTGGAATTTTTGGATCTGTCCCCAAAACTGAAGGCAACAAAAGCAAAAATAAACAAGTGGGACTACACTAAACTAAAAAGCTTCTGCACAGAAAAGAAAACCATCTACAAAATCAAAAGGCAACCTACTGAATGAGAGAAGATATTTGCAAATCATATATCCAATAAAGGGTTAATATCCAAAATATATTAAGAATTCAAACAACTTAATATCAAAAACAAACAAACAATCCAATTTAAACTGGGCAGAGGATCGAGACATTTTTCCAAATGCATAGAGATGGTCAACAGGCACATGCAAAGATGTTCAACATCACTAATTATCAGGGAAATGCAAATCAAAACTACAATGAGATATCACCTCACACCTGTTAGAATGGAGAGGGTGTGGAGAAAAGGGAACCCTCATACACTGTTGGCAGGAATGTAAATTGGTGCAGCCACTATGCAAAACAGTACGGAGGTTCCTCAGAAAATTAAAAATAGAGCTACAGTACATTCCAGCAATTCCATTCCTGGGTATTTATCCAAAGAAAATGAAAACACTATTTGAAAAGATATATGCATACCTATGTTCACTGCAGCATAGTTTACTACAGCCAAGATATGGAAGCAACCTAAGTGTCCATCAATAGATGAATGGATAAAGAAGAAGTGATATGTATATATACAATGGCACCCTCCTCAAGCTGGATCATCTTCACTGCGTCTGTCATTCTCCTCAACTAGTGTATTTGGAGATATCAGGTGTTAACATAGTTCTTTGAAGATAGTGCTTCTTTTTCACTTTCTAATTCTCTTTGTTGCTTCTCTTTGTTATAGTGTGGCAGGGATATCTTTTGTAAATTTACTAAGTTGAAAAAAAATAGTAGCTGCAGTACCAGCATATGGCCAATAGCTAATGCTATTGACCTGTTTAAAGCCAGCCCTTATATTTCCTACATAGTCATCTAGTTTGTTTGCTTGCATTTGAGTTTGTTTTAGAGAAAAGGCCTAAAAGTGAGAAGAGATGGAGAGGTTCTACGATACTGGCTAAACTCTCAAATGCTCCAGGCACTCAAGAAAAAAACATAATAAAAACTTTGGTTTAAAAAATGCAGAAAAATGTCCCTCTGGGGACTTATTCCAGAGGTCCAGGACCCCAGGAGGAAGAAGCATTTGCTGCCCTGTGTCGTGATGTCGGAGTGGCCTGCTCAGCCATACCCTGGAGATGCCTCCCTTGGCGCAATGGCCTGGCTGACTTGCTTTGGACTGCAGAGGAGCAGGCCTCCCGGAACTCACTTTCAAGGGTTAGAAAAGTTCAGGTCTTTAGTTGGGAACGATTTTCCACCAGAATGAGATTGAACGTGGAACTGATGGTATCTGAGAGAGGGTGTGTGTCCTCCTTGGAACAAGTGTAAATCAATACAACTTTCTGGAATGAAACTTGAATGAATTTCATTTGAACAAAATTGCATGTCGAAGGCCTTAAAATGTTCAGATCTTCCACCTTCAGGTATTTTTTAAAGGAAATCATCAGAGGGGAGTGTTAGGAACAATGGAAAGGTTTTGATCGTTTATTTATTTATTTATGGCTGTGTCGGGTCTTAGTTGCGGCACACGGGCTCTTCGTTGTGGTGCATGGGCTCCTCTCTAGTTGTGGCACGCAGGCTCCAGAGCACGTGGGCTCTGTAGTTTGCAGCACTCAGGCTCTCGTTGAGGCACCCGGGCTCTGCAGTTGTGGCACACAGGCTTAGTTGCCCCAGGGCATGTGGGATCTTAGTTCCCTGACCAGGGATTGAACCCGCGTCCCCTGCATTGGAAGGCAGATTCTTTACCACTGTACCACCAGGGAAGACCCTTTTGACAGTTTTTTGTTTTTCTTTTTTTAACATCTTTACTGGAGTATAATTGCTTTACAATGTTGTGTTAGTTTCTGCTGTATAACAAAGTGATTCAGCTATATGTATACATATATCCCCATATCCCCTCCCTCTTGCGTCCCCCTCCCACCCTCCCTATCCCACCCCTCTAGGTGGTCACCAAGTACCAAGCTGATCTCCCAGTGCTATATGGCTGCTTCCCACTACCTATCTATTTTACATTTGGTAGTGTATATATGCCACTCTCTCACTTCATCCCAGCTTACCCCTTCCCCCTCCCCATGTCCTCAAGTCCATTCTCTAAGTCTGTGTCTTTATTCCTGCCCTTTTGACAGTTTTAAGAAGGTGATTTGGCCATGGGCCCATGAGCCCCATAAGTACCCCACATTTGTCGATCTAGCCATTTCTTATACCCATGAGATCCCTGAGGGAGCCGTGTACATAAGGAACAAGGGACATATAGGACACGAAATTACTGCTTGGTCACTATGCACCTCGTGCCTGCACCTCCCTCTGCAGGTCTTCAGGGAGTCTTGCTCTTAGTTCCTGGCCCCAGTTTCCTTCTCCCAAGTCCAGCTTCTGAATGAAGAACAGAGGGACACATGAGATGGAGAGATGGCCAGGTTCCCCCTGAGACCAGGTTTCCCTGAGTGGTTGAGAGGAGACCACTGCAGAGAGAGGCTGTGCTCAAAAGCACCAACTTTTACCAGCCATGCTTGGTCCCATGGAATGTCACCCTCCACCCCAACCACCAAAAAAACTCATTATTAGACTAGAGCAGAGGCTGACTCACCCTAAAATACATGCACTGAAGCTTCAGGAGGCCTGAAGAGGCCTCCTCCAGGTTCCTGAGCCCAGATTTGCATTCATATGTTTTATTTTTCCTTTCTTAAAGAATGTCTCTAAAACTGTATAAGCAACAGGTCCCTGCAGACCGGGGATGTTCCTGCTCTCAGAAGTTTGTGTCGTGAAACTGGGAAATAATCAAGCAGTGAGTAGCAGGCACTGTGGCTTTCTGAAAGGAGGCATGTTAGAGGTCTTGAGGGGAGCAGGAGCAATGGGCAAGCCAAAGCTCTGTCTAAGCTGGAATGATGAGGCCTCATTAAGTGGGGAGGGCTACAGTGAAGGTGAAAGTGCCTCCCAGGGTTGAGGTGGGGAGTAAATGAGTAAACGAGATGATGTGTATAAAGGTCTGAGCATGTGCTCTACGGAGTCAATGCTTGCTAAACTTTATTTCTATTATTATCACTATTACTATGATTATTATTATTTGCATTGTTACCATGTTACTGTAAAGATCTGCCAAGTCCATTTGCTGAGGTCCCTGGAGCTTCCGTGGACCCAGTTTCAGTCACTTCTAAGGCCTGGCACAACTAAGGTTTCTTTTGCTAATTTCCATGAAAGTCTGTCTCCTTGTGTTCTTGTGATAAACTCCCATCTTGCAGTGGATAAGGCCTAACTCTGGCAGGCACCATCTCACTGGCACCTCTGGCAAGGTAAGGCAGGTGACCTAAGCCCCATTTCACAGGTGAGGAGACTGTGGCTCCAGGAGCTTCTGGGCCTCACAGAAAGTTCCAGAGCCAGGGTGTGATGAGGCCAACACTTGACCTAGATAGAAGGTGCTTTTTCTGATCGTCCAGGGACCTCTCTGAGCAGTTAGGTCAGCTTGGCAGTGGCTATAACAACCACCCAGCGGTTTGGACAGTCATCTCCATGGCACCTTCCTTGCTTGGGTTCCATGTACATATCAAAGTGCCTTTACTTCTTTCTTAATTTTGTTTCCCAAGTAAGTAGCCCCTCCCATTGGTCCTCTTATTCAGTCGGCTTTAGGTGGTTTGTGAGAGTGTGGGCAGCGTGGACCAGTCCACCCCGGCTCTGCTCTGGATGGAAATCCAAAGCCGCAGAACTGAGTGCACCCCCTCCACTCCACGCCCACACCCACAGCAGGTCAACAGGCTAAGTGCTCCTTGACACCCATGAGAGTCAGGTCTGTCCCCAAGAAACCTTTTCCACCTGGTCTTTTAAAAATGGCTGCTTGAGGGGCCCAGGATGGGGAGACTGCAAGGCTTGGGGACCAATTTGATTATTAACCTGAGAAACCACTCTGCATTTGCTACCCCAGACTCTCCCCACACTGGTTCTCTGTGTTTTCATTACCATATCCTTCAACATCTTTTTATCCCCTTTTCAAGAGAAAAAGAAAGGTGTCCCACAAAATTGCCAGGGGAACTGATTACACACAAGCCCGGGAGGGAGGTTCAATGTTACCAGGAGTCCTTGTGCCGCCCTTTCGAATGCTCACCTGCACTAACGACCCAAGAGGAAACAGGCAGCCCCATCTACAGTGGAGTTTCACCTCTAATTAAACTTTAATTCACTCATGCCTTGTCTCTGGGGCCACATGCTGCTGGAAATCAGCGCCAAGTAACCTGGACTCAGGCCAGGGCCTCACAGAACACCCAGAGGCATCACTGAGTAAAAAGTGCTTTTCCTGACTATTAAATCCAATGATCTACTCAGGGGGTCAAAGAGAACACTCCCAAAGGAATCCCCTGGAGCTGCCTATGGGCAAAGAAGACAGATGCTTTCATAAACGCCCCCACACCAACACACACACACACACACACACACACACACACACACACACACACACACTTGAACAAATTGTGATTATACAGTTATCCATTTAAATTCATCTCATTTCTGGTGGAAGCCGCTGTTAATACTTTGCATCTATACAGTTTTCCTTCAAAGTGGGATTATACCGTACGTATTGTCTTGTAATCTGATTTTTTTAAACTTCATAGTATATCATGAACATTTTCCCATGCCATTAGACATTGATATGACTAGTTACAGTCACATTGTATTTTCCGTAGATGCTAGCACCAGCATATTATAATCCCATCCCACATGCTCTTCCTGCAATGTGACATTGACATGCCTCCATCGAGAGGTGGCATCTTTGTTTCCTTCCTTTCAACCCAGCCAGACTTTTGTAACTATCACAATAAGTAGAATGTGGCACAGGTGATGCCGTGTGACTTCCACAGCAGGTCATAAAAGGCAATATGGCTTCTACCTGGCTCTCCTTTCTTTTCAATCTTGGAACCAAGCCACCACATGGTGAGAAGTCCAAGCTACATGGAAAGGCCACATGTGATTGTTCCAGCAGACACACCCAGTTGGGTCTCTAGCTGATTATCAGTGTCTGCCAATATGACAGCAAACAAGCCTTCAGATCATTCCAGCCTTTAAGTTCTCCAGCTGAGGCCCCAGACAACACAGAGCAGAGATAAGCCATCTCCACTCTGTCCACAGAAACCATGAGTGATAATAAAGGATACGATTAGATAACTAAACAGTGCTGCATTGCATGAATATATAATAATTCCCCTTTCTTGGGCTCCAGATTGTCTGCATTTATTTGTTATTATAAATAGCACTGAAATGGGCCTCCAGATAGCTGATTCTTTGCCTAATTAATCAACTATATCTTAAGAATAAATTTAAAGAAGTGCAATATCTAGGTCAAAGGCTATAATCATTTAACCAGGAAGCAATGATTGAGTCAATTTACCCTCCCACCAGTAGTGTATGAGAGAATGTGAAAGCAGCCAGTGAGTTATTCTTAGTCACCATCCTCTGGCAACTTCACACTTCTTTTCCTCAAACTGTCATCATCACCTCTGTTGACCGCCTTTTCAAGAATACAGTTCTGGTGTTCAGAAACAAATTAGTGGATGCCATGTTGGGAGTTGCTCAAGGCAAGGAGTGGATGGGAGCTGCTGGTGGTGTGACCATGGAGCCCAGCAGATTTGCTGAGAACAAGGGGTCCTAGGGGCTGCCAAGGCTGATCACACTACAGACCAGAGGCTTCTCCTGCCCTGATGAAGCATGAATTGTACAGTGGAATTAGTCTCAGCCTGAGGCAAGAGGGCTGGCCTTTTATACCCCATGTCAGTCACTCATTGACTGTGGGCTGCCCTGGGTGGACTGGGGGGGTGTAATATTCCAGGCCAGATGGCTCCTGTCTGCCAGAGCAACTCTCTGAAGTGAGTAGTTGTGAATAATTAATCACCAGCACTCCCAGCTGCTGGGGTTGGGTCCACTGGCCTTGTGGAGGCATCTGGGTGGGACACCAACAGCGTCCACTACAGAGAGGATGATGTTGATTACATTTTTTCATTATGTAAAATGTAATGCCTATCTATGCATTGGATAGCAGCTTTTATTCAATTAGTTATTTAATTATTCAATTAGTTAAATACTATGACCAAAGAGCAAAATAATATAAATATTAATAATAAGATGGGGAGATGAATTAAAACTATCTTTAAGCCTTTCGTAGGACCTTGGTGATTCTTTTAGGGAAAATAATAAGAAAATTAAGTCCACATTGTAAGCTGAGTCTTTCTCAGCAATGCCCAGGGTAGTGAGCGAATTTAAGGGAATGAGGCTGAATACTGTAAATTGTGCTCAGTAGCTGGAGAGTGCCACATCTACCAGGAAATCTTTGCTTCCTAAAAATGGAAAGTCAGGACAATTATAGCCATTAATCATGTGTAACGGAAAGCTTGTAAGAGCGCAAAACGGGAGTTGAAAACTCCAAATCTAATTTGTCAGTAATGGACAAAAATTATGTCCATTGGGACATCCATTGCAGATAAACAATGAGCAGTACTGGTCCAAATCTTATGCTTTCTTCAATTTAAAGTGACTTTGCTCATTAGGAACTGCAGCTTCACTGACTGCAAAAATTTTACAAGCATTAAGGAGATGTCAAACCAACTCAAAGCCTTGGGAGCTCAGAGTGAGCAGTCCTACTGTGGTAAGGGCTGGGGATTAGAGGTCTGCACTACTATAAGAAATGGCCTGGCTTGGTTTTTGTGTTGAGGAACTGAAACAAACGCACACCCATTTCCTCCTACACACACAGAACTTACTGTCTACTTTAACATGACTTCACTATTCCATTGTATGCATTAGTATAACTGCCATGCCAGGAGACTCCTGCTCAGGAAAATAATGTGAAAGTTAATTACATGACCCTCCCCAAAGACACATCAGTGCCTCTATAGGAAGCATCAACAGCTTACTCCCTAAGATTCTTCGAATCCCTCACCTCAAAGTCCTTACTTTGCTGTTGCCACCAATTCTAAACCACTAGTCATGATCTTTACCCAATCCTGATCAAGCATCACACTGAAAGACCCACTTTGATAAAACTTTCAATTCTCAATAATATCCAGCTTTGCCTTTGCCCCTTGAAGACACAGCCAAAGTTCTGTTGCAGTGGTGTTGGTGTTCTCCCTTCCAGGGTGAGCAATCAATTTAGCATTGTCTTATCAATAGGTTGCGTTGGTGATATTTGGGGAGCTTGCAATTGACAGTGTTTAATCGCTGTAGCTTTTCTCAGGCATAAATCTTAGTTCTTGCTTCTCTCTCATCCTCTGTCTCTTACTCTCATTTCTTTCCCTGCCCTTAATATTATGGTGTTTTCCATTTTACTCTAAGCTCTCTTGAAGAAAACAACAAGGAGATAAATAAATTTTAAGAGTAGGTAAAAGACAGAGAAAGACAAATATCATATGATATCACTCACATGTAGAATTTAATTTTTAAAAAATGGTATAAATGAACTTATTTACAAAACAGATATCCCCAATCCAACTACTTCTATCTACCTCTACTGCTGCCACCCTGATCCAAGCCACTATCATCTCCCACCTGAACAATAATAACCTCCTAACCATCTCCCAGCCTCCACTCTTGTCTCCCTACAGTCAAATCTTCATAAAGTCATCAGTCTGAGTCCTGAAAAACTGAGATCATGACATTCCTCTGTCCAAACCCATTTCACTAAGAGTCCAAGTCCTGCAAAGCCCTACAAAGCCCTTCAGGAAGTGTGCACACCTGCATACACACACATACACACATACCTCCTCAACCCTCACATTTCAAGTAGGCCTTCCCTGACCACCCTACATTAAATTGCAATCTGTGCCCCCATCCCACTTACCTTACTCTGCTATCTTGGAAAACATTTGTCACTTTCCATAGCACATGTAATATTACTTTAAAATTTGCTTATTCATTGTGAGTATTGCTCATCAACTGCTTCCTCTTGCTTAAATGAAAACTTCACATGGGCAAGGATCTTTGTTTTGTTCACTCTTGGATCCTAAGAATCTAGAACAGTGCCTGGCACACCGTAGGCCCTCACTAAATATTTGTTGAATGAATATGCACTTTTTTCTTGCTAGGATGAGACATTAGCAAATTTTGACCATCAGGTCACAAAGGGAATGTTGACAAATTTCAAAAAGCGGAAATTATAATGATCAAAATGTAATATAATTACAAATTAATAACTAAATAATGCTTTAAAAATCTTTCTACTTCGATATTTTAAAATATTTTGACTTCTTTCTTTTCTTCTTCCTTTCTCTCTCCCTAGCTCAGCTTGCCCTGTAGCCTCCCAACAAACTTGTGATTCCCCAGGGACACTCCGTGTTTTGTTCTACCAACAGCCACTCACACCCTGATACAGAGCACAGCTTGTTCATTAGATCATTGGCTCAATGAAGGAGAAAATTGCAGAGAAGGTGAGGCACAGCGTTCTGCGTAGGGACAGTGAGTACTTTGTTCCGATCTAAGATATGATGTGCCCCACAGCAGGGAGTCAGGCAAAGAGCCCGCACCTGGAGACTGGACTGGGCTTTTCACACTGGCTATGAGCACTGGTCCATCTCTGTGTAAGATGGTTATATGGTCCATAGGTCTCCAAGAGCAGTTGTGGCCATGGGACTTCTGATGCTCATCATGTTCGCTTTCATTTTACTTTACTGAATACACTTTTAAAATTGAAGCACACATTCAGAAAAATATATAAATCATAAGTGAATAGCTCTGCTATGGACTGAATTGTATCCTCCCCCACTAAAAATTCATGTCTTGAAGCCCTAATCTCCAATGTGACTGTATTTGGACATAGGGCCTGTGAGTTGCCATACGATCCATATGGATCATATATATATATTAGAGTTGCCATATGATCCAGCAATCCCACTCCTGGGCATATACCCAGAGGAAACCGTAATTCAAAAAGATACACGCAGCCACGGGTTTGAGCCCTGGTCCAGGAAGATCCCACATGCCACGGAACAACTAAGCCCATGCACCACAACTACTGAACCTGCGCTCTAGAGCCCACGAGCCACAACTACTGAGCCCACGTGCTACAACTACTGAAGCGTGCGTTCCTAGAGTCCATGCTCCGCAACAAGAGAAGCCACTGCAATGAGAAGCCCACACACCACAACGAAGAGTAGCCCCCACTCACCACAACTAGAGAAAGCCTGCGCACAACAATGAAGACCCAACACAGCCAAAAATAAATAAATTAAATAAATAAATTTTAAAAGAAAAGATACATGCACCACAAAGTTCATTGCAGCATTGTTTACAATAACCAAGACATGGAAGCAACCTAAATGTCCATCGACAGAGGAATGGATAAAGAAGATGTGGTACAGATATACAATGGAATATTACTCAGCCATTAAAAAGAATGAAAAATGCCATTTGCAGCAACATGGATGGACCTGGAGATTATCATACTAAGTGAAGTAAATCAGACAGAGAAAGTCAAATATCATATGATATCGCTTATATGCGGAATCTTAAAAAAAATGATACAAATGAACTTATTTACAAAACAGAAACAGACTCACAGTCTTAGAGAATGAACTTATGGTTACCAGGGGGCCAGGGTTGGTCGGGGGAGGGATAGATTGGGAGTTTGGGATTGACATGTACACACTGCTATATTTAAAATAGATATCCAACAAGGGCCCACTGTATAGCACAGGGAACTCTGCTCAGTACTCTGTAATAACCTAAATGGGAAAATAATTTGAAAAAGAATAGATACTTGTATATGTATAACTGAATCACTTTGCTGTACACCTGAAACTAACACAACACTGTTAATCAACTATACTCCATAATAAAAAAAAAAAAAAAAGAAATAGTCCCAGAGAACACACACACACACACACACACACCCCCACACATTAGGATCAGCAATAGAGAAACAACTGCAAATATGGAAGAGTTTTCTAAAGGATGAATCAATGATGTGAAACTTTATATGAATAAATAAGGAAAAGTAGAGCAAATGGATAATTTTTAGGGCAATACAGATGATAAAAATTGATTTAAGAAAAATAAAACAACCTAAAAAGAAAAAGCAGTCAAAGATCTACCCTAAACAATGTACCTGGGGCTAAATGATTAAATAGGACCAGCGAATTTTCGTGTTACATAAATTGTTCTACAGCACAAAAGAAGATGGACATCTCCCCAACTCATTTATGATCGTGGCATAAATCTGATATCAAAATTAGTGAATTAGAAGAAAGGGATCTATCAGTTTTACTTAGGAATATGGATGAAAAAATATCCTAATAAAATACTAGCAAATTGAGGTTGGCAGTGGATTAAAAGAATAATATATTGTGGGTTTATTATAGAAATGGAAAGATGATTGAACATTAAGATATCTATTACTGTAATTCAGTACAGTAAGAGATTAAAGGGGAAAAATATCATTATCTCTCTAGATGCTAAAGTACCATCTGACAAAATTCAACACTATTCCTATTTAATCTTTAAAAAAGCATCTCCTAGCAAAACAGAAATTCAAGGAAACTTTCTTAACTTGATGATGGATATCTTCCAGAAATTTTCAGCCAGCAAGAAGGGGAGGAGGAATCAGCCACAGCTGAACTCAAAGAAGCAGGATTTTGTTTTTATTTTTAAATTTTAAGTTAATCTATTTATTAGTAGATAATGTTTCATGCTTTAAAATTCAAAAAACATAACAGAGTATAGAGTGAAAACCTCTTTCCCAGCCCATCCTCCAGCCACTCAGTTACCTTCTCTAGAGACAAACAGTATTATTACATTCTTGGTTATCTTTCCAGAGCTAGACTGTGCATTTACAAGAAAATTTGTGAGGAGTTTTTTACACAATGACAGAAAACACTAGTTCTTCTTAGCAATGTATCATTTCATATCAATACGTAAAAAGCTTCTTCATTCTTTTTTTCTGACTAAAAATTATTACCTTGGGTAAATATATCTTAAATTTGTTCAATTAGCACTCTGCTGAGAAATAGTTAGGTTGTTCCAGACCTTTGCTATGACAGGCATGCTGTGGATAATAAGCTTTACATGTGTGTCATTTTGTACACGTGTGAATGGATATGTAGGATTGTGTAGAATTTGGCCCTATCCAAAGAGATAGTCTGGCTTTTGCCTCCAGCTTCTGGAAGGTAATCTATGTCATACTTGATAGTACTGTCTTTGTTCAGGGTGGAGGCTGGCCACACCCAACAGTGCTAGGGTAGGGGCTGGCCATGCCAGAAAGACCAACCATATGACTTAGGATTGGGGCTTTGGGGCATGCATTATCAGTTGATCTGGAGACTAAGCTCAACCACATAGGCAATTAATCAATCAATCATGCCTAGGTAATAGAGCACCAATAAAAACTTTGAACACTGGGCTTCCCTGGTTGATGATACTTCATGTGTACTGCCACATGGAGATGTTGGGAGGGGAGCATGCCCTGACTCCATGGGGAGAGGACTGTGGAAGTTCATGTTTGTAACCTTCCTGGGCTCTACCCTATGCTTCTCTTCCTTTGGCTCATCTTAATCTGTATCCTTTCCCTGGAATAAACTGTAACCATGAGTATAACCACTTTCAATGAGTTCTGTGAGTTTTTCTAGTGAAAAATCAAGCCCCCAGGTGTTTTGGGAAACCTCTAAACTTGCAGTTGTTGTCAGAAGT
The DNA here is from genome assembly GCF_965194825.1 of Balaenoptera physalus. NCBI lineage: Eukaryota > Metazoa > Chordata > Mammalia > Artiodactyla > Balaenopteridae > Balaenoptera > Balaenoptera physalus. Next base: position 66,548,429 of record NC_138896.1, on the reverse strand, counting down.
GAGGATGGTCTTATGTGGAAACTGTATCCTCTAACCTTGTAGTTGGCCCTAAACTCCTCACAAAGATAAAGCCCTGAAAGTAGAATTTCTGGGTCAGAGATATGTGCATTTGCAAATTTGGTCAAGATTAACAAAGTGCCCCCATATAATTGTCCCAAATTATATTCCCACCAGGGAGAGAGCACAGGTTTTTATAAGAGGGTGGGGTGAAAATAATAATAACTCCCCTACCATGGATTGTGAGAGAATAAAAAGTGATCAGGGGGAAGGCACCCTGGTATACATCAGGGGGTTTGAAGGCAAGGATGTGGGGAAAATATTCCCAGAAGTGTTTAAGGCAGGAGTCATACACAGGGTTTGAGGAAGTGGAGAAGAACAGTGGCTGCATCAAAAACTAAAAACAGAACTACCATACGACCCAACAATCCCACTACTGGGCATATACCCTGAGAAAACCATAATTCAAAAAGAGTCGTGTACCACAATGTTCATTGCAGCTCTATTTACAATAGCCAGGACATGGAAGCAACCTAAGTGTCCATCGACAGATGAATGGATAAAGAAGATGTGGCACATATATACAATGGAATATTACTCAGCCATAAAAAGAAACGAAATTGAGTTATTTGTAGTGAGGTAGATGGACCTAGAGTCTGTCATACAGAGTGAAGTAAGTCAGAAAGAGAAAAACAAATACCGTATGCTAACACATATATATGGAATCTAAAAGAAAAAAAAATGGTTCTGAAGAACCCAGGGGCAGGACAGGAATAAAGACACAGACTTAGAGAATAGACTTGAGGACACAGGGAGGGGGAAGTGTAAGCTGGGATGAAGTGAGAGAGTGGCATGGACATATATACACTACCAAATGTAAAAGAGACAGCTAGTGGGAAGCAGCTGCATAGCACAGGGAGATCAGCTCCATGCTTTGTGACCACCTAGAGGGGTGGGATAGGGAGGGTGGGAGGGAGACGCAAGTGGGAGGAGATATGGGGATATATGTATACGTATAGCTGATTCACTTTGTTATAAAGCAAAAACTAACACACAATTGTAAAGCAATTATACTCCAATAAAGATGTTAAAAAAAAAAAAAGCAAAGAAAAAAAAAAGAACAAAGTGGAACAGAACATGACAAAGCAATGGGGCAGTAGAGTGGCATCTTTAAAACAGGGTACTCATGCTCCTGGGTGATACCAAGGGATTTCTGAGAGAAGAAAGGATTCCAGATCCTCAAATTCCTGATGTGTTCCTTCCTAGTATAAATTTGTCTGAGAAGAAGCTTGCAATCTTCCATTTATCCTTCTCCTAATTTACCAAGAAAGTCTCATCTCTCACATATCCCAAAGCTTCCAAAGGGAATTATCCTGGGGCACAAGCACCTCTGGAGCATCCAAAAACTGGACAAGTAAAGAATGAATTGCTCCTAGCGGAGACTCTGGCCCTACCTTTTCTGTATAGTGATGTGGTTGTAAAGGAATAGGTATTGCATATTTATTCGAATTTTAAAATGCAGCTTTGGGACTTCCCTGGTGGCACAGTGGTTAAGAATCCACCTGCCAATGCAAGGGACACAGGTTCGATCACTGGTCTGGGAAGATCCCACATGCTGCAGAACAACTAAGCCTGTGTGCCACAACTACTGAACCTGTGCTCTAGAGCCCGCGAGCCACAACTACTGAAGCCCGTGCGCCTAGAGCCCGTGCTCTGCAACGAGAAGCCACTGCAATGAGAAGCCCACGCACCGCAACGAAGAGTAGCCCCCGCTTGCCGCAACCAAGACCCAATGCAGCCAAAAATAAAATAAGTAAATAAATAAATTTATTTTAAAATTAATTAATTAATTAAAATGCAGCTTCTTCTGAGTAAAAGTAAGGCTGATTTGGTGGATAGGTTTAACCATGAGGACTGGCATTGCCAATTATATTGTATGGCAGACAATCCCATAGATTGAATAAGATGAATCTGCAACAATGTTTTGATAAAAATATATTTAAGGCTTATATATAATATGTGTACATTGGGAGATTCCATCCTTTGCAGTTACTTAATCTTAAGATGAAAAAGAGTAGGTGTTAACTTAAAAATGTGTGAAGGGTACATAGTTTTACAATACTCTTTAGGCACAAGAACTAGAATAAAACTACAGTAGAAGTCTGGTGATGTGAGCACCAGCTAAAGAAAATAGAGATTTTTAATAATCTCTTGGGGATGGAGGTGGTGGTGGGGTGGACATGGGGTGGGAGAGCTTGATTTATCCTAATGGGAGATGGTGGAACCAGAAATCTCAGACTCCACAGCTATTGGGGATGGGGGGAGGGAAGGATAATGGCAGATGAGGAATCTTCATGCTCTTCCTTTGAAATCTCACTTGTCTCTCTTGAGAGTGTCTTTTTTCTGTCTTTCCTTTTCTTTCTCTTTGGGTCTCTGCCCACCACCCTTGTCCTTCTCTGTTTATTTCTGTCTTAACCGTATCCTTCCCCCTTCAGATTTGCTTCTCTTCCTATTGACCTCCCACACCACCCCCACCCTTGTTTCATCCCAGCAACTGAATTAGTAACAATACTGAATGAATGATTATGTTCTACTGTTAACTGCATGTGCTAGTGTTTCAGGTTCTCAATTCTTACTTCCGAAAATTGTGTGAGATGTACTTTATTTCTCTCTCTTTCAAAAATGTAATTCATTTACCATTTACTTCTGAAAGATTCCTGCTTGCTTTATTCCCTGTGGATCAGAAGCTCTTGACAAGGCAGAAGAAAGCTTCCCATCCTTGTCTTAAGTATATCAAACGATATGCTTCTCTCTTGGGGACAATTCTTTCCATTCTCATAGAGACCTGTGAACGCAGCAGTTCCTGTGGAGTTCCTCCTAAGTGCATGGCAAGCTTCAGGCCTCTCATCCCTTCTTTCCACATACTTTCTCTTCTTTCTTCCACCTTCTATGGATGTCACTAGAGACTTTTTATTTTATTTCTGGTTTTTGCACTTCCTGATTCTCCCCTCACAGTTTCTGCTGTCCAACCATCACTTCCCAAGGCTCTTACTGCCATGGTCTCCCCGCCCCAGCACGGCTACTCAGATAGACCACGCAGTTGGCCTGGAGGGTCAGGGAGGTTTCTGACCCTTGGGGGCAATTCCCTTCCTCTTGACATAGCTGTTCAGTGAGTTGTTCAATCTGTAAAAAGTCGAGGAGCCCATTCAGTCATGTTTCCAGAACCTCACTATGAAGAGAATTACAGAATGTCATTGCCTACAGCTCTTTTACACTTTTAATAATCTATTGCATGGACCCAAGTATGTTGGAAGCTGGTTTTATATATATATATTTGTTTATTTATTTATTTTTGGTTGCATTGGGTCTTCGTTGCTGCACGAGGGCTTTCTCTAGTTGTGGCGAGCAGGGGCTACTCTTCATTGCGGTGCACAGGCTTCTCATTGCAGTGGCTTCTCTTGTTGTGGAGCACAGGCTCTAGGCACGTGGGCTTCAGTGGTTGTGGCATGCGGGCTCAGCAGTTGTGGCTCATGGGCTCTAGTGTGCAGGCTCAGTAGTTGTGGCGCATGGGCTTAGTTGCTCCACAGCATGTGGGATCTTCCTGGACCAGGGATCAAACCCGTGCCCCCTGCATTGGCAGATGGATTCTTAACCATTACGCCACCAGGGAAGTCCTGGTGGCTGGTTTTCATCTCAGTTCTGCAAATACCAGTGAGGCTCTGGGCCACCTGCTTAATTCCACTGAGCCCCAGCTGGAAAGATAACTTCTAAGGTCACTTCCCGCTCCAGAATCTATGATTTCATCAAGTCCTTTGGTTAGCTGGCATCACAAAAAAATAAAGAGCATCTTGCCAGTGAGCCCTTGTCTGCCTCACTCCTCCTCTGTATAGTTCCTAAACATAGCCCAGTGGTGACACAAGGTAAGCAGTCAATACAACTTGATGTTTGAATGAATGAATAAATGAACACAAAGAAGATTTTAACAGACTATCTGGAGCCTGTTTTGTCGTGGATGTGGCAAATGATGTGATGGTCACTTCTGGGCTTCTCACTATTTACAGTAGCCAGGTCAGGGAAGCAACCTAAATGCCCATCGACAGATGAATGGATAAAGAAGATGTGGTACATATATACAATGGAATATCACTCAGCCATAAAAAGGAAGGCAATTGGGTCATTTGTAGAGATGTTGATGGACCCAGAGACTGTCATACAGAGTGAAGTAAGTCAGAAAGAGAAAAACAAATATCATATATTAACGCATATATGTGGAATCTAGAAAAATGGTAAAGATGAACTGGTTTACAAGGCAGAAATAGAGACACAGATGTAGAGAACAAATGTATGGACACCAAGGGGGAAAAGCAGTGGGCCGGGGGGGGTGGGGGGTGATGGTGGTGGGATGAATTGGAAGATTGGGATTGACATATATACACTAATATGTATAAAATAGAAAACTAATAAGAACCTGCTGTATAAAAAAATAAAATAAAAATTCAAAAAAAATGTATAGCAAAAACAAAACAAGAAAAAGGACTGGGCTTCTCTCAGTCCTGTTTACAGGACTGTTTACAATTAAACAGGGTGGCCTTTGAGATGTTACTCTTTCCCACTCCATCTCTCCCTCAGCCTCCTCCACCTGTTGGACATCATGCTTAGGAATGAATCCTTAGAGCCTTGGGGAAAGTGTTTAACAAGACTGGATGAAACACCTTGTACTTAATAACAAGTTAGGCTGCCCCCCAAATTGCATCTTGCCTTTACCAATATTTGTAATTGACTTTTAGGTAAACCTGCAGCTAAACTTACCATTAGCTCTGGGAGAGGAATCTATTATCAAGTGTAAGGACAGAACATTTGGCTTGAAGTCAGCATCTTTCCCTTCTAAAAGTGGCAGGAGATATAAGAAAATTAAAATCTGAGGCCCATGCCTCTAAGAAAGAAAGAGAAGTTGTCATTATTGCAAATTTGTTGATTTTTAATTTAATGACATAATTATTTCTTCAAAAATGTTATTAGGGCTTCCCTCGTGGCGCAGTGGTTGAGAGTCTGCCTGCCAGTGCAGGGGACACGGGTTCGAGCCCTGGTCTGGGAAGATCCCACATGCCGCGGAGCAGCTGGGCCCGTGAGCCACAATTGCTGAGCCTGCGCGTCTGGAGCCTGTGCTCCGCAACAAGAGAGGCCGCGATGGTGAGAGGCCCGCGCACCGTGATGAGGAGTGGCCCCCGCTTGCCGCAACTGGAGGGAGCCCTCGCACAGAAATGAAGAAAGCCCTCGCACAGAAACGAAGACCCAACACAGCCAAAAATAAATTAATTAATTAAAAAAAAAAAATGTTATTAAAGCCATGGTATGAATTACTATTGATAATGTCAAGGAATTAGGACATTCTATTAATTTTCTGCAAAAGTCACTTCACTGCATTAAGATAAAATTTATTTTATTGGACCATGTCAACTACATACCTCAGCAGATTTTCTTTTTGCCCAAACTCCTTTTAAACTAATATTCATTTTAGGGCTTCCCTGGTGGCACAGTGGTTAAGAATCCATCTGCCAATGCAGGGGACACGGGTTAGATCCCTGGTCCGGGAAGATCCCACATGCCGCGGAGCAACTAAGCCTGTGCACCACAACTACTGAGCCTGTGCTCTAGAGCCCGCGAGCCACAACTACTGAAGCCCAACTGCCACAACTACTGAAGCCCGTGTGCCTAGAGCCTGTGCTCCACAACAAGAGAAGCCACCGCAACAAGAAGCCCGCGCACCACAACGAAGAGTAGCCCCCGCTCGCCGCAACTAGAGAAAGCCTGCGTGCAGCAACGAAGACCCAACACAGCCAAAAATAAAAATAAATAAAAAAATTTTAATGTCTAATTAAAAAAATATATTCACTTTAATAAAAACAATATAATTAAATTGTCTTTGGAACAATGCACAAGGAAAAAATGTTGAAGGCTTTTGCTGAGGGGAGCCAGGTCGGAAAGGACAGGAAAGAAGACAGACTTTTTACTGTACCATTTGAATTTTGAAACATGTGAAAATACTTTTTATTGTAAAAAATTAATAATAGAATAACAGGCACATTATTTAAAAATAAATAGTGTTAAAAGACAGGTCTCTGCCCCACATATCTCCACCCCCACCCTTGCCCTGTCCTTCTTCAGAAGCATCTACTTTCAGCTCTTTCAGCTGCTTCTTCTCATACTTAGTCTCACATTTCTAAGTAGTATGCTCTTATTGCCCCTTCTAGATCTATCCATTTTAGAGCGTGTCAGTTACTTCCCAATTATAGTATTTGAGAGTTTCGTGCTCTTATATGTCATGACCACCTGCTTCCTCTTCTTCATCTTAATATGGTTAAATCATAGCTTTTTTGGTTGAACAAACAGCCAATGTAAGTATTATTCACTGGTGAGCCAAGTTGTTCTATGATTTGCTTCCTTCCCTTTACAGTTTTCTATTTTCCCCCAGTTTTTATTTGCTTAATTTTCTGTATTTTTTCAAGTGATCCAAAAGATCTGTTACATGTCTAACAATAATTTTTCCAAATGCCCAAACACATCAAATTTCCCCTAGAATTTTTTTTTTATTCTGCCTATCTTGAAGATTACCAACGCTGGTTATCAGCTGCAGTACCCAAGGTGATTCACTCTCTTCCTAAGAGCCTCCTTTGTTCACACTAACTTTTCACGGAGACTCTGTTACCAACACAGTCCTACTTGGAGAAAAGTAAATTAAACTGTTTCCTCAGGAGACACGCCCACCTTTCCAGGGGCTGCCAAAACACCCTGAATGTTTTTCCCTTGAACTCCCTCTCCTGCTTCACAAGGTAAGTGGGGCTCAAGGTGCAAATATGCTTCATTCACAGCAGAACACATTTTGGCATAACAAGCTGGCTTCACCAGTAGATGAGTATTTGTTTTGGTGCCTAGTATCATAGTGGATGCAAAGTATCAGACATTCCCTGACGGCAAAGACTTTGCAGTCAGGCTCATTAGCACAGTGGTGAAACAGAAATAACAGTTCCTAAGTGCTACAAAACTGTTTTTTCCCCTTTCCATCTCTGATTGATATTTCTTTTACACCTAAAACATAGGGAATCTTTGTCAAATTCTCTTTTTGTTCTTTTCTTCTCTTTACTCTCTTACCCTGTATGACAGATACAATGTTAACATCTTACTGCATGATCCAAGTATTTTCATAAGTTTTTGGAAACTCATTTTGCCTCCAAAGTTTACTCTCTGCTTGACCTTTAACAAGTTAGTTAATCATGTTGCACTTCAGTTTCTTCATATGTAATTGGGAATAATAATAAAACTTATAAATTTGTTGGGAGCATTAAACAAGAAAGGTCAATGTGAAGAATTTAGCTTACTTCCTGACACTTTGTAAATAGTCAATAAATATTAGCTATTGTTTGTATATTGGAATTATTTTTTACCATCATCGCCATTTTACTTGGTCACAGAAGGGAATCTTATTGCATAATTTCACCATCTTCTAGTATTCAGTGTTATTATTAAGAGGTCTGATACCAATCTGATTTCTATTCCTTTGTAAGTGAACTGTTTGTTCTCTTTCTCCTTCTCTCTCTCTCTCCGTCTCTCTCTCCAATCTTCTCTCCGTCATCAATGTTTTGAAAATAACATGTCTTCTTTGCCTTTTTTTTCATCCATTGTACTCGGTACTCAATTTAGCACTTTCAGTCTGGACATTATTTTTTTCCAATTCTGGGTTTTTTTTTATTGTATTACTTCTTTGATAATCTCTCCCCCTCCATTTTCTCTGCTGTATTTCTGGAACTTGTTATTGGATGCTGTACTTCCAGAATTGATCCTCTTTTTCTTATAATTTCTCTTTCCTTATCTTTGTCTTTTTATAATACATCCTAACATATTTCTTCATATTTATTTTCCAAACAGTCAACTGGACTCTTCCCTTCATCTGTCATGTTTTAAATGCCCAATAGAAGTTTTCATGTACTCTAAATAGTTCCCGTTCCATTGTGTTTCCTTCTTGCTTAATGGATACAGTATCTTCAAGTCTCTCTGAGAAGTTCAGTGATTCTGGGGTTTGTTTTTTACCTTTTCTTCTGCTATTTGCATTGTCTTATTTGTTCTATGAGTTCCTTTTTTCTGATCAGTTTTTGTTATTGCTGTTGTTTTTGTTTTCTCTCTCTCTATCATGAATGTTGGTGGCTTTGCCCTGTCTTGGCTATTGGTTCATATTTAAGATTCACCATTCAGCCTGGTGAGATCTTCAGTCACCACCAGGCACCAAATTAATCATATAAGCCATACTCCTAGAATCTAGACTGTTTGTAGGAGAACCTCAAAACACCCATCTATAACCTCCTGTGATGAAGCCCTAAAAGGCTCTCGTCATAAGAAATGGAATGAATCAGCCTGAACCTTTTTAGATGGCTCCTTCAGACAAGGTTCTTTCTACAAAACATCCCTAAACACTCCTTTATGACCTCCAAGTCAAGCCCATGTCATACCTTAGAGGAGAAATATGATCACTATTAGCCATCTTTTCTTGAATTTCTCCACATCCTAGGAAAGTTTTCCTTCCTAAGTAGACATCACAATTTACTCCAATTTTTCATTTAAAAAATTATTGTTCTGCAAACTCAAAAGTAGTAAAGCAAGTGAAGACATGCTTTCTGCAAAGAAAAAGCAATGAAACCAAATCAGAAGAATTGCAGAAGCATGGATCAGGTGCAGCGCAGGAAGGTGAGAGCTGAAACTCTCAGGAAGGTGACATTAGTAGATAGAGTCTTGACCTGACACTCAGATACCCCAGCTGGAGGGGCCCCAAAAGGAAAAAGTGCAAGGCATCGTTCTGATGGGAAACAGGCACCAGCAACAGTATGTTGGTAATTTTGCAGGAGAAATAAGTAAACCAAGAAAAAACTTTAAATATTAACAGTCAAAAAAGAAAAAAAGACAAATATTAAATTCTTGGAAAAATCTGAAATTTTTTCAGAACAACATTCCCATTTTTTATAAGAAACAATTAAAATGCAGTTGTCATTGGAGGGAGGCTTACTTTCCATCATATATCCTTTTGCGAGACTTCTGTGTGAGCAACAAGGGTGTCTATTTATTTAAACTGGCTGACGGAGACCCCACCACTGAGCAGGAGCTGAGGGTCTTGGTGCTGTGGGGCTGAACAAGCCGGTATGTCCAGGTAGCAGAAGGTAGAAATAGCTCAGCTGAGCAGCATCAGGGGCAGGACGAGCAGGAGAGGCCAGCCCCACAGGGCACAGACCCAGTGCGTGTCACAGCATAGAACCTCCTCCTGGGGGCTCCCTAGGCCAGGATGAACCACATCTGGGTGCAGTGACCGCTCCCTTGGCTGCAGTTGGCTCATGCTGTAGGAGCAACCCTTCGATTTCATTGCAGAGTGGCAGGTGTGGGAAGTAGAAATCGAAGGGGTGGCAGGAAGCCCCACTGGACACTGGTTACGTTGTGCAGCACACTTCTAGGTAAAGTAGGTGCAGCAGTTTTCCCACGAGGACTGAGAGTCATCTTTGCAGAGAGGCAGGTCCAGATCGGCTCTCTGTGCCCACCCTGGTCCAGCTGCTGGACCCAGGGCCCCAGGTTGAGGAAGCATTCATAGAGGCACGTGTCCTGGATGAAGGGGCGTTTGCCATCTCTCCACGGTGGTTCCAGTGAGTCTGTTGAGGCAGGACATGTCTTTGTGGGCTTCCTGGAGCAGCCAGCATTTGCCTTCCAGGAACTGCGCTGTTCGTGCAGCTTGTCCTTGGAGCCTGGACTTCCCTTCTGGTGCTTTGGCGTCCATTGGAAACCAAGCAGGACCCTGCAGGGCCTTCCTAGGGACATACCCCCCCACCGTGTCCCCCACCTCTTATTGAGGATTTGAGTCTGTATCCACTGAGAAATGGATGGCACAGAAGTGTCTATTAAGGATGGGGCTGACACAGTGAGATTTGTGTTTTGAAAAGAGGAGGCTGGTAGCGATGGGAAAATGGATCAGAAAGGGAGAAATCGAGACCATTGTCCATATCCAGGAGAGAGAGAATGGTAGCTTAGACCAGTGGTTCTCAAACTGGGAAATCTCACCCCTCAGAAGACACTTGGCAATGTCTGCAGACATTTTTGGTTGGTCCACTGTGTGTGGAGGGATGTTACCGGCATTTTGTGAGTGACCATCAGGGATGCTCCTTAATCACGATACATGGGACTGTCCCCAGAGCAAAGGATTATCTGGTCTGAAGTACAACTAGTGCCTAGACCAAGAAACCCTTGCTCAGACTGTGGTGGTGGTGGAGATGGAGTACATATTGGAGAGATAATTAAGAGGTTAAAATCAACAGTAATTAGTGACTGATTATGAGGAAGGAGGGAAAGATTACCAAAGATAACCCTCAGCTTTCTGGCTTACCCACCTGGGTGAGTGGGGGTGCCGTCCACTGAAATTAAAAATGTTGGAGGAGGTGATGGTCCAGTGGGGGAGGATAAGGAGCTCAGCTTGAAGCCTAGTAAACTGAGATGCTTCTAAGACATCTGAAGAAGTCAAACAGGCAAGTCTCTAAGTCTACAGCTCAAGGGGGCAAGCCTGAGCAGGAGACATGCACTGGAGAGGCTTCTATGAATAGAACACAAGCCGTGGGCATGGATGAGATTACCTAGGAAGAGAGTAAAGAGTGAGGAGTAAAGAAGGCCCGGGACTACATCTTGAGAAACTCCTGGCAGAGGAGCACAAACCAGCAAAAAGCATCTGGAGAGGTGGGGAGAAAACCAGGGCATGTCACATCCCATAAGCTTCGAAAGAGCCTGTCTCCCCTACACCTCCTCCAGCATGGAGCATCACAGATCCTTTGTGGTTGTTGCTGTTATATTCACTAGTTTGTTGTATTTTTTAGATTCCACATATAAGTGATATCATACAGTATGTCTTTTCCTGTCTGACTTATTTCACTTAGCATAATGCCCTCCAAGTTCATCCATGTTGTTGCAAATGGCAAAATTATTTTATATATATATAGACATATACACACACACAAACACACACACACACACACGTATCACAGTTTCTTTATCCATTCATCTGTTGGTGGACACTTAGGCTGCTTCCATATCTTGGCTATTATAAATAGTGCTGCTATGAACATTGGGGTGCATGTATCTTTTCCAATTAGTGTTTTTATTTTTTTCAGGTATATACCCAGGGGTAGAATTGTTGGGTCATATGGTAGTTCCATTTATAGTTTTTTAAGGAACCTCCATACTGTTTTCCACAGTGGCTGCACCAATTTACATTCCCACCAACAGTGTAGGAGGGTTCCCCTTTCTCCACATCCTCGCCAACATTTGTTATTTGTGTTCTTTTTGATGATAGCCATTCACAGATATTTTTAAGCTTTGCTAAACTGATCAGTTAAAAAAACCTTATTTATTTATTTATTTATTTATTTATTTATTTATTTATTTATTTATTTATTTTGGTTGCGCTGGGTCTTAGTTTCAGCATGCGGGATTTTTAGTTGCGGTGTGTGGACTTCTTAGCTGCGGCATGCATGTGGGATCTTGTTCCATGACCAGGGGTCAAACCCAGGCCCCCTGCACTGGGAGCACAGAGTCTTACCCACTGGACTACCAAGGAAGTCCCCCAAAATATCTTATTTAAAGATATTAAAGTTTTAATTGGCAACTTTTGGATAAGTAATGAGATTAAACATCTTTGCCATGTTTATTGGCCATTTATTCTTTTTAAATTGGCCAGTGCTTGTCATTTGTCCACTTTTCTACTTTAGATATTCATATATTTCCATAGATTTGTATGACTTCATTATATATCATGATTTTTTACTCTTTGCTATCACATTCTTAAATATTTCCCCACAGTTGATTTTAGGGGGGGTGTCTTTTTCAAGGCAGTTGTTTTACATTTTTATGGATGCAAGTTTGTTTACTTTATCTCCCTGCTTTAATCTCATGCTAGAAGAGGCTGTTCCTTCCCAAGGATCATAAAAATATCCTCCTTTATTTTCTTAGTATATTAAATCCTTTTTTCTATTCAAAATTTTAATCTACATAAAATCTATTTTTATGTCTGATGAGTGACTGGGATTTGCTCCAAAATATGAAAAGTAGAGGTTTCAAAACTAATTATTGGATAATATGTTCTTTCAATTTCCTCTTGATGCTATACTAGATCCCATACCCATTAACTAGTCTGATACTGAACTATCTCTTATGTTCTTCAGCTCTCTTGGTATATTCCTGTGCCCAAACCAGGCTGTTTTAATTACTGTAGCTTTATAGTATGGTTTGATGCCTGGTAAGGCAAATCTGTATTATTTTAAAATCAGGAAAACCCATAAACCTTTGCGTATGTATGTATATGTATGTATCTGTGTTTGTTCCTGCATGTGGAGGGTTGATGGGGAAGTGTGTGTGTGTGTGTCCTTATACATGGAAGGTTGAGGGAGAAGTGCCTTTGAATGACTAGGACTAGTTGGGGAGCCGCAGAGAAGTGTGAGATAGTGGCTGGAACAGAGGGTTTCAGCGAAGTTTGGAAAAATAAAAGTAGATTTGGGGTCTCAAAGGAGGTGGGTGCTCACAATTCCAGGGCCTGTAGATTGAGGAGAGCATTCAAAGTATGAACTGTACCAACTGAATTTCAAGGCCCTTTAGGCCCAGGAAACTCTTCTCAGCTCCTGGGAAACCACTGGGGATGTTAAGGTCAGCGATTCATCCCTCAGAGCCAGTGTTACTGACCCCAGGCCTAGGTGCAGCATCAGCAGCTGTTTGTGGGTTTATGGTCCCCTAGGTGCAGAGAGTCCCTCATCTTTCAATCCTATGCCTTGTGTTTCACTGACCCACAGCTTTCAATGAAAAGAAGTCTTGCAATTTAGCAAGTATTTACTGAATGCCCCACTGTAGACTCTGTACAAATTTCCTGCAAGGGTCCATGTCCATCAGATTCGGGGTGAGTGACTGGTGCTCTTGCATGCCTGTGTGTGTGAGTATGTGCACGCACATACACACACCCAGGCCTCTCTGGTCTCAGAGGTCTCAAAACAGGGGCATTGTTCTCTGAAGGCCCTCTTGCCTCATGAATGGTTTGGCCCTACCTGCACAGGACAGAAAACTAGCGGTGCACAGGGCCTGGCTCCCAAGGACATAGTTGGGGCCTCAGCAATTCCTTCCAGACATTCAGGAACCACAAAGAGGGATGATCCAACAGAAGCCTGCTTATGGGACTTCCCTGGTGGTCCAACAGTTAAGACTCCATGCTGCCAATGCAGGGGGCCCGGGTTTGATCCCTGGTCAGGGAACTAGATCCCACATGCTACAACTAAGATCCCGCATGCCGCAACTAAAGATCCTGCATGCTGCAACTAAAAAGATCCCGCAGGTCACAAAGAAGATCCTGCATGCCCCAACTAAGACCCAGCGCAGCAAAATAAATAAATAAATATTAAAAAAAAAAATAAAAGCCTGCTTATGCCTCTTGCTGGGATCATTCCAAGAGTCCTTGGGGGTCACTCAGAGGGGCCAGAAGGCTACCTGCTGCTGAATTAAAAACAGACTCCTGGGGCATTTGAATGGCTGCATTTTTGTCATCTTTCGTATTTGGCCTCTTCCAGGCAGTGCTTGCCCTGAATTTTGGCCTAATGACACACATATAAAATGCAGTGGGGGAGAGCACTGCTCAGTAACCAGTGAGAATGTCACTGGGCATAGCCAAGGTGGTTCTGCTAAACTATTTGAGAGGGAACGTCTCTGTATACTTTGCTCTCCTGGTCCAAGTGACCCAGGGACCAGTCTGCTTACTTGCCTCACCCCCAACATGACAGCTGTTTACTTGTCTCGACTTCACAGAAAGGTGGGGCACAGGGCCCACCTGTGCATACCCACGGAGTGCCCAGTCTCTGCCCTGCCCTGCCCCCACTTCCCCTCCACTTAGGCTTGGGGTAACAGTGGTGGAAACTAAAAGACAAATCAAAAGGCTCTTGGCCTCGACATCGAAGAGGGCGGCAGGCAGAAGACATCGCCCCTGCCCCACCTTCCCCAGGTAGGTTCGGGCGGGATCGCGGGTGGAGAGCCAAGGCCTCGCCGCGCCTCCCGCCCCTCCCCACCCCCACTTCGGGTGGTGATGAACTAGAAGAGGGAAGGTGAAGAGGTGCTTGGCCTGGACCGGCGCAGGGGACGGGCCCCGGACGCGGCAGCCCCGCCCCCGTCCCGCCTCGCCCCGCCTCCTCAGGAGCCTCCTGCGCTCTGGCCGCCAGCTGGCACTGCGGCAGCGCCAGTCGCCTTCCTCGGGTCGTCTGCGCACAGGTGAGGACAGAGGTCCCCGTGTCCGAGCCGCCGCGGAAGGAACGGGAAGCTTCGTGAGGCTGAGATCTGGGAGGGAAGGAAACGGAATCGGATTCCGCAGGGGGCCGGAGGGAGGGACCGAAGGACGCGAGCCCCACATCCTCGGGCGGTGGGGAGGTGGTCCCCGCCGTGCCGGGAGAGGTGGACACGTCTTTACCAAGCGCTTCTTCGGGTCCGGAGATGCGCTGGGCGTTTGGATGCCTTGGCTGTGTGGAGACGCAGCCCAGCGTGGGGCCTCCCTTATCCTGGGGCGCTGGATGCCGGGGGCCCCGACATCCTCTTGCAATGGTCGCCAGCCAGCAGCCACAGATAACCGTCCTGGGTCTTGAAAGGGCGACCTCGGGCTCGCGGGCCGCGAACACACACACAAGCCTCCCTTGCTGGTGTGCTTTGAAGAACAGCCCTTCCTCAGGCTGTGAATGTTCATAATAGGTGAAGGATTTGTTCTTCCCCAGGAGGTGTGTACAGGTGGGAAAATCTGCAGGAGAAGCTTGACTTCTTAGAAATCTTTTTGAGTTTAAAATTCAGCAAATCCGTTCTTCTTCCTTTCCTTCCATTGGTGGGGGGGGGGGGGCGGGGGATGAGTTGACCTTAGAATGTAAGCCCAGTTTTGGGTCTGTCTTGGAAGTTCTAGGTTCATCTGTCCCCCAGAAGCTTTTCCTTCGGTAGAAGTGAAGTGGCTTTGTGTTTTAACACGGTGCAAGTTTTTGGAACTTCGTAAGTCAGGGGCCACGGAAGCTCTGTCATTCTGTGTTCTCTCACCTGCAGCTGGAAGGAGAGATGTTCACGGTACTGACCCGCCAACCTTGTGAGCAAGCAGGTTAGTATCGCTCAGCAGGCAGCAAATGTGATTTTGTCACATCACCCGAGAATCCCAGCTTCAGCCCACAGCTCTTCATCCATGTCCCCAGCAAATGACGGTTTAACCTCTTTGGTGTGAGACTCAGTCGCTCACCGGGCTTTCACCACCCGGCATTCCACAGATAAAAGTAATTCTTTTCGTCAAAGCGACACAAAACAAGGACTAACATGCTTGTTTCGCTTAAATGGTTTTTCCGGTTTGCATAATCCATTAATTTGGCCCTTGTCGTTTCCCTTACCCAGCTGTGTGTAAGGTCTGCTTTAGAATATTGTTGATTTTGTGATGAATTGTAAAGCACTTGGAGAGCTTGCCTCTCTTCCCATCCCAGTGTTGTTTCTGGCAAGATGCCTACAGCATCCCCCCCGCCCCCACCCCCGCCATGGGTCAGCGTTGTTACCGCTGATACTGCAGGCACATGTGTAGAATGCTCACACACACACTCACACACACACACTTCCAAGCTTGCCCTGCCTGCCTGCCTGCCTCTGGAGCACATTTTGGAGTTGCTCATGTGGAAGTCCAGAAGGGTCTGGCCTCTCCACTTTCGGGAGGCACCTGGTAATTACAGTGCTTGTCCAGCCCTAATGACAGCACAGCTCTAGGCTGCGTTCCCTAAATGAACGAGACCTGGTCTAGTCCATTTTGCTTTGTGATAGGCTTTTCTGCTGGGGCAAGGGTTTGCTTAAGGTAATCATAGCTTTTTACCTGAAAACTGCTAAAGCACAGAGGACTTCGGAGGCCAGCCTCCTTCCTGGCTGTGGTCAGGAGACTGCTTACATATCACCCCCACTCCCGCCCCGTGGACAGATGTTCTTTAGTGGTGCCCCTAAATTGGGTATTCAAAACACTTTGAAATTTTAACACAATATACTGTAAGGTCACACATACAGACTAACGTTACATTCCTTCCAAAGGACAAGTTTAACATGGCAGATTAAACCTCTACCTTGTCTTGTTAGGGGAAAATAAAAAATCCCTTAAACTATAACTGACACTGGCATATGCATTGTTTAAAAGTTGATGCAAAAATTTGCCTCTGTGGATAAACCGGTTTCTGTCTGGGTCATATCCTTTGATCTGGAATCACAGAAAGGTGATCCAGGACCCCTTCAGGGGCTCTTAAGGTTAACTCCACAGTGGCTGGCCTCCCTCCAGGTGCTATGACAAATGATTCTGCAATGAGTAACTTGGTGTACAAGTCATTTAACACACTCGGGGCTAGTTCTGTGGAATAAATTCCCAAAAGTGGGATTTTGAGGCAGATGGTATACACATTTGCAATTTTGATAAATACTGACAAGTCCCCCTCCAGTTCACTCCCAGTGACAAGGTAGGAGAATTAAGGTGTTACAGACCACCTTTGACATCAGGAAGTGTCTGTGGCAGCATCTATACTGCAGGGGAACCAGATGAGGTGGTAAAGAGTTGGCTGTTCTGAGCTATTGAGACCCACTGCATGACTGGCCTCCCCAAGTAGTGAGCATTGTGATGAGATTGGATATTGAGGCTGAATCTAACTCTATATGGTAGTATATACATGCTCTTTTTTTTTTTTTTCCAAGAAAATGTCTCCTAGAAATAATGAAGGAGTAGTAAAGCATAGGTTATGATGATCTAAAAGTATATGTTCTGGAATAGGACAGGATCTACCCCATTGCTATTCAGTTGAACTTTCTGTGATGGTAGAAATGTTCTGTAGCTACACCGCCCAATATGGTAGCCACTTCAGGTTACTGAACACTTGCAATGTGGCTAGTGAAACTGAGGAACTGAGTTTTAAAATTTTATTTCATTTTAATTAATTTACATTTAAATACACAATTAGTGAGAGAAATATTTGTATTCTCTGAATTCAGTGATCTTCCTGTTATGCTAGTGTTTATCATATTTCAGCCATTTGAGTGTCACCACTTATGTTTATGCTGTAATAGTTCTACCAAGACTATTATTTAGTCAATATTTTAATTAAATGTCTTTTTATCTTTTTAAAAAATTAGGCATAATTTATATACAGTGAAATGGATAGATCTTAAGTTGTGTCCCTAAATTAGGTATTCTTGCCTTCTGAAAGGATTATGTTTTTTGAATAGGGACAATTTATAAGAATCTTTTTTTTTTTTAAAAGGGAAATTGTACCTAAGGAGCTGGTTTGCTTTGATTTTCAGTTTTTTCCAAAGAACTTTGGAAAATTTGATAAATTTTGAAAAACGCACGCACCCATATACCCCACAATCCTATTAAGATGTAAGAGCATTTCCATTACCCCAGAAGGTGCCCACGTGTTCCTTCCCAGTGGACCCTTGCCCCAAACCCCCATGCAATCACTGTTCTGATTTCTGTCACCTGCCTGTTTTAGAACTTAACATAAATGGAATCATTTCAGAAAGTTTCTTTCTTTTCTTTTATTTTTTTTAATAAGTATATTTGCTACTTTATGAAATTTTCACTAGCCCACTGATTTGTTAAGACCCAAGTAAATATTTGCTCATAATCATCTAGTTAAGAAATATTAGTTTAAATTTAATAAATAGAAATAGTCCATTATGATACATTATATATTACTATATAATGCATATAATTATATAATTACCTTTATTCAGAGGCTATATATTTAGTTGAAGACTATTCATATGCTACATTTTTTCTTTTGCTTTTAAATGGATAGATACAGTTTACATAGATAGATATAGTTATGATTAAAATACAAATACCAGAGATTATATGACCACTTTGGGAGGGAACATGTGGATTGGGGTCTAGTTACTCTTTGTTTGTGAAGATGTAGGGGAGACCCTATGCGTTTACTATAGACACAGGAAAAATGACTGAGGTTGAATTCTTACTGGGAACCCACATATCTTAGGAATTCAGACGCGTTACTATTTGCTTGACGGTAAGTCACCATGTACTGAACTTTATAATCATTGATTACATCTGAAATACAATATGAATTTCTTTTTATTTATCTGAGATTATTTTCAAATGAAATGTTATATCACCTGCTTTAATAGAAAACCCATAGTTTTCAAACCTACATTGAAACAAATGTTATTGTAAATCATCTCAGGCATGACCAGTAATATGCATAACACACTTCGGGAAATACCAGAGAACTAAACCATGCATACCCTCCCCGCAAACACTGGTTTAGTCCACTCTTTGGAGGAAAGATAAATGGGTATTGAGCCCAGTTGCTGCTCTAAAAGTACTGGTCTCACTAAAGCCAGAGGAAGTGACTTATGCATGTGGTTAAGCATCCAGTCCACAGAGTCTACAAAGAAGGCCAGGACCTTGTTCCCAATTCCCCCTCATGTGTCTTCTGGGTCTCCCCATTTTAGGCCTCAAGGCCCTCCCCCGAATTTCAGCCATCATCACCTTGGTTTTCTTGCTTTTGAGCATTGTGGTGCTTGTAGCTGTCACACTCATCCAGATTCACCAGAAAGAGGTTCTCCTTCCAGGACTGAAGGTAGGTGTGAAGGGGTTGGCATTGAAGGGAAGAAATGGGCTCTGACATCAATGATTCTAAACTCATGAGTTAGAAGAGAAGAAAATTCTTGCCCCTTACCTCTAGCTGGAGCCAGGGAAAGGTGGGGTAAGAACCCAGGGGGAAAGGTGGGGTAAGAACCCAGGGAGAAAGACTGGACGTGCTGGGTTTGTGATGTTTGAGGTGAAAGATTGATAGTGGTGACACCTTCTCCTAGGACTGTGAGGTCTTGCTTTGACTCCTGACTGTTAGAACCAAAGCTAGACTCTGTAGCCAAGAATTATAGATGGCTACCAAAGATTTACCAGCTTGTCAGTTCCTCTAGATGACACAAACTTGCTCATGAGTGAAGACCAGGAGACCCGGGCTCTTCTTCTGGCCTAGGCTGGGTAAACAAAATCAAGGACCTGAAAGGACTTCTTGAGCTGTGTTGTGCTACCTCTGTTGAGTCTAGAAGTATGCCATGATCCCTCTGACTCTTCCCCCCCCCAAAATTACTCAGGACCTTATGCTATGTTCCAGAAGCCTCTCTCAGCTCTTGATAAGTCCATCCCCAAATGGATGGTCTCTGGTAGGCTGAGAATTGTATGTATCCCTTCTGCCTTGGCTATTAAGGGTGATAGGAGGTGATCCCATGAGAGACTGTCAAATGAAAGGTGAAGAGAGTCAGTGAGTCCTTCAACCTTTTTGGGTAGAAGTCAGCAAACTTTCTCTGTAAAGGGCCAAACAGTACACATTTTAGGCTTTGAGAGCCGTTTATAGTCTCTGTTGCATATCTTCTTTTGTTTTTGTTTTTGTCTTCTTATGACTCTTTAAAAATATGAAAACCTCTCTTAGTTGGACAAGGGCCATAGGAGCTATGTTATTTGAATCTCATTTAGTATTTATCCTTGACCTTAGAGTCCTTTCTACATCTTCCTGCTGTTAGGGAGTGTTCAAAGGCTATATCTGAAATAGAGGTTTTTAAAAGGTAAAAAAGAAACTAATATTGCCTTGGCTGCATGGGTGAGTTTGCTCTACCATCCTGAGTTCACTTTTCTAAAGGATTAAAGTAAAATCTTTTTTATTTATTTATTTATTTATTTATTTTAATTAATTTATTTTTTTTGCCTTCGCCGTGCAGCTTGTGGGATCTTAATTCTCCGACCAGGGATCCAACCTGGGGCCCAGGCAGGGAGAGCGCCAAGTCCTAACCACTGGAACACCAGGGAATTTCCTAAAAAACTTTTTTTAAATTTATTTATTGTTTTTGGCTGTGTTGGGTCTTCATTGCTGTGCGCAGGCTTTCTCTAGCTGTGGCGAGCGGGGCTCTTCATTGCAGTGCCGGGCTTCTCACTGCGGTGGCTTCCCCTGTTGTGAAGCACAGGCTCTAGGCACGCGGGCTTCAGCAGTTGCGACTCTCAGGCTTAGTAGTTGTGGCTCGCAGGCTCTAGAGCACAGTCGCAGTAGCTGTGGCGCATGGGCTTAGTTGCTCCACGGCATGTGGAATCTTCCTGGACCAGGGATCGAACCCATGTCCCCTGCATTGGCAGGCGGATTCTTAACCACTGTGCCACCAGGGAAGTCCCTAAAATCTTTTTTAGATAATGGAATTTGGTTCTTTTATAAGGTATTTTACTTAAGATTCTCAGCCCCCCATGAATAGCATGAATAAAAAAGAAAAATAAAAAGCCTTATGCAGCTGTCTAATGGTGAGAGGAAAACAAGTTATCTGGTTGTCCAAAGACATTAGCTAAGGCCTAGAGAATCTGTTTTCCCAAGTTCCAGGCACTGCCTTCTCCTATAAACTATATAAAATCAGGATTGCAACTAGGGGAAATACCATCCCCTTACACTTTGTAAATTGCTATTCAGTTGAGTGAGCATTTTTCCCTGAATTATCTCACTGAACTCTTATACCAACTATGGAAGGAGGACAAGCACTGTCACCACCACTTTGCAAGTGAGGAAACATAGGTCTGACCAGTGGATGGCAGGACCAGAACTGAAACCCGGACTCTCTTGTTCCACGGCTCTCTTCACTTACTTCCCGCTGTTCCTTGATCCTAAGTTCTGAACAGGGAACCCAGGAGGAGATATTGGCCTCTGCTGGGAAAACACGTCCTCCTTTGCACAGGAGGGAAGGAGGGAGGATGGATGCAGAGGCAGGAAGGTGCTGAATTGGAGGAGGAACGTGCCTCCCAATTGCGGAGAAGGCTGGTTCCACTCTTAGACCCCAGTAACCATTCTTAGACCCCACTACCACCCTTAGACCCCATAAATCAAACGAACCAGCTCTAGCTGCGTTCCAGGTATATCTCTCCATGGCACAAGGGAATGTGCCCACCAAGAGTCGTGCTTCCCTTCTAGAACATGCTGTGGTGCTTGGGACCCCAGAATCCAGGGTCTGTGTGGGCCTCCTGCTGAGGGCAGACCTCACCACTGGTCTGAGGGGTGGCAAAGGGGCAGCTGCTTGCAGGGAGAGTAGACAGAGCATGGGTGTGGGGTCTGAGCTAGCCCACCCTCTACAGTCAACATACAGGTGCATGAGGCTGTTTACTCTGTGGATTTGCCTGGGGATGGGAAGAGGACAGGTGGGGGTGGGGCAGGGCAGAAGTCTTCATTTATAAAATTTTCCCTCAGGCCCTTTAAAAGTGAGGGATGAGCTAGTTAAGGCAGTTGTTTTGGGAGATGAGAGGTAAATTCAAACTGGAGGGATATAGAGGAATTAGAAGACTTGAAGAATAAACTGAGTACAGAAAAGTGGGTCCCCGAGCAGTATGGAGGGCAATGTTGAAGGAGGAGACCACACGTTTAGTTCTGTGTCAGAGGGGTTCCCCTAGTCAAAGATGCCTGTGCAAGATGGTCATCTGGGGGTGACCCCAGGAAGAACTGTAGGGGGATGGGAAGTGAGACAGAAGGGAAGGCAGCCAATGGAGGTGCTATTACCCAGCAGGTTACCACTGTGGGCAGCTGGAGCTGTCCTGATAGGGATTTCTGGGAGCCAGTGCAGAACTCTCACCTCAGGGGTGTCCTCTGCCATGGGCGTATAGAACATCTGCCTCACAGTCACCCTACTCAAGGGCGAATTTACACACCAGCTTCCATTAGTCATTGGTTGACGGCTGTTCCCTGGGGAACATTAGCTCTCTAGTATTTCTGGCATATTGTGGGCTCGGGCAGGTTCAGCCAATGGAGACAGCCTTCAGGCAGGTAGAAAGTGCATGGTTGGACATCACAGTGGTAAGGTCTGAGGGCTTGTGGGCAGGGAACCCTCAGTGACTGTTCCCTGTAGATAGATTATTATTATTCCCATTTTGAAGATGAGAAAACAGAGGAACAGAAAGGGCAAATAGCTTCCCACGGTTACACAGATTGGAAATAGCAGACTTGGCATAGAAGGAAGAAAAGAGAGCAGAGAACATTGGCCTTAGGCAAGGGTTTGGAAGGACCAGTAGACGTACCCTCACCAATTAGCAGACAGTTCAGAGAGGGGGTTTTTAATCTCTTCAGAATCTCGCTGTCAGGCCCCAGTTGTAGGGGACAGGAAGTTGTGTAACAGGAATATTGGCTCAGAAGGCCCATTCTGCTTCACTGAGTGGGTTAGTTATAAGAAAAGACAGATGTCCTGGGCCAGCTGAAGCAGGAGCAGAATGACAGCTTGGAAGGGGGCGTTCCACATGCAGCTTTTCTCAGGCTGCCCAGAGACCTTTTCTTTTGTTTTGCAGTGTGTGCTAGGGGCAGGAAGGGCAGTGTGGAGGTGGAGACCAGTGAATATAAAGGCTTTTTCATTGTTTATGTTTTCATACCTTGAGCCTTGCTTTGCCTTTTTGTGTGCTGCTGACAGTTGGTTTTGAGGGGCCAGCTCCACAGTGGCCTATCTGAGGGGCCCTGGAATGTTCCTCAAGACCCACAAGAAAAGTCATGATATCTGGCTATTAAATCCAACGTTGGCCTACCTAACCTTGGTTTATCTGAGTGTAAAAGCGGAACTATTAAAACTTAGCCAACTGTGGAAATATCCCCAGTCCCTTTTTCACTGTCACTGGTCTGACCTGCTCTATCAGCTTGAAGAGTAAACATGATGACGTCACCTTTATTTTTCACTCAGCTACCCCCACCTCAACCCCGCCGCTTTATTATCATTAAGTCCAATATCTTCCTCTTGAGGTTTCGCCCTCCTAACCGCGTCACAGTTGTTTAGAAGCCCTGGAGCTTCTCAGACCCATCTGATCAATACCCCACTGCCATTGCCACTCGCAGCCACATGGTGCCACTGTTGAAGAGGGGCCTGCAGGGTCCCAGGTTTCAGGGACACTGCTTTTCTGCCAGTCAGATCCCCACCTTGGGTCACATGACTCTCCAAAGCACAACAACTGGGCCAGGCTGTGTTAAAACCATTTCCTTCTAACCCTCATCCATTCTCAGTCATCAGCCTGGATATCTAGTGCCCTGTGGCCCACCCTGGTTTACCTCTTGGAGAACAAGAGTTGGGTAATTGGTTTTTTCCTTTCCAGAAGGCCCTGGCTCCTTATTCAAATTGGTGATTCTCCTCTCCAGCCAGATCTGCACACCACTTAACCAAGAGTTTGCTTCTGAGGGTCTTTTGTCTGAACAAAGAAAGTCTGCCGTACCATACCAGACACCTTCTTATTAATCAGTCATCCTGTTAAGACTTGTTTTCCTTGGAACTCAGTGAAAGCACAGGGGCTATGAGTATGGGTTTGAGAGTCAGTTAGACCCCGGCTTGATCCCAAGTCTGTGACCTTGGCTAATTATTTAACCCCTGTGAGCCTCAGTTTCCCTATCTGTCAAGTGGGGATGATGATAACACCTGCCTTATAAATGCAAAACTAAAGCCCTTTGTGCAGTGCCTGGCATATCATAAGTGCTGGCCAAATGTTTATTACTACCACTATTCTCATTATTATAGTAAGAGTAATAATGATGATGATGACGATAATGATAATAATAATAATAATAAACACATCTAAGAAAGCTGATCTTATGACCTTTGCTTTTGCTTTTGTTAGAAACTCACAAAGTTCTTGAGTTTTGGACCATGGGGTTCATATGTTTCCTTTTGGTTCACCCACTGACTGTATCTTCAGTTCCACATTCAGACCATGTTTGTTTGTTTCTTTTTCTGACACTGCATTAAACAGAAGGTGACTTAACGCTTTTCATCCAAACATCACCCACCTAGCTGAACTGAATGAAATTCACTCTCCCCTTCCCCCTCCCTCCATGGAACCACACTGAGTTGCACTGATCTAGGCAAATGAGCTCTGAAAACTGATTAACGACCAATTTTTTCACTTTTGAAAATGCCAGTGAACGATGGTGGGGTGGGGGTGGATCGTCTTAGTGCAAAGTAGCACTGGGCCTCAAGGCTGCCCCTGTCACCACATCAGCAGGCGCCCAAGGGGCCGCCATTTCTCCTGCAAATCTCAGAGCAAAGTCTCTGGCTGCTGCCCATTCTGGTGAAAACTGAATCCCATTTTCCTGGACTTACAAATGAGAATGGACATTCTTCATTCTTTCTGATCTTGGCCCAGCAGCCTCGAGCATTCTTCATGAAGGGTTGGGATAAAGAAGATTTGGGGACAGACAGGCACCCTCTGGAGTAGCTGCCCTCTTATGCTCTCTCTCCTCTTATCAGTACCAGGCATGGAGGGGCTGGTGAGCAGCTCGGCAGCAGAGGGAAGGAAAGAAAGCAGACTGATACAGAGGCTCAGACCTCTGGAGTGCCTGGTTTCCTTCAGTTTCAACCTGTGCTTTAATCTCACGGGGAGCCTCTGCCTGGAACAGATTGTGAACAATGCCTCCTCTGTTTGCCATGGGGGGTGTCATGTCAGGATCCCAGGCAACACGCACCAGACTGAAGAGCTGAGGTGAAGAGGCTATTCAAGTTCAAATACCAATGTACACAGGATGTTCTATTTTAATAGAATGGAGAAGCTGGAGTAACATTTTTTTATTTGCTCCTATTTCAAATGAAGCAAGCATTCGTGATAGAAAGTTTAGAATCAGAGGATTGGTTAAATCAGCTACTGTACATCTCATAGTGAATGTGATGAATGGCTTAAAAATCATGTCAGTATTTTTACTGGTAGGGAGGGATGTTCATGATATACTTTTATTTATTTATTTATTGGCCACGCTGCATGGCATGTGGGATCTTAGTTCCCCGACCTGGGATCGAACCCGTGCCCCCTTCAGTGGAAACGTGGAGCCTTAACCACTGGACCACCAGGGAAGTCTCCCATGATATACTTTTTAAGTAAGAAAAGAGCATTGGAGAAGATTATGTGTAGTGTAATCCTGTGTTGATTTAAAAACATATGTCTAAACACATATGTGTATATGTAGTCGTATGCACAGAAGACCACTGGAAAAGATATATAACAAGGTGTTAAAACAGTAGTTGGATTTGAGGGGTGTTATTCACTTTTTTTCCTCTTTTTCTTGGTTTGCAATTTTATTTATTTTGCTTCACTGATTTTTCTATATAGCCTGTATTTATTGAGCAGCCACTAAGCATCAGGCAAATGGTCTCCTATTTACTTCTGAAAGGAAGTTGTCTGAAGACAAGGGAACCCAGAGAGGTTAGGTCTCTTATGCAATATCGGAAAAGTAGGAATCCATCTGATTTGACCTGCCTCCAGAACCCAACGTCATCTTCCCCTCTGGGACAGGCTAGGCTAACTCAGTGGTGGGGGAATTGGGGAAAAGGTGCCACCCAGAAGCCTCTGATGCCCTGGGCTGATTCCAAGCCCAACCAGATAGTGACCTAGGTCAGCATAACTCATTCCAGTGCCCCTAGGCTGCTAATGAATGCTCCTTCCTAGGCAGGCCTGGTCCAGGGCCTGGGCTGGGCCACACCTTCAAGCGAAGTTCCCTGGCACCTGCCTCAAGCTGCATGAGATGGCTGGCAATACCCTCCTGTCCATTTGTTCACACACATGTCACCAAAGTGGGATAATATGTCAACATTCATTTGTATTTTAGTTTTTTCCTCCTTAAGCAGGAATACTTTCATTCTGAAGGCCAATGCAGGTATCAGTGTGTCACTCCCCTGTGAGAACTTCCTACCTATGGTTTCCTTTTGGTTGTTTATCCCAGGCTGATAGGCCAGGAAGTTTGGAGAATAGAGGGCAGCAGGTGAGTGACTATTCATTGTACTCCTGAGACCAAGGTGGCTTCTGACCGCCCCCCCCGGCCCCCCACAGAGTCTGGATGAGGAGGAATCAGGAGACTGTCTTTGCATGCAAGATCTTTGGGGTACTCATCTTCAACCTTGGCTGCATACTGGAATCACAAAGGGAGCTTTAAAAACTGTTGGTGCCTGGGTCCACTGACAGAGATTCTGATTTAATGGGTCTCAGGTGCAGCCTTGGCATTGGGAGTTTCAAAAGCTCCCCTAGTGATTCTAATGTGAGGCCAAGGCTGAGAACTGTGGCCTAGAACACCTGACCCATCTCCCCCCAACCCCTCCATCCAGAGTCCATGGAGACAAAGCTGGTTTAGAGAAAATAGTTTTTTCTTTTTGGTCAGCTCCTACCTAAATGAAGCGGTGTGGGTTAAGCTCTTGGGAGGACTCAGGGTTCTCGGTGGCCCCCTGGGAAAAGGGGTCCTCAGATGCCTGTCTCTGACTCTCCCTCCCCGCCTTTTATTCAGTATGGAATCGTGCTCGATGCCGGGTCTTCCAGAACCACAGTCTACGTGTATCAATGGCCAGGAGAGAAGGAGAATAATACTGGAGTAGTCAGTCAAACCTTCAAATGTAGCGTGAAAGGTAAGGCCCAAGGGAAGTAAGGGAATGTCATAATGTCCTTCAGAGGCCTGCAGGAGTCCTGAGATGCTGCCCAGAGGCAAGGACT
Organism: Balaenoptera physalus; assembly: GCF_965194825.1. Classification (NCBI taxonomy): domain Eukaryota; kingdom Metazoa; phylum Chordata; class Mammalia; order Artiodactyla; family Balaenopteridae; genus Balaenoptera; species Balaenoptera physalus. The sequence goes on along the minus strand of NC_138896.1, from coordinate 66,521,872 downwards.
GAGCACTGGGCTGGGTGTCGGGGAAATATGAGACCTTGAGTTAGTGCTGCTACTCATCAGTACAGTGACCTCAGGCCAGTCCCTTCCCTTCTCTGGGTTTCAGATTTCTCATCTGTAAAATGGTGGGGGGGTGTCAAGAACTGTGAATGGTGTGAGATTCTACCCTGCACTTTCATGGATGCTGGTGGAAGACCCAAGACTCCTGGGTCAGAAACAAAGGAGAGTTTATTACTCACAGAAACAGCTGTAGCCCGAGTATCAGCATTTTCTTGTGCTGGTTCTGAGCCCCAATTTGCACAGGATGATGTAAAAAGGGCCAGATGGTACCTGCTCGCACAGTGGGTTATGTTACAGAAGAGGAACCCTGAGATTAGGGAATCTGAAACATTTATAATGCGTACCTGCCTTTTGCTCTGGAGGGAAACACTATATCTTCTGAGCCTGTTCATTATGCAAATATCCTTGAAAAAATAGTCCAGAACAAAGGCAGTCAGTGCCTCTGCTCATAATGCATAAACATGAGAAATTCAAGGAAAACTGTATTCCAATAGGAAAATTATATTCCAGTTGGCTGTATATGGTGGGGAGGTGGGTAGAGAGAGATAGACAGAGATGGACAATCTGTAAACCAGTAGGCGTTTGTGGCTCTGTTCCAGTAAAGCTTTCTTTATGGACCCTGAAATTTTGAATTTCATATAATTCTCAAATGCCACAAAATATATTAAAAAAAGATTTTCCCCACCATTTAAAAATAATGTAAGAATATCTTAGCTCACAGGCTGTATAATAGAAGGTGGTGAACTGTATATGGCCAGTGAGCTGCCGACCCCTGACACAGAACAGCATCAACATCTTTAATGACCCTCCACGCACTCCCTGCCTCCTCCACAACATATTCGGAATGTTAGATTGATGGTTTACTTGTTCTTCTTTAGTTTTGTCCTTATGCATTTAGTTTTTCCTGGTTTTGAAAATGGAATCAAGCACATATTTATTTAATTAGAAGCAAACGTTTATTCTGTAATTTGCTTTGTTCACTACCACTGGGTTTTTAAGATTCATCTATGCTGCAATGAGTAGCAGTATCTGGTTCATTTTTCCCTGTTGATGGATATTTGTGTTTCCCTGGTAACTAATAAGGTTAAGTATATTTTTATATATTTATGACTCTTTCTATTTCTGTGAAATGCCTGTTCATGTCTTTTGCTCATTTTTCTACCAAACTGCTTGAATTCTTCCTTTTGAATCCTAGGAATTCTTTATCTGTATTCTGAATATGAATGCTTTGCTAGTATTATTATCATATTGTTGCTAATATCCTCTCACAGTTTATGGTGTGTCTTTTTAATTTCTTCATGATATCTTCTGACGAATAGAAGTTCTTAATTTTTATGTAGGTACAATTATCAATCTTCTCCCTTTTGGTTTGCACTTTTGTACATTTTATTTAAGAAATCCTTCCCTATCCTGAGGTCATAAAGATATTCTTCTATCAAAAGTTTTGGACTTCCCTGGCGGTCCAGTGGTTAAGACTTCACGCTTCCACTGCAGGGAGCATGGGTTCAATCCCTGGTCAGGGAACTAAGATCCTGCATGACGCATGGAGCAGCCAAAAAAAAAAAAGTTTTATAATTTTGCCTTTTACAATTAAGGCTTTAGTCCACATAATCAAGCCCAGTTAGTGAGTGTGTATGTATGCACCACCCTCTTTAGAGCATTACGATCTTTGACTTGGCCTGGATCTTCCCAACCAGTATGTCCTGAATGGGTTACAGGGATACCCTCAGCCTATAGGACAAGTTATAGACTCTGAACCAGTCCTCCCAACCCAAGCAACCTCCTTCATTTCCCTCAATGAGCTGCCCAAATAGAATACTTTCTTGCAGGTCATGGCATGGAAAAAGTTGGGAAGCAGAATTAGCCTTTCCCATAGGGAGACCAAGCGTCTTCTCTGGATAACCAGGGTGCGTTCTGATCATCTGCCCTTCCATGGAGGGCAGCCAGGAGCTCGCCTTCCCTGGGACATAGGTGTCACAGTTAAGATGTCCAGACAGAGTCTGGGATGCAAGGGAGTGATTAGCAATCCGCACCCATGGAAGGAAGGCGGAAGAAGGAGGATTGGACAGAAAGAGAAGTCAGATTGCAACCCAGGCCTGACAGAGCTCCAGCCAATTAGAGATGTCCTGCATTGGGTATGAATGGCCTGAAATGGCTGGGCTGTGATCCCCCCGTCACTGTCAGTCATTGGATGTTGCCATCCTGGGAAGAAGATGTTGAGCAAGGCAGCTCTCTGCAGCTGAGGCAAACCCCGAAGGAGCTAACTGCTGAGACACTAAGCCTTTCTTTGAAGGGGCATCTGCATGGCACCTCTCTGGGCTCCTCACAACAGGGGACTTCCATGTTTTCTGAGCACTGCTTGCATTGTTGCCCACAATTCATAAGCGGCAGCACCGTCGCTCAAACTTCAGCCAGAGATCCCATCTCTGTTCTCCTAACTTCTGAGCAATTTCTTCACCCCCAAGCATGAAAGAGGATGCTTTCTTTAGGAAAGAGAGACCAGTCATTCCAAGCGGAGAGGATAGTGTAGGACAGTGATTAAGATGTCACCTTATCCCTACTGCGGGAACTCTAGAAAGTTATCTAACCTCTCTGAGTCTTGACTCACTCATCTCTAAAATAAAAAGCATAATAATAGTAATACCCACCCCACAGGAATTATTTGAATATTAAATGACATAATATATATAAAGCAGGTAGCAAATGCCTGGCATACAGTAGGCACTCAATAAGTGTTAGCTATTATTAATTATGGGGCACCACACTTTAGAGTTCCTGGTGGATATTCTTGCTAAAAGGTTATTCTAACATAGTTGTAAGATCTGCCTCTATACCCGGGAGGGCAATTCAGCCAAGTCAGTCCTGATGGCCTCGGACTGTAGAAAGAGGTGGCACTTTCATGGGGAGGGACCCAGGCAGTCTCTCAGGGGTAGGGGCCCTTGGCCCACCCTGGATGTGATTTAGGGGAGGGGCAGGGTCACGGAGCCCACACCACATCCACAAATGGATCTTCCCTTTGATCACAAGTAGCCTCAGGGATCCATATATACTCGCAATGACCAGGAGACCAAAAATTACAGCTCAAATTACAGAGTTAAAGTTTGGCAAGTGTCATCCCCTGGAAGACAGGCAGCTTCGCCAAGCGTAATTTGGGTTTCTAGTTTCTCAGTTGCAAATTTCCCCAGGTCTCCCCTGCCTTGGCCAGTTTGAGGGGTTGGTGAGTGCTTTCTTGCCCAACAGTGTTTCCCGAATGCCCAGGGCCTCAGAAATTTCTTTCTCAGGGGGTCCCTGGTGAGTATCCAGTCCTCAGGTGCTGTTTTCCATGAGTTCACTGGGTGCTGCTTTAGCTGCCGGTCCCCACGCTGGTGCCTGTTGCTCTGGCTGCTTGTTTTAAAGCCATTCCCTCAGGGTCACTGGTTCCTTGCCTGCCCCTCATCTCTTTTTCAGGAGGCACTGCTCATGGTTCCTGCTGCCTTCTCTCACAGGCAACATTCATGTTTTCCCTTTAAACCAGCAGTTAAAAATTCTTTAAACTCCACTAGAGCCTAAACTTAACCATCTCCTCCACTGAAATACCTTAAAAGAGTTGCTCTAGGGACCAGGCCACTACAGTATTGGAAAGCATCCCTTGCTCATGTCTTTTGCTTTTGTCCCACCTCAAGTAAGTCTTGTGCCAGCTGTCCAACCGTCTCTTCCCAGATTGGGATAGCAGTTTTAGCTCTTTTCTTGGGATTGTGGATCCCAGTATCCCATGAACCTATGAATCCAATCTCCTTTTCCCTCTGGGAGGCTTAAGGAACCTTATGCAAATAGGCCCCTGAGGGGCATGCTCAAATACCCCACATTTCCACATTCTAGCAAGGCTCCTAACCTGTTCCTATCCGGAGACCAGCTCTGGCAGAATATATTTTGTTTGCTCTAGATTGGACTACACAATCCCCTTACTATAGTATTGTGAGCTGATGTGAAAATCTCATTGATTGATTGATTGATTGATTCATGTACTTAATAAATATTTATTGGGCGCCTGCTGTCTGCCAGTAACTGTTCTTGACACTGGGAATTCTAAAATAACCAAAATATACAAAGTCTCTGCTGTTACAGAACTTACAGTCTAATGAAGGAGACAGAATAAATGGGTATATGATGTCAGGGAGAAGTGCTGTGAGGAGAAACTAAGCCAGCTAGGTGGATAGAGAGTGATCACTCTATTTCATGGGAGAGCAAAGAAGGTGATAGCTAAGCAGAGACCAAATTGAGATGAGAGAGTGAGCTGTGCACCTGTTTGAGGGAAGAATGTGCTGAGCAGAGGGCGTGGCAAAAGAAAATGCCAAGGGTGACAGCTGCTCAGCATTTTCTAGGAAAAGCAAAGGGGCCGATGTGGCTGGAGCAGAACGAGTAAGAGAAACAAAAGTGAGAAATGAGGCCAAAGCTGTCACCGAGGCCAGTTCATAGAGGACCTTGAGATGCAGTAAGGGGTTTGACATTTACTCAAATGAATTTTCTTCAAAGTATATTGGGAAGCCATTAGGAGATTCTGATCAGGGAACTAACACGATACGACATAATTTTAACGGGTCACTCTGTCAATGTAGAATACGTAGTCAAGAGACTAAGATGAGAAGCAGGGAAACCAGGGCTATTAGAGCAGTGCAAGTGGGAGGTGACGTTTTGGTGGTCTGGCCTAGACTGGTGCTTCTCAACATGGGGCGATGTTGCCCCCCAGGGAACATTTATCAATGCCTGGGACATTTTTTGGTTTTCATAACTGGGGTTGGCCGTGCTGCTGGCATCTAGTAGTAGAGAACAAGGATGCTGCTAACCATTGCATAACTCACAGACAGCCCACAAAACAAAGAATAATCCAGCCCAAAACATCAGTAGTGCTGAGGTTGAGAAACACTGATCGAGAATGGTTCTGGGGAAGGGAGTGAGAAGTGCTCAGATTTGAGAGGTATTTTGAAAGTAGAGCCAACAAGATTTTTATGATAGATTCAATATGCAGCATCCTGGTTGATGGTGCCTGAACATTAGTTCTGACCTGAGTAACTGCATGCATGAAGGTACCATCTCCTTAGAGTGGGCAACACTGAGGGTAGAGTAGGTTGGGGCCATGGCAGGGATTAAGGAACTTGGTTTCAAATATATTAAGTTGGAGATGCCTATAAATCATCTAAGTCAAGGGACAGCAAACTTTTCCTGTGAAGAGCTAGAGGATAAATATTTTTCATTTGTTGGCCATATGATCTCTGTTGTAACCATTTAACTCTCCCACTTTAGCATGAAAGCAGCCATAGACAATATGCAGACAAATTAGCATGTATGTATTTCAAGAAAGCTTCATTTATGGACACTTGTACATGCCTAATAGGATACACCCTAAGGACAAAAAGAACTTCAAAAAATCTTAAATTGTTTTCAATAGTCCTATAATTGGTGGTAGTGCTTGTCATACTGAGACTGTTGTGTGTGGATTGTGAAATAAAGCAAATGAGTTATTAAGTTGGAGGGGCTGGGAAACAGGCTAGGAAAAGGAAGATAAAGATACAAGATCAATGAACTCAAGGAAGAACTTGAAGTTTTGAATTAGAAATACCGCTAAGAATTCATGATGTGTTTTCTCTTGAAATAAAGTTTTCTCTAGGTCTGTCTTCTGGAAAGGCTTTCAGTAAGCAACCTAGCTTCCAAATTTTGAATGCTAAATACTGTTAATCAATAAAAGAAACCAGGATTCCTTGGAGAAACAGCAGATTCCAGATCTGGGGCAGGAAATATATAGGTCATTGATACATCTCATCATATCAGAAAGCAGAAAAGTTCTTAAAGGTTTCTGAGATCATGTCAAAAGGACTCAGCTGCCAAATTGAAGAGAGCGCCACTGGACAAGATAGGCCACCAATAAGAATAGTAACTGCAATGAATTGAAACATATCAAATATATCTTTAGATTCATATGCCCTTAAACAAACAAACAAACGAACAAAATCCCTTATTGGTTAAATTAGGTAGATACTAGAGATGCAATCTATATTTTTTAAGCTGGTAAATAAAGGGAAAGAATCAAGCACTTATCCCCTGCCTTCCCTGTACAAACTGTACTGTAGGGTAATCAAATAGTTAACGATGAGGAAGTTTTCCTTTTATAAAAGCATTTTAGGTAAAAAGTGAAGCAAGAATGATGGAAATAAAATATCAGCATTTCATAAACCCTAATGAATGGAGTAATGAATGGATCTAAGCAATGATCATTGATGCTTGTTAACAGCACAAAGAGAGAAACAACCAGATGCTTGTGCCTCTTATTGGAAATGCACATCCCTATAAACTACTCTTTCTGAAAAAGTTCAAACCTGAATCTGATTAAGCCTCTGCATTCAGTTACCAATTTATAGAAAAAAACTGGGACCAAATAACATGTTAAATGAATCACGGGGCTGCAATCAGCAAATTCTAGACTGTGGGAAACTATAAGACAAATGAAATTGCAAGGAAAAAAATATTTAATTACAAAGAAAAATTAGAAAGGGGGGGCAGAATCTATATATTAAAAGAGACTTAAGAGACATGCCAACCAATTATAATGGATGGAATTTATTTGGGCCCTAGTTCAAACAAACTAGAAAGAAAGAGAGAGGTGGAGGGAGAGAGAGGGAGAGAAAAAAATATGAATATGGAGGAAACGTGAACCTTAATTAGATATTTAATTATATTAAGGGATTATTTTTAACATTTTTAGGTAGAATAATGAGACTATGGTTATGTTTCTTTAAAAGAATTCTTATCTTTTAATGATACATACTGAAATATTTATAGAATGAAATGATACCATGTCTGCAGTTTGCTTCATGAGGAGAGAATGGGAGAGTGCAGATGGAGCAAGACTGATCATTGTTGAAACTGGAAGATGGGTGCATGGGTTTGTTATACTCTTCTCCCTACTTTTATTTATATTTGAAATTTCCATGATGAGAACTTTTTTTTAAAAGCAGGTCTTGGCTCATTACTTTTTTCACCTTTGTAATTCTTTCCTTCCATATTTTGGGAATTGACTCATCTGTGTGACCACATGGAACTTAGCACATACACAAGTTTCAGCCCCCTACAAAAACCCATTAATTTCCAGAGCTGATTTATTTTATATTTAAAAGTTGTACTGCTCTTGTTGGTTCCTGGGAAGGCTAAGAAGTGCTGACTGCTTGCTCTTCAGGCTCTGGGATCTCCAGCTATGGGGAAAACCCTCAAGATGCCCCCAAAGCCTTTGAGGACTGCATGCAAAAAGTCAAGGGGCACATTCCAGCCCACCTCCATGGATCCACCTGCATTTACCTGGGGGCCACAGCTGGGATGCGCTTGCTGAGGTAAGGGCTGGAGTGGCACACAGGAGCCCTTTGGACCAAAATAACCAGGAATGTGTTGAATTCTTTCCAAGAATGTAACTCTATTTCAGGGAATAAATCCAAAAGAAAGAAGCCCATATTCTGCCATAAATTTAGGCTTTAAAAGTTGGGAAACTTTTAGTCTTTATCTTAATACTCAGAAAGAAACAGTTCTATATTTGATTCCCTTCCCCATGGTGATTTTACTGAGCGCTCTGAAAATAAAAAAGTGACATGAAATCTAATCATGGGATGTACCTCTAGTTTTCCAGAAAAGTAGAAACTGTTTTTGACTCCTGGTATTTTAACACCTGTGGACAACCGGCTCCACTAAATGCAACCCACTATACTACTAAGCTGTGTAGCTTCTACCCATGTACAAAATGTCACTGAGATCTGCTTTCAAATAATGGGATTTCTGCTCCTCACCCCAAAGCCTGTGGCGTCACATAAAAACAAACATCTCATTTCATTCAATTAAGCAGTTCCTTCTAAATTTGTAGCCATGACTTTTAGCCCAGTTGCATTGTTTTTGAATGTCCTTTCTCTTCATTTTTTTCTCCATGATAATATTTCCTTGATCTTGAAATAAAAGAAAAATAGTTTTTTAAAAAAACCCATCAAACTTAAATCTACCTAAATTAAAGGGTAGATGCTGCCCTAAACTTTGATAATAAGGCTTTCTCCCCGAAAGATGACACTCATTCTGCTTCAAAGCCACTTTGTCTGTGATCCCAGGAATGTAAAATTACATGTATTTTCTTCATGTGGGCATGAAGAAAATAAAAAGGAACAACAGAGGCACTTTAAGATGATCATCAAAAAAAATCATGAAGCACTCTCAGTTGGACTGAGCCCTTTCCTTGTAGTTTTCCTCTCCTTTTTTCTATTCCTATGTGCTGGTTGACCAAGTAGAATGCGGAAAGAAGTCAGATTTCTTTGCTTACTCTTGGAATCTGCAGTGTGTTTTCAAAATTATTGTGTTTACCTGAAATAGAAATGTCAAGAAATCCCCTTCTTCTGCCTTTTCTTTCTTATGGAAACAAAGAACCCAACTTTTTTTGGTTGCTTTTTTCTCCCAGTCCTCTCGGTGAGAAATCATTCAAAGGCTCTGTAATTTATAGCCCATGACAAAAACCATGGAATACAAAAGTTTGCCAGTTGGGGAAAAAGTGAATGTCGCATTTGAATAAATTAAATATTAATGCCTCCTTGTGAAACTTTCTGATGGTGATCCATTTCTTCTGAGGAACTAGTTGATATTTTAATTGCTAGAAAAGTCAAATATAGAAAAAACAATAATTTGAGAATCTCTGGGATGGGAATTAATAAAACTAGGAAAATTCTTAATTATTTTCCAAGCGGTGATAATTTGCTACTGAACTGGAATGGACTTCTGCTTGTAGCATTTCTCTTTCTTCTTCTTCAGCCAAGAGTGAGCCAGTGCCCCTGGCTTTCTTAACCCACTGATGAAAGGGAAAAGAGTCTCCCAAGTGAGCTTTCTTTCATAAAATGGCAGCAGATGAATGATATTATTACTGTACATCATGGGTGACATGAACGCTATGTTACCGCTCCTCCATGGGTCAGCACACTAATGAATTTCAATTCAGTGACAGCCATGATGGCCATCATATCCCCTCACGATGAAGCCCTCCCAAAGAGCAAAGCTGGGACAGCTGAAAACTCAACCCTCTTCCTTTCCCCCTCCCTCCTAAGCTCCCCTTCCTTCTGGCCTGATGAGGGCTTCTTTATATGGTGCCCCAAGAGATTACTTATGCCACTCCTATGCCTTCACCTATCTCCTTTCCTCTGCTGATCTGAGACAGAGCAATGGTGACTGAGTAGGAGGCTCTTTTCATTAGCTGGTTGCTAGAGAGAGGGATAGGAACAGGTAGGGGAGGAGAGAACAAGCGGTATTTTTACTGGTAGCTATTTTCCTGCTTGGCAGTTTGACAGGTAACAAGTGCATCCTGCCTTGCCTGGGAGGCTTCAACTTGTACAGGGGGTTGCCATGTCTTATATACATCTGGAAAACTGTCCCTGCCTGAAGGGGATGGGGGTGTTATTTTAAGATTGTTGTCTGGGCACTCAGCCTTTTGTGTTCTGTGCCTTGCATAGGTTGCAAAACGAAACAGCAGCTAATGAAGTCCTTGCGAGCATCCAAAACTACTTCGAGTCTCAGCCCTTTGATTTTAGGGATGCTCAAATCATTTCTGGGCAAGAGGAAGGGATTTATGGATGGATTACAGCCAACTATTTAATGGGAAATTTCCTGGAGGTGTGTGAAAACAAATGCATGGTTTTTAATCTTGCTGTTTATCCTGTCCCCTGTGGTTGGTAACTTAAGCAGAGGTACATGCAAACAGGGCCATCTGTCCTGCATTGTTCCTATCATGTAATGAATTAGGGAAACATCTATGATACAACAGCTAAGAAAAGACACGTATAGCTAGGACAAAGCCGTGGATCCTAAACAGGACCAAATGCATGGGGGAGGGGGAATATCATCATTTTACTGGCTAATAAGAAATTAGAGGCAGGGGAGGATCCAAATCTAGCAGTGGGCTATGAGTCTTTTGAAGGACACCTGGAAAATGACCCTTCCAATAAGTCCCATAGCCATCTGGAATTTACAGAGCCCTCAGGCAGCTTTCTTCCCAACTCATTCTGTGTCCTCAGGTCTCCTCACATTCCAGTCTCCATACTTCCTGCTCCTTTGGTGCAGAGGACACCATACTATGTTCAGCCTAAGACCTATTTTCTTCCCCCTTGAATATATTTTTAATTAAATTAAATTAATTTAGTTAATATTTTGGAAAATTCACAGAAAAATCCACATTTCTGCCCCCTTCACTCCCCAAAAGTTGGAGGAGCTGGTCACAGCAGACTCACATTCCTGCATGGCAACAACCAACTGGAACAGAGTATAGCTGATGCATTCCCCAGTTTGTCCCAGGCCCCACCATTCCCTACAGTCTACACCTCATTCCCTATTGTCTACTCACTCATTTATGTTGCCTGTACAGTCCCTGTAAGCATTTGAGTTCACCACCCCTGAAATAAAGGAGAGATCTGGCCCTGAATGCTTCCCATGTCATACTTCTTAGCAATAAGAGATGGGTCTTGGGTGAAGAACCCTAGCCAATCAGAGATGGTACCTTTGGTCTTTTTTCTTGTTTCTTTTTCCCACTGTGTAGAACAGCCTGTGGCATATGTGGGTGCATCCGAATGGAAAGGAGACCACAGGTGCCCTGGATTTAGGCGGTGCCTCCACCCAAATATCCTTCGCGGTGGAAGAGAAGAACGTGGGGCTGAACACCAGCGACATCGTGAAGGTGTCCCTGTATGGCTATGAGTACACACTCTACACACATAGCTTCCAGTGTTATGGCCGGAATGAGGCTGAGAAGAGGTTTCTGGCAATTCTCCTTCAGGTACCTGAGCCAGGGGGCAAAAGGTATTCCCTCGGGGGTCTTAGCTGAGAGGAAGATGCCTTGCCTTCTGGGGTCTGTCCTTTCCACTCCAATTAGAAGGTGGATGGAAACAGCAGCATTTTCCTGTGTACTTGTGGGCATCCAAGCTCTCTCTCTCTCTGATGTGTTGACCATTTCCAGTGTATTTGAGTCAGAAGTCCAGGGAAATTCCAGAGCTCCAGATGTTTTATAAATGATTCAGGACTTGGGATCCCTTTACGGACACAAGCTGTTTTAAACCAGTAGCTAAATAAACCTGAGAATGTTGAGACTCCCCTGAGTGCAGACAAAATAATAAAAGTGGTCACATGGGAAATGCTTGCTGACAGGGGAGAGGGCAGAGCCCTCCCCAGGCTCAGGCTTCTTTTACATGAGCCTATATTAGGCAGATTTCATGCCCTTTATATGGTGGGATCTTAGAGCAGCCGAATTCCATCACATCAGTCAGTAATTCATATGGTAAATGATGAATTAGGCACAGATGGCTACTTCAGGCATCAGCTAGAAGGCTGTCACTAATATGAACTTGACATTAGTAATGTATGTGTCAGCAAGGGCACTAGTACCATGGATGCGACCCGAGATCCCAAACTCCAGTGCTAAGGGGACATCAATCTCAGCCATGGCTGAGAAGGGAAGCTGAAGACGAAGGGAAAACAAAGGGAAGGAGGCTTGATCACCTAGAGGGGCATGGGGCCAACCGGAGGCCACAGATCCTGGCTTCTGATGGGGTCCAGGGGCAGGAGACAAGAGCTGGGTCAGCATATGAACATAGTGGACACAGCATCAGTAGCTTAACCCCCACCACTGCAACCTACTTTGGTCATTGAAGAAGGAAGCAGTATTCCCCAGCCATTAGCCTGTAGAAAATTGGGTTGGTTTACAAAAGTGTCATCAGCAGAACTCACATCTTCAGATCCCTGTATTTACTGAGTAGTCATGCAGGGTAGGTGGTGAGAATTCACCCTCCAGGTCTGGCCCTCTTCCCAAAACTTCTCTTTCAGCCTCACAGGAAAGGCTGGAGCCCCAGTACACATGCATGCCACATGCATTGTTGGGAAAGCCTGAGCACTCCTGGGAAGGACAGAGCGGGAACCCTGCAGGCAGCCCTGAGCTACACTTCCATGGCTCAGGAGACTCAGTGCCCACCCCAGACTCTCATCCACCCTACACTCAGCCAAACCACACCCCACACGGAGCTTAACCAACCCTCGTTAACTGGGGCTCCTCTTTTCTCTCTCTCCTTTTATTTTTAGCAATACTTATTGCCCCTTCCTCCAGCTCTGGCCCTGGCGGGGGTGGAGGGTGGAGCAGGGGCTCCTCTGAACTTTAGACAGGAAAAGGGAAGCAGGTGAAATCACCCTTTTTCCAGGATGAGTGGAGGTTTGAGAAGCTAACCTCTTAAATTTGACTGGCCCTGAGGAAGAGAGTGTGTGTGTGTGTGTGTTTATGCACACACTCCTACAGTGTTTATTAAAGAATGTCTATGTACCCAACAGTCTACAGTAGAGAAGTGAATACTCCACCTGGGTAAGGTCTCATTTGGGTTTGAGAATGCAGGTCTCAAGGTGTGAGCCCAGGACTGGGGGCAGAGGTGGGAGACCCCAGGCCCTCACTATAGATAGTCAGGTCACAGGGACAGGGTGTGTCTCCAACTTGCCTGATAACATCTGGATGCCTGAGAGGGTGGCTCTGCCCTCTAAGCCTTCTGACTCAGGTGAGGGGAAGGATCCAGCTGTGATGAGGATCACCCACAAATGCAAGTCCCGACTTGCCTGACCAATACTTTCATGTCCCAAAGATGTGTTGCCAAGCCCCAACTTAGAAGGTTCTCAAAGATTACTGCATCATGAACTGGCTGAGTAAATGCCACCAGTCCAGGACTCATTTCCCGGTCTGTAATGTAAGGGGCTGTAGCCCCTTATAAGTGTGGTGAGAGTGACACCTAGATATACACTTTGCAAATTATTTTCTTAATAAGGAGTCTCCAGTCACCCCAGGGCTCAAGTCTCACTCTGAGAGCATGTTAGACGTTAGGGACATGAATTCACTTTCTCTTCCTCTTTAAGTAAGACTTAAGTATTTATTTATTTTTGGCTGCACTGAGTCTTCATTGCTGCACGTGGGCTTTCTCTAGTTGTGGCGAGTGGGGGCAACTCTTCATTATGGTGCGCGGGCTTCTCACTGAGGTGGCCTCTCTTTGTTGCGGAGCATGGGCTCTAGGCACGCAGGCTTCAGTAGTTGTGGCACGAGGGCTCAGTAGTTGTGGCTCGCGGGCTCTAGAGCTCAGGCTCAGTAGTTGTGCTTCATGGGCTTAGTTGCTCCGCGGCATGTGGGATCTTCCCGGACCAGGGCTTGAACCCGTGTCCCCTGCATTGGCAGGTGGATTCTTAACCACTGCGCCACCAGGGAGGTCCTCTTCTGTTTTTAAAGTAACACATGTTCAGTGAAAAAAAATTTAGAAAATTTAAATATAAAAAAAAATTTAAAAAAAATATAAATAATAAACAAACAAAACCTGGAATTAGCCACCATCAACACAGTATTGCATTTTCTTCCAGATTTTTTTTTCATGCAGGAATATGTGTAGTATTTACAAATTTGGCTTCATATGGTTTATATATAATTTTATATCCAGCTTTTTTTTAACCTAACAATATATTGTGAGCAGTTTCCTGTGTTGTTAAACATCTTTTGAAATTATTACTTTTATAGGTGCATAATATTCCAAATACCATTATTTAAAAAGAAAAACTATATTGGTCATTTTATTATAAAAGAAAGTACATGACCCTTTCATGCCAGTGCCCTGCAAACACTAAATTCAGGGAAGATTTATTGAATGTTGAGGGCCTAAGCAACTTGGCACACTGGCAGATTATATTTAAGGAATGCCATAACAAATAATTCACACTCCAAAGAGAGAAGTGAAATAATCTTTACTGAGCTTCTTCTGCCAGAAATAATTTATATTATCTTGCTTCTTCTCCAAGCCAAGCCAGAAATGATTTAATTATTTAAAAAGTATAAGGCAGATTTGGAGGGAGAAACTACATAATCAGTTGGTTGATTTGATTTTTTTCTTTCAACGAATATTTCAGCCATAGGGTGACCATGGCATGATACGTTACAAATTAGACATAACACCTTTTGAACACCATAGATTTTTTCATACCACTGAGGCAGAAGGGGGCCTGTTTGCTGCCTCCACAGAGTCATATGAAGATCTTTCTGCAGAACACTCATGTCAGTTATACTGGATGAGTGTTGGACTTCTGTAGGATTCTGTGTAGAATCCTACCACTGCCTTTTGTTAAATGATTACATTGTTTTGATGTGTACCTCAGTTTCCTCAGCAGTAAAATGAAAGAGTTGGGCTAAGTGTTTTCTGGGTCAAGATTTTACAGTAGGGGGTAAAATAGGCCTTGGTAGCTTTGAAATTAGAGTTTGAATCCAATTTCTTGGGAAAGAGAGTCCATAAATAGAACCAAACACATTTTGGAATTCAGCATTTGATAAAGGGAACATTTTTTTTTTTAAAGGGAACATTTTTGACCATAGATAAAAATTGGATAATCATCTGGAAAAAGTAAAATCAAATCCCAATCTTAATACCAAATTAATTACAAATAGATCGAAGATTTCTATGTAACAGGATATTTATTACAGCATTGTTTTGTAATGGCAAATGATTGGAAACTACCTAAATTTTCCTCTAGAGGGGACTCCCTAAATAAATTATAGTTTATTTGTACAGTGGAGTGCTATGCAGCTTCTAAAAAGCCACTCTTACACTTACAATGAAAGGAAAATCTCAAAGATATATTTTTAAGTAAGAAAAGCAAGGGGCAGAACAGTGTGTATACAGTACTACCATTTATGATTTAAAAATTTTAGGGACTTCCCTGGTGGTGCAGTGGTTAAGAATCCACCTGCCAATACAGGGGACATGGGTTCGAGCCCTGGTCCGGGAAGATCCCACATGCCGCGGAGCAACTAAGCCCATGAGGCACAACTACTGAGCCTGAGCTCTAGAGCCTGCGAGCCACAACTACTGAGCCCTCGTGCCACAACTACTGAAGCCCACGTGCCTAGAGCCCGTGCTCAGCAACAAGAGTGAAGTCACTGCAGTGAGAAGCCCACGCACCACAACGAAGAGTAGCCCCCGCTCGCCACAACTAGAGAAACTCCGCACGCAGCAACGAAGACCCAATGCAGCCAAAAATAAATAAATAACTTCATTAAAAACAAAAATTTTTTTTTTAATTTTTAAATTTTGAAAAGAAAGAGAAGGGAAAAGAAAATATATTTGCACACGCATATAAGAAGTATACACAGAATCTCTGGTAGAATACACAAAACTGGCAATAGTGGTTACTTCCAGGGAGGGAATCTGGGTGGGGAAAGTGGGTGGGAGGGAGCCTTAATTTTCATAATATATTTATTTGTACCTTTTGAATTATTTTTTTAGGTGGATAGATAACATTTTCTTCAAAATGGTCAATGAATCTAAACATATCTTGTTTTCTCATCAAAATGGAGTTCATAAAACCTGCTTCTCAGGGCTGTGGTAAGGGCTGGAGCAGACAGTGTAAGCAAGAGCCTAGTGTTGTGCCTGGTGCAGGGTGACCATCCCCCCACCCCGACTTGAGTTATCTAGACAACCTGGGAGCTCCCTTCTACACTGACGCAGAATGGCCTTTTTTCCGTTTCTCTCTTGGCATTGGCGGGGGACAACAGTAAGGATTTGCACTGAGGATCTGTACTTGGGCCTCCACAAAACAGTGATATCTAACACCTCACTCTTGTACCTACAGAATTATACCACTGAAACCACATTTGCCAACCCCTGTTACCCTCGGAATTACAAAACCGCCTTCACTGAGGCACATGTGTTTGGCAGCCTGTGTACAGAGGACCTGAGACCTGAAAGTTATGATCCCAACAACAGCATCACTTTTGAAGGAACCGGGGACCCATCACTGTGTAGGGAAAAGGTGGCTTCCCTATTTAACTTCAGTGCTTGCCATGACCAAGAAGCCTGTTCCTTCAATGGGGTATATCAGCCAAAAGTTAAAGGGTCATTTGTGGTAAGGGCAAAACTATGGAAAGATTCCTTTTTTTCCCCATTGAATATTTCTTTCTCACCTTTCTGTTTTTCCTCTGCTAGCTGTTTCCCACTTCCTTATTCAGTACCCTGAAACCTCCATATTATATCCCATTCTGAGAACTGATTTCCTTCTGCACGACTTCCTTACAGGCTTTTGCAGGATTCTACTACACAGCCAGTGCTTTCAACCTTTCGGGTAGCTTTTCCCTGCACACCTTCAACTCAAGCACCTGGAATTTCTGCTCACAGAATTGGGGTAAGGTCAGTATTTAAAGAGAAAGGATCCATATTGGTACGAAACAGTAGAGCAGAGTAGATTCCATTTGTGTGCATGTGTGTGTATATTCTGAATTTGACTTTTATGCTGTCCTCCTTTCACCATATCGTAAGATGGGGGTAGTAAGGGACCCCACCTCATAACTGCATCGTGGATTAATGTTCTAACCATGGGCACAATGATTATAACAGTGTTTGGCACGTCATAAGCACTCTATAAACTTAGATTGTTCTTCTGTGATGTTGTATAGGGATTTTTATTTTTTGGAAATATAGGAGATATGGTGTATATGTACAATGGAATATCACTCAGCCATAAAGAAGAATGAAATTTTGCCATTTGCAACATGAGTGGACCTGGAGGGTATTATGCTTAGTGAAATAAGTCAGATGGAGGAAGACAAATACTGTATGTTATCACGTACATGTGGAATCTCAAAAATAAAACAAATGAACATAAAACAGGGATATTTTTATCATTGTATTATTTTATAGTAATTATAATTATTAAATTCTGGGTGATAAGATTCTTTAAAATATGACGGCTGACCTAAGCTGTTCTGAAATGTGGTTTTCTTTAATTTTTTAAATTTATTTATTTTATTTTTGGCTGCATTGAGTCTTCATTGCTGCGTGCCGGCTTTCTCTAGTTGCAGTGAGTGGGGGCTACTCTTCGTTGCGGTGTGCAGGCTTCTCATTGCGGTGGCTTCTCTTGTTGCGGAGCGTGGGCTCTAGGCACGTGGGCTTCAGTAATTGTGGCGCACGGACTCAGTAGTTGTGGCTCATGGGCTCTAGAGTGCAGGCTCAATAGTTGTGGCACACGGGCTTAGTTGCTCCACGGCATGTGGGATCTTCCCGGACCAGGGCTCAAACCTGTGTCCCCTGCATTGGCAGGCGGATTCTTAACCACTGTGCCACCAGGGAAGTCCCTGAAATGTGTGTTTTAAAACCTGCCTCCAGGGCTTCCCTGGTGGCACAGTGGCTGAGAGTCCGCCTGCCAATGCAGGAGACACAGGTTCGATCCCTGGTCCGGGAGGATCCCACATGCCGCGGAGCGGCTGGGCCCGTGCACCACAACTGCTGAGCCTGTGCCCTAGAGCCTTCAAGCCACAGCTACTGAGGCCCGCGCGCCTGGAGCCCGTGCTCTGCAACAACAGAAGCCACCACAATGGGAACCTGCGCACAGCAACGAAGACCCAACGCAGCCATAAATAAATAAATAAATAAATAAATTTATTAAAAAAAAAAAAAAAGAAATGTATAAAACCTGCCTCCTCCCTGTTTTGAACCTGCCTTCAGCTCCCACTGCTGCTCCCCCGGTTTGATGAGGAGTACGCTCGCTCCTACTGCTTCTCAGCCCACTATATCTACCACTTGCTTGTAAACGGATACAAATTCACCGAGAAGACCTGGCCCCAAATACATTTTAAAAAAGAGGTAAGTCAAAGCACAAACTGTTTCCTCCTCTTTCTCTCAAAATAGATGTTTGTGTGTATGTGTGTGAATGAAATGTAGAAGATAAGCGGGACTTGGGGATTTAACTTGCTAAATGGAGCCAATGAGACTTGATCCCTGGTGAGCTTATGAGAAGAGATGATTCTAGGGGAATTCAGAGGAAGTGGTCATCAGAAACCTTCCACATAAGTTAAGGATTGGATGCCAAGCACCGTGGCCTCTGAGCTCCGTGGCGGCAGCACTTGTTTTATCGTCCTCATATACCTAGCATTCAGCACAGGGCTGAGAACATGGAAGGTGCTTAGTAAATGTTGTTGAGTGAATACATAAATATGTTAAGGAACAGAGACTTTTCATCCTGACAAGAAGCTTCAAATGTAACAATTTTGTTAAGAGAATAGTAACTAATTGCTCTCCATTTTACACAAATGTCAGAGTGAGATCTATGCTTCAGAGAACAGGGATTAAATAAGCAGCATTAAATAAGAATTTGATCTTAGAATGAGTCTGAGGTCACTGTATTCACTCTCAAGTGTCCAGAATGGTCCAATGCTGGAATTACAGCTCTTACCAGGTGACTATTTGGTGAGGGGCCTCTGTACCTTGCTTTCAGGACTCAGCCTTGCTGATATTTTTGTCCAGCACTCTGTTCCCCAGATTCTGGGAGGGTTTTCTCATTTCAGGAATAGCAGATGTAAAGCCTGAAGTATGTCTGGAGTCAGTCTGTTCGATGTTAGCTTCAGCAATAATTAGATTAAAGCAAGCAATATCCAGCATTAGGCCTGTGACTGTTTACTTTTACATAGATAAAACTGAGTCATCTATAAAAATTAAGGATGTCTGGAGATGTTTAAGGACTGTTGGTGGCATGTACTCTCCAAGCTTTGTTTCTAATTAATCTAATTACCAGGAAAGTACATTATGAGAATGGGGAATGATTTTCCATTAAATACCAATTTGGGGGGATACAGAATTCTACATTTCCAGTTCCTTTCCTTTATTTATAAAGAATTTAATACTCAGTCAAATTAGTATTCAAATGTGAGGGTATAAAAAGACTTCAGAAGATTTGCCATGCAAAGATTTACATCCAAAATATTTTTGGAGGACGTGATCAAATAAGGAGAGAAATAAATCCAGATGTATAAAAATATAGGAAGTAAGAATAAATGATGTTGTGGCTTAAAATTTATATTAAAAAAGAAAAAAGAAAACTAACACCAAAGAAAAGTAAAAGAGAAGAATCCATTTATAACAACCCAGAATTCTAGTATAGCTAATATCCAATGTGATGGGGGTATGGTTGAGGGTCATAGGATACAGGGACATAAGAGTGGCCTAAAACGCTCATCTTGTAAAGTGGAACATATTTATATCATTTCTAAGGCAATAAAGGAAAAAAATAAACATAGGGAAATAGCACCTATTGAAAATTTAAAACTAAGGTATTAGAAAGCAGTCCAAATATATCAATAATTACAATAATCATAAATGGACTAAACCTACCAGTTAAAAGGCACTGTCAGATTGGATTTTTTTAAATGAAGTATATATTGTTTATAAGAGAAACAGTCTTTAAGGACATGGAACGTTTTTTGGGTTTTCTTTAAATTTTATTGAAGTATAGTTGATTTACAATGTTGTGTTAATTTCTGCTATACAGCAAAATGATTGTTATACATATATATATTCTCTTTCGTATTTGTTTCCACTATGGTTTATCATAGGATATTGAATATAGTTCCCTGTGCTATACAGTAGGACCTTGTTGTTCATCCATCCTATATATAATAGTTTTCATCTGCTAATCCCAAACTCCCAATCCATCCCTCCCCCACCTCCCTCCCCCTTGGCAACCACAAATCTCTTCTCTATGTCTGTGAGTCTGTTTCTGTTTTGTTCATTTGCAAAGGACATGCAAAGTTTGAAAGTTAAAAAAAATTTTTTTAACTATCAGGCAAATACTACCCAAAAGAAAATTGGTGTAGCTTTTTAATATCTGACAAAATAGTCTAAGATAAAGAGCATCATTTAAGATAGAGAGGATAGAAGATTGCAAATTTGAAACATTTATACATCTAATAAATAGCCAAAAAACATGTAAACAAAAATTGATGGAACTACCAGATGAAACTGACGAAGTCTGCTTCCCTCTTAAACTGACCTTCTTTTCTTTTTTTTTTATTTTTATTTTTATTTTTTTTTTGATATTTATTTGGCTGCACCAGGTCTTAATTGCAGCACGCGGGACCTTCATTGCTGTGTGTGGGATCTTCAGTTGTGACACGCGGGATCTTTTTTTTGGTTTTGGCATGTGGGATCTTTTTTTTTAGTTGCGGCACGCAGGCTCTTAGTTGCGGCATGCAGGATCTAGTCCCCTGACCAGGGATTGAACCCGGGCCGCCTGCATTCAGAGTGTGGAGCCTTAATCGCTGGACCACCAGGGAAGTCCCCTGACCATCTTTTCTTAGAAACTGGTCCTGGGTTCAGTAAAACATGCATCACCCTCTTTCTTTAGCTATAGACACTTCTGTACCCGATGACAGAAAAACTTTCACTGTTATTAACTGTGCCCTCTTCACGCTTGGCTGCGACGAGGCTGTGAGGATTAGTTCTTCTGGCTGTTTCCTCTGCAGTGTGGGAGATTGGGCCCTTGAGGCTTTGTGGTCACAGTGATCTGGGTTCTAGCCCAGTCTCTGCAGTGTCTGAAATTAGGCAAGTCCTTTGACCTCCTTAGGCCACAGTTTCCTGGGGGTGTCTCAGGAGGGTGACCATGGTGTGCCCTGGGGATGTAATCCGTGCCTCAAGCCCAGCCCTGAGAACTGAGCCGTCTCCTCTACTCCACAGGTGGGGAACAGCAGCATAGCCTGGTCTCTCGGCTACATGCTCAGCCTGACCAACCAGATCCCAGCCGAAAGCCCCCTGATTCGCCTGCCCATCAAGACGTCTGCCTTTATGGGCACCCTCGCCTTCTTCGCAGCAGTGGCCTTGCTGTGTCTGACATATCTTGTGTACCTGTGTGTGTCGTCCAGGAATCAGAGGCGCTCCCAGCATGCCTTGGACAACACAGTGGACTCTGAGTGAGCCTCACAATGTGGCTCCTGGAGCCTGAGGGCTGCCCATAACCAGCCCGGGGGGCACCAAACAATGCAAGCAAAATGTCCATCTTCAGGAAACACAGCTAAAGTCCAATGCCTGTGTGCCTCTCAGATACTGATTTATGCCAAAGCACCTCTTGGGGAGTCTCTCAACTGTTCTGTGTACATTGCTCCGCCAGAGACCCCACCACCCACTAGCTGACCTATTGGGGACCAGAGGAGAGACAGGCCATCAAGGTCAGGCTCTTTCATCCAAGTGCCCCAGAGGAAGAGTAAGTTGAGAATATGACAGTTTAATGTTAAAGAATATGCCAGTTTAACGTTGAAGAATTGACCTCAGGGCTCAGTTTGCATTTTCCCTCCTTCAAAAATGCCGTATTCCTCCCAGCGGGTTTGGAAGCTGTCAGGTGTCTAGTAAGCATCTGGCCCCGTCAGATATCTCATTTTATGGCTTCCTCTCATTGGTCCTTAACTAAGACTTTCCTTACCAACCCCCAAAACATTGAGCTCCCTCAGACTGGGAGAACATTGTATCTGGGGGAAAAGCCTCCTTTACCCCAAGGACAGTGGCCCCAGCCAAGCTTCTGTCATGTAGGCAGAACCTGAAGGACAGAGACACGCAGAATGTCTACCAGAAAACTACAGGCCATTCCTGAAGTGGGATTCCCTCTCAGGGCTCTGGTCGTTAGATCGCCACCTGTGTGTGTATCATCCTCCTTGCCTCCCCTTCCCATTGCTGTGTCCCCCTGTAAAACGTTTATTCCTAGCAAGGCTATCATGTTCCAGATCATTCTGCCTTTGCTAGGCTTTTGCTTACGGTTGGCTTTCCATCGTTAGCACCGTATGCATTTCACCCACCATTCCGACAGGTACACCTGATGCTGTCACAAGACATCCTCTTCTATGATTTGCTTACCAATTATCAGTACTTTCCTAGATGGTAGGCCTCTGCATAGTAGCCACAGTTCTTGACTTTGGGAAAAGAAAAGGAAGCTGCGGGGACATTTAACTCCAAAGTGGGATGGGAAAGAACTCTAGCAAGTCCAATGGCTACAAATTAAAAATAAACATTCTTTCAGATTATAGTTTGTTCGCTGAATACAGAATAAATGACTCTTATTTTATTGTGACTTGCAGTATGTGTGTTTGTTACCTTGCATATGGTACTCTTTCTCCTAAGGACCCAAGGTGGCATTTATGAAAGGAAGTTTTAAAAAGTAAAAAAATTTTCTTAAGGAAACGTTCCTAGTGCATTAAGAAAGACATGCATTAATATCACCTTTATTCCAGAGAGTTCAAAGTGCTTCACTTTAATAAATCTTTGTTTCCTTAAGATAACTGAGTCAAACATTTCTTTACTTTTTTGACATTGCAAAGCTTCTGTGAGGCTACAACCTGCCACTCAGATCTTGATTCCCACCCAGAATGGCTGCTCCTGTCCCAAAGTGCACCTTTGTTCACACAGTTCTTCCTACCTAGACTGTGGGTCATCCTCCCACCCATCCAAATAATATTTCTAAAGGCCCAATCCTAGCTCTACTTCTTCCACAAAGCATTCCTTGCACACAAATGTGCACGCACACACACACACACACACACAATGATCTATCTCTTGGACTACTTTTTAAAAACTAACTACATAAATTCTTATACTGTTGCTTATCTTTGTGTGTGCATATGGCTTATTCTAAAATACACAGTAGGCTACATAAGGGCAATTCATCACTCACACATTCATTCAACAGATATTTAAGAAATACCTACTATGGGCCTGACACCTTGCCAAGTGTGATCTTAGATTTGGGTAAGTGCTATGACTGTATTATATACTCAACATACTTGTTGATTGATGGTTCCATAAATGACTGAGGGGTGGACAATAAGCTCTAGAGAGATCAGATAAAATAGCATCCAAGTCACCAAGAGTTTGCAAATAAAAAGATACGTCTGTGCAGTAAAGAGGGTCAAAGCTCCATGAAGACGAGTTGTAGTCAACATTTCTAGCCAATTTGGGAATTTGGAATGAACTGATGAAGTATTTTGAGTTTTCTGACATATATCAAAAAATTCTTTTCAGACAGACCATCTCGAAATCTGCAGGCTAAGTAATGTATCTGGTACTACCGTGGTAGGCAAAAGTCTAACATGGTCCCCATCACCTTCACCCTCTGGTGTTACTCCTGAGATTACATCATTACCTGGCACAAGGGATGTGCAGATATTAATCAGCTGACCTTAAAATGGAGAGATTATCCAGGTAGGCCTAATTGTATCACATGAGCTCTTTAAAAGCAGAGTATTTTCTCCAGAAAAGGAAGTCATATTCAAAGCATGAGGAGGATTTGACTATTGCTAACTTGAAGATGGAGAAAGCTAGGTAGAAAGGACCTGAGAGCAGCCCCTAGGAACTAAGAGCAACCCCTGGCTGACAGCCCGCAAGGAAGAGGGACCTCAGTCCTTCAACTGCAAAGAACAGGGTTCAGTCAACAACCTAAATAAACTTGGAAGCAAGTCTCCCCAGAGCCTCCAAATAAGAGATTGACCCAGTTGACATGTTCATTTCAGCCTGTGAGCCCCTAAGCAGAGAACCCACCCATACTTCTGAACTCCAGAGTTGCAAGGTCAGAAATGGGTGCTGTTGTAGGCCACTAAGTTTGTGGCCACTTGTAACACAGCCATAGAAAATTAATACAACTACAGAACTCCAAGCCCCAAGGCTCCAAACAGAGCAAGTGCTTACATTTGAAATACATAGTAATGATAAAGTGATTAGGTGTCACAAATTGTGCCTATTCCTTACAATAACCATGCAAGAAAAACATGGGCTCAGAGGTAAAATAACATGCCAGCATTGCCAGCTGGAAGCATTTTTGGAGATGGAGATTGTGAGTTGAGATTCTAGTTAAGTCTAAAATGCATTATGTCCATCATATTTCCTTTCACAGACAAAGGCAGTATCGTGGCACTTAGGAGTTCGACTTTAGAATTTTGTAGTCCAACATACCCATTCACATACAACTGCATGATTTATGACAGAGATGTCACATCACAGCAGTAGTGAAAAATGTGGGACAATTGGATTTCCATATGGAGAAAAAAGGAAATTCAACCCTTTTCTCTTACATTTTCAAAAATCATTCCCAGGTAGTAAGTGTGAAAGACATAAGTGTGAAAGATAAACCTACAAAGGTTTTAGGATAGAATGGAGGAAAAAAATTTAAGATCTTGAATAAGGGAAGGGTTTCTCAAACACTACATAAAAAGCATTAACCATAAGAGAATACTGGGTATGGCTGATTACATTAGATTAAGAACTTCTGTTCATCAAAAAACACCATTAAAAGAGTAAAAAGACAAGCCATAGAGTGGAAGAAGGTATTTGCAACATATATAACTGATAAAGGACCAGATTGTATGAAGAACTACAAATCAGTGAGAAGAAGGCAGACGATCCAGTTTTTCTCAGTGGGCAAAAGGCTTGAAAAGACATTTAACAAAAGAAGAAATCGAAATGTCCAATAAATATAAAAAAGTGCTCAATCTCATTAAATAGATAAGGGCAATGCAAATTAAAACTATAACAAGATAGCACAATATACCCATTAGTCTGGCAAAATATAAAAGCCTGACAATACCAAGTGTTAGTGAAAGTATAGAAAAATGGAACTCTCTTACAGCAGGTGGGAATGTAAGTTAGTGCAACCACTCTGGGAACCTGTGCTATTGTCTAATAATGTTGAAGATATGCATACCAGATAGCCCAGATATTCCAGGCCAAGGTATATACCTTTGAGATGTGTGTTCTAATGTACATTAGGATACATGCCTAAGAATGTTCTTACCAGCAACCAAGATGCCCATTCCATAAAATGGAAGAATAAATAGTAATATATTTGTACTAGAAAATACCATACAGCATAAAAACGAAAGAACTACAAATATATGCTCAATGTGCATGGATCTTACAAACATAATGTTGAGCTTAAAAAGCAAGTCATAAAGTAGGTAAGTAGATAGATAGAATAATTCCATTTATATAAAGTTCAAAAACAGGTAAAACTAAACAAAGAAGGTAAACTCTAAGGAAAAGCAAGGAAATTATTACTCTTAAATTTGGGGGAAGATAGAGGTTGTGTTCGGAAAGAGATAACAGATGTCTTAGTCAGCTAGGGCTGCCATAATAAACTACCATAGACTGGGTTGCTTAAACAATGGAAATTTATTTTCTCACTGTGCTGGAAGCTGGGAAGTCCAGGATCAAGGTGCTGGCCAATTCAGGTCCTGGTGAGAGCTCTCTGGTTTGTATACAGCTACCTTCTCGCTGACCTTTCCTCTTTGCTTATGCAGAAAGGGAGAGTGAGCGCTCTCTTTTTATAAGGGCACTAATCCCGTCAGGATTAGTGGACGCCCCTCATAACCTCATCTAACCCTAATTACCTCCCAAAGGCCCCATACCCAAACACTACCACATTAGGGGTATGCTTTCAGCATATGAATATTGGCGGCACACAAGCATTCAGTCCATAACAACAAGACTTCTGGGGTGACAGTGATGTTCTATAACTGGGTATAGTTACAGGTGTTCCCTTTTTTCAACCATTCATATACTTTCTGTATGTCCTATATGGCATTTAAAAATAAAATTATAGATCTGGGGTAACTCAAGGATTTGCTACTTGCTACCTCTATGATCTTCACAAAGTCTTTCAATCTCTTTGACCCTTAGATTTCTTCATGTATAATGGGGATAATAGGTACCTCATGGTAAATTTTTTTAAAAGAGAAAATTTAGCACTCAGCTAGTACCTGGCACAGAGTATAGCCAATGAATAAAAGTATAAAAAAGTATTTCCTTCACCCATTTATTTATTCACTCATCATACATTTACCAAAAGTGTATCATGTGCTAAGTAAACCCTGGGCTGGGAGACTGATGTTGGGAGAGAAATGATACGTTACTTTCCTCTTGAAACATGAGACACTACTGCCCCCTGCTGGAGCCATGGAGAAAATCCTTCCTGGTTGTGCTTTTTTTTTTTCTCCATAACTAAAATGCTGAAAAAAACTCATAGTTCAAAAACATTTTCAGGGACTTCCCTGGTGGTCCAGTGGTTAAGACTCTGCTTCCACTGCAGGGAGCACGGGTTCGATTTCTGGCCAGGGAACTAAGATCCCGCATGCCATGTGGCGCGGCCAAAGAGAAGGTTTTTTAAAATTTTATAAAATAATGAGACAATTCGAAATTTAAACATTTGATATTATCAATGAATTGCTGTTAATTTTTGTTTAGGTAAGATAATGGTATTGTGGATTTTTTTTCAAGAATCCTTACTGTTTAGAAACTTGCTCAACTATTTCAGATGAAATGATGTAAGTGTAGTATAGCAGTCAGGATTTAATCCGAGAAATAGAACCAATAGGAGATACATTGATACATATAATTTCAATTTCATAAGAAATTGTTTTTGCAAGAAATTGGCTTATGTGATTGTTGGGGCTAGTGAGGCAAGTCTGAAACCCACAGGGCAGCCTCACCTAGATTACGTAGGATAATTTCCCTTACTTAAAAATGACTGATTATGGTTTTAATCACATTAGATCAATGAATAATGGAGGACTGTAGCCTAGCCAAGGTGACACATAAAACTGACCATCACATCTGTGAATTGATTCAAAATAACATGGAAGGGAGAATACAGATGGGACAGGACTAGTCCATGGTTTGATGGTCCTTGAGGCTGGGGTGATGGGTACATGGAAGTTTGCTATAGTTTCTGTCTGCTTTGTGTATTTCACAATTTTCTACAATAAGAGGGTTTCAAAATATACCTTAAAAGCACTCAGAAACTCACTGCTTTATATTTGATATCTTTCTGGATCTTTATCTCTATACGTTTTCACATAGTTAAGATCATGCTGGAGTTACATCTTTATATCTACTTCTTTCATAGCATTATACCATTAGCACTTTCACATCTCATTAAAAATTCTTCCCAAATATCAAACAAAATGATTAATAACTCAGGCTCTGACATCACACAAACCTGGTTTGAATCCCAGTTCTGCTATTTGTTGCTGAGTGACTTTGGTCTAAACTTCTTAGGCTCTCTATTCCTCAGTTTCTTTTAATATATTCATTCATTCATTCATTCAGCTAATATTGTGATTGTCCTGTGAGCCAGATCCTGTTCTTGGTGTTGTGGCTACACTAATAAACAAAATAGACAAAAGTCCTTGCCATCATGAACTGACATCTGTGGAGGAAACTGACACGAAGAAACTAAATACATATTGTATAGGGGGTCGCAACTAATCCAGAGAAAAATGAAGCATAGTAAAGGGGATAGGGAGTGCAGGGATTGCTACTTCATACAAGTAAGTCAGCAAAGTCTTTTCTGATAAGGTGACATTTGAACAAAGACTTGAAGAAAGTGAAGGTGTCAGCCATTTGAATATTTGTTAGAAGACCATTCTAAGGAAAGGAAACGGCATATGCAAAGGCCCTGAGGTAGGAGCACAAGGTACAGAGAGGAGGCCAAAGTGATTGGAGCCGAATGAAAAACTAGAAGATGTGGGAAATGAGGTCAGAGAGTTAGCAGGAAGTAGACTGTGCAAGATAGAGTCATTAGGGGGTTCTGAACAAAGGAGGGACATCTATCTGGCTTCTGGTTTAGAGGGTTTACTCTCTAGCTGCAGTGACAAAAATAAAGTGAAAGGGGCAAGGGCAGAAACAAGAAAAACAACTGGTAGCCTATTAGAATCACCCAGACAAAAGATGCTGGTAGTATAGACCAGGGTGGTAGTGCTAGAGGCTCTGAGCAACCGTTAGATCCTGCATGTATTTGCAAATAGAGCCCACAAGATTTGCTGATGTGTGTATGTGGGGTGAGAGAGGGGAGGAGTCTAGGATTATTCTAAAATTTTTGCCTGAGCAACTGGAAATATGGGGTTGCCATTAACTGAGCAGTGAATGCATCAGAGGGAGAGATTTTAATAAGGAGGAGGTTAGGATCCAGACTGCTTTTAAAAAGTCTGCTTGTACCAGCACAAATCCACAAGCATGGGAGAACAGGACAGAAGAAAATGGCAACAACATATTTGACACATAAAAAGCTGATGGACCAGGGTTAATGGCTTAGCAAACCAAGAAAGCCTAATCCTAAATCAATGAGGAAATTGAGAATCAACCATTTTAAACAGCAGCATCTTCAGAAAGCTCAGAAGTCCATGGTACCATGTACAGCTGGAAGCTGGGTTGGTGGGTATAAAATAAGGATGATTAAAAGATTAAAGATTAAAACAGTTTAAAGTTGTTTAAGAATTAGTAGCTCCCTAATCCCTTCTCCCACTCTTTGCTAATGGATGACTACCTCTCCCCAACTCAAGCAGAGGACTTGAAAGCACAAGTCACAGTTGAGTTTGGAGGTGTCATACCCAAAACAGCAGGATTTAGAGAACCAGAGCATATTCAGTGTTTAGACCTCAAGCCCACTAACCCCATCAACCCTCAGGTTCTGGCTAACTCTCCCTCCAAACAGGCCTTTAGAAGAGTTTTCTATTATGGGGAACCCAAACAGCCCAGGAGAAAGGACAAAATGTGCTGACATTTGGAGTTCCACAGTCAGATCATCCGATAGTGAAGCTTGAGTCAACAACTCAGAACTTACATCACCTTTTTATCCCACCCACGCTTAAAAATGAGATGATAAACAAGGATTGCCAAGTATCTAAGCAGAGCCTTATTTTACTTTTACTGGAGTGTCAGGAAAGAATACAATTATATGTTTGGGTTCTATCATACATCTTTACCCAGAGTCTGTCTGTCTGTTGTTATTCTTACCACCCCTCTACCTTTTGTCCTTTGCCCTATTCTTTCCTTAAAAAAAAAAAAAAAGTGATATTCCAAGAGGCCCCTGATTTTGCTCCTTTGTTCTTGTCTGCCTAAAACTCACCTCTGAATCATCTTAGAACTTGACCTTTCTTCAGGGGGAAAGTCACATTGCTTTTCTCTGGATTTCAGAACCATGGTCAGGGATAAAAACACACTCCATGGGGTGATGTGGGCTCCATCAAGCACTCCTGATGGGGTGTAAATTGGTGTCAACATTCTG
Organism: Balaenoptera physalus; assembly: GCF_965194825.1. NCBI lineage: Eukaryota > Metazoa > Chordata > Mammalia > Artiodactyla > Balaenopteridae > Balaenoptera > Balaenoptera physalus. The sequence continues at coordinate 66,492,913 of NC_138896.1, read as the reverse complement.
GAAAATTATTGGTAATATGCTGCAAGACTTTAAATGAGCAACCCAACAATTTCTAACTTCTAGAAATTTATACTAAGGAAATTTTTTAATGTGAACATTATTATTAGTGATACATACTGAAGTGTTTATGGATATATGGATACAATGTCTAAAACTTGCTTCAAAATAATCATATTTGGCGGGTATGTTTACATTTTCTCATATGGAAGCCACTAGGCACATAGTCCCATTTAAGTGTGCTATAAACGTATAATACACACTACATTTTTTAAAAAATATTTATTTATTTGGTTGCACTGGGTCTTAGTTGTGGTACGCAGGACCTTCATTGCCACGCACAGGATCTTTGTTGTAGCATGCAGGATCTAGTTCCCTGGCCGGAGATTGAACCCTGGCCCCCTGAATTGGGAGCGGAGAGTCTTAACCACTGGACCACCAGGGAAGTCCCTACATACTAGATTTTGAAGACTTGATACCAAAAAGAAAATGTAAAATATGTCATTAATAACTTGCATACTGGTTATATATTGAAATAATATTTTAGATATACTGGAAAAAATATATATATCATTAAAATTAATTTCACCTATTTCTTTTCTTTTTCAAATGTAGCTACTAGAAAATTTTAAATCACATTTAAGTAACATTTTTAATTATAACTGTGGCTTGCATTTGTGGTTTACATTATGTTTCTATTGGACAGCACTGGTATAAAATCTATATACAGTCAGCTCTCCATACCTGCAGGTTCCAACATCCTTCGGATTTCACCAATCTCAGATCAAAAATATTCAGGAAAAACAAAATTCCAGAAAGTTCCAAAAAGCAAACTTGAATTTGACATGTGCTATTAATGATTTACATAGAACAGCTGACCCTCCAACAACCCTAGGGTTAGGGGTGCCAACCCTCCAAGCAGTGGAAAATCTGAGTACTGTATAACTTACAGTTGGCCCTCCACATCCATGATTATTGCATATTTGACGTCCCCAGCTATGGATTCAACCAACTGTGAATTGTGCGGTACTGTAGTATTTACTATTGAAAAAAATTCAAATATAAGTATACCCCTGCAGTTCAAACTCATGTTGTTCAAGGGTCAAATGTATTTACAACTATTTACACAGCATTTACATTGTGTTAGGTATTATAAGTAATCTAGGGATAATTTAAAGTATACATACAGGAAGATGTATGTAAGTTATATGCAAATACTACATCATTTTTTAAAAGGTACTTGATCCTTTGCAGATTTTGGTATCTGTGGAGGTCCTGGAACCAATCTCCCATGGATACCAAGGGATGACTGTATACTATCAATAAAACAAAACTTTCCATTAAACATGAACATGTTTGGATGACTGACCATAAAGGGGTAATTACTGAAACTAGGCGATGGGTACACAGGAGTTCATTATATCATTTTCTATAGTTTTGTATATGATTGAAATTTTCCATAATAAAAGTTTTAAAATATATGACTAAAGCTGTTTTCAAAAAGGTGTTCATTCCTGTTTATAGTAAAAACTGAGGGAAAAAGGCCCAGTGCTGATAACAATAGAGGACAGAGGACTGGTTAAGTTACTTATGTTCATCTATGTGCTGTATGCAGTCACTAAATAGTAAAATAAAAGTAACATCTAACATTTGAAGTCTAATTATATTCCTGGCTCTGGGCTAATATTCACAACAGCTATATGAGGTTGATAAAATTTGTATCCTCTGACCTCTCCCATTGACTACAGATTTATATATCTAATAGCCTGCCAATTGACATCTATTAGCTGGAATATAAGGATAAAGAACAAAACAAATTAACAGGAGAAAGTGAATTGAAAGAAATGGAAACTATGCATGGAACAGAAAATTTTAAACAAAAAAGTAACTTTTGATTAATATCCTCAGAGAAATAAAAGAAAATATTGCTTCTACTAAAGGGCAACAATTTTTTAAAAATATGTATTTATTGGGACTTCCCTGGTGGTGCAGTGGTTAAGAATCTACCTGTCAATGCAGGGGACATGGGTTTGAGCCCTGGTCCAGGATGAGCCCACATGCCATGGAGCAACTAAGCCCGTGCGCCACAACTACTGAGCCTGCGCTCTAGAGCCTGTGAGCCACAACTACTGAGCCCATGCGTCACAACTACTGAAGCCTGTGCGCCTAGAGCCCATGCTCCGCAACAAGAGAAGCCACCGCAATGAGAAGCCCGTGCACTACAACGAAGAGTAGACCCAGCTCGCCACAACTAGAGAAAGCCTGTGCACAGTGACGAAGACCCAATGCAGCCACAAGTAAATAAATAAAATAAATAAATTTTTTAAAATGTATTTATTTACTTATTTGGCTGCATCAGATCTTCATTGTGGCATGAGGGAATCTTTTGTTGCAGTGTGTGGGCTCCAGAGCGCTTGGGCTCTCTAGCTGTGGCACGCAGGCTCAGTAGTTGCAGCGCGCACGGGCTTAGTTGCCCTGCGGCGTGTGGGATCTTAGTTCCCCGACCAGGGATCAAACCCACATCCCCTGCACTGGAAGGGGGATTCTTAACCACTGGACCACCAGGAAGTCCTGTGAAAATTTTTTAAAAAGGTAGGTGGGATTCAGAAGAAACAACTCTTGAAAATTAAAAACCTGATAGCAGATGTTAAAAGCTAACTAGAAGGGTTGGAAGATAACATTGAGGCAAACCCTCAGAAAGTAGAGAAAAGACAAAGGAATGGTCTCACACCAGCCAGAATGGCCATCATTAAAAACTCTACAAATAACAAATGCTGGAGAGGACATGGAGAAAAGGGAACCCTCCTACACTGTTGGGAAGAATGTAAGTGGGTACAGCTATTATGGAAAACAGTATGGAGGTTCCTCAGAAAACCAAAAATAGAATTACCATATAATCCAGCAATCCTTCTCCTGGGCATATATCCAGACAAAACTCTAATTCAAAAAGATACATGCACTCCTATGTTCATAGCAGCACTATTCACAATAGCCAAGACATGGAAACAACCTAAATGTCCATCGACAGAAGAACGAATAAGTGAGCTGGAAGACAAAATGGTGGAAATAACTGCCGAGGAACAGAATAAAGAAAAAAGAATGAAAAGAATTGAAGACAATCTCAGAGACCTCTGGGACAACACTAAACGCACCAACATTCGAATTATAGGGGTCCCAGAAGAAGAAGAGAAAAAGAAAGGGTCTAAGAAAATATTTGAAGAGATTATAGTCAAAAACTGCCCTAACATGAGAAAGGAAATAGTCACCCAAGTCCAGGAAGCACAGAGAGTCCCATACAGGATGAACTCCAGGAAAAACACACCAAGACATATATTAATCAAACTAACAAAAATTAAGTTCAAAGAAAAAATATTAAAAGCAGCAAAGGAAAACAAAAAATAACATACAAAGGAATCCCCATAAGGTTATCAGCTGATTTTTCATCAGAAACTCTGCAGGCCAGAAGGGAGTGGCAGGATATACTTAATGTGATGAAAGAGAAAAACCTACAACCAAGATTACTCTACCCAGCAAGGGTCTCATTCAGATTCAATGGAGAAGTCAAAAGGTTTTCAGACAAGCAAAAGCTAACAGAATTCAGCACCACCAAACCAGCTTTACAACAAATGCTAAAGAAACTTCTCTAGGCGGGAAACACAAGAGAAGAAAAAGACCCACAAAAACAAACCCAAAGCAATTAAGAAAATGGTAATAGGAACATACATATCAATAAACACCTTGAATGTAAATGGATTAAATGCCCCAACCAAAAGACACACACTAGCTGAATGGATACAAAAACAAGACCCGTATATATGCTGTCTACAAGAGACCCACTTCAGACCTAGGAACACATATAGACTGAAAGTGAAGGGATGGAAAAAGATATTCCATGCAAATGGAAATCAAAAGAAAGCTGGAGTAGCAATACTCATATCAGATGAAATAGACTTTAAAGACTGTTACAAGGGATAAGGAAGGACACTACATAATGATCAAGGGAATCAATCCAAGAAGAAGATATAACAATTATAAATGTTTATGCACCCAACATAGGAGCACCTCAATACATAAGGCAAATGCTAACAACCATGAAAGGAGAAATCGACAGTAACACAATAATGGCAGGCGACTTTAACACCTCACTCACACCAATGGACAGATCATCCAAACAGAAAAAAATTAAGGAAACACAAGCTTTAAATGACACAATAGACGAGATAGATCTAATTGATATTTATAGAACATTCCACCCAAAAGTGGCAGAATACACTTTCTTCTCAAGTGCACATGGAACATTCTCCAGGATAGATCACATCTTGGGTCACAAATAAAGCCTCAGAAAATTTAAGAAAATTGAAATTGTATCCAGCATCTTTTCTGACCAAAACATTATGAGATTGGAAATCAATTACAGGAAAAAAAACTGTAAAAAACACAAATACATGGGGGCTAAACAGTGCACTACTAAATAACCAGATCACTGAAGAAATCAAAGAAGAAATTAAAAAATACATAGAAACAAATGACAATGAAAACACGACAACCCAAAACCTATGGGATGCAGCAAAAGCAGTTCTAAGAGGGAAGTTTATGGCAATACAATCTCATCTCAAGAAACAAGAAAAATCTCAAATAAACAATCTAACCCTACACTTAAAACCAGTAGAGAAAGAAGAACAAAGAAAACTCAAAGTCAGTAGAAGGAAAGAAATCATAAAGATCAGAGCAGAAATAAATGAAATAGAAACGAAGAAAACAATAGCAAAGATCAATAAAACTAAAAGCTGGTTCTTTGAGAAGATAAACAAAATTGATAAACCCTTAGCCAGACTCATCAAGAAAAAATGGGAGAGGATGCATATCAATAAAGTTAGAAACGAAAAAGGAGAAATCAAAACTGACACTGCAGAAATACAAAGGATTATAAGAGACTACTACAAACAAATATATGCCAATAAAATGCACAACCATGGAGAAATGGACAAATTCTTGGAAAGGTACAACTTTCCAAGACCAAACCAGGAAGAATTAGAAAATATAAACAGATCTATTCACAAGTAATGAAACTGAAACTGTAATTTAAAATCTTCCAACAAACCAAAGTCCAGGACAAGATGGCTTCACAGGTGAATTCTATCAAACATTTAGAGAAGAGCTAATACCGATCCTTCTCAAACTCTTCCAAAAAACTGCAGAGGGAGAAACACTCCCAAATTCATTCTACGAAGCCACCATCACCCTGATACCAAAACCAGAAAAAGATATCACAAAAAAAGAAAACTATAGACCAACATCACTGATGAACATAGATGCAAAAATCCTGAACAAAATACTAGCAAACAGAATCCAACAGCACATTAGAAGGATCTAACACCATGATCAAGTGGGATTTATCCCAGGGATGCAAGGATTCTTCAATATATGCAAATCAATCAATGTGATGCACTATATTAACAAATTAAGGAATAAAAACCATATGATCATCTCAATAGATGCAGAAAAAGCTTTTGACAAAATTCAACACCCATTTATGACAAAAACTCTCCAGAAAATGGGCATAGAGGGAACCTACCTCAACATAATAATGGCTATATATGACAAACCCACAGCAATAATCACACTCAATGGTGAAAAACTAAAAGTATTTCCACTAAAATCAGGAGCAAGACCAGGATGTCCACTCTCACCACTATTATTCAACATAGTTTTGGAAGTCCTAGCCACAGCAATCAGAGAAGAAAAAGAAATAAAAGGAATACAAATTGGAAAACAAGAAGTAAAACTGTCACTTTGCCGATGACATGATACTATACATAGAAAATCCTAAAGATGCCACCAGAAAACTACTAGAACTAATCAATGAATTTGGTAATGTTGCAGGATACAAAATCAATGCACAGAAATCTCTGGCATTCCTATACACGAACAACAAAAAATCAGAAAGAGAAATTAAGGAAACACTCCCATTTACCACTGCAACAAAAAGAATAAAATACCTAGTAATAAACCTGCCTAAGGAGTCAAAAGACTTGTACTCAGAAAACTATAAAACACTGATGAAAGAAATCAAAGATGACATAAACAGATGGAGAAATATACCATGTTCTTCAATTGGAAGAATCAATATTGTGAAAATGACCATACTACTCAAAGCAATCTACAGATTCAATGCAATCCCTATCAAACTACCAATGGCATTCTTCAGAGAATTGGAACAAAAAATTTTACAATTCGTATGGAAACACAAAATTTCCCGAATAGGCAAAGCAATCTTGAGAAAGAAAAACAGAGTTGGAGGAATCAGGCTCCCCAAATTCAAACTATACCATAAAGCTACAGTAATCAACACAGTATGGTACTGGCACAAAAACAGAAACATAGATCAATGGTACAGGACAGAATGCCCAGAGATAAACCCACGCACATATGGGCACCTAAATTATGACACAGGAGGCAAGAACATACAATGGAAAAAGGACAGCCTCTTCAATAAGTGGTGCTGGGAAAACTGGACAGCTACATGTAAAAGAATGAAATTAGAACACTCCCTAACACCATACACAAAAATAAACTCCAAATGGATTAAAGACTTAAATGTAAGACCAGACACTATAAAACTCTTAGAGGAAAAACGCTCTTTGACATAAACCACAGCAAGATCTTTTATGACCCACCTCCTAGAGGAATGGAAATAAAAACAAAAATAAACAAATGGGACTTAAATAAACTTAAAAGCTTTTGCATAGCAAAGGAAACCATAAACAAGACAAAAAGACAACTCAGAATTGGAGAAAATATTTGCAAATGAAACAACAGACAAAGGACTAATCTGCAAAATATACAAACAGCTCATGGAGCTCAATATCAAAAAAACAAACAATCCAGTTAGAAAATGGGCAGAAGACCTAAATAGACATTTCACCAAGGAAGACATACAGATGGCCAAGAGGCACATGAAAAGATGCTCAACATTACTAATTAATAGAGAAATACAAATCAAAACTACAATGAGGTATCACCTCACACTGGTCAGAATGGCCATTATCAAAAAATCTACAAACAATAAATGCTGGAAAGGGTGTGGTGAAAAGGGAACGCTCCTGCACTGTTGGTGGGAATGTAAATTGATACAGCCACTATGGAGAACAGTATGGAGGTTCCTTAAAAAACTAGAAATATAACTACCATATGACCCAGGAATCCCACTAACAGGCATATACCCTGAGAAAACCATAATTCAAAAAGAGACATGTACCACAATGTTCATTGCAGCACTATTTACAATAGCCAGGACATGGCAGCAACCTAAATGTCCATAGACAGATGAATGGCTAAAGAAGATGTGGCACATATATACAATGGAATATTACTCAGCCATAAAAAGAAACGAAATTGAGTTATTTGTAGTGAAGTGGATGAACCTAGAGTCTGTCATACAGAGTGAAGTAAGTCAGAAAGAGAAAAACAAATACCATATCCTAACACATATATATGTAATCTAAAAAAAAAAACGGCACTGATGAACCTAATCGCAGGGCAGGAATAAAGAGGTAGACATAGAAAATGGACTTGAGGACATGGGGTGGGAGGGTGAAGCTGGGGCGAAGTGAGAGTAGCATTGACATATATACACTACTGAATGCCAGGTGTTTGGCTAGTGGGAAGCAGCAGCATAGCACAGGGAGGTTGGCTCAGTGCTTTGTGATGACCTAGAGGGGTGGGATAGGGGGGATGGGAGGGAGGCTCAAGAGGGAGGGAATATGGGGACATGTGTATGCATATGGCTGATTCACTTTGTTGTGCAACAGAAACTAACACAGTATTGTGAAGCAATTATACTCCAGTAAAGATCTATTAAAAAAAAAAAAGATACATGCACCCCTATGTTCATCGCAGCACTATTCACTATAGCCAAGACATGGATACAACCTAAATGTCCATCGACAGATGAATGCATAAAGAAGATGTGGTACATGTATACAATGGAATACTACTCAGCAATAAAAAAGAGTGAAATAATGCCATTTGCAGCAACATGGATGCAACTAGAGATTACCATACTAAGTGAAGTAAGTCAGAAAGAGAAAGACAAATACCATATGATATCACTTATATGTGGAATCTAAAATATGACACAAAGGAACATATTTACGAAACAGAAACAGACTCACGGACATAAAGAACAGACTTGTGGTTGCCAAGGGGGAGGGAGTTGGGTGGGAAATGGAGTGGGAGGTTGGGGTTAGCAGATGTAAGCTATTATATATGGAATAGATAAACAACAAGGTCCTACTGTATAGCACAGAGAATTATATTCAGTATCTTATGATAAACAATGATGGAAAAGAACATTAAAAAAGAAGAATGTATATATAGGGACTTCTCTGGTGGCACAGTGATTAAGAATCCACCTGCCAATGCAGGAGACACAGGTTCAAGCCCTGGTCCAGGAAGATCCCACATGCCACAGAGCAACTAAGCCCATGCACCACAACTACTGAGCCTGCGCTCTAGAGCCCGTGAGCCACAACTACTGAGCCCGTGTGCTGCAACTAGTGAGGCCCACGCACCTACAGCCCATGCTCTGCAACAAGAGAAGCCACCACAATGAGAAGCCCGTGCACCGCAACAAAGAATAGCCCCTGCTTGCCGCAACTAGAGAAAGCCCGAGCACAGCAATGTAGACCCAACGCAGCCAAAAATAAAATAAATAAACAAATAAATAAATAAATATAAATATATACATATTTAAAAAAGAATGTATATATATGTATAACTGAATCACTTTGCTGTACAGCAGAAATTAGCACAACATTGTAAATCAACTATACCTCAATTTAAAAAGAGGAGGGGAGAAAAAGGAATGGGGAAAAGGAGCGAAAAGACAAAAGAATTCTAAAACCAATCTTCAGGGCTTCCCTGGTGGTGCAGTGGTTAAGAATCTGCCTGCCAATGCAGGGGACATGGGTTCGAGCCCTGCCTGGTCTGGAAAGATCCCACATGCCGCGGAGCAACTAAGCCTGTGCGCCACAACTACTGAGCCTGCGCTCTAGAGCCCATGTGCCACAACTACTGAAGCCCGCGCACCTAGAGCCCATGCTCCGCAACAAGAGAAGCCACCACAGTGAGAATCCCGCACACCACAACGAAGAGTAGCCCCCGCTTGCTGCAACTAGAGAAAGCCTGAGCGCAGCAACGGAGACCCAACACAGCCAAAAATTAATTAATTATTAATTAAATTTTTAAAAAGCTCTTAGAACATCCACCTGGCACACACTTAATTATTCAATACATTATTACAGAGACTAATTGAAGATGGATTCTGTGATAGGTTAAGGACCTCATCTAGACCAGGGGTTGGCAGACCATGGCCCATGGGTCAATTCTAGCCACTGTCTGTTTTGGTAAATAGCTTATAGAAGCAGAGCCACACCCATTCATTTTTGTGTTATCTATGGCTGCTTTTGCACTAAAACGAATGAGATGAATAGTTGTGGCTGAGATTCTATGGCCAAAAAGTCTAACATATTCACTATGACGCCCTTTACAAGGAAAGTTTGCTGATTCCTGATATAGATTATTCCTTTTAGTCCTAACAGCCCTTGGAAGTTGACATTTTTCACCCTTATTTTACCACAAGGGAAACTGAGGTTTAGAGAAGGCAAATGACTTGCCCAGATTCACAGACATTAAGTATTGGGAACATGATAAAACTGTCTTTTGACAATAACATACGGTCTCCTGTTAGAGTCATTTCCCCACCTCATGGGAACTTTGTCTTGTAAGGAATCAATGAGAGGACACAGTAGGTCATAGAATTCCAAGGTATATAAGTATTGAGCCAGCCAAGATATCATGAGTACTCTCACTGGAGCTAAAGGCCATCCCATGTATCTTTGTCCCTTTACTTTTTCAGAAGTGACCCTGTCCACTGGTGCAGGAGCACCAACCTTGTTCTGGGATCCCAACCAACACTCTACTCCTTCCCACAAATTCCCCCTACATCTCTATCACCCCTTCCTCCAGCAGAAAGCCTGACCTTCTGAGGTAAATTCATTCTACAGTTGGTTCAACACAGCCATCATAAAGGACACTCTTGTCCGTCTCTGCCAGAGTTCTGCCAGCCCACACTGAGGAAAAGCCCTCATTCCCAGGCTCAAATGAGCACAGAGGCGAGAGTAAACCAGGTCCAACTCTCCAGAGGGAAAGGCAGTCCCAAGCTAGGATACATGGTCCAGTCAGGTGAATTCATTCCAGGCGGCAGAACTGAGCTATCAGAGGCTAGAGCAAAGAGTCGTCCCAGGATAGAGTTTTTTGAAGGCAGGGCATGTCTTATTGCCCACAGGGCCTACTTAGCACAGGGTTTGGCACAAAAAAATATGTCCAACAAATAAGAGCCATGATCGTTATGTGTTCATAAGCGTTTGCTAAATAAATTAATCAACAAACAATGGTCTCGTTACAAACCTTTCAGCACCAGGGTAGTTAAACACATATACAGTCTTATAATTTACAAATTATTTTTCACATCCCCTATCTAAATTCACCCTACCAACAATGTTTAGGGAAATAGAGAAAGCTTTTAAACCCCATTTCGCAGAGGAAAGGAGATTAAGAGATTAAGTAACTCAGACCAACATCACACTGCCAGGGGGCGGGGGTGAACCCAGAGAGGACTCAACAGCCTGTGTTTCTGCCAGAGAACCAGAAGCAATGACTGAATGTGTCTGCCCACTCCTTGCCACGCCACAGGCATGCCCTTCTTTTTTCTCTATCTCTTCCCTTCTCCCTAAAGGTCTCATTATTCCTCCCTCTCCCCTGTCTCAGGTTCCATAAAAAGGATTCCTTGACTGTACTAATGATTCTATACTAGATACTGTTGCCTTTTTAACAAGTGTGCCTGAGTTTCTACCCAAGGTTTCTCTGCAAAGTTTCATGTTCTAATAACAGGCGGTAAAGAAAATTTAAAAGGCCACTTGCATTTAAGAGATCTGCACACAACTCTGTTTTCTTTACTGAACCACAGTGATTGGATTTCAAAAGTATTGAACATCCCTGCCTGCCTCTTATGCTATTGTCTCTCAACCTGACTGCACTAAAGGTTTGCAGGATCTATTGTTAAGTAGTTAGTCAGACATGAGCAGGTCCCCACCCCGTCCTGGACAGGGTCATCGTTCCCTCCCCCCACCTGGACACTGGTGATCAGAACACACCCAGAGATCCTCCGTTTTGTAGTCAAGGACCGCTAAGTTTCCAGCCTCATCAGGATCAAGCAAGATAAAACCAGCAGCACAGGTTGGCACAGGTGCACCAAAAACTAAAAAGTAGCACAAAGTAACCTGGGGTTCATGATGCCATATTTGTAATAAATTAACATTGCAGTTTTGCACACACCCCCAACCCCGTGGGTTTCACTTGGGTAAGCGCCTGCGCACAGGAGAAAAGTTATATAAGCTAAAGCTGTCAGTCAATCAACTTGTCAAATAACACAGGACACAGGGAGGGACCACCACCCTAAAAAACCCAACCCTATTCCCATTGCGAGGCTGCTTCTGGTTTCCAGACAGCCTGCTCTCCTTTCCCGGGAACATACTTTCATTTTGCTTAATAAAACTCTTGTTGCTTAAAAACTGCTCGACGTCTCTCGATTGCATTCTTTTCTTCGGGAGGACAAGAACCGAGGAATTGCCATTTCCTTGGTAAAACTACTTCCCCTAGTACAAGTACAAACTCCATTTACTGGAAAGCCTTTTTAAAACTTTATTTTTTTGACCGCACTGCGCAGCTTGTGGGATCTTAGTTCCCCGAATAGGGATTGAACCCTGGCCACAGCAGTGAAAGCATGGAGTCCTAACCACTGGACCACCAGGGAATTCCCTAAAACAATCTTATAAAACAGACAGCAAATCCCAAAAACATGTTCAGCAGACACATTTGCCCTGGGGCAAGTTCCAAGTACCCATATGCTCAGCAACTCAGAAAACATTCCAACCACGGTCAGTGTGAATATGGGTCAAAGTCATCCAAGACCTCATGCATAGCAGCTGTACTGAGGAATACATGTCAGGGGCAGCCCAGGCAAGCTCTTGCTTCCTTCCAGAGTGCTTCTTGCAGATTCTGATACCCTCCACCCTCCAGGCAGGACATGGACAGGTATAGTGGCCAAAGTAGTGGCCAGAATGGAGAGGGCTGCATTAATGCTGGGGTAGGAGATGAGGTTCAAGTGCTACAGTGCAGCAAGGCTGTTATTATTTGGCTGTTCTTGCCTGGGAACATCCATCTACCCAGCCATCTACCTCTGCAGCTGTGCTCTACACCTGGCCATGTAGGGAGTATATCTCCCTTGAAAGCCTCATACAGTGACACCTCGGCCTCACCATTCTCCAGCAAACACAGATTGCTTGGAATGAGGGACTAAGCAATTAATCACAGCAAGAACTTTGCTGTTCCTGCACTTCAAAAATGACATGGTTCAAAAGGGGAACGAACAAGGCCTTTCTGGGGCTCTCCTGGAGGCCCATGGCTGTGAAGACATTGTGGGGAAATTTTTGGCCACACAACATGGGCAGAGTAGGAGGAGATTCTTCTATTTCCATGCTTTACTTCATTGTACAAGGACATCAAGCCTGGGTCTCACTGTCCTTCATTTTCAGGAACCTCTGGATTACAAGGTGGCTTCATTAAACAAGTGAATGAGGTCAGTATCAGCCTGCTGCATGTCCTGAGGCAAGGAGTTGGTACGTGAAAGGGTTTATTCAACACACCATCATCACTAGGAAGTCAAACTTGGTGATGGAATTGAAAAAAGGTCTTTCAGCACCCTTGTGCGTGACTATTTCCTGAAAAACTTTGAGGATGATTGTACACTTAGCCTTGAAAAGACACAGACACTGAGATGCCGTCCACCTGGTATTTTCTCTGATACTACTCTGTTCCTCCTTGAAAAGGGTTCCCAGAATCAATTACAACATGTGTGTGTGTGGAGGCTTCCCCACACCAACAAGAAATTCTTAGACACCAGCAGGGTGTCTGAGAAATCAACTCAGTTCTGACACTAGCTACCCAGGTAAAGGGCTCAGTCTCACAAGACCACCCTTCACTTCAGACGCCAGTCGCAAGCCCAGGTTGTTATCTGTGCTTCTGACCAACCGGCTACAAATCAGAGGTTCCCAGGACATCCTCCTCGGGTCCAACTGATCTGCTAGAACGACTCACAGAACTCAGGAAAACCCATGTACTCACCAGATTACTGATTTATTATAAAAGGATACTAAAGGATACAAATTAACAGCCAGACGAAAAGACATACGGCGAGGTACCGAACAAAGGCACTTCTGTCCTCTTAGAGCATGGGGCCCTCATGTGAGAATGAGGAAGCACTGTCGCTCTCCAGGTGGAAGCTCTCCAAAAATGGGACCAAAAGCTGTCCTTCTGGGTTTTTATAGAGGCTTCATTACATACCTACAATTGACTAAATCACTGGCCAATGGCAACTGAGTCAATCTCAGGCTCCTCTCCCCTCTTCCTGAAAATCAGGGGCTGGGACTGAAAGTTCCAACCCTCTAATCACAGAGTTGGTTCTCCTGGCAACCCACCCCCATCCTACTTCTAAAAGTCACCTCATTAACACAACAAGAGACACCTTTATCACTCTGAACATTTAGGAAATTCCAAGGGTTCTGGCCATCTGGATGACCAAATATATATTTTCCTTATAAATCACAATATCCCACGCCTCTTCCTCCTCCCAGTGTTCACCCCATTCATTCAGGAATGCCTGCAGCAAACCCAGCTGAGCTGTGAAGTGCTCTGAGAATGCCGTTAGTGTACCATGACTTTGCCCACAGTGTCTAGAAGTTTGGTGACTGGCTCCACTGCACAGGACCAAATAATAGCTGAGTCCAGCTCCTGCATCTTAGAAGCCAAGAACAAATCCTTCCAGCTAGCCATTCATGGGATCACCCCCTGATCACAGAAATCCCGCAGTAATTCCTTTGGTAAACCGCAAACTGCTATTCTCTGCAACAAGCATTCTGTCGGGAGATTCTCAGTGATGTCAACAGCCTCTACAAAATCAATCAGATATTAAATAAAACTCCACTTACCTTCTTCACTCTGGTGAAAACGGCACACAAAGAGGGAGAGATTTTCTTTGGAAGAGATACCAGTGTTCCCATCTATGATCACACTCAAGAATTCGGCTGCTTTTACCGGCTCCGGGAACTTGTTCTGGGTTTGGAGGCCTGTTAGCTTATCAGTTCATTCTGCATTTGTTCAGCTATTTCGAGCACCATGTGGTACGTAGCTAATTTTCTCTTTCAAAACTGGGTCCAGTTCTGTAATATAATGTGAGAATGCATATATAACCTTGGTGTTAGTGAGCCTTCTATGCAACAGAATATTCTGTGTTCCACAGAAAATGAGGAGTTTAATGATCTATTTTAGAGCATGACAACTGTTTGTCAACAGCTTCTAATATTCAAAGGCAACAAAAGCCACCAACTTTGCTGTGGCCTCACCTTGTTCCTTAGATCTGATATGTTTCCCAAGTATTTTTTAAAATTTATTTTATTGAAGTATAGTTGATTTACAGTGTTGTGTTAACTTCTGCTGTACAGCAAAGTGATAGTTCCCTGTGCTATACAATAGGACCTTGTTGCTTATCCATTCTATGTATAATAGTTTGCATCTGCTAATCCCCTTGTTCTATCACCATATTTCCCCAAATATTTTCTTGACACTGGACCAATCTGTATTGGCACAGACACCAACACTAACTCCTTGGTTGTTAAACAGAAAAGACAAACCACAAAACACCCCATCCAGGCATTTGGAGTATTAGACAAACTTGCACTACTGAAAGAAACTGGGCACTGCATCCCAAGAGTCCCGACCCATTTCAGGGTCCATCAGCCTCTTTGGGAACTGGAAGTTGGAAGTGAGCAACCACTGGCTTGCTAAGTAAGCTTCATTTGATCTAATTCAGGTTCCTGTGATTTAATAGGCCAGTGTCCTCCTCATGATGGACATCTTGCTCATCCAAGTTTATGTCACCACCTGTGGTTTGTGAGTTTACCTCCTGCTTTGCAACAGAAAAGATCTAAAATTTCCCCATTGATGAAACCCTCAGGGTACCTTCCTGCTATATCGTCAACACTTGTTAAGTAAAAATTAGCTCTGGGGACTTCCCTGGTGGCCCAGTGGGTAAGACTCTGTGCTCCCAACGCAGGGGGCCTGGGTTCAACCCCTAGTGGGGCAACTATATCCCGCATGCCGCAACTAAGTCTGCGTGATGCAACTAATAGCCGGCACAGCCAAAATAAATAAATAAATAAATATTTTTTAAAAAAGTTAGCTCTGAGAAAGTAAAACCTGCATGGCTAGTCACTGGGCAGGAAAAACAGATACAAATAAAGACAACTGTAAAGTTAACAGGAAACAATATTTCTGCCAATGAATGCTACATCTATGAAAGGTCATAATAACCCTCTTCTTTGAGTGACTACTGATTTCTTACTCATTGAGAAACTTTGTTCTCTAAAATCAAAGATTCTCAGAAACTTTGATGTTTTACATTTTAGCAGTAAGAATGAAACAGTTTCAATTTACAACCCAGGAGCAAACCTTCAGAAAAGGGGTTTCTGGACAACATTTTCAAAGAAACAGGACCATGGGTTCATTCTGCTGTCTAGGGCTGATGTTGACCACTTTAGAAAGTCCTGCTTTCCTCTGAGTCTATAAAAGCAGTGTTTCATTTAAATTTCATCTAAACTTCACATCTCCCCACAATCCTATAACCCCCTCTCTTCTTAGTGGTCTTAGGTTGATTGGGCTTGGACCCTGTTACGTTCAGCTTCCAGGCTCCTAAGATGAAAATTTTGAAAATAGATGTGTGAATGAAAAATGTTGCCTGACATATCAGTAAACAAAGGCTATTGCGGCCATCAACCCATCAACCACTAAAGCCACCCCAACTGTGCACTCTGAGGGGATTCAGGATGGAAAAAAGAACAGTATATTGGTCCTAGATAGCTAAGGTGCATATCAAAGGAATAATTTCAATGAGCCCAGACTCTTGCAACTTCCCATACACAGAAAAGCCCTAAATTCATTAACTTGAGATGTCTGGTTTTCTTTTTTTTTTTTTTTTTTTTCAATTGGGGTATAGTTGTTTTTGGTTTTCTTATTAACAGTAATCTTTTGATGTTCCACTACCTGGTTTTTGTTGCAAAACTCGTATATATCCTGGCTCCTCCCTTGCCTCTTTGGAGCAGTCCCCCAAAGCGATCTGAGAGGCTGTCTTCCTGGCTTAGGTCCTCAGAAAAGCCACCAAATAAAAAATAATTCTCAACTTTTAGGTTGTGCAGTTTCTTCACTTCACAGATGTAACGTGCATTTTTCATTCCTAAATATATCATGCCAGGTAGGCATACATATGACGGCCATGCCAGTTCCATCATAACAGGGATTGGTTCATAACTCAGAAAGGTTACAGGAACAAGGATGTCAGGGTTCTGCGTAGCTTTTGCTTCACTTCTTGAACAGGCTTAGATTTTTTTCTCTTTTGGGCCCCAGACAGTTTGTCTGCTAAACTGAAGCCTCCATCCCTCATGACTGACGGGGAAAAAAAAAAAAAAAACCCAGATACATCTACTCAGCTGAAGCTGACAGGTATACTGGGGTCCAGCGTGTACAGGTGGACAGCTCTGGCCACGCTGACACCCGTAGGGATTCTGGAAACAGCGGGGAAGGGGGCGAGCTGCTGCCCTCCCCCGCATCGCCCGGCCTGGAGCCGACATCAGCGCTACCCCTCTGCTCGGAGCCTCGACGCTGAAACCCGAAGCAGGACGTCCGCCCTGCCCTTCACATCCACTTCTTGCCACAGACAGGCGCTGCGGCGCGCGGTTTCAGGGGAACATAATTTCCAACACAGCTCACGCCAACAGCTGACGAAAGATCTAAGCTCTAGAGCGTTCTGCGGTCGCCATGTTTGTAGCAGGCACGAACCTTGACCCGCCTTTCCTCTCAGTGATTGGACGCGTAGGGATGGCGTACGGCAGGGGCGTGGCTCCGCAGGGAGAGGCCCCGCGAAATAACGGATGGGGCCAGGACGCCATCTTGGATCCTGGCGTCGTCCCCGACTTGCCCTTCCTCCCGGTGATTGGACGAGCCGGTTGGGTGTCCTGGAAGGGGCGTAGCCGGCCAACCAGACCTGGGCGTGTGCTTTATCTGGTTCCTTTGTGTTTGAACCGTATAGATGCTTAAGATGCTCTTGCTTATTACTGGACGCCGGCGATGTAGCGAGGTAGAGAAGGCTTGCTTGGAGAATTATCTTGCCATTATAATGGAGCTTTGAGAAACTCTGAAAACCGCCTGGGGCTGCTTTGAAAGGTGTCTTAAGATGCTTCTTCAGGGACTTCCCTGGTGGTCCAGTGGCTAAAACTCCGCCATCCCAATGCAGGGGGCCTGGGTTCCACCTCTGGTCAGGAATCTAGATCCCACGTGCTGCAACTAAGAGCATGCTGCAACTAAAGATCCTGCATGCAGCAACGAAGATCCCGCGTGCCGCAACTAAGACCTGGTGCAGCCAAATAAATAAATATATATTTTTTAATTTATTTATTTTTATTTTTATCTACGTTGGGTCCTTGTTGCTGTGTGCGGGCTTTCTCTAGTTGCGACGAGCGGGGGGCTACTCTTCGTTGCGGTGCGCGGGCTTCTCATCGCGGTGGCTTCTCTTATTGTGGAGCACGGGCTCTAGGGCCGTGGGCTTCAGTAGTTGTGGCTCACCGGCTCTAGAGCGCAGGCTCAGTTGTAGCACACGGGCTTAGTTGCTCCGCGGCATGTGGGATCTTCCCGGACCAACGCTCGAACCCGTGTGCCCTGCACTGGAAGCCTTTTTTTTTTTTTTTTAGAAGATGCTTCTTCAAGGATGGGCTTCCCGGGTGGCGCAGTGGTTAAGAATCGGCCTGCCAGTGCAGGGGACATGAGTTCGAGCCCTGGTCCAGGAAAATCCCACATGCTGCGGAGCAACTAAGCCCATGAACCACAACTGCTGAGCCTGTGCTCTAGAGCCCGAGAGCCATAACTACTGAACCCGTGTACCACAACTACTAAAGCCCGCGCGCCTAGAGCCTGTGCTCCACAACAAAGAGAAGTCACCCAATGAGAAGCCCGTGCACCGCAACGAAGAGTATCCCCACTCACCACAACTAGAGATAGCCTGTGTGCAGCAACAAAGACCTAATGCAGCCAAAAATAAAATAAAAAAGAAAAGAAAATTCTAGTTTCCTTTAAAAAAAAAAAGATGCTTCTTCAAGGATACACTGTCATTTTTCAGGGAGAAAGATGGGGAGCACATTCTAGGAAGAGGGGCGCTGACTGCATGAAAAGCCACGAAACGTAGCTATAGAGGGATTAGGGGTGAGGGGCGCAGAATGGCGAGAGAAGCAGCTAGGAAGGGGTTAGGGTGAGATTATGGAGGGCCTTGAATGGCTAAGGAGTTTGGACTTTATCCTGTAGATTAAGTGATAAAAATGGACTTTTGGAGGACTTTAAACCAGTGTGACATAACCATTTAGTGAACTCTAGAAAAATAATTCTGTAACTGGAGAATCCCAGTCTTTCCCAAAGTGTGTTCAGTGAACCACTTGTGGAGCTTGTTTATTAAATGCAGATTCTTGCCCCTCCGCAGACCTGCAAATCAAGATTCTCTGGTTGTAGAGCCAGGAAACACATTTGGGGGAAAGAAATGCACAAATCATAAAGGTAGAGATTTGAAAGTTCACAAGCTGAACACACTAGTGTAACCAACACCCAGATAGAGAAACTCTCCAGCAGCTCAGAAACCCCCCTTCCCCCTCCAGCCATTGCTGACTGCACCAGGGGTAAAAGTGACTACTTCTAATATTATAGATTAGTTTGCCTGTTTTGAATTTTCTATAAATGAAATCACAGAGTATATACTCTGTCTGGTTTATTTTGCCCAGTGTTGGGTATAAATTCATCCATGCTGTTCCCATGTAGTTGCTGTTGACTCCATCACTGCAAACTTCCACAATTTATCCATTCTCTTGTTTATGGCTTTTGGGTAGTTTCTAGTTTGGGGCTGTTACCAAGAAAGTGCTGCTATGAATATTTTTATTCACGCCTTCTGCTTTATAAATTATAAAGCAGGATACCAAGGCCTAAAGACTACCCAATTACTGAGCCCCTCCCTATTCAGGTACTGTACCAAGAAAAGATTTCAAGTTTCTGCTTTCATGGAACTTATGTCAATTGGCACAAAACTACAACCTAAGTGAACGGAAAAATCAGTCGAACAATTGCCATTATGATAATAGCTCTAAGGAAAACAAAAAGCTGAGCTAGAAAAGGGAGAAGTAGAACAACTGCAATTTTTTTATGTGGTAGTCAGGTTAAGTCTCAGAAGAGGTATCTAGAAAAAAATACAAGACATAAGTTGCTACTGCTATTCAATGAGTATGAAGAGGGAAGGGCATTCCTGGCAGGGAGACACCATGTACAAAAGTCACAGCACAAGACAGTTCTTGGTGGCCTGGTCAAGATCAGTGTGGCTGAAGCACAATGGTGAAGGAGGGATGGCATAAGATGTGTTTGGATATAGGAACACATGATGCAGGGCCTTGTAGGCCAGAATAAGGAGTTTAGATTTTATTCTAAATACTGTAGAAAGCCACTAAAGTATTTTATTTTATGTATTTATGTATTTATTTATTTTTACATATTCTGGACACAAGTCCCTTATCAGATATTTGATGTGCAAATATTTTCTCCTATTCTGTGGGTTGTCTTTTCATTTTCTCTTTGTTTTGGCTGTGCACCGCGGCTTGCAGGATCTTAGTTCCCCACCAGGGATCAAACCTGCGCCCCCTGCAGTGGAAGCGTGGAGCCCTAACCACTGGACCACCAGGGAATTCCCTGAAGTACTTTAAAAAGAAAGTGATGTGATCTGATTTATTTTTTAAAAAGATCCCTCTGACTGGTGAGCAGAGAACAGAGTAAAGGGAGCAATGGAGAAGGCAGGTCACTTAGAAGGCTGCTAGAACAGTCCTGGGAATATACACTGGCAGAGAGCTTAGAGGAAAGGACTGAAATACATTTGGGAATTGTCAGCACAATGATCAACACCTTAAGGATGAAAGTTAACATTGCCATATTGGGACAAAGATATATCCTGCAGGTGTTCTGATGTGATGCATCAAGGACACGGCATTTCTACCAAAAACTGCATAATCTGAATCTAATCATGATGAAAACTACAACAAATCCACATTGAGAGACCGTCTACAAAACAACTAGCCTGTATTTTTAAATGTCAGTACTGTGAAAGACAAGAAAAGGTTTGCTAGAGATTTTAAAAGACTAGACGTGATAACTAAATACAAATTGTAACCCTTCATGAGATCATAGACCAGGAAGATTTTTTTTCATTTGCTGGAAATGACATAAATGGAACAACTGATAATATTTGAATAAGGAGTGCAGATTAAATAATAGACTATGTAGGAATTCCCTGGCTGGTGAGGATTCTGGGATTTCACTCCCGGGCCGGGTTAGATCACTGGTCATGGAATAAGATCCCTCAAGCTGTGCTGTGGCCAAAAAAAAAAAAAAAAAAAAAAAAAAAAGAATGTTATTATTAATTTCATGAGTTCGACCACTGAACTGATTATGTAGAATAATGTCATTGTTTTTAGGAAATATCACATTTAAGTGTGTAGAGATAAAGGAACATCATGTCTGCAATTTCCTCTCAAATGGTTCAAAAAAAAAAAAAAAGATTAAAAGATAAAGCAACGGTAAAATGTTACCACTTGGGGAATCTAAGTGAAACGTTCATGGGAATTATTTGTACCAGTTTTGTAACTTTTCTGTAAAGTCTGAAATATTTTAAGATGAAAGGTTAATAAAATTACTGGAGTCACTTACGGAAAGAAAAAATCTAGTATTAAGCCATCGGTAACATTTGGACAAAAATCGGGAGAGAACGTACTGAGTAGCGTAAGGAAAGATGGAAGAACGTTAAAATAGAAAGTCGAAAGGAATGAGGACAGAGTCACAATGGAAAGCACAGCTTTTGCGCCTTCACCCTCAAGCCCTAAGAGACAACCTTCCTACAAATTACCCGCGGTATTAACTAAGCCAATCCCGCGATTCCAGTCAGGGAAATGGAGCGCGGCTTCGGCACGCTCCGGCAGCCTCCGGCTTGTTTTCCCAGTGAGCATGCGTGCGCGTACGGGCGAACGTCCCAACCAATCGGTGCCCACGTCGGCGTCTCGTTCATCGCAGGGGCGGGGTGGCCTTCTACACATGCGCACGGTTGGGGGTGGTTTTCTTCCTTTTCGCCGAACGCCGCCAATATGGTGAGTGTCTCAGGCGTGGGCTCCGGGTCTGCCCGCCATGCCGTTCCATCTCTGCTTGGGTTGGGGAGTGGAGGCGCGGAATGGCGCCCAGTGGGTCTTAGGTAGCGCGCGGTGAGGGTCCTCGGGTGGGCAGGACATGGAGTTGGGAGCTTTCCGGATGCGCGCCTGACGAGCGCGTGTGGGGCCCGGTAGGCCCGGCGCTGCCTGGGCCACGCGTGCGCGCTTCGGCCGCCTGCCCCGGACCGCTGGGGTGGCCACCGGGGCCAAGCCGGGATGGGGCTGGTGATCCGGCCGTGCAGGCCCCATAGGCCTGGAGGCCAGCGGGAACTTGGCTTTTGCCGCCGCCGCCGCCTCTGCGGATTTCGTCCACCTAGGTTGCTCCATGGCACCTGGGCGTGTTACCCTCAACATTCTTTTTCCCTGTTTTTAGCCACACTACCTTTAAGCTGCAAAGCCTTGCAAACTAGGGAGTATATTTAATCAGTTATTCTCCCCCACCTCTCAATTTTAGGTGTTCAGGCGCTTCGTGGAGGTTGGCCGGGTGGCCTACGTCTCCTTTGGGCCTCACGCCGGGAGGCTGGTCGCGATTGTAGATGTTATTGATCAGAACAGGGTAAGTGCAAAGGAAAAGCGTCACAGCTTCACATGGCAGTGGATGGTATGCAGTGTAGATGATAATGGTAATTGTCCCAACAGCCGTCTTAGGATAGGATTACCACGGGTGGTAGCTTTATTTTAGGAAACAGCCAGCGCAGATAGGGGTTAGGAGTACAGACTTGAATTGGCGCATACTACTGGGTTTGAGTAATACTTCCGCTCCTTCAGCTAGGCAGAGTTTTTAACTAATTATGGGCTAAAACATAGGTGAGGTTTAAATCAGTTATTATGTTTAAAGCTAAAGTTTAGAACAAAGCCAGGCACATAGAAAGCCGTTATTTGCTATTGTCACTGTTTGAGCACCACAACTAAGGGATTGACTAAAGGCTGTGAATAATCATAAAATTATTTGTTGGGAATGCAAGGGTTAAAGACTTTATATGTAGTTGGGTTTTATGTTGTGCTACTGTTGCTAAGTCTTCTTAACCTTTAAAAAAAAGCATTTAAATATAAGAATTTGATGATTCTGAAAGGACTAATATATAGAATATCTGCATTTTGAATGCTGTTACATTTTTACACTGAGTTCCTTGGTTTTACGTCTTCTAGGCTTTGGTGGATGGACCTTGCACTCAAGTAAGGAGACAGGCTATGCCTTTCAAATGCATGCAGCTCACTGACTTCATCCTCAAATTCCCACACAGGTAACTATCCACCAACCGTCACCCCTCCCCTAGTTTTGTTAATGCTAGCAAAAGTTTGCTTAGTTTAATTTAAAAATGTTTTTGCTATTTTGTTGTTTTTCTCTTGAGAACATAGTAAGCAGTGTGAAAGTGAGAGCAATTTAGGAGAGGGATTTACATCGTAGAAGTGGACAGGCATTATTTACTTCTAAAATGCCCTGCGGTCCTGTAGTTCTCTGGCTTGCCCTTTATCCAGATTTCCCATCCTTTTTCTCTTGTCCCCCTTTCTTTCACGTTTTACACAACAAAAGCCTCTCTATATGTGTGGTTCCCCCAACATATGTTAGTCCATTTTAGCTTCAGAACAAAAATAGCAATTGTCTCTTGCAACTCTATCATTAGTTGAGCTTTTTGTATGTGTTAGCTATTAAGTATTTAATATACATCATCTCCTTATGACAGCCACAAAGAGGTTCTATTCCCAGTTATTTATAAGGGATTAAGGCAGTCATTCTGTGATTCTTGATGTGATGTAGGTTATAGAAGTGAAACACTATGGTGTGTTGCTGTGCAGTGACAGTTGTTTGCAATGGAACATGTGCTGTGACATATTACTAGTTTATTTTCTAAGCATACTGGGTTTTGATATTTGAAAGGAATTTCAAAATGATTATAATTCCATTGAACACATCTTTATAAGTGTTATTGTACAAAAAAGCATAAGGCATAAGGATTAACTTTACATCGTTGTTTATGAAAAGGAAAATGCTTTTTACACATCCACTATTTGAGTGATATTATATACATGATCAGGTGATTTTTAAACCCAGAAAGTGGAATGGTTTGCATATTTTTATTAAAATTGTGTGTTTGAGATTATAAGACATTCTGGCTTAGTGAACACTGTTCAAACAAGTAAAAGATACTGATACATTGTGTCAGGTGGTGTGTTTTCTATGGAGACAACTAGAGCTGGAAGTAGAAAAAATGAGAAGGGTTCTTTTGGCATTTTCCTTATGCTTTTTTAATTTGAGGGGTATAAATTGTGCCTTTTCAGAGGACGAAAAGCTGTCCTTGGATCTCTGTGGCTTCAAAGATGATATCTGTTTGTTTATTTATTTTATTTTTTGGCTGCACCGGGTGTTAGCTGCGGCATGCGTGTGGGATCTAGTTCCCTGAGCAAGAATCGAACCTGGGTCCCCTGCATTGGGAGCACGGAGTCTTAGCCACTGGGCCACCAGGAATGTCGCAAAGATGATTTCTTAATCTATGGTCTTGGCTCTGTCTAGTGCCCGCCAGAAGTATGTCCGAGAAGCCTGGGAGAAGGCAGATATCAATGCAAAGTGGGCAGCCACAAGGTGGGCCAAGAAAATTGAAGCCAGAGAAAAGGTAATGATTTAGAGTCATTTGAATTTGGACCTTTCCTGGGGAGGATTGCAAGGTGGTATGACAGGGATTTTTTTTTTTTTTTTTTTAACAGAAAGCCAAGATGACAGATTTTGATCGTTATAAAGTCATGAAGGCAAGGAAAATGGTAAGTTTTTAATTAATTCAGGATTGTTGTATTCCAACCCTAAACTTGTTTGTCTGGTTAATTCTGCTTGCCTAAGCTTATAGACCAAAGTTGACTTCATAGGAGTCTTAGACGTCATAAGGGTTGTCTTCTATACATACATATTCCATACATATAAGATAGATATGTGTTTTGTATGCATATATGATAAACATTTCTCTTGAAATTTTTCAGAGGAACAGACTAATCAAGCTTGAAGTTAAGAAACTTCAAAAGGCAGCTCTCCTGAAGGCTTCTCCCAAGAAAGCACTTGCTGCTAAGGGGGCAGCTACGGCAGCTGCTGCAAAGGTTCCAGCAAAAAAGATGACTGCTACGGGTAAGAAGGCTCCAGCCCAGAAGGTTCCTGCCCAGAAAGCTGCAGGCCAGAAGGCAGCACCTCCTCCAAAAGCTCAGAAGGGTCAGAAAGCTCCAGCCCAGAAAGCACCTGCTCCAAAGGCATCTGGCAAGAAAGCATGAGAGCATAAGAGGCTGTTATAAACAGAATAAAGGTTCTTTTTGACATGTTGGCAAATCTAATATATGGATTAAAGTCTGTTACTGGGGCCGGGATTATGAGGCAGATTGATGGTAGGGTTGTTAACGTCGTCATTGGAGAATCAGTTCCTTAGTCCCACTCTGCCCAGATTCAAAGTCA
This sequence comes from Balaenoptera physalus, assembly GCF_965194825.1. Lineage (NCBI taxonomy): Eukaryota > Metazoa > Chordata > Mammalia > Artiodactyla > Balaenopteridae > Balaenoptera > Balaenoptera physalus. The sequence goes on along the minus strand of NC_138896.1, from coordinate 66,468,040 downwards.
TCACACAAAGTCATAAGTAATGTTCTCATGGGAAATCATGATAATTAGACCACTGGGTTAATTTTTTTCCCTTGTACAAATATATTTCCCATAAATAAGTAAAATCCCAGCTGCTTTTGATGCTGGAGTTTAGTACATTATACATTGGTTCCTTAAAGTTTCTGGTTCCCAATTATTTCTAATCAAAAGCTGGCTTCTGAGCCTCACTAGGACAAGGAGGACAGCTCATTTTTGCTTGGTGGTATTAATAGGCAGGTGATACAGTGTAATAGTTTCTGTGATAGAGGAAATACAGGCAGTTTTGGGTTACCTGTCCTTGGCTGAGGGGGTTGTCTAAAGGGGAATCTTCAGCTTCCACCCAAAAGAAAGATGATGTAAGGGGAAGGGTGGTATGAACCTTAGGAATATAGAGGACTGGCCAGAGGCCACTGGACCCGGAAGCCAGTTGTTGGATCTGTGTTGGGCAGGTGGGGTATAGGAAGCCATAGGGTGTTTTTAAATGGAATGATACCTGAGATTCAGATCGTGGCTGTTGAACTGAATGAAACGGAACAAGAGTGGGAAGGTCAGGTGGTGTCAAGCTCGGCAGTATTCCTTACCTTGACAAGAGTCCAAAACAAAGTGGCAGTGGTGATGCCATTTGGTAGTCTTCATATTAATGTAAATAAGTGATGTCTTCTACTAGTGTCTTGGTTTACCACTGGTGCTTCTGTCCCACCTTTTCTTCTTGGATTTTTTTTTTTTTTTTTTTTTTTTTAGTTTCATGAACTGCATTCTATAGTATTCCAGGTAGCGTTCATGAGTAATAAACTTTTGAATGCTTGTCAAAGTATTTTTATTGTGCGCTTATGAGTTTTTACTCAGCCATCTGATAGCGAATGTATGGGGTTTTTTGTTTTGTTTTTTCCCCCACACCATTTCTCTAACTCTCCACACTTCAGTTCAATTCTGACCCTTAACTACCCAGGTGAGCCTCAGGTTAAGGGGTCTGCCCCGACTTCAGACATCAATTGCAAGTCCCAGGCATCCTGTACTTCTCACTGTGCAGCTGAGAATTGGAGTTCCCATGACTCCCTCCTTAGGTTTAACGGTTTATTAGAGCTAAGGCTCATTGCAGAACTGAGAAATACTTCGTTACCAGTTTGTCACAAAAGATAAAACCAGGGAACAGCCAAGTGGAAGTGCATGGGTCAAGGTGTGGGGGGAAGGGGCATACAGCTGCTGTGCCCTCACTAGCTTAGCACCCTGCCAGCACTTTCGTGTATTCATCCTGGAAGCTCTCTTGAGCCCCCCATCCCTTGAGAGTTTTTATTGAGGTTCATTAGGTAGGCACATTTGTTAAATCATTGGCCATTGGTGATTAGCTGGATCTCCAGCCCCTCTCTGCTCCAGGCAGTGGGGCCACGTGGTCCCAATCCCCTGGTGGATTCCTCTGGTGACCAGGCCCCCCCAACTGTCACCTCGAAGTTAGGAGCCCCCAGCTACCGACGTATCAGAGGACACAAAGGCAGTCTCACTACTCCGGAGACTCAAAGGATTTTAGAAACTTCTTGTGTCACGAAGAAGTGAAGACCAAATGTGTATTTTTTTTTTTTAATTTGTTTAATTTTTTAATTTTTTGGCCATGTGGCATGCGGTATCTTGATTCCCCAACCAGGGATGAACCTGCGCCCCCTGCAGTGGAAGCGGGGAGTCTTAACCACTGGACCACCAGGGAATTCCCCAAATATGTATTTAAATCACAGTATTACAGCCTGTATCTATGTGACAGTTTAGAACCAGAAGTTGTTATAAGTGCTTTGCATGAATTGACTGAGTCAGTTAATCCATGGAATTTATGAGTTTGAAACTATTACCATTCTCAACTGAAAAACTGAGGAAAAGGTTAGTAATTCGCACAAGGCCATACAATGAATAAATGGTGGAGACAGGATTTGAACCTGGATAGTCAGACCCCAGACTTCATGATTTTAGGTCACAGTCCAGGCCATCAGCCACTAAGCGGGAGAATGGGGCTTTACATTCATTAGGTTAAGTTGCTGCTAGCAAACCTTAGCGCCAGAACTCGAAGCATCACAAGAAGTACAACGTGGTAACTGTCCTTGAGGAAGTGATTGTCAACTTGGGGTGAGCAGCCATAGGGAAGAGCCACTGAGGGATCAGTAGTCTGGGGTCTGGCTTGGGGGAACCATGGAGAAGGGCCAGCCTCCCGGCTTCCTAGAGAGGCGCCCAGGGCGCCGGCCTGGAGCGCTTCCGCTTTGGCTCTGTTCGGCTGGGCTGCCGGCACTCAGGGAGCGGCTGGGGATTCCGCGACCCTGCTCCCCAGTAGCCCAGCCCTCCCCATCCCAGAGCTCGGGCGTCAGGGCCTGGCACTCGCCGCAGAGGGGCCCTCGGGGCGCCACGAGCCTGGTCTCAGCCCTCTGCCGGAGAGGCGCCATAGACCTTCCTGCCTCGAAGAGTCGGCTGGATCTCCTCTGATTCGCGGTACTCAGGGTGGGGTCAGGTGACGTTTGGGGTCGCCTGCTTCCCAGGGTGGAGTGTTAAGATGTGGATGTGGTCTCCGGTCCCCATCGCCCACTGGGACGTTGAGCGTCTTACCTTTTCCTCCCGGGCTCAGAACACCCCTTGCATTTTTTTCTGCAGCCGGTGCAGAGGTCCATGGACCCCCCTTTACCCTACTTTCTCTTCAGAAGCTTGTTTAGAGTCTTTGCCATTCATGATCAGTAGAAGCATTCAGTGCAGACTACTTAGTAACGCATTCACAGTGGGTCAGGGATTTTCTTAAAAGCCATGAATACACTGCAGTCCTTGACTTAAGAGATTCTTTCTAGGAATTTCCATCCTCACCAGGCAAATTTGTAGAGTGTACAAAGGAGCAGTTGCAGCGCACAATGAATCCCTAGCGAGGGTGCAGTGAGGCCATCCACAGTGTCCTAAGAGTATGTTTCCAAGGATAGTGGCAAGGAGACTGAGGGAGGAAGAGGTGGCAAGTGTGGGAAACAAGACAGGGTCAGTCTCATTGTGGTTCTTTCTCCTCTTAGCTCTGCAGGTTCTTGCTTTTCCAAACAGAGAGGGCACCGCGTGAAGCCAGGGGTCATCAGCCATGCTCCAGACATGGTCCCAGGTGAGCTGAGCTTTCTTCCAGCTTTCCATATTCAAAACAGATATGAAAGGGCTTTACAGGACCCGTAGCCTGCCTTGAACAGTCCTGTGCTTAGCTTTGCATCCATCAAAGAGTATGGCAAAGGAGTGTGTTAGGGGAGTTGATGAGGGAGAGTAGGATAAACTTGGGAGGATCAGGTTGGGAAAGAGGGGAGCACCAGCCAAGAAATTCTCCTAGAAACTGAGAATCTACGTCCATGCAAACTGCAAGTACGGTGCACCGATGAGCAGCTTTGGTCTCACTAGGGGGCTCATTAGAAAGGCAGAATCTCAGATCTCCTGAATCAGAAGCTACATTTGTACAATATCTGGGGAATTAATGGGCAAGTTAAAATTTGAGGAGTGCTAGTCTGCGTGACAATACACAGAGGAAGGCTGCCTCCTAAGATTAAACAGGCACGCCCACAGGAGGAGTTTACGCTGCAGACCACGGAGTCAGGGTACAATGCAGCCCAAACTGGGAGCATTGGAGGGTGTGGATTGATGAAGGAGGTGAATTGTTGGAGGAATGCTGAGTTTGGAGCTGAAGCCAGTGCCTCTAGCCCATTGCAAAGACTGCAGCTTAACCTGTGTAAGAGGCTATATCCATTGTTGGCACAAATTCATGCAGCATTGGAGGAAGTTTTCCCTCCAGAGTTTTCTTAGTGGTACAGGATAATTTCAGTAAATTTTTCTCAAGAGTCCTACATCATGTAATGAGAAAGCTGGGTATATCACGTAATGGATGTATCATATAATGAGAAGGGTCCATCCCAGAAACTTAAGAGCAATGTATATTTGGTTCATTTTTCTGGACACTGGACCATCCACTTCTGTTTCAGCACTTAAGCCAACATTAGTTCTGTGTCAGGAAATGTTTAAACATCTTTTGGGACAGTCTGTTCTCTCCAAGTGCTTTGCCTGGACTATAGTAGTCATGGGGGATTATGTTCCACTAAGAGAACCCCAAGTGACAGTGGCTTAAACAAGATAGAAGCTTCTCTCTCACAGCAAAGAAGTCTGGGAGAGGCAGCCTAGGGCTGGTGTGGCAGCTCCACTGTCATCACACATCAAGGTCCTTTCTTTTTTTAATAAATTACTTTCGTTTTAAAATTAATTATTTAATTATTTTTGGCTGTGTTGGGTCTTCGTTACTGCGTGCGGGCTTTCTCTAGTTGCAGCGAGCGGGGACTACTCTTTGTTGCGGTGCGCGGGATTCTCATTGCGCTGGCTTTTCTTGTTGCGGAGCATGGGCTCTAGGCACACGGGCTTCAGTAGTTGTGGCACGTAAGCTCAGTAGTTGTGGCTCGCGGGCTCTAGAGCGCTGGCTCAGTAGTTGTGGCACACGGGCTTAGTTGCTCCGCGGCAGGTGGGATCTTCCCAGACCAGGGCTCGAACCTGTGTCCCCTGCATTGGCAGGTGGATTCTTAACCACTGTGCCACCAGGGAAGTCCTCCACGTTCTTTCCGTCTTTTTGCTCCACTGGCCTAGCACTGGCTCTCATGCCCAAGGTTACTTCATGATCCAAGGTGGCCGCTTGATTTCCAGCTGTCATGTGCATTCCAGCTAGAAGAGATGCTAAAAACTCAAACCTCTCAGCTGAGTTGCTCTCTTTTAGGACCTCTCAGAAGTGAGATAGATAGATAGATATATAGATAGATATAACTGTCAGCCTTTGCTCCAGTCTCTATGAGAAACATTTGTTATTTGGAATCTTTTAGGAAGTTCCCCTAATCTCATCTGTGGTTATAATAAGTGCTGAGATTTATATAACATCATGTGCCAGGTGATGTTTGCTTTACACATATTAATTCATTCCATCCTTACAAGAGCCCCATAAGCTAGGTACTGCTGTTGTCCCAGTTTTCCAAATGAAGAAACTGAGGCACAAAAAGTTAAGTGTCTCATCCAAGTTCATACAGCTAATGGCTATAGGGATGGGATTTGAACCTAGGGAGTCTGGCTCTAGAGCAGGGTTTGTCAACCTCACCACTGTTGACATTTTGGGCCAGGTAACCCTTTGCTGTGGGGGACCCTCCTGTGTCCCCCACAGTAACATCTGTCCCTGGCCTCTACCCACTAGGTGCCAGTAGCATCGCCACCACCCGACAGTTGTGACAACTAAAACCATCTCCAGGCATTGCCACATATTCCCTGTTGGGCACAGTATCTCCCCCCGCCCCGCCCCCCGTTGAGAACCACAGCTCTAAAGTCTGTGCTGTTAGCCATTATGCTGTGCTGCTCTTATCTGCTTCCCACATAGAGGAATCTACAACGCTGTTGATTTAATAACGGAGAAGAAGGAAGTACTAGCAAAGGACCAAAGCAGAGTGATGAGAGATGGAGCTGGATGTTGAGAAGCTGAATGTTGCAGAGAACAAAGAACGAAGGACGCATCGATAATTAGAGAGGAGAGGAGGGTGGAAGCCATAATGTGAAGGAAGAAGGTCAGGACCATGGTCTCAGCTGTTGACTCTCAAGGAAGTAAAGACAGAATATTAACATTCAGGATCAGCAAAGTGTCTGTTCTCTCCACTGTTCAGTGAGGGAGCCACTAGCTACAGGTGCCTATTTAAATTAAAATGAATTAAAATTAGAAATCCAGTTCATCAGTCACACTAGCCATGTTTAGATTTCCTGGTCAAGGTGTTATCTGACTTCTTCACTGTATGGCTATTATTTTCCCCTTGCAACTGATAAATCTGTTGGGAAACATTTAAGAGCATGCACATGTCCTGCTCCTCATCAAAATTTCCGCCTAGATTTAGCATCCAGCGATGGTTCTTGTCTGAACCAGTCTTTACAATGATGGCTACAACCCTCCGATACTTCTTCGGTTATTTCCTCCACCCATAAGGGACTAAGCACAAAGAGACGGTTGTTGACGTGACAGACTGGGATAGGGGACAGTGTGATTCAGGGAGAGATATTATAGTAGGACTAATTTATGTAAGTGGTCAGTTCATTTTGAAATGTTTGCTTCCTTATTCAACCTTGTAATAAATACTCAGATAAAGAGGACTCACTTTTGTCTATTTGAAAGTGCTTACTATCACTGATCCCCATCATCTAGAAATGGGAATAATAATTCTTACTTCACAGATGTGTTCTAAGGATTGAGCTAATTGATGTGAGAGTAACTGGCACGGGACAAGGCACAATGGCCTAAACAAGCTGTGACTTTCCTTCTCCCTTGGGAAGGTGGAAACAGCCCCAGTGGGAGGCAGGAAGAGACACACCTGGTGAAGAGGACAGTGTTGGCAGGTCGGACAGAGCTTAGGTGATCAGGGACAGGTCCATGTTGAAGAATGGAGACTGCCTTTCTGTCCCTGGAGTCAGATGTGTTAGGAAAGGAGGAGGTGACATTGCCTTCATGGGACAAACAGCTTCCTGATAAGGCAAGATGTTGGGAAGAGGAAGAATCGCCCCTCTGTCTATACTAAAAGATATGGAGGGGGCCATCCAGAGAGGAGCTGAGCGGGAGGCCCTGATGGGGGCTCCAGGATGGGTGGAGGCTGGGCAAAAGATACCTGCTGTGGTCATTTTAGAAAACATGCCAGAAAGATGGACCCAGCCCATGGAACCAGACCCAGGGTTGCTGTGATCACCAGGCAGACAACAGTAGGTGCTGCACTGTGTGCTTGGGATGACAGTAGTGGGGCCCCAGAGGCAAGCACGTTGAAAATGGGGATGCTGGCTGAGGGCTGTGCCTGACTGGGGTGCTGTGTGGCTCTTCTTTCCAGTACACACCCTCCCTGGGGCTCAGAGCCATGGACTCCAGGAGATTCCTCCCTTCCCTGGAGTTCAGGCCGCTCCCTCTGCCCCATCCAGGGCTTGAGCAGGAACCTGTTGTTTCAGGAATCAGTGAGCTTTGAGGACGTGGCCGTGTACTTCACCCAGAACCAGTGGGCCAGCCTGGAGCCTGTGCAGAGGACCCTGTACAGGGAGGTGATGCTGGAGAATTATGCAAATGTGGCTTCCGTGGGTGAGTCCTCCTTCCTTCCTAAAACTCAGCTTTTGCCATTGTGGGCTCCTGGCTTCCTCCTTAATGGATCTGGGATCTCTAATACTACCAGGATTGATGCTCCATGAGCTGAGCGCCCCAATCCCCAGCTCTAGGAGTAGCTGCTGGAGAAAGATCTGGGTTTACTTTGGTTTTTTTTTTTTTTTTTTTAAATTATTATTTATTGGGCTGTGCCAGGTCTTAGTTGCGGCATGCGAGATCTTCAGTTGTGGCATGCAGGATCTTTAGTTGCAGCATGCGTGATCTTTAGTTGCATGTGAAATCTTTAGTTGTGGCATGTGAACTCTTAGTTGCAGCATGTGGGATCTAGTTCCCTGAGCAAGGACCGAACCCGGGCCCCCTGCATTGGGAGCATGGAGTCTTAGCTACTGGACCACCAGGGAAGTCGCCACTTTGGTTTTAAACGAGACTTCTCGGGAATTCCCTGGCGGTCCAGTGGTTAGGACTCTACGCTTTTACTGCCGAGGGCTCGGGTTCAGCCCCTGGTTGGGGAACTAAGATTCCCACAAGCTGCAAGGTGTGGCCAAAAAAAGACTTCCCCTCTTTCCCTGTGGGAACTCTCCTGGGAGGGGCTTTGCTCTGGGCACAGAGCACTGAGAAGGTTCCATGTTTGTTCCTTCACTCTTTCAATTCCCTGGAGGAGACTCTGGCCCCGTCTCCTCTGTGTGAGAGTCTCCTGGGGCCCCCCCATACACACTTCCAATGACAGTGGGAACTTTCTTTGTTCTCAGAGCCAGAATAAACTTCCTCCTGAGCAAAACAATTTGAGCCCTCCTTACACCCCGGAGTCTCTCCATACTGGCCTCACTTCATCTCCTAGGACATCACTTCTTTTTCCACCTGGCAAAGCAGAGGGTGGGCTGAGAGGGGTCAGAGTAGACTCTCCTCAGCTTCCTGTTCCTTTTCTTTCTCCTTCAGCAGCATTTCCGTTGCCCAAACCAGATCTGATATTCCAGCTGGAGCGAGGGGAAGCACCAGGGGGCCTGGATCCCTGGACACCCATCAGGAGAGAGGTGAGAGGTGTCTGCACAGGTAAGCAGGAGAACCTACCATGTTCCTCTTCAGCTTTGCCTCCTTCGGTCTTTTAATGATTTAACATGAAAAAGGTTCCCTTGCTGGAGCTTCAGACCCAAACTGGAAAAGACGAGTCCAAACATTTCATTTTCTGTCATTTTTCTTTGTAAAACTAAAGGATTTCAAACCTTTTGTAGTGAAAATAGGTTTCTGTTGGTCAACTTAAGAATATAAACAGAATATAGTAAGAACTTGTTTCTGTAAGAATATTTTATATGGGTGTGTGTGAAACTGTACAGGAGAACGGAATGTTTATGAATTCCTGAACACTAAGTTATAAATTAGCTTTTGGAAGAAAGCCTGTTTATTTTGGGGAGTGTTTTTTCTACTTCTGTAAAAAATACTGTTGGCATCTTGATAGGGATTGCATTGAGTCTCTAGATGACTTTTGGTTGTATTGACATTTTAACAATATTAGTTCTTCCAATTCATGAACACGGGATATCTTTCCATTTATTAGTGTCTTCTTTGATTTTTTTTTTCCCTCAATATCTTGTAGTTTTCCGAGTAGATATCTTTCACCTCCTTGGTTAAATTTGTTCCTAAGTATTTTATTGTTTTTGATGCTGTTATAAATGGGATCAATTTCTTTATTTTTCATAAAACTCATTGTTAGTGTATAGAAATTATTCAGATTTTTGTATGTTAATTTTATATCCTACAGCTTTACTGAATTCATTGATTAGATCTAACAGTTTTTTGTTGAGTCTTTAGAATTTTCTATATAGAAAATCATGTTATCTGCAAATAGAGACAATTTTATTTCTTCCTTTCCATTTCTGGTACCTTTTATTTCTTTTTCTTGCCTGTTTTCTCTAGCTAGGATTTCCAGTATTGTATTGAATAGGAGTGGTGAGAGTGGGCACCCTTGTCTTGTTCCTGATCTTAGAGGAAAAGCTTTCAGCGTTTCACCCTTGAGTATGATGTTAGCTGTGGGCATGTCATTTATGGCATTTATTATGTTGAGATACGTTCCTTCTATGCCTAATTTGTTAAGAGTTTTTATCGTGTATGGATGTTGAATTTTGCGAAATGCTTTTTCTGTATCTATGGAGATGATCATACGATTCTCTTCTTTCATTCTATTAATGTGAAGTATTGGTTGGTTTGCAGAAAGCATGATTGGGAATGAGTGGTTTCCTTTTTTGAAAGATATTGAATTGAAATAAGTGTAAAGAACCATCCAGAGATTTGGTGTATAGCCTTTCTCATTCAATTGGCCCTGTTCTTATACTCTCTCAATCGCTAATGCTATTCAGAACCTCTGTAAACCAAATGCCCCTTTATTATTCACCCACACTCTGTTTTCATCGGTACCTTTAGGTTGACTCCAGCACTTCAGGTCACCTTGATGAAACCCTTTCCCAGGGACCCACCTGCAGTTGTCAGTGTCTCCCTTTGCCACAGCTACACATTGTTTAGTTAGCCTGCCAACAGCTTTAAACCAGCATTGTCCAGTAAAGCTTTCTACCGGATGGAAGTGTTACATATCTGCACTCTCCAATATGGTAGCCATTAGCCACATAAGCACCTGAAATATGGCTAATGCAGCTGAGGAACTGAATTTTTAATTTCATTCCATTTTAATTAATTTAAATTTTGATAGCCACATGTGGCTAGTGACCACCTAATCAGACAGTGCAGCCTAAAACCATTAAAAAACAGCCTCCAACTGCCTCTTTTAGTTTCTAGATCAGTGGGTTTCAAACCCTAGTGTGCATCAGAATCACTTGCAGGGCTTGTTAAAACACAGACTGCTGGACACCACCTCCAGAGAGTCTGATTTGGCAGATTGGGGTAGGGCCTGAGAATCTGAATTTCTAACAAGCTCCCAGATAATGATGGTCCTGGAACCACACTTTGAGGACCACTGTTCTTGAGAATCTTGAACTGTGTTTTTAAAATTCTGGGTTGCAACTCCTCACTGAGTTGTGCTCAGCATTTAAAAATTAGACTAGACTGTGCTAGGCTTAAATAAAATAGACCAAACTTGTATAAAATCTGTCATATGTTCATCACTCTTATTAAGGGTATCATTCTGCGAAACTTTTGTTTCTGTTTCAGTTTTGTACGAGTGTATACATTTTTGTGTGGAGGGATGTGTGTACTGAGTGAGTCATGGTCAAAATAACTCAAGAAACACTAAGCTAGAAGTTTCACTTGTCATATCTTTGGTGCCTGAAAAGGCAAAAACAGCTTCCCTGTTGTAGTGCCACCAGTGAGAGTGTGGGTCCCCCTTGCCCGCCAGTTGCCATCTCCAGTCCTAGAAGGGTCTTGACTAGCCATGTCTTTTTTCCTTTCGTGGGTAAGTCTCTCTCCCAGGGGACAGCACATAGGTTTTGAAATTGCGGTCCTTTTATGAACCCCTCACAACTGGCAGTGTTACAAACCATTTTTTCCCCAGTCAGACTTGCTATAGAGCACATCTCTTTAAAGATTACAGAATACTCTAAAGCATTTGGACAGTTTCTTGCCTTGACAGGGCCTTGAGATCCACTGTTGCGGACAGCATCTCCCAGCCCTCTGGACGCTGTGTGGCATGAGAGCTGCTTACCCAGCTCTCTTTGCTGTAGTTCAGAGATCTCCTTCCTCTACCTCAGCTCCTTCTGCTTTCCCTTTTTTTTTTGGCTGCTCTGTGCGGCTTGCAGGATCTTAGTTCCCCAACTAGGGATTGAACCCAGGCCCACAGCAGTGAAAGCGCTGAGTCCTAACTACTGAACCACCAGGGAATTCCCTCCCTCTACTTTTCTTAATTCCTTTCCATTCCAGCAATTTCTCCACCCCATTCCCATTTTTCTTCTTCCATTCGTCTCCATTAACAGTTTCTGCTGTCTGCACTAGTTTTGTTGTCTTAATGGCATTGCTTTCCTTCTCCACCTCCAATATTTTTAACTGTTCCTTCAGGGCACCATCAGGAGGCTATGTCTCCCTCCAAAAAGTACATATGTCCCGGGCAAGCTAGTACTGCTTAATCCCTTTCTCCTTCTAGCATAAATAAGTGACTGTTATGTTTTCTTTTTTCTTTTCCTCTTGTTTTTCTTTGATACCTTTATCTTTATGTAATGCCCTTCTTTGTTTTTTTGTTACAGTCTTTGTTTTAAACTCTATTCTGTCTGGTATGAGTATTGCTACTCCAGCTGGTATGAGTATTGCTACTCCAGCTTTCTTTTTGTTTACATTTGCATGGAATATCTTTTTCCGTCCCTTCACTTTCTGTGTGTGTGTGTGAGTGTGTGTGTATTTATTTATTTATTTTAATTTTTACTTTATATTGGAGTATAGTTGATTAACAATGTTGTGTTAGTTTCAGGTGTACAGCAATGTGATTCAGTTATATTATGTTTTCTTTTTATCATGCTAGGTGGTAAAACCAAGACTGAGAATGGAGGGCAAACTCCAGAGCTGAGCATTTCTAAAGGACCAGAGTCACACAGACCGATAATGGAGGTACGGCTGGTGGATGTTCCCCAGCACCCTCACTTTGAGAACAGCTTAGAGAAGCTGAAGCTGTATGACATGGGGAAGAAAACAAACTCAAAGAATGGCGATTTCACAGATTTGCCAGTCCAGGATCATACATCTTCCACTGTTGAAAGAGAAGAGATAGCCAGACAACTGGAAGGAAGATGTGGTGTCCACACACATCTCATTGCAAAGCAGGGCCTCCCTAGAGAACAGGTATTTTATAAATGTGAGTGTGGCAGATATTTCAACCAACATTCAGACCTTCACCAGCATCAGAGAATTCACACGGATGAGAAGCCCTACAAATGCAAAGAATGTGGGAAGGCCTTCAGATATAACTCAAAACTGTCACGGCACCAGAAAATCCACACTGGGGAGAAACCGTACCCGTGCGAGGAATGTGGACAAGGCTTCAGTCAAAACTCCCACCTCCTTCAGCATCAGAAACTCCATGGGGGAGAGAAACCCTATGAATGTAGGGACTGTGGGAAAACCTTCAGCTACAACTCAAAACTTATCCAGCATCATCGAATCCACACTGGGGAGAAACCCTTTAAATGTAAGGAATGTGGGAAGGCCTTTCGGTGTAGCTATGACTGTGTCGTCCATGAGCGAATCCACACTGGGGAGAAGCCATACGAATGTAAGGAGTGTGGGAAAAGCTTCAGCTCAAATTCAGTCCTGATTCAGCATCAGAGAATCCACACTGGGGAGAAACCTTACGAATGTAAAGAGTGCGGCAAGGCTTTCCGCCGGAGTTCAGTATTTCTCCAGCACCAGAGGTTCCACACTGGGGAAAAACTCTATAAGTGTCATGAATGTTGGAAAACTTTCAGCTGTAGCTCACGCTTTATAATACATCAGAGAATCCACACTGGGGAGAAACCTTTTGAATGCCAGGAGTGTGGGAAGGCCTTCAATCAGAAAATCACCCTGGTTCAGCACCAGCGAGTTCACACTGGGGAGAAACCTTACAAGTGTAAGGTGTGCGGGAAATCTTTCAAATGGAGCGCAAGTTTCATTCAGCATCAGAAACTGCATACTAGGAAGAAACCTGCCCAAGTTACAGGGCCATCCCTGGTTAAGCCCCACTGCCCCACTTCAGTCCTCTCCCCTCCGCCTCCCCAACATGCGAGCCCTGCCCCAGCCATGCCAAGGTCTCCCGTCTTCTCCACATGCAGTGCTGCTTCCTCTCTCTCTGCCTCTCTTTGTGCTGCTCCCCTCATCTGAAATGGCCAAGTCTTCACCTGTCCAAATCATGCATTTCTTTCAGGATCTTGCTTCTCCTGGGAAGTCATCCCCTCATAGCCTGAACGCTTTATCTCATTCCCCATGAGCTCCCTCATGTTCTCAACTCCATTGTCCCTAAGGTAGCAGACTTTCCTCTGGGCTCCTGGTCATGTCTTTAATGATACTCTTCTGGTCTTCCATAAGTAAATCATTATTGTTTTCCCAGCTCCATTTAAGTTTCATGCTTAAGGACCGTGTTTGATTACCCTCTTCTATCCCCCGGGTAGCAAACGGTAGTATTTTTTTTTTTTTTTTTTTTTTTGGGCCATGCCTTGCAGTTTGCAGGATCTCAGTTCCCTGACCAGGGATTGAACCCGGGCCACAGCAGTGAAAGCTGGGAATCCTAACCACTAGCCCACCAGGGAATTCCCTGTAGTATTTGCTCTTTATCATGCCCAGTTTTGGCCTACCATCAGTCTGCTCCTGCCTTCTGGGGCTACTAGAGTTGGAAGAGTTGGCAGAACATTTTGGGCTTTAGGGGGATGGCATTACAATGAGATGGGCCATCGTAATTCAACAAGTAGGGAAAACGCAAAGTCTCTGGGAGGAAGTAATCAGAAAAAGTATCCAATGATTACCTTCAGGATTTAAGGAGGCCCGTTTGGTGGGGCCAGTAGCAAATTTCATTGTGGGGAATCTGAGCCTTGGATTTTCTATTACCTTGATAATGACCATTATGAGGATCTTGTGTAACTAAGCTATAGTGCAAGGAAATAATCAGTGACAAGAATATGATTGAAAGGGGATGTGTTTTTTCTGTTTGGGTTTCTTTGCTGTTCCCATCCATATCATTGTTTACTTTTAGTGCCCACTCAACTATGTAGGTACAAAAAGTGACTTGGGCTTGTGCAATTGAGGGCAGGTGCCTGGGTGTATATCTAAATTATACATGGGGTGATGCTGTTGGCATCACACTGGGGAACGCCAGAGGGAAGGAGAAGAGAAACCCAACAGTGACTTGCTGTAGCTCCTGCCTTAGAAGAGAGCTCATTCCTGATCAGTTACCATACTTGCCTCAGCCTGTTATCACACCTACTCCACGTCCCCTATCATTCATTTGTGAGGGGTGGTGCTTTTGAATTAATTTCCTAATGAACGACTTTGGTAACACCAAAGAGAAGAGTTTAAAGGACGCTAATCTTACCAGACGTTATGATCTCACTGGCTTGGCCACACTGTCCATCCAGTGGTTAGAGGCCCTGACCTTTCTCAGAATCACTGCTTCAGGACAGTGTAGTGACATGGAAGGGTACTTTAAATAATTACATGGGGGTAAGTACTAAGAAAAGGATACATACATTGTCATTATAACACCATAAAATTAAGTCTGTAAGGGAGGGCAAAGAAAGGCAGTTTTGGTTTTGGTTTTGTTTTTCGTCAGGCTTATTGAGATATACTTTATAGACAGTAAAATTCACCCTTTTAAAGTATACAGTTTGGTGAGTTTTGACAAATGAATACATTTGTGTAACCAAGATACAGAAAAGTTCTATTACCCCAAAAAGTTCCCTCAGCACAGGGAGAAATTTAAAAGGTTGGCAGGATGTTAAGAATATTTTCTTTATTTTCATTCCTTGATAAAGTTTGTGCAATACATAGAATTCAGGGGACTAAAAGGCAGAAACCAAACTTACTTACCCAGCTGTGGTCAGAGCTTCCAGAATATGCAAAGATGCCTCATCCAGAATCGTTGTTAAGAAAAGCAGTCAAAATATAGGAAAATGACAGTAACTGTGGTTTCTTTATCATACATATTTCTGACACATGCACACATATATATGTGTGTGTGTGTGTCAAAAACATAATAATATATATTTATATGTAATATGTGTATATATATATGTGTGTAACTATATAAATTTTGTCCTATTTATTTTCCCAAAACACCATTAAACAGGAAGGGGCTCAGGGCACCTGGGAGGATTACAGCAAGGAAGGGTGGGGGTGAGAGACTCTAAACTAGCCAGACTTCAGAAAAGGGGAACTTCTAAATATAGTTTGGAAGGGAGCAGATTATACCATGAGAAGAAAGCAAGGAGTGAGGGAAAAGTAAACAGATCTGCTCTGGGCTGAAAGTGGCTTTTGAGTGCTCACAGCCAAGAGATTTATGGGTTTCTGACTTTGGTGACTTTTAGTTTCTCATTTATTTCCTCCTTTATTCATTAATTCAACAGGCATTTAGAGTTTTTTTCCTGTTTTTAATTGAATGTTATTACACAGCCTCCACAGCACCTACTAGGTGCTGAAAGGTGAGCGACGTGCCGTCCTTTCTGATGCAGGGACCAGCATTGCCAGGTGTCTGGCACTTAATTAGATACTCAGGAGTTTTTTTGAAAAGAGCCATAATGTAGCTCACAGAAAGGCCACGTGTAAAAATAAACTCACACATAAGTTAGTGTTCTGGGGCTTCCCTGGTGGTGCAGTGGTTAAGAATCTGCCTGCCAATGCAGGGGACACGGGTTCGAGCCCTGGTCCGGGAAGATCCCACATGCCGCGGAGCAACTAAGCCTGTGCGCCACAACTACTGAGGCTGCGTGCCTAGAGCCCGTGCTCCACAACAAGAGAAGTCACCGCGCTGAGAAACCCGCACAGCGCAATGAAGAGTAGCACCCCCTCACCGCAACTAGAGAAAGCCTGTGTGCAGCAATGAAGACCCAATGCAGCCAAAAGTAAATAAATAAATAAATAAAAATAACTTAGTGTTCTTTCAGGAGTTTCTATTTTCTCTGAAAGTGAAATAACAATATAACCAGCTGACCGCCCCGCGCCCCCCAATTTGCATGAGGACTGCCTGCTTCCCTCTGGAAAGGTATGTGGGTGTCACTTTACCTGAGTTATTCAGTTTTGAGACTTTTGCCTTTACCAGTGACTTGGCTTAGTACGTTATGTAGGACTCTGTTTCAGAATAGCAGAGACCTACTTGAATTAACTAAAATATACTTAATTCATTATAAGGACTCCTGTGTGCATCCTGACACCCAAGGGCAAGACTGCAGCCGGGAGGTCCGGAGGCTGGAAACCCAAGCAATCAGAACCACAGGCGGCACAGTCGGGCTCCGTGTCAGCAGGCTCCTCGCTTCCCATCTCCTCTCCCCTCTTTGAATTCCTGTTTTCTTCATCCCCGGGCACAAGGCAGAAGTTGCCACAGGTCCCACAGTTTACAACTCCACTCCAGGGGCCAGCCTGAATTGAGACTCTCCCAGACTTAATTCCAAACTCCTAGGAGAGAGAGTCTGAATTGCCCAGTTTTGGTGTTCGATTCTGGCCTACTCTCCTCTGGTGGGGGGTTGGGGGGTGGTTCATACAGTGTAATGAGGCTGCTGGGGCCCCACCCTGTGGTAAGGGGGCAAATATCCAAAAGGTATCTGTTGCTGACTTCTTCGATTACAATCTTCCCTCATTTCTATTGCTCCATGTCTCCTGGCAACGAAGATAACTTCAGGATATTTTTTTCCCTACTGCCTGGAATCTTTGGGCAATTTATCTTTGATAGTCTTCCATTGGATGTGTTGATCATCCTCCATTAACGTTTCCTGGCTCACAGTAAGCTCGGTCTGTGCATTCAGACTTTCGTTTGTTGTTGGCTTGTGACTGGCTGGCTTGGGGGTAGATTTGCTGGTGGGGTTATGTGAAGCGATAACCCCTCTGATTTCCTCTGTGCTCTGTGTTTGGGGTAGACAGGTACTTCTGGCTATGGGTTGAGTGAGGGTGAATCTCTGTGGCTCTTGGGCCTTTTACTTCGGGGTGTATGTGTGTAGTTGACCCAGCAGTGGCAAGGCTGGCTCCCTGGTTATAGCTCTCCATCTAGTTCATTTCTGGTTATAGTTCTCCCGCTTTTCCTTCTCTGTTCACAGTCACTCCAAAGTGGAAGCTGGGTTGTTGATCAGAAAAACAATGTGGCTGCATAATTTCTCCCTTAATCTAGCTACCACTGCCACACCTCTGGAAGGAATAAGCCTCCAGCAGGGTATTCCCTTCATCTCCCTTAACTGCCCCCGCCCCTGCCCTCATCCCGCCAAGCTGAGACTTCTAAGCAGCATCTTCAGGGAGATCTCATCCTGTACACTCCCTGTACCCTACACATAACAGAGATTAGGCAAGCTGTGAGGCAGACCTCTGTCTGCTCCTACAGTTCAGTTTAAATTGTAATGTGCTCCGCTGACAGCCCTCAGCATTTATAGTGTGAAATCGAGCTAATTCTCTAGTTTCTAGCCTTCTCCGGGAAAGTTAGCCCTTAGTATGTGAAATTTTGCCTTGTTAACAAGTTAGAAGGAACAGCGATTGAGCCAACTTCAGACTGTTAGGTTAATCTTTACCAGTCCACCCTTGGACTGTGTCCCAGGAATAGGGAGAGATTAAGAAGAGATACAAACATTTGTTTCCATATATGATGTCACATCCTGGAGGCCAAGAATCCCCGCTTTTCGATCACAGTTGCACCAGCCCTGCTGCGGCCCCATCTGCAGCCAGCCGCTGAGATCTAGGCAGGCAGGGTTGCCACAAGACCGTCGCTGCCGCCGCTGCCCATCTCCAACTTGCGGATATAGGGCCAGGCGAAGCGGGCGGGTCACGTGAGCGCCCTGGACCGGCACCACCGAGAGGAAACCTCCGGGCTTCCTAGAGCGGACGGTGGACTCCCGCCGTCCTTCCGGCTCGGCGCTGGCTGGGGGAGCCCGCCCTCCGGCGGGAGAGTGGACGCTTGTGCTGGACGTCCGCCGGGGTGAGCCCAGTCTCGGAGGCGCGGTGGCTTGGCGCGTTCGTGGTCTTGGCTGGCTTGAGAGCCTTGACCTGGAAGAGCCTGGCCGAGGAGGCCCGCGCCCCTGCCCGCGGTGGCGGCTTCGTTCGTCTTCCTCCGAAGGGCTGTCTGTGCCCGCCTTCTTTGTTGGCGCCTGGAGATGTCGGCGTCGCCTGCTTCCCGCCTCTCCGAGCGGGCGTGCGCCCAGCATCACCCACCGGTCCACTTGAGCATCTCTTTTTCCTGTTTTGATCCGCTGCCAAGCCTCCACCTGCATTTTGTGGTGTAGCCCCTCTCGGTCCAGGCGCCCTCTTTCTCTCCAGAGGAGACCTCTCTTGGTCATCGTGTCAAAGTGTCCAGGGTGAACTGAACTCAGCTTCGACTTGTACAGAGGTGACCCGGTCTTTGAAAGGGAGAATGAGAGAGTAGAGAGGGGGCGAGTGGAGACTCAGTAAAACAGGGAGGTCAAGTGAAACCCGTCTGGGTTTGCTAACTGGCGCTTATGGAAGTTAGGCTCCTACCCCCTCCCACAGAGACTGGGAGACAGAGGCCCTATCTTCAGGAGTTGGGTGGAACAAGCACTACATTCTTTAGACAACCTTGAATTTTCTCAAGCAGACCCTCTAAGAGGGGGTAGGGTCATCCTAGGGATGTGGCCTTGAACTGCTAGAGATGATGTTAATGTCTTGTTCATGTCTTCATAGGCCAGGGTTTGAAGACTAGCGGAGAAAGGGCTCAGAGGAGCCTGCCAAGAGTCTGGTCAAGGACAGAATCTTTGTCACTGGTCAGGGCCACTGGACATATTCAGTAAAAATTTTCTGTTCTAACCCAAGCAGTCACTGAGGCCAGGATTCTCCTCTAGCCGAGACTCAGTTCTGGATAATGTAGTGTTGTGGCATATTTTGAGAAGCCTTGTGCCTTGCCAGCAAGTGGATGGAGCAGTTATAACTCCGTGGGTGAGGGGAGGGGCCGGGCTGCCATGGAGTGGTAGGGCAGTCATTGTCCTAAGAGTTAAGGGAGTCCAGGGATGGTGGTGAGAGATGTGAAGGGGAGTAATGCACATACGGGCTGCGAGAGAGGGGCAGTTTCACTTGGAGCTCTTTTCTCCTTAGATCTGAGACTCTTCCTCTTCCCAAATCAGAGAACAGTGCAGGAAGCCAGGGGACAGCAGCCATGCTTCAGACAGCGTGGTCCCAGGTGAGCTGGCTTCCTGACAGCTTTTCTTAGATCAGCTCTCAGAGAAGTCTACGCCAGACTCGGGCCTGACTTGGGTTCCCCTTTGCCAGACAGCTGTGGATGTGTGTCTGTGCGGGTGAGGGTGTGTTTGGGGAAAAGTGGTTTGAGGTGAGATGAGATTATCCCCAGTGGGAGATACCTTTGGCTACGGAGAGGACATGATTTTCAGAAGATCCATTTAATTGCATGAGGTGGAAGCACCTGCCAGAAATCCACATCAGTTTCTACAGATGAAGTCTACCAACAGGCAGGTCTCCTGTGCCAGTAGTTCGCACCTGTCCTTGGAGGCCATGGAACTTAGAAGAATTTGGAAGACACCCTGGGAATGCTAGATGAGTAGAGCATGAATCTAGGAGGGGCAGGAGGAGGACTGCAAAACCGATGACATTAGGCAGTTCAGACAATTATTGGGGAAATAAAGGAGGACTGAGTAGTGCAGCAGAGGCTGTGGGGTGTGGAGCCAGAGAATTCTGTGTCATGTTTCCATGGTGTTTAAAATGCTTTCCAGCTCCCAGGAGAAACTGCACGGGTATTGGTTAATGGGCTTTTCTAGCTGTGTGGTCTCGGATTACTTCTAAACCTCTTTGGCTTCAGTTTCCTCAGTTGTAAAGTGAGGAACGTAACAGTACCAATCTCATAAGTGAAAATGAAAAGTGATGATGCTTATAAAGCCTTAGCACAGTTTCTAGCACCTATTAAGCTCCCATAAATCTTAGCTATTATATAAAGACCATTTAAGTGACTAGTGCAAGGAAGTTTAATTAATGAATATGAATTGATTGCAACAAAGTAATACATTTGTTTAATGTATTTAAAAACATACTAGTTCTTCCTTTTGGATTGCGGTTGCTGTCTAGATGATTCTGTTTGGCTTCAATATCTATTTATATGTGTAGTTACAAAAGGGAGCTGGGCTGGAGCAATGTGCAGCAGATGCCTAAGTGCAGGAGACTCTGGTTACACGGTGCGTGAAAGGCCCCCATCATTGGGCATTTGAGACAGCAGAGGAAAAGTCTCCGGATACTGTAGCACCTGTGGTCACAGAAGAGAAGCCATTCCTGTTACCATCCAGGCCCTCTGTCATGTAGTTGAACTAACTGAAGATGCCTTTGTAATTAAAACCTTTCTGGGTAGAAGCACTGAATTTCTCCAGGTTGGGCCTGGAACACACATCTGGGTATACGGTGGGAAAGGGCTCTAAGGCTAAATGTTAATAGCTGTTTCCCTACACTGTGTCACACATTGGAGCCCAAGCAGCACTTGTATCTCTAAAAACAACACAAACTTGTAAGCACTTATTACGTGCCAGGCACTACTGTAAACACTTTGCCAATCCATGAATTCATTTAATTATTAACCTTCAACAGCCCTTTGTGGTTGGTACCACCATCATACCCATTTAACAATGAAACAGGCAAGGCAATTTGCTGCTGGTCCCACAGCTAGTAAGTGGTACAGCGGCCAGGTTTTTGGACCAGGTGCTCTTTGCTCTCAACCCATACACATCTGGCTGTTGAAGTGATGGGCTCCACTCTTCCAATTTCCAATCCTTCCACATTGGTGTAGCCACAGAACCCAGGCCTCTTGGGCACGTGTGGAGCAATGGTCCCCTCAGTGCCTGGAAGGGCAACCAGAAGTAGTGAACGCCAGAGAACCCTGGGTAATTCCCAGGATTGAAACCATTCTGTGGCTTGAGCCAGCCAGACTACATCCCCCGGAGGAGCTACTGAATGGGGGCGCTGCAGGACCCGAGCCTCCGGCCAGCAGCTCTGTCCTTTGCCGTCTCCCAAAGTACGGACAGGACGGCTGCAGCTGCGCTAGGGAACCACAGAGATGGGAAACTTACCAGGTTCCTAGAGAGGAGGGGAGACGGTTAACGCACTTGCCACTGAACCTGTTGGAAGCTTTCCCAGAGGCCGGCTGCAGTCCCATGCTTTCTCTTCGCTTGCACCGCGCGGGGTTAGTGGCTTCCTGGGATGCGGGTGCCGGTGTCCGGGTAACAGATTCGCTTTTCCCGGGTGTAGTACCGGGTTCTCCAAACCCTTTGCCTTTGTGGTGACGGGGTAGCGGAATGGAAAGGGGCCGAGGCGGACAGAAGGTATTTGCAGGGTGCGAGGCAGCATCACTCTTACCCGTGCCTCTGTATTTTCCTTTCAGTGTCACATCTCAGGACCTGGAGGGCAGTGTGCGAAGCAGAGACGCCTGCCATGCTCCAGATCACCTGGCGCCCGGTGAGCGAGCATCCTTTCAGCCTCTGTGGCTCCCCTTCCCTGCCCTCTCATCCTTTTGATGTCAAGAGAGCAGGTGTCAGCTCTGCATCCAGATCCAGGTCCAGGCCTGTGGCTTCCGTTGTGCATCTGTCATTGTCGGGTGTGTTTGGGGAAGGGGAGGAGTTAAGGGGAGTGGAGAAATGAGAATCCCCAAACTAAGACATAATCAGGATGGAAAAAACAAGTGAGTGTGGGGGATTGGTTGGGATAGATTTGGCAGTTTGGGCTGAAAAATGGAAATGCACTAAAAAGTGGAAATCTGCATCACAGCATACAAGGAAGACCCTTTTCACTTCTGTCCACAAGATTGAAAAAGTCTTTGCTTGGATAAAGCAATTCTAGTAGTGTTTTTGTAGAATCCCAGGGCTCACCTCTCTGCTTCCCATCTCTCAGGAACTGGTGTCCTTCATTGCCTGATACCCAGTATCTTGAAAACCATTGTTTTATGTAATTTGTCTTATTTTGGTTCAGGCAGGAGGATAAATCTGTTCCCTTTGACTCCATCTAGATAAGAAGTGCAAGTTTTTCCTCAGCAT
The DNA here is from genome assembly GCF_965194825.1 of Balaenoptera physalus. Taxonomy (NCBI): domain Eukaryota; kingdom Metazoa; phylum Chordata; class Mammalia; order Artiodactyla; family Balaenopteridae; genus Balaenoptera; species Balaenoptera physalus. The sequence continues at coordinate 66,446,269 of NC_138896.1, read as the reverse complement.
TTAAAAAACATGGCTCCTTTTACTTTGCCATCTCGACTCCCAAGTCTTCATGTGTGTGTTGTTTTCCTTCTCTGAAAGCCTTTAGGATCTTTTTTTAAGTCTCTTTTTCTGAGGCTTCTCAGTGATGTGCTTTTGTGTAGGTATTTTTCATTCATTCCCTATATACTCTGGGGGTCCTCTCTCCTCCCTGGTGCTTTGAAACAGAATGTGTTACCAAGTTATAAATCAACTATACTTCAATCAGAAAACAAAAAAACCCCCAAAACAAAAAACAAACCTCCTTTTAAATAAATAAAAGCTCAAAAAAAAAAAAAGAATATTTTACCAAGTTAGAAAAAGCAGTTCACACTTAAAAAATATCCAGAGCTCATCCTTTGTTCTGTGGTGTGAATCAGGCTTTTTGTTTGCTTCCTCCTCCACCAGCAGTTAAGATTCAGCTTTCCCTTCTCTTCTGTGTCCGTTACCATTTATCCTTTTTCTGCCTTTCAAAATTCTGTTAATACCTCTAGTCTGATTTGACTCTTCTCCTGTTGGGCCTTTGTGTTCCAGTGACCTTAGCGGGATTAGGGAGGGAGTAGAGATCAGTACAAAAGTGCTGTGGGCTGTGTTTATACAGATTTCCCTTGTGCATGTTCACACAAAACCCACGTAGGGGAGAGGAGCCAGAGGGACCCATGGGCACACGGAGCAGGACACAGCAGAGTCGACACAGAGATCAGCAGGTGAAGGAAGGGCTGTTTGCTGGGGATGACCACAAGGGATGCAGTGAGTCCGGGGGTCCCCTATTGATGAGGGCAATGCTGGCTGAGGGCTGGCCCCTGCGGAGAGGGGTGTAGGGGGCTTGAGCACTGGATAGCTGTCCTCGGCAATAACACCAGCCCCAGTAAGTCTCTGCCCTTTACTTAGGCTCCTCTGCCCTCACACAGGGCTGGAGCAAGAACCTCTTGTTTCAGGAGCCCGTGACCTTTGAGGATGTGGCCGTGTACTTCACCCAGAATGAATGGGTCAGCCTGGATCCTGTGCAGAGGGCCTTGTACAGGGAGGTGATGCTGGAGAATTATGCAAATGTGGCTTCCCTGGGTGAGATATCTTTTCTCCCTGCTCTTGTCTGCCTCTGCCCTTTGAGCATCCTGGCTTCTTTCTTCTTTTGACTTGTGGGGTCTCTAATAACCCTTGTGGGTAGTTGCTTTGGAGGCTAAGCTCCCCAGAGGCTACTGGGCTGGGAGAGCCCTGGGTTCCCAGGTTTTGAAATCACTATCCTCTAACCCTGGGAGGGACTCTGCCCCATGCATGGAGGGAAGTGAAGAGCTGTCAGGAGCTCACCAGAGCCTTTGCCTCTGTCTTCAAGTTCTCTGAGTATTTGGAACTTGAGTAGAGGATTATTCCACGACTCTGCCCTGCTTTGTGGGAATTTTCTGTCCTCTAAGATGCACAGGCTGACTTCACTTGGTTTCTCCCCACCTGGCTCACTGGAGAAAAAGAGGGCTGAGAGGTGACCCTGCTTCATGATTCCCTCTACCTTTGTTTTCCTGTTTCTTTCTCCCTGGGCAGCTTTTTCGTTCACCAGACCTGTTCTGGTCTCTCAGCTGGAGCGAGGGGAAGTGCCATGGGGCCTCGATCCCTGGGAACCCATGGGCAGGGAGGCCCTCAGAGGAGTGTGTCCAGGTGAGTATGAGACCCTACCTTTCTTGCTTAGCCTGCTTTCTTGTTTTCACATTTCAGTATGCACAGAGTGTTTCCTCTCTTGTGAGACTGTTTTCATTCCTCTGGAATCGTTACATGTGATGCTCTGCATTCATAGTGGTTGCCTCCCTCAAGTGAGGAAGGGCCCTTCTCTTCCAAGAAGGGTGTGGCTGCAAGATTTCTTCGCGTGTTCACATTTGCCTCTCCACCTCACCACCTGCCAAGGGACACTGTCTGAGCAGCTCTTTTCATCCCTGTCATGTGGAAACATTTTATTTTTCCATCAGTTTGTTTTTGCAAAGATGAGGATGTCAGCCACCTTATGAGGAAAATAGACTTCTGGGGGCCTGTCTGGCAATCTGCGTATGCATAGGGTACATTATTTGTATGGGAAATTGAAGTATGTGTTCCCAAACACTAACTTAACAAATATTAAAAATTTATTTTTATAATGGAAATTTTCACACATATGCAGACACCAGCCCAGTGCACCCAGTGTACCCCTCACCTCAACAGTCCACCTATATCGTGCCATTCTTGTTTCATCTTCCCTCCATGGACACTTAAAAATATATGGATACCTCCCTGGTAGTCCAGTGGGTAAGACTCTGCACTCCCAATGCAGGGGGCCTCGGTTAGACCCCTGGTCGGGGAACTAGATCCCGCATGCATGCCGCAACTAAGAGTCCACATGCCACAACTAAAAAGTCTGCATGACGCAATGAAGATCCCCCGTGCTGCAACTAAGACCCAGTGCTGCCTAAATAAATAAATATTAAAAAAAAATATATATATATATATGTGTGTTTTTTTTTTTTTTTTTTTTAATTAATTTATTTATTTATTTATTTGGCTGCATCGGGTCTTAGCTGCGGCATGTGGGATTTTCATCGCCGCGCATGTGGGATCTAGTTCCCTGACCAGGGATCAAACCCGGGCCTCCCGCCTTGGGAGTGTGGAGTCTTAGCCGCTGGACCACCAGGGAAGTCCCTATGTGTGTTTTTTAACAGATGAACTTTTGAAGCAAAACTTGTAAATGAAAGTGAATGGCTTCCTCATTTTGAGAGGTATTGATATGAGAATTAGAAATCACAACATAGTATATATACACATATTTTTTTTGCCTTTGTTATTGTGCTTCACCCATTCTCTGCCTGTTAAAATTTCCTATGCTGTTCAGACTCTTTACAGAGAATGTCCATTAATAATGCACGTCTCAGGACTTCCCTGGTGGTCCAGTGGGTAAGACTCCGTGCTCCCAATGCAGGGGGCCTGGGTTCAATCCTTGCTCAGGGAACTAGATCCCACATGCCGCAACTAAGAGTTTGCATGCCACAACTAAACATCCCGCATGGTGCAACTAAAAGATCTCGCACGCCGCAACCAAGGTCCTGTGTGCCACAGCTAAGACCCGGCGCTGCCAAATAAATAAATAAATATTAAAAAAAAATAATGCATATCGCTCCCCACCGCCTCCGTGCTCCAGCCTCGTGTGCTTTTCTGGATATGACCCCAAGACTTCAGGTTGTCTGGGTTAAAAAAATATTTTCTAAACAGTTTGCTTGTAAACACATGAGGTTTTTCTCTGGCCCAGTGCTGATGATTATATTAGTTTTTCCTTTTTAGTTAGTTTAGGATTTCACATTCCATGTTGTTGTGTTAGACTGTATATACCTCCTGTATAGAGTTTTAGGAAAAAGGACAACGATCATTACGTGGTTGTCTCTAGGACTGATGTCCATTCTTGGAAGGGTTCTTCATGTGTCCAGTGCTCTTTTCTTTTAGAGGCAAGCCTGCACGTCTTCCCCTTCCTTCTGGATGCTGTGGTATTTGCCCTGCGTGGTCCCCTCAGCCGCAGCATGGGAGCCTGCTGCTTTACTAGAGCCAACTTGATGACAGAGGTTGGGTCTCTCTCAAAGATTATGACATGGATAACATTTTAAAAAATAAGCAGCTCTTAAGGAATTTCAGCCTGTGGGACCTTTTGTAGTACTTGAGCTGCTCGACTGGCCCTTCTTCTCCACTCTCAGCGGTCTTTCTCTCACCTCGGGCTCTCCATTCGTCACTTCTTTACATCTGCACTGATCCATCTGATCCCCTTGGGAGACAGCAATTGGTCCTTCTGCCCTAGTTAACAGACTCTGCTGTTTTCCAGTCTTCACGCTCTTCACGGGAATGCTCCTGGCCTCGCTGGCCTCCCTGGCCTCTTTCACAGAGTTCCACTTGTGGGGCTCTGCTGTGTGGTGGTCTTTGACCATTTGGTGTACATATTGGAAAATATCCCCTTACTCAGGGCAAATCAGAACCACTTGATCCTGTTTCCTCTTTAGCATAAGTATTTTCTTTTTGTGATATTGGGGGCTGACACTTGTATTTTCTTTTCATGATATCAGGCGGGGAGACCAGAACTGACAAGGAAGAATCAATGCCAAAAGAACACATTTCCAAAGAAGCAGAGTCCCACGGACTGACATTAGGAGGGCTGCCAGGGAATGTTCCCCAGCACCTTGGCTTCAGGAGCCGCCTAGAACAGCACAGCCACGGGATGATTAAGAGGACAAAGTCAAAGAGGAGAGATTTCACAGATGGGTCAACCAGGCATCAGGAGGCCTGTGCTGTGGAGAGCGGGGAGAAGTGTGAGAAACTGGGAAAATACATTAGTGTTAGCACACAACTCACTACGAATCAGACAGTTTCTAGCGGTCAGCTATCTTATAAGTGTGAAAAATGTGACAGATGCTTCATTCGGATGGCAGACTTCCACAGACATCAGAGATGTCACACTGGTGCAAAGTCTTTTGAATGCAAAGAATGCGGAAAATACTTCGGATATAATTCCTTACTTATCCGGCATCAGGTAATCCACACTGGGAAGAAACCATTTAAATGCAAAGAATGTGGGAAAGGTCTCAGTTCAGATATGGTCTTGATTCAGCATCAGAGAACCCACACTGGAGAAAAGCCCTATGAGTGTCGGGAGTGTGGCAAGGCCTTCAGCTGCAGCTCCGTCTTCCTCCAGCACCAGAGGTTCCACACTGGGGAGAAGCTCCATGAGTGTGACGAATGTTGGAAAACTTTCAGCTGTAGCTCAAGTTTCATCGTCCATCAGCGAATGCACACTGGGGAGAAACCCTACGAATGTAAGGAGTGTGGGAAACGATTAAGCTCCAACACAGCCCTGACTCAGCATCAGCGGATCCACACTGGGGAGAAACCTTTTGAATGTAAGGAGTGTGGGAAGGCCTTCAATCAGAAAATCACCCTGGTTCAGCATGAGCGTGTCCACACTGGTGAGAAACCTTACGAGTGTAAGGTGTGTGGGAAAACCTTTAGCTGGTGTGGAAGTTTCATCCTGCATCAGAAACTCCACGTGCAGAAGACATCTATCCAAGAGTAGCACTCTCCACAACTAGGCTCACAGTGCCTCTTCTTGTTTCTCCCCATCTTCATGCTTTTGATCAATGTCATCACTGCCTTTTCTGAACTGTGCTAATTCTATTTATTTATTTATTTATTTATTTATTTATTTATTTATTTATTTATGGCTGCATGGGGTCTTAATTGCAGCATGCAGGATCTTTCGTTGTGTCGCACCAGCTTCTCTCTAGTTGTGGCGTGGGCTCCAGAGTGTGCAGGCTCATTAGTTGTAGCTCGCAGGCTTAGTTGCCCTGTGGCATGTGGGATCTTAGTTCCCTGACCAGGGATCGAACCCGCATCCCCTGCGTTGGAAGGTGGATTCTTAACCACTGGACCACCAGGGAAGTCCCTAACTGTGCTAATTCTTAAACATCTGCTGCTTCTCTCTGCATAACTGCAACGCGTGCTCCTCTGGCCTGTCCCACTAGGATGTTTAATTCAGACTCTCAGCTTCCATCATGAAACTTTCCTCAGGTTCTCTTAACCCTTGTTTCCCCAAGATGAACTCTCTTTACAGTTAGAAAAGACAAGAAACAAACCCCCAAACTTAAAAACATCAAAGGAAGGTTTCCAGATTGAAAGGATACACCAAGTGCCCAGCAAGATGGACTGGGGGGAAACCTACATCAAAGACCATCACTGTGAATGATCAAAGCACCAGGTTTAAAGAGATGTTAAAACGTTTCTAGAGAGGGAAAACAAAAGATCAGGAGTAAGAATAGCATTGGATTTCTCAACAGCAACCTTGACATATGACAATGGTGTATGCCTTTGACATTCTAAGGGAAATGATTTCCACCAGAATTTTATACCCTCAAGTGTGAGTATAGAATAAAGACATTTCAGACCTTGTACCTCTTAAAACTTTATCTCCCCTGCATCCTTTCTCAGATGTGCAACCCTAAACAAGTGTTAAGAAAAAGGCAAGATATGTGGACCCTCTATTACAATCTGTATATTGGAAGTCTCCTAAACACAAAAATAGAGGGCCCCTGTCTGTGTGGAGCCATCTGCATCTTGGAAGGACAGTCCTAATAGGGTGCAGACTTCCAGAGACCTACCTTGGGTACAGTGCCCACCCTCACTACTTCTGACTCTGCAGTGACTCTTCACTACTCAATTGCAGTCTATGCCTTTGCAAAAAATGGGCTGTTTGTACACTTTGAATCAGATGCAAGGCCCTATTTGTCTTAAATTTGTCCATCTCATTACTGTTCCAAGTGACCTCCCATCAGCAAACATTCCCTTGCAATTTCATCTAGTTATTTTTTATGATCTGGAAGAAGCCACCATTATTTTCTGTTACCTGTGGTTACAAGAGAAGTAAATATGTTCTGTTGTAGCATCCACTCGTGCAGACAGCTTGACTTTGCCCACTGCAGGAAGCAGAGGGTAGTGGTTAATCATTCGGAGCCAGGCCAACTTTGGTATGAACCCAGGCGTGTGACCTTGGTTAAGTTATGGAAACTGCACTAATTTCCTTATCTGTAAAATAGGAATGACCGTCTACCTCACAGGATTGTGCTGAGGATTAACTGCATTAATACACACAGAAGTGGTTAGAACAGTGACTGGAGCATAATAAAAGTGTTATTTATTATCATAATATCATTGCTAAGTTTTGACTTATCATGTATATACCAGTGAAACAATCACCACAATCAAGATAATAAACTTAGCCATAACACCCAAAACTTTGCTTATGCCCCTTTGTAATCCCTCCCTCTTGGCTCTCCCCCAGCAACCACTGATCTGCTTTCTGTCACTGGGGTTTTTTTTTGTTTTTGTTTTGTTTTTTTGTTTTGGCTGTGCCTTGCGGCTTGTGGGATCTTAGTTCCACGACCAGGGATTGGACTTGGGCCCTTGGCAGTGAAAGCGTGGAGTCCTAACCACTGGACAGCCAGGGAATTCCTTCTGTCACTTTGGATTAGCTTTCCTTTTCTAGGATTTTATACAAATGTTAACACCTTGTATGTATTCTTTTTGGTCTGGTGTCTTTCTCAGCATTTTTTTGTGTGTGTGTGCCAAATCCTAACCACTAGACCATAGGGGAACTCCACTCAGTATAATTATTTTGAGATTCATCCATGTTGCATAATATCAGTGGTTCATTCCTTTCTATTGCTGAGTAGTGTTCTACTATTGATATACCACCATCTGTCCATTCACCTCTTGATGGGCGTTTGGGTTATTTCCAGTTTTTGGGTATTACAAATAAAGCTGCTGTGAACATTTGTGTTCAAGTCTTTGTAAGGATGTACACTTTTATTTCTCTTAGGTAAACACCAGAAGTGGAATGGCTGAGTCATAAGGTATGTGTATATTTAACTTTTTAAGTATCTTCAGATTGTTCTACCAAGAAGTTGTGCCACTTTACCTTCCTACCAGCATTGTGTGAGAGTTCCATTTCTAATACATCTTTGCCTACACTTGATGTTGTTAGCATTTTTAATTTTAGCTATTATAATAAGTGTGTAATGCTATTTCATTAAGGTTTTAATTCACTTTCCCTAATGACTAATGATGTTGAGCATGTTTTCATGTGCTTACTTGCCTTCCATTATGTCTTTGGTAAAGTCTCTGTTTATATCTTTTGCCTATGTTTTTACTGGCTTTTCTTTTTATTGATCTTTGAGAGGTTTTTATATATTATAGATACGGGTCCTTTTTCGTATATGTGATTTCCAAACATTTTCTCCCAGCCTGTGGTCTGTCTTTTCATTCTCTTAACAATATCTTTTGAAGAGCAGAAACTTTTAATATTGATGAGGTCTAATCTATCAGTTTGTTCCTTTATGGATTGTGCTTTTAGTGGCATATTTAAGAAATCTTTGCCTTACCCAATTTTACAAAGGCTTTTTCCTATTTTTCCTTCTAGGAGTTTTATAGTTTTAGATTTTACATTTAGTTCTGTCATCTATTTTGAATTAAACTTTGTATAGGGCATGAGGTATGGATCCAAGTTCCTTCCTCCCTCTCTCTCGCGCTCCCTTCCTTTTCAAATGGGTAATTTGTTGTAGCACCATTGTCCATATATGTGTGGGTCTAGTTCTAGATTCTGTTTTGTTCCGTTGATCTGTTTGTCCATCTTGATGCCATTAACACACTGTATTAATTACTATAGTTTTTCTAAGTATCGAAGTCATATATTGTTAGTCCTCCTACTTTGTTTTTTGTTGGTTTGGCATTTCCAGGTCCTTTGCATTTCCATATGAATGTTAGAATCAGTTTGTCAATTTCTACAAAATATATCCTGGGATTTTGATTGAGATTGTATTGAATCTATAGATCAATTTTGGTATAATTGACATCTTAATTATATAGACTCTTGATTCGTGAACATGGTAAATCTCTCCATTTATTTAGATTTTTATTAATTTCAGCAATATTTTGTAATTTTTACTGTATAGTAAATAACTCCTGGGGTAGAGTCATATATACAGATATCTAGGGTCATTCTGTCTTCTAGCAGTGGTAGGCCAATTTCCCCTTTTAGCTCTGAAGTGCTTGGTGAGTAGGAACCATATATATGGAACTGTGTTCAGTAGACCTATCAGTGGTCAAAGAAAAAGTCTGTTCCTGTTGGTAGCAACACTGGCAAGAAGTGGTCACTGAAGTAAGGCTACTGTTGACCCATTGATTTTCAGAAGCATCGTCACTGTAGTGAGGCATTTGCTAGTTAGCTGTTGTCCAGTGGGTAGGACTGTCATTGATTGGCTGGCTTTGAAGGGCATTTGTCACTGATTGGCTCATGTTCTGAAGATTGGGGCTGCCATTGATTTGATAACTCTCAGAAGCATAGTTGCAAGGGTCACCAAAGTGAGACTGTCACTGGCATTGGCTGATTTTCAGAGCATGTGTGTTGACCCGAAGTTATGTAAGTTAACGGCATTTACTTGTTCTTAAGGGCAATTACTCGTTCGTGGCTTGGAACTTTGGTCAGAGAACAGTCTTTTCCTTTCTTGAATCTGAAAAAGTCCTTTTAATGTTTCAATTCTCAGCGCCGCCCCCCTTTCCTTTCCTCAGCCAAACCCGCCGGAGAGACTGTAAGGGATTATCCAGATCTTCAGTTGTGGAGGTATGATTGTTTTTTTCAGCCAGTGTTGAAATTTAAGTTACTTGCCAGTTAACTAGGCGGAATAGCTGTAAACTACGGAAGTTTTGTACTACATTGAAAAAAGCTAAACACAGGACATTTAGGGCGTCCTGCCAAAGTCAATACAGGACAAAATCATTTAATATAGGACTTGTATATACAGGATGCCTGGCAACCTTAGTCACTGTTATTTTGGTTGTTAAATGAATCTGTCCTAAAAGGTCCCACACACGCCTAGGTCCTAGGAAGGGAGAGGGCTTTGAAAAGGTAGATGGGAACCATGGTTCTCCTAAGGGCTGCCCAGCCTAGGACCCAAACAGGATGCCTGGCGTGGGCCTCTAGGAGATGACACAACAGAAGCCATTCTCCCCACACCTGCACAGCCCAGGCTCCAGGTGACCCAGGGAACAAAGGGGCCGACAGCTGATGGGGCAGTCGGTTAACTGGGGCCCCACCTAGGTCTAGAGGCCGAGATCTGAGTAGAGCAAGGTGGCATCAGCACCCTCACAGCCCGCCCTCAGTCGGCTCATTGGTTGAAGCACAGGAGCGGAGGCACCCGCCGCTAGCACGGCGGTGCGGCGCCCGCAAGTGACGTCACGAGTAAGAGCCCGCCCTAATCCCTGCCCCTCGGGTCACGTGAGGCCGCGCCGCGGGGACCACCGAGATGGGCCGCCTCCGGGCGGCCTAGAGGGGCGCACGACGCCCGTGCTCGGTTCCGTATCGGCTTTCGGAGACTCACTTCTTGGGGTTCTGAGGGAAACAGGCTCGGTTCAGGCGAGTTCTTCGTGCCAGTCTCGTCCGGCGCCAGCTTCCTCGCTTTCCTTAGCGATTCGTCAGCACCCCGCCCCTGAACTCGCCTCTCTGACCCGGTGCTCGGGTGTCTGGGCCTCGCAGAAGCCGCCGAGGTGGCGGCGGGGCCTCCTAGAGCCCTGGTCCAGTCCCTTGCCCACCGAGGCGTGATCGTCTTTTTTGTCCTAAAGAAGTTGGCCCAACTGCCTCCCGTGCCCGGTACCGAATTTTCTGATGTTTGGGGTCTCCTATCATCATCACCCACTGGAACACTTGAGTATTCTAGCTCAATCCAGATCCAGCCACCCCTGTCTCCCTTCTCCAAAGGCACCCTTTTTGGGGTCAATGTCATGGTCCCTCTAAGCGCTTTTTTAGGTTTTTGTTTGTTCAGACCCAGCACTGTAGGGACAGGATTCGTCTTGGATCCCTAGGTCCGCTCAATGTGAATGGGCCCCGGAACGCTCTTGGGCAGAGCAGGCAGGTGGTGGATTGTCCCGAGGACCAGGCAGTGCAATTCACGAGGAGTTTGGGGCGATCAGCCAGAGCGGGGCTGATAGTCTCCTGCCAGTGCTCGAAAGGAAAAGACGGAAGACTGTGGGCGGTTGTGGGTGACGTAGCACAGGGACTATTGCACTCATGGCTCTTCTTCTCTTAGCTTTTAAGGTTCTTGCTCTTCCAAACCCAGAAGACAGTGCACGGAGCCAGGGAACATCAGCCATGCTCCAAACCACTTGGCCTCAGGTGAGCTGAGCTTCTTTTCAGTCTTTTAAAAATCACATTAGCTATCAGGTAATCAGGAAAGGACCAAGAAGGCCTAACTTGGCCAGGCTATGGTTTCCCTCTTGCGTCCATCCCCAGGGCTATGGTTGTAAATACGTGGTGGAGGAAATAAGAGTCTTGTGTGTACAGAGTGATGAGTTTGGATGAATAGGTTTAAGTGGAAAAAGGGGGACCCAAGCCAAGAAATTCCCCCTGAATGTGGAAATCCAGATCATGTTCTACAAATAGAAGTTGCAAGCACAGATATAGCAAACAGCCTTACCAAAGGGGAAATGAGTTGGGGGTGGGGGATAAATTAGGAATGTGGGATTTAAAAAAAAAAAGGTTGCCTGCCGAGATCAGAGAAATTCTTTTTTTTTTTTTTTAAATAAATAAATAAATAAATAATTTATTTTTGGCTGCGTTGGGTCTCCGTTGCTGTGTGCGGGCTTTCTTTAGTCGCGTCGAGCGGCGGCTACTCTTCGTTGCGGTGCGCGGGCTTCTCATCGCGGTGGCTTCTCTTGTTGCGGAGCATGGGCTCTGAGTGCACGGGCTTCAGTAGTTGTGGCACGCGGTCTCAGTAGTTGTGGCTCACAGGCTCTAGAGCGCAGGCTCAGTAGTTGTGGCACACGGGCTCAGCTGCTCCGCGGCATGTGGGATCTTCCCGGACCAGGACTCGAACCGGTATCCCCTGCTTTGGCAGGCGGATTCTTAACCACTGTGCCGCCAGGGAAGCCCCAGAGAAATTCTTTATTGAAGAGATTGCTCCACAAGTAGTAGATGTATCCCAGAGAGACCAGCATTGTTTTTTCCATATGTGCTTTCTAAATGCTAGGTGCATAGTACTGAATAATGCAGACAGGTTCCCTTTTCTCATGGAGGGTACTTTTACCAAAAACAAATAAGTTACCATAATTACCTGTTGCTAAAGTACAGTGCTTCGTAAAAGTGTGGTCCGTGGGCGGGCAGCATCAGGGTCACCTGGGTGCTCGTTAGAATTGCAAATTGTTAGTCCCACCCTAGACGCGGAGTCAGATTGGGGAGGAGGGTAAGTGGGGTCAGGAATCTGTTGTAACAAGATCTCTGGGTGATTCTTACGCACCTTCTCAAATTTGAGAAGCCCCAAAGAAGCTACCTTTGAAGGTAGTGGTCAGGGAAGCCCTCATGGAGGTGGTCACATGACGTTGAGACCTCAAGGATGAGGTAGAAATAGTCTTGAAAACTACTGGAGAAAGAAATAAAGAAGAGCTTTCCAGAGAGGAGGACAGCAAACGCATCGGCCCTGGGCTGGGAGAGAAAGCTGGGTGTACTCTGGAGACAGGGAGAGGTCAGAGGAAGTAGTTCATTGTGAGGTGGGACAACTAGGCACATGGCTTGGGGGTCACTGTGAAGACTTTGGTTTCTATTCTGGGTTCAGTAGGAAGACACTAAAGTATTTTAAGCAGGGGAGTTGAAAGGGTTGGATTTATATATTAAAAAGGTTTTCAGCCCGTAGTGGTGCATTGGTTGCAGAAGAGTGTGAGTCAGGATGATATTGCAGTCCAGGTAAGAGATTAAGTATTGCTCTCCCTGCCCCTTTCCCGTTCTTTTTTAGTAGACTTTATTTTTTTAGAGAAGTTTTAGGTTCATAGCAAAATTGAGCCAAAAGCACAGAGTCCCCATATGCTTCCTGGCTCCACACATGCAGAGCCTCCGTCATTATCAGAGTGGTACATTAGTTACAATTGATGAACCTACACTGACACATCATAGTCACATAAAGTCCGTAGCTTGCATTAGGGTTCACTCTTTTTTTTTTAATAGATTTATTTTATCTATTTAATTTATTTTTAATTTATGTTTTGGCTGCATTGGGTCTTCGTTGCTGCACGCGGGCTTTCACTAGTTGCAGCGAGCAGGGGCTGCTCTTCATTGCAGTGCGAGGCCTTCTCATTGCAGTGGCTTCTCTTGTTGCGGAACACAGGCTCTAGGAGCACAGGCTTCAGTAGTTGTGGCACGCGGCCTTCAGTAGTTGTGGCTCGTGGGCTCTAGAGCGCAGGCTTAGTAGTTGTGGCGCACGGGCTTAGTTGCTCCGCAGCATGTGGGATCTTCCTGGCCAGGGCTCGAACCCATGTCCCCTGCATTGGCAGGTGGATTCTTAACCACTGTGCTACCAGGGAAGCCCAGGGTTCACTTTTGCTGTTGTACATTCTATGGGTTACAAATGTATAATGGTATGTATCTATTATTGTAGTATCATACAGAGCCTCTTCACAGGCTCTAAAAATCCTCTGTGTTCTGCCCTCCCTTCCTGGCAACTATTGATCTTTTTGCCTTTTCCAGAATGTTGTGTAGTTGGTATCATACCTTTTCATATTGGTTTTGTTCACTTAGCAGTATTCATTTAAGGTTCTTGTGTGACTTTTCATGGCTTGATAGCTTATTTCTTTTTAGTGCTGAGTAATATTCCATTGAATGATTATACCACAGTTTATTTCTCCATTCACCTACTGAAGGACATCTTGGTTGCTTCCACATTTTGGCAATTATGAATAAAGCTGCTATAAACATCCTTGTGCAGGTTTTTGTGTGGACATAAGTTTTCAACTCATTGGGAAGATACCGAGGATCATGATTGCTGGATCATATGGTAAGAGTATGTTTAGTTTTGTAAGAAGCTGTTAAACGTCTTCCAGAGTGGCCGCACCAGTTTGTATTCCCACCAGCAATGAATGAGAGTTTGTGTTGCTCCACATCCTTGCCAGCATTTGGTATTGTCAGTGTTTTGGATTTTGGCCATTCTAGTAGATGTGTAGTGGTAACTCATTGATTTAATTTGCATTTGCCTGAAGACATATGTTGTAGAGCAGGGGTCCCCAACCCCGAGGCCAAGGACCGGTACTGGACTGGTCCTGTTAGGAACCAGGCTGCACAGCAGAAGGTAAGCGGCAAGCAAGCGAAGCTTCATCTGCCTCTCCCCATCGCTCGCATTACAGCCTGAACCACCCCCCAACCCCCCTGTCCAGTCTGTGGAAAAATTGTCTTCCACGAAACTGGTCCCTGGTGCCAAAAAGGTTAGGGACTGCTGTTGTATAGCGTCTTTTCATATACCTGTTTGCCATCTGTATAACTTCTTTGGTGAGGTGTCTGTTCAGGTCTTTTGCCCATTTTTTAAATCGGGTTGTTCATTTTCTTATTGAGTTTAAGAGTTCTCTATATACTTGGGATAATAGTCCTTTATTATGTCTTTTAAAATATTTTCTCACTCTCTATGGCTTGTAGTCTCGTTTTCTTGAAGTATTGTCCTTTTAAGGTAGGGTTTAATTCTCCCTCATCTTTTCTTTCAAAAATGTATTTCCTTCAAAACCTTCTCAGCTAGTCTTTCACACTTACTTTTTTCAGATTACTGTCAATGATCCCCTACCCCTGTATAAATCTCATTGATTTTTTTGTGGGGGAGTGGATTTTTTTGAATTCATAGGCAAAACTGGGGTAATTGACTTCTTTACAAGTTTGATTCTTCCCATTCAGAAACACTGTATGTTTCAATTTATTCAGTTCCTCTTTTATTTATTTTAATAAACATTTAGTTTTCTTGTCTTGGTTTTGCAGGTTTTTGTTAGGTCTGTTCTTAGCTATTTTCATATGAATGGCATCTTATTTTCTCTTTTTGTCTTCTAATTGTTTATGGTGGTATTTAGGAAAGCTAATCATTTTTGTTCACTTATCCTATATTTAGCTAACTTAATGAATTATTTTGTCAGTTTTAAATGTTTTTTGTTTATTCTCCTGCGTCTTGGATATTTTTTAGGCAGATAGCTATTTCATCTGCAAGCAAAAATGTTTATGTTTCTTTCCTATATTTATGCTCCTTCCCCAGTCTTTCACAGGAAGTAGAACCTCAGTGCGTGGTAAATTATCAACCATCAACTTTAATGGATGTGCTCTGGCATTTCACTGTTAATGTGGTATTTGCTGTTGTTTTCTGACCTTCTTCATAAGTGTAAAAATTTTTATTGGTGATCAAACCATTTTTGAAATTAATTCTTTCAGCAAATTCATATTAATCATCTTGCATCTGCCAGGCAAATGTACTGTGCGCTAGTAAACCAATAATGAACAAAACAGAATCCTTGCCTCATGACTTACAACCTGGTGGGGGGAGGTGGACAATAAAAGTATAATTTGTCAGATGATGAAAAATACTGTGGAGAAAAATAAAGTAAGTTGAGGTACATAGGGACCATCCATAGGAGGAAGAAGAATGTATCAACAACCTAACTCTCTTGAAAAGTAAGTTCTCCTTTAATAATAGGCATGTTTTTGGACTCATGATACCTGGGGTTATTTGACAGCAGATGGGAAGAACAATTTGGGGAGGAAGATGGTACTGGGTGGAGAAAGTTGTGAGAACAGCTCTGAAGATGCGAGGGAGTGAGGTTTGACTTGCTGCACGCAGAGGTGAACTTTGGTTTACCTGTGAGCCTGTGGTCGCTGTCCTCAGAAGCCCTTTAATGCCTTGTTGAAGCAGTGATTACTCACAGGACATCATGGTTCTGTCTGATGTTTGGATTTGGGGCTCAAGCTATTTGGGGGGCCCTTTGGACCTTGTCATTGCCCAGCTTAAGGGTCAACTCTCCCTTTGAGAAGTTTCTAAATTTGTTCTTCTCTCAATGTCTCCTTTTGAACTGAGTTCCCTAGTTCTTGTTTGCAAAGGACCCCCTCAGAAGGACCTGAGTGTAGCTCCAGTAGAGTGGCTGGGAGCAGTTTAAGTTGCCAGCATTGATGCTTGGGGTATGTTTCTTCCCTGCTTCCCCCAGGAGCAACTGTGAGAGCATTCCCTTCTCCCTGTCCCCTCTGCTGACTCCAGTGCACAGGCTGCCGGGAGAGACTGGGACACTCAAAGAGTAAGGGGCTTAGCTGAGCCCCTGTGGGTAGGTGTCTTCCTTTTCCTTGGGCTGAAAAGAACAAGGCTGACTGCATAGGGTGGTGAGAATCTCCTAGGAAACGGAATCATCTGTGGGGTCATGAAGGTGAGAAGGTGCAGAAGGCAGGAAACCCCTCCAGGCTGAGCCAGTCTCTGTGGTCTGCACTGTGCTGTCTATAGAAGCAGAGAAGGTAGCCAGTGGACACGGTTAGAAACTGCTCCTACATCTCATGGAAGATGCAGAGGCTCTGGCTCCTAGGATGGTATGTGTGGTTTTGAAATAGCTGATCCCTCAGTGTTGATTGGGGGAGGGGCCCCATGTGGCCTGGAGGGAGCACAGTAAAGGTGGCTTGATAGGTAATTTTGGAAGTTGGGTTTGAAAAGATGTTCTCCGAAGGTGGGGCAACACCAGGTTATGATGAGGTTCAGGGGTTAGCCATGTGTTCGGAGAAGTTCATGACCCCGTGTCGGAGGCAGCATGCTATGTGGGAAGAGCCCAGGTTTGCTGTTTGACAGGTTTGGGTTGAAGTCCCAGCTGTGTCACTTCCTGGCTGTGTGATCTTGGGCAAAGTAATGAATTTTTCTGAATCTTAGTTCCATCCTTTGAAAAATGGGAGTAACAACTCTGACTTTATATATATGTTGTAAAGAGTAAGTGAAAGAGAAGATTTTTTTGATGTGGACCATTTTTAAAGTCTTTATTGAATTTGTTACAATATTGCTTCTGTTTTATGTTTTTGGTTTTTTGGCCACGAGGCATGTTGGATTTTAGCTCCCTGACCAGGGATTGAACCCGCACCCACTGCATTGGAAGGCGAAGTCTTAACCACTGGACCACCAGGGAAGTCCCAAAGACAAGATTTAAAAGTGCCCACCCAATGGGGCTTCCCAGTGGCGCAGTGCTTAAGAATCCGCCTGCCAGTGCAGGGGACACGGGTTCGAGCCCTGGTCCGGGAAGATCCCACATGCCGCGGAGCAACTAAGCCCGTGCGCCACAACTACTGAGCCTGCACTCTAGAGCCCGCAAGCCACAACTCCTGAGCCCACGTGCCACAGCTACTGAAGCCTGTGTGCCTAGAGCCTGTGCTCCACAACAAGAGAAGCCACCACAATGAGAAGCCCATGCACCGCAACGAAGAGTAGCCCCCGCTCACTGCAACTAGAGAAAGCCCGCACGCAGCAACGAAGACCCGACGCAGCCAAAAATAAATGAATGAATGAATGAATGAATAAATAAAGTAAAATAGATATATTGAAAACAAAAAAAAGTACCCACCCAAGAGCCTGATGCCTAGGGGCTAATCCACAAATATGAGTTCCCTTCACTCTTGGGAAGATGGAGGTGGCCCAGGGGAGACAGAGGGGGTACATTTTGGCAGGTGGGGTGGAGCTCAAGACAGGTGGACATGCCTGTGCCCAGAGATAGCACATGGCCAGCCTTCTTTGAAGACAGGTGGTTTGGAGGAGAGGCCACAATGGGTAGGCTGCAGGTTTCCTTCAAGAGAGCTAGCTTTCTGATAAGGTAAGAAGGTATAAAAAGAAATTTGTAAAATACTGGGACTATTTCTTTTTTTATTTTAATTTTTTTAATATATCTTTATTGAAGTATAATTGCTTCACAGTACTGTGTTAGTTTCTGTTGTACAACAAAGTGAATCAGCCATATGCATACATATATCCCCATATCCCCTCCCTCTTGAGCCTCCCTCCCACCCTCCCTATCCCACCCCTCTAGGTTATCGCAAAGCACCGAGCTGATCTCCCTGTGCTATGTGGCTGCTTCCCACTAGCTATGTATTTTACATTTGGTAGTATATATAAGTCCATGCCACTCTCTCACTTCGTCCCAGCTTCCCCTCCCCCACCGTGTCCTCAAGTCCATTCTCTATGTCTGTGTCTTTATTGTGCCCTGCCACTAGGTTCATCAGTACCATTTTTTTTTTTTTTAGATCCATATATATGTGTTAGCATACGGTATTTGTTTTTCTCTTTCTGACTTACTTCACTCTGTATGACAGCCTCTAGGTCCATCTGTCTCACTACAAATAACTCAATTTTGTTCCTTTTTATGGCTGAGTAATATTCCATTGTATATATGTGCCACATCTTTATCCACTCATCTGTTGATGTACACTTAGGTTGGTTCCATGTCCTGGCTATTGTAAATAGTGCTGCAGTGAACATTGTGATACATGTCTCTTTTTGAATTGTGGTTTTCTCAGGGTATATGCCCAGTAGTGGGATTGCTGCGTCATATGGTAGTTCTATTTTTAGTTTTATAAGGAACCTCCATACTGTTCTCCATAGTGGCTGTATCAATTTACATTCCCACCAACAGTGAAGGAGGGTTCTCTTTTCACCACACCCTTTCCAGCATTTACTGTTTCTAGATTTTTTGATAATGGCCATTCTGACCAGTGTGAGGTGATACCTCATTGTAGTTTTGATTTGCATTTCTCTAATAATTAGTGATGTTGAGCATCTTTTCATGTGTCTCTAGGCCATCTGTATGTCTTCTTTGGTGAAATATCTACTTAGGTCTTCCGCCCATTTTTTAATTGAATTGTTTGTTTTTTTGATATTGAGCTCCATGAGCTGTTTGTATATTTTGGAGATTAATTCTTTGTCCATTGTTTCATTTGCAAATATTTTCTCCCTTTCGGAGGGTTGTCTTTTCATCTTGTTTATGGGTTCCTTTGCTGTGCAAAACCTTTTAAGTTTAATTAGGTCCCATTTTGTTTATTTTTGTTTTTCTTTCTATTACTCTAGGAGGTGGGTCAAAAAAGATCTTGCTGTGGTTTATGTCAGAGTGTTTTTCCTATGTTTTCCTCTAAGAGTTTTATAGTGTCTGGCCTTACATTTAGGTCTTTAATCCATTTGGAGTTTATTTTTGTGTATGGTGTTAAGGAGTGTCCTAATTTCGTTCTTTGACATGTAGCTGTCCAGTTTTCCCAGCACCACTTATTGAAGAGGCTGTCTTTTCTCCATTGTATGTTCTTGCCTCCTTTGTCATAAATTAGGTGACCATATGTGCGTGGGCTTAACTCTGGGCTTTCTATCCTGTGGGTCTTTTTCTTCTCTTGTGTTTCCTGCCTAGAGAAGTTTCTTTCTTTCTTTCTTTCTTTATTTATTTTTAAATGGTTTTCCTTTTTTTTTTTTTATTTTTATTTATTATTTATTTTTTGCTGTGTTGGGTCTTCGTTTCTGTGCGAGGGCTTTCTCTAGTTGCGGAGAGCGGGGGCCACTCTTCATCGCCGGGCGCGGGCCTCTCACTGTCGCGGCCTCTCTTGTTGCGGAGCACAGGCTCCAGACGCGCAGGCTCAGTAGTTGTGGCTCACGGGCCCAGCCGCTCTGCGGCATGTGGGATCTTCCCAGACCAGGGCTCAAACCCGTGTCCCCTGCGTTGGCAGGCAGATTCTCAACCACTGCACCACCAGGGAAGCCCGAGAAGTTTCTTTAGCATTTGTTGTAAAGCTGGTTTGGTGGTACTGAATTCTCTTAGCTTTTGCTTGTCTGAAAAACTTTTGATTTCTCTGTCGAATCTGAATGAGTTCCTTGCTGGGTAGAGTAATATTGGTTGTAGATTTTTCTCTTTCATCACTTTAAGTATATTGTGCCACTCTCTTCTGGTCTGCAGAGTTTCTGCTGAAAAATCAGTTGATAACCTTATGGGGATTCCCTTGTATGTTATTTGTTGCTTTTCCCTTGCTGCTTTTAACTTTTTTTCTTTGAATTTAATTTTTGTTAGTTTGATTAATATGTGTCTTGGTGTGTTTTTCCTAGGGTTTATCTTGTATGGGACTCTCTGTGCTTCCTGGACTTGATTGACTACTTCCTTTCCCATGTTAGGGAAGTTTTTGACTATAATCTCTTCATATATTTTCTCAGACCCTTTCTTTTTCTCTTCTTCTTCTGGGACCCCTATAATTCGAATGTTGGTGCGTTTAATGTTGTCCCAGAGGCCTGTGAGACTGTCCTCAATTCTTTTCATTCTTTTTTCTTTATTCTGCTCCTAGGCAGTTTATTTCCACCATTTTGTCTTCCAGCTCACTTATTCGTTCTTCTGCCTCACTTATTCTGTTATTGATTCCTTTTAGTGTATTTTTCATTTCAGTTATTGTGTTGTTCATCTCTGTTTGTTTGTTCTTTAGTTCTTCTAAATCTTTGTTAAACATTTCTTGTATTTTCTCAGTCCTTGCCTCCATTCTATTTCTGAGATTCTGGATCATCTTTACTATCATTACTCTGAATTCTTTTTCAGGTAGATTGCCTATTTCCTCTTCATTTATTTGGTCTTATAGGTTTTTACCTTGTTCCTTCATCTGTGACATACTTTTCTGCCGTCTCATTTTTTTTTTTTTCCTTTTTTTTTGTGAGTGGGATTGTGTTCCTGTATCACTGGTTGTTTGGCCTGAGGCTTCCAGCACTGGAGTTTGTAGGCTGTTGGGTAGATTTGGGTCTTGGTGCCAAGATGAGGACCTCTGGGAGACCTCACTGCGATGAATATTCCCTGGGGTCTGAGGTTCTCTGTTAGTCCAATGGTTCAGACTTGGAGCTCCCACTGCAGGAGCTTCAACCCAACCCCCAGCTCGTGAACCAAGATCCCGCAAGCCACGCAGGGTGGCACAAAAAAAAAAGAAAAAAGAAAAAGGAGAACAGTAACAAAGTAAAAAATAAAATTAAACTAGGAAACTAACAGATATGTTAGAAAAAATATAAAAATAAAAATAATGATGAAACAACAACCAGAAGGTAAAACAGAACCACAATAGTAAAAACAAGGAGGAGAAAAAAAAGAAAAAGGTGGAAAAGGCCTTGGCTCTGGAAGGCACGGCCTGAGCAGGGGCGAGGTTTGGGTGGTGGGCAGGGCCTATGATTAGGACCCACAGGGCTGGAAAAGGCCCTGACAGGTGTGGGGGGTGGGGCTTAGGCTCAACAGAACAGAAGGGGCCCAGGCATGCCTCCCACCTCTGGTTTCAGAGGGTGGGTGACCCAACTTGGGAGCTCAGCAGGCATCCTGGGCCCCATTGGGCAGGACGAATGCCCTCACTCCTCTCCTGCTCCTCCAGGGCCAGAGGGCCCCTCCCGCCTGCCTCTCCTGTTCTCCCCGGTCTCCCTCCCCAGGACCCATGCGGCCTGGAGTGGGCTTTGGAGGGCTGGGGAATCAGCCTGGGAGCTTAGCAGTCTCCGTGGGCCCGAGTGGGTGGTGCACATGCCCTCTGCTCCTCTCTTGCTCCTCTGGTCCTGGAGATTGGGTAGGGGAAACGCTGGGTGTGCTCCCCATGATCCGAGCCCCTGAAGGTCCCACCAGTCATGGGAACCCCTCCCCCCTCTCAGCCACCCTTCAGGGCCGCCGGTCCTATCCAGCCTCCACTTCTCCTCCCCCCTCAGTCCCCCCACGTCCTACTGGTTCACTTGGGGCTTCTTCCCATCTCCTTGGGCATTGGGGTCCCCCACCAGCATCTGGCAGGTGCCCTAGTTGTAGGGAGATGCAAACTCTGCATCTTCCCACACCGTCATCTTCCTGATGCTTCCTAATTTTTATTTTATTATGGAGTATAGTTGATTAACAATGTTGTGTTAGTTTCAGGTGTACAGCAAAGTGATTCTGTTATACATATACAAGTATCTTTTCCTTTTCAAATTCTTTTCCCATTTAGGTTATTACAGAATATTGAGCAGAGTTCCCTGTGCTATACATTGGGTCCTTGTTGGATATCTGTTTTAAATATAGCAGTGTGTACATGTCAGTCCCAAACTCCCAATCCGTCCCTTCCCCCCACCGCCAGTCCCCTGGTAACCATAAGTTCATTCTCTAAGTCTGTGAGTCTGTTTCTGTTTTGTAAATAAGTTAATTTGGATCTTTTTTTTTTAGATTCTGCATATAAGCAATATCATATGGTATTTGGCTTTATCTGTCTAACTTACTTCACTTAGTATGATAATCTCCAGGTCCATCCATGTTGCTGCAAATGGCACTATTTCATTCTTTTTAATGGCTGAGTAATATTCCATTGTATATATGTACCACATCTTCTTTATTCATTCTTCTCTCAATGGACATTTAGGTTGCTTCCATGTCTTGGCTATTGTAAACAGTGCTGCAGTGAACATTGGGGTGCATGTGTCCTTTCAAACCATGTTTTTCTCCAGATATATGCCCAGGAGTGGGATTGCTGGATCATATGGTAGCTCTATTTTTAGTTTTTTAAGGAACCTCCATACTGTTCTCCATAGTGGCTGTTACCAATTTACATTCCCACCAGCAGTGTAGGGGGTTCCTTTTTGTCCACACCCTCTCCAGCATTTATTGTTAGTAGATTTTTTGTTAATGGCCATTCTGATTGGTGTGAGGTGAATCTCATTGTAGTATTGATTTGCGTTTCTCTAATAATCAGAGATGCTGAACATCTTTTCATGTGCCTCTTGGCCATCTGTATGTCTTCTTTGGAGAAATGTCTGTTTAGGTCTTTTTTTTTTTTTTTTTTGTCTGTTTAGGTCTTTTGCCCATTTTTGGATTGGGTTGTTTGTTTTTTTAATATTGAGTTTCATGAGCTGTTTGTAAATTTTGGAGATTAATCCCTTGTTGGTCACATCGTTTGCAAATATTTTCTTCCATTCTGTGGGTTGTCTTTTTGTTTTGTTTATGGTTTCCTTTGCTGTGCAAAAGCTTTTGAGTTTAATTAGGTCTCATTTGTTTATTTTTGTTTTTATTTCCATTACTTTAGGAGACGATCAGAAAAGATCTTGCTGTGATTTATGTCAGAGAGTGTTCTGCCTATGTTTTCCTCTAAGAGTTTTATAGTATCTGGTCTTACATTTAGGTCTTTAATCCATTTTGAGTTTATTTTTGTGTATGGTGTTAAAGAATGTTCTAACTTCATTTTTTTACATGTAGCTGCACTGGGACTATTCCTAAGGAGTGGCCCCTCTGCGCATAGTGGAAGCTGTTGGGGAAGGCCAGGAGAAGCTGGGGCAGGGAGTACATGCGGCCGTGCATATGTACTTCGGCTGAGTGGAGACAGAGAGAGTGGTTGGTGTACAGAAAATTAGGTGACAGGTTAAGAGTACATGAGGGCAGCAGGTGCTAGAGGGACAGATCCATGGAGAAATGAACATAGGTGTTGATGCAGTTACCAGGCAGGAGAGCCCCAGATGCCAAGTTATGAGGTGAGGATGACAGTTTGGAGCCCCAGAGCTGAGTAGGTGGGAGAGCATTAGCGTTCCGAGTTTGGAGGTGGGAACACTGGCTGAGGGCTGGCCTCTGGCTGGGGTGCTGAATGCTCTTGTCCGTAGAGCAAACCTTCCACGGGGCTCAGAGTCACAGACCCTGGCAGGTCCATCTCTTCCCTGCAGCTCAGACTGCCCCCCTCTGGCCCTCGCTAAAGGCTTCAGCAGGAACCTGTTGTTTCAGGATCCAGTGACCTTTGAGGATGTGGCCGTGTACTTTACCCAGAACCAGTGGGCCAGCCTGGAGCCTGTGCAGAAGGCCCTGTACAGGGAGGTGATGCTGGAGAATTATGCAAATGTGGCTTCCCTGGGTAAGGTCTCTCTCAGTGGCCCTCTGTGATAGTTTCACCTCTTCTCAGATGTCTTGGGGATTCTAGTAGTCCTTAGGTTTGATGGCTCCAGAGGGGAGTTCTGCACTCACCGGCCTTTGGAGATGCTGGGTGGGGAAATCCCAGGTTCCCTTTGGCTTTGAAATTGGACGTCATTACTTCCCAGGGAAGAGCGTGGTTCTGGACCCTGAGGGAGAGGATTCTCCCGGGTACCCCTGGGAGACCTCTGTTCCTCCGTCCTTCCAGTGTTGTGGGATGTGGGCCCTCTCCTGTGTGGAGGAGCCTCCCAGGATATCAGTACATACATCCTTCCTGAAGGGATTTCATTTCTTCTGAGTCAGGGTGAGCTTGCACTTTCTCCCTGAGGAGAATCACTATCTCCCTGGCCATACCTTGGAGCGCAGTTTGGACCCCTTCCTCAGAACCCCTGGTGGCTCATTGGTCCCCTGGGCAGTCCACTTCTCTCCTCCCCAACTAGCCCACAGTGGGGTGGGCAGAGAGATCTCAGGAACAGCTCTGGATGTCTCCCCTCAACTTGTCTCTCTCTCTTTCTTGCTGGAGAAGCACTTCCATTCCCCACACCTGTTCTGATCTCCCAGCTGGAGAGAGGGGAAGCACCATGGGGCCCAGATCCCTGGGAAGCAGAGATTTTGAGAGGCATCTGTCCAGGTGAGTAAGAGGACCCAGTGCTGTCTGGTTTTGCCTTCCTGGTTTACTGGAAATATTTCTCCTGCAGCAGAGAACAAAGCTCCCTGTAGTTTTTATAAGGTAGTACTCAGTACACTCTCTGACCTCTGTTGAGTTCCCGCACTGAGCCCGGAAGGACCAGTCCCTAGGAGTGCATAGCTGCACGCTGTCCACATCCACGTGGCTATCCTCCCACGGAAAAGCTGTGACCCACTACCTCTGAAACCACCTCTTTTCTCACTTACCAGGGAAAATATTTAATTTTATGCCAATTTTCATGGCAAAGAAGTAGGGTTTCAGCCATACTTTAAGGGAAATATTATTCTGTGGGTCAAACTGATTTATCTATGCCATAGCTATGATTTTATTTGCCTCTTTAGTATTTAAATCATGTTTAGTATTTAAAAGTTCCTGATGTCATAATCTTGAGGTTTACGATGTATTTGTTTTCTATAGGGCTATAGAGGAAAGGGCAAGAATATTCCCCCAATACCACACCCAACACACCCACCCACCCTAAAATTTCCCACAGACTGCTTACCAGTCCCAGGAACTTTTGTTTACTTGGGTTTTCTTTCTTTTAGGAAGAAAGTTTCCAGGCCTCTTTTCTCACACATACTGTGACATTGTAAATAGTGGTTCCTTTAGCAGTAATACCACAGTGGCCTACAGCTCTCCGATCAACTTGTGTTCTGGCTGACTTTCTGAAAGAACTAATGTTTTATCCCAGAATATTATGCGGATTTTTTTTTGGCTGTGCTGTGCGGCCTGTGGGATCTTAGTTCCCCACCAGGGATTGAACCTGGGCCCTCAGCAGTGAGAACACGGAGTCCTAACCACTGGACCACCTATGTGGGATATTTAAAAGTAGAATTATCAGGCCATTATTTAGAATTCGGAATAGGGGGTGGTTTCCTGGCTTGCAGGTGGGGCATTGGGATCCATTGTGTCTCTGTGTGTGTTACCGCGCTGCTCAGCCGCTCGTCTCACGGGTGTCTTTTCCCTTCTTTGAGGTCTCCCTCTCTCTCTTTTAAAACCTGTTTCCATTTCTTGCTGATTCCTCTCACCTCTCCCACTCTTTTTTCTTCTTTTTTTCCCCTCCTGCCTCTTTTCCTTACCCGCCTCCCCTTTTTTAACTGGCTGTGCCGCATCGCTTGCGGGACCTTAGTTCCCCAACCAGGGATTGAACCTGAGCCCCCTGCAGTGGAAGCATGGAGTCCTAACCACTGGACCGCCAGGGAAGTCCCCTTCCCATTCTCATTCTGCACATTTCACCTGCCCTGGTTCATTCCCCAGCCCTTCCTTATAAGAGGCACTTCCTGGACTGTTTCCAGTGTCGTCACTTCTCCAGTTATACGTTATTGTTTTTCTTTTTCTCTCTCATCCTCCGTTATGGATGCTTGTAGCCATCTTATGGGTATATTTTAAAAAAATCACTTCCTACGAGAGAAAATCAGGACCACTGGATCCTGTTTCCCTTCCAGTTCAGTAATGAGGAACACTTGTGGTTTCTTTGGTCAGGTGGTGAGTCCTGGACTAAGACAGAAGAGCCAGTGGTAAAGCAGGAAGCCCCTGAAGAAACAGAGGTGCACAGCATGCCAGTGGGAGGGCTTTTCAGAAACGTGTCTCAGCACTTTGATTTTAAAAGCAAGGCACCATGGCAGACTTTCAGTCTGAATCCCAATCTAATACTTCGAGGTGGAATGAAGTTCTATGAGTGTAAAGAATGTGGGAAGATCTTCAGATATAACTCAAAGCTCATTCGGCATCAGATGAGCCACACTGGGGAGAAGCCCTTCAAATGTAAGGAATGTGGCAAAGCTTTCAAGTCCAGCTATGACTGTATCGTACACGAGAAAAATCACATCGGCGCAGGACCCTACGAATGTAAGGAGTGTGGCAAAGGTCTGAGCTCCAACACAGCCTTGACCCAGCATCAGCGGATCCACACGGGTGAGAAGCCCTATGAGTGTAAGGAGTGCGGCAAGGCCTTCCGTCGGAGCGCAGCCTACCTTCAGCATCACAGGCTACACACTGGAGAGAAACTCTATAAATGTAAGGAATGTTGGAAAGCTTTTGGGTGTAGGTCACTTTTTATCGCCCACCAGAGAATTCACACCGGGGAGAAACCCTACCAGTGTAAGGAGTGTGGCAAGGCGTTCACCCAGAAGATTGCTTCCATTCAGCATCAGAGAGTTCACACCGGAGAGAAGCCTTATGAGTGTCAGGCATGTGGGAAAGCCTTCAAGTGGTACGGCAGCTTTGTTCAGCATCAGAAATTGCACCCCGTGGAGAAGAAGCCTGGCAAGGCCCTCGGGCCGTCCCTGCTGTGTCCCCAGGGCCCCTCTTCAGCCTTAGCTCCCATGCCTTTCCAGGGCCCCTGCTCTGCTCCGGCTGTGGCCATGCCTTCACTGGCCTTGCCACACGCCGTCCTCATCCCTGCCTCTGGGCCCGTGTTCATGCTGCTGCCCGCCTCTGGAGTCCCTTCTTCTCCTGTCCAAATAGTACGAGTCTTCCAGGGTCTTCCTCCCACTGTGAAGCCTTCCCCAGTTATTCTGACCCCTTCTCCTCACCCCTCGTGAGCTCTGTCTTGGCACTTCTGTGGCTGTTACACACAGCAGATCTCCAACCTAACTTAAGCTTGATTTGTGGCTTTTACACCGTACATGTGTTACAGCTGTTTCGGCATAAACGCCATTGTAATCGAGATATATTTAAAGACTGTGTTTGTATAATATATTCTGTTTTTTTCTGGGTAGAAAATGGAAATACTTGACCTTCATGTTGGTCCCTTTCAGGCTTGAACAGTAACAGCCGTGTCTGCATTGTCAGGCTGCTGGTGGTCGAAGTGCTAATAGGATGCTTTGGTGAATTAGGGACGTTTGAGAGAGAGGACATCCCCGCATTAGGCCCCTGTGATTAGAGAGAAGCAGCCTGGGAGAAACAGAGGAGGCATTTAAGACCTGTCAGAGTTGAGAATTGGAATGAGCTTCCAACCATAGCCTTTAGAAATGAATGCAGATTGTTCAGTGGGTGAAGGTGTTGTGTATTGATGCAGTTGAATGAGCTTTGAGTTGGGTTGCTATTGACACAGATCATTGAGGATCTTGTACGTCTCTGCAAAAGATCATTTGAAATAACCAGTTTAAAAACAAAAAAAAAACATGCAGTGATAACAATTATTTATATGATCAATAGCAATCATGTCTTTAAACATGAAGTTGTTTTTTTTAATCTTTAGTTTTGCTCTTGATATCTAAATGTTTCCTTGTAACTTTGGTTTCCTAAGTCAATATACACCAAGGCATTCATCTTTGCTCCATCCGTTGCATAAATTTTTCTTGGTGTGCATTCTGGTTTCCTGTTTGCAAGCACTGGTTTCTACATTGACTTTTCTCCAAATTGTAAACGTGAACTTTGGCAAATTACTAAAGAAATAGGAGCAGCTGATTTGGGGGAAATCTGAATATGCCTGCAGAATTGTATTTTAGGAATAAAGAGGGCTATGTAACGGGTCAGTGGTTAAGCTTATGTGACAGGTTAGTGAAGTGGAATTTTGGATTGCTCTTGCTTTTGACCTTAGGTGAGAATCTTTTATAACTGTGCAAAGGACTGCGTGAAGTAATTCCTGGAAAAAGAACTTGAGTTATGCATTACAGGCACACCTTGTTTTATTGCACTTCACTTTATCCATTTCGTAAATACTGGTTTTTTACAAATTGAAGGTTTATGACAAAACTGCATTGTTGGATAATGGTTAAGATTTTTTAGCAATAAAGTATTTTTTAATTAAGGTATGTTCTTTTTTTTAGACAATGCTATTACATACTTCATAGACTATAGTGTAAACAACTTTTATATGCACTGGGAAACCAAAAAATTCGTGTGGCTTGCTTTCTTGCTATATTTGCTTTATTGTGGTGGTCTGGAACTGAACCAGAAGTATCTCTGAGGTCTGCCTGTATTAGCACTAATATAAAGTAAATCCTTAAATGTTGATGGAAGGGGCCATACATTTTTTTAAAGTTGCTTTTGCTGTCTACATGTGTCTCCAACCTTTACATTATTGGTTCTTAAACTTTACCATGTGTCTGAATAAGCTGGTGTAAAAAGAGTAATTTTCTGGCCTAACTCTCGGAGATTCTGATTTTGGATATCCATGGTGATGCCCAGACCTTTAGTGTGGACCACACTTTGAGAGAGGTGCCTTGAGCAACAAATGCCTGGGGGGTGTACCTTGATGAAGAGCTTGCCCATTTCACAGTGATCTTCAGGAGAGAAACCTCTAAAAGTAGTTTGGGTGGTATCAGTTTAGAAGAAGAGAGAAAAGTAAGTGAAATTTGGTCTGTAGGGAAAAAAAGAAAGGGGCAAAGAGAACTGATGTAGCTTACGAAGAGTTCTTGAGGTCTCCACTGCCAGAAGGTTCGTGGGGGTTGACATTGGTTACCTTTTGCTGTTTTTGTGGTTTATTTGCATGTTGGATGAAAGAATGAGGAAAATTTTTTTCTTATATAAAGTTAGTACACTTCAAAATAGCTCTTGGGTTAAAGAGAGCGCAAAGTGAAAGCTGCAGATGATTTAGAACTGAACAGCAGTAAGAATAGATCATAGCAGGGTCTAGGGGATGTGGCGAAAGGTGGTACTTGGAGCAATGTTTACAGTCTTGGATGCATTCTTTAGAAAATGAGTTTGAAGGCTTGCAATTCAGAAGGTTGGGGTGGGGGGTGGGATGGTGGTGGGAAACAAAAAAATTAACCAAAACCTAAAAACCAAACAAACAGACCACCAGCCCCCTTCCCAATAAACTTAGAAATAAGGTACACAACAGAGTTTGGTGTTTGTTTATTTATTTATTTATTTTATTTATTTTTGGCTGCATCGGGCCTTAGTTGTGGTGCACGGGATCTTCATTGAGGCAGGCGGGATCTTTCTTTGTGGCACGGGCTTCTCTCTAGTTGTGGCATGTGGGTTTTCTCTTCTCTAGTTGGGGTGTGCAGGCTCCAGGCCACGTGAGCTCTGTATTTGTGGCGCTCAGGGTCCAGAGCACGTGGGCTCTGTAGTTTGCGGCACGCAGGCTCTCTAGTTGAGGCGCACGAGCTCAGTAGTTGTGGCGCATGGGCTTAGTTGCCCCACGGCATGTGGGATCTTAGTTCCCTGACCAGGGGTTGAACCTGCATCCCCTGCATTGTAAGGTGGATTCTTTCCCACTGGACCACTAGGGAAGTCCCCAGGGTTTGGTAAAGATGGCAGTTGAACATGTTAGCATTTACACCCTCCTGAAACTCCACTAAGATAGTAAAGAGATTAAAAATTAAAAAGCATAAACTCAGAAGGACAATGAAAGTAAGCTGATGACAACATTTTGGAAGCTCAGAATCAGGTGAAAGAGTTGTGACTTCTAGCAGAGCTGAAAAAGGTAAATCCTAAGCCACATTGCAGGAAGCTGAGCAGCACCCCCATGTGGCAGAATTCCTAGAAAGGCTTAGGAACTGAAGATTCAGAAACCTCTGAAAGAAGGGGATGCTGGTGGGGTGAAGAACAGGAAAATTGGCTAAAAGTCTTTAAGAAGCACTTAGATTCCCGGTCACTTCCCCACCTCTCTCTTCTCTGGAGCAGTGTAGCAGGAATTTTGAATGTTGGGGAACCACACTGAATGTTAGGTCCTTCTCTGTCACCCCCTCACCTTCTACTCCTGGTTCTATCCAGAACCTGCTAATAGACTTGTGCACCTTCTAGGCTGGAAATCAGAACTTTCTTTGGGAGATGTGATCAAGTCAAGTGAAGAGACCAGTGATTCCTCAGTAAAATAGCTCCACACAGAAGTGCCAACTGTGCACGCAGAACTTCTCACCAGCTTTTTGATGCTCCATTTTTAAATATAAAATAAAAAACCAAGGATGTGCAAAAGGCTGAAGCAGGGGGGGAAAAAAAGCCCAATTGAAACAGACTATGCAGGAAGAAGAAAATTTAGCATCCTAAGGTTACAGAAGATGTTTGCAACTAACCCTGAGACAATAGATTGCTGTAAAAAAGGAAAATTCAGAGAACAAAAAAGAACTCTTGAAAACTGAAAGTTGATATCAGAAATGAGACACTCAGTGTCAGCATTGGAAAATAAAGTCAAGGGAATCACCCAGAAAGTATAACAAGAAGAGGTGAAAGTGGTAAAAAGAGGTCCAGGATAGGTGACCTAATAGTTAAGTAGGCAGTAAAGAGAGGAATAGAGACATGGGAGAGGAGAAAGTCATAAAAGAAATATCAGTACTTCAAGGAGATTTCCCAGAATTGAAGTCTAGGGCTTTGTGCCTTCATCAGCCTGTATTAAGAGGAGGCCCCAAGTATTGGAGTAAGACTACCCTGTCCTCAGGCCTCAGGCAGCAGGAATGAAGTGAGAGCCTCTCTCCCTAGGGGTCCAGACCCCCCCACCATCCTGCAGTCTCAGCCTTCCCATTGTTAACAGTCCTGAGACTGTCAGAGCATTCTCAGCATGTACTATGTGTTTGTCTCAGTCACCACAAGGAGCCCGGAACTCCAGGGTAACCGCCACCTCCTGCAAATGTAATCCTCTACATCTCTGCAATTCCCCTTTTTGTCTTCGTGTGTTACCTTTCTCCAACTCCTGAAAACTTCACTCCACTCTCTGAAGCTGGCGGCCCATTCGTAGTGAAGGTGCCTTCGTGCTCAGCATCCCTAACATGGCCTTTACCTTCTCGCTGTAATCAAAACCTGCTCGTCCCTTGAGGGTGCTGTTTCCCAGGCACCCTCTGAAATGGTGGTTGTATTTCTTCCACATTCCTAATATCACATAGCTTGGGTCCTCCTCTTTCTCTGTGCCGGTTTCAGACCATTCTTCACCTCTCCCTTTTCCCCAAAACCTCCACCTTTGAATCTTATGTCATCAGGCTGGAAACTCTGGGTCACATGCCCTCGTTCCTTGAAGATGTTAGCTTGTGGCCTGCTGTCACTCTGTTCAACATTAATCTTTTTTTTTTTGGCCTTACCATGTGGTTTGTGGGATCTTAGTTTCCCCAACCAGGGATTGAACTCAGCCCCATAGTGGTGAAAGCACGGAGTCCTATCCAGTGGACCACCAGGGAATTCCTCAGAATCCATTTTAACACATTTAGGCAGAAAGGGATTTCCTACCTACCACTAGGTAGCTTACAGAATTTCCAAAAAGGAAACAAGCTGGGATGCCACATAGACAGATGCCAAGAAAAATGACCAAGGACAGTACCAAGAGGCTCCAATGGAAACCCAACAGCTGCTGGTGCCTGCTACTAGACTGCCACCCCACCCCACTGAAGAGAGAGGCTAGACCTCCAGGAGGTTTGCTACATATTCTGAGAAAAAGCAAGTACACCCACAACCATTTTGGTAGGATACTGACTGTATGGTCTCAGGACCTTTATTTCCATCTTCTGAGAAGCTGTACCGGCTCAGTGGAAATTGGTTGTATGTGCACGTCTAAATAGCAAGGGCTTCTGGGAAATAGTTTTTGGAGTCTACCTGGGAAAGTGAGATTTATAATGTGGAGAAGTCCTAAAATGGGGAAAGGATTTTCAAAATATCTTGGGCAGCTATAAAATAGCAGATATTCATCACAGGCATAGAAAATGACTGAAATCTCTGAAGAATGTACTATATTCATGGGTAGAGAAGGTCAATATCAAGATTACAATTTTTGCCAAGTGAATTTATACGTTAAAAGCAGTTCCAATCAAAATTACAAGGGGGTTTGTGTGTGTGTGTGTGTGTGTGTGCACACACGTGCAACCTTACAAATTGATTCTAAAATTTATACAGAAGAGTAAAGGACAAAGAATAGCTAAGACAATTTTGAAGGAGGTGGGAGATTTTGTGCTACCAGATATTAAATATATTGATCACCAAAACAGAACAAAACAAGGCAAAAACAAAGCAAAAGCAAAATCCCCCAAAACCTAAGATACACTGTAATATGATTTATATGAATTAAAACAACAATATACTGTTTAGAAATAAACACATTTTATGCAAAATTATACACATTTATACAAAATACAGAATTATAGAGAAATAAAGTGTAGTGGGATCAAGCATCAGTGGCACAGGCTGAGAAAATATACTTCTATTCCTCTCCCCTTCTTCCTCCTTTATTCTCCTCTTACTGCTTCTCTCATTCTGTCCCAGATTCCAGGAACCCAGTCCCAAATGCTGCCCCCCAGTGGTCCAGCACCCCCCGCCTTTGCCCTATCTCTTTTCTGAAAACAATAGTAGATATTTTGTTTCTAAAATATCTTGAATTAATGAGTCTTAAAGTACTTTACAAAATGTGTTCTCTTAACACCCTTATAAGTAGATCAGTACAAATATTTCATGGCTGTCCAGAAAGAAATTATGTGATTTGCTGTAACCTAAATACATTGTTTTAAAAGTTAGATAATATAGAAAAGAATATATTGCTTAAAGAAAACATTTTGAAACTTTTATTACATGAAGCCCAATTATAAGGCTGGCTCATATATTTCTCATAAATGAATCAGTAATGAATGTTATTTCATTTCTACCAACCTACCTACTAGTTACAATAGATTTGTGGTGTTATAGGAAATTTCGGTTGGTCAGAATTTTCAATTTACACCTTTGCCACCTTCTCAAGGACACCTTGGATTTTACTAATGATAAAAATATATACTATTACATGAAATTTCTAAAAAGAAAAAAAAAAAATATATATACTTGCCCTGTGCTGTTTACCATGCAATATTAAAGCACAATGCACTGCAAGTTAGATTTTCTTTTTTTTAAATTTATTTATTTTTGGCTGTGTTGGGTCTTTGTTGCTGCGCGCAGGGTTTCTCTAGTTGCCGCAAGCGGGGGCTACTCTTCATTGTGGTGTGCAGGCTTCTCATTGCAGTGGCTTCTTGTTGCGGAGCACGGGTTCTAGGCACACGGGCTTCAGTAGTTGTGGTGCACGGGCTTAGTTGCTCCACGGTGTGTGGGATCTTCCTGGACCAGGGATCAAACCCATGTCCCCTGCATTGGCAGGCGGATTCTTAACCACTGCACCACCAGGGAAGTCCCCAAGTTAGATTTTCTATCTCAGGTTTGTATAAAAA
The DNA here is from genome assembly GCF_965194825.1 of Balaenoptera physalus. NCBI lineage: Eukaryota > Metazoa > Chordata > Mammalia > Artiodactyla > Balaenopteridae > Balaenoptera > Balaenoptera physalus. The sequence continues at coordinate 66,413,272 of NC_138896.1, read as the reverse complement.
GAAACTCCAGAGATGGTAAATGATCTTGCTTAAGGGACACAGTGGCTAGAGACAGAACTGAAGCATTTCGATGCCCACTTTCAGCTCTGATTTTAACTTTCTAAGAAAAACAGTCTCAAGTATAGCAGGAGTTTTCAGTGTATCAAGTAATTACTTACATGGGATAGATTATTTTTTTCTTACTGTTGTTTTGCAGGCAATCTTAGCAGCTTAGTTGCAATTTGTTCTTCAGTGACTACTAGCAAATTGGTTAATTATGGAAGGAGTGATGTCCATTAGATTGCAAAAGTGCAAATAATGAGTCTCAAATGTATAGGTAGCAGAAATGTGAAGCCAAATTGTGTCTGTTCCTGAGAAGGAGGTTCTCTTTATAGCCACTGTTGTGCTGGGGCAGGGCAGTTTTCTTGTACCTTCTCAGCTCTCTCATTTTCCATAAACAAGATGTTTGATTATTTTATAAACAGTTGAGAAGAGGTGTCTACATTATTTCCACTTTTAATCTCTTGATCATATAAAATGGCTTTTAAATTTTTTTAAGTTTTTTTTTTTTTCTAATTAGAAATACATGTTTTGAGCAAAAATCTTGCCTAGAAAAGTATCTAGGCCTGAATTTCACCACCTTTAATACTTTGGTGAACACACAAACACACTTAATACTTTGGTGAACACACAAACATACGCACACACACACACAATGAATGTGCATTCTGTAATATGCATATTCTATCATAGACTCCTTTTTTCAGTTAGCAGAATACCATGCACATGTCCTAGTCGACAAATGATCTATAATATCATGTTTAATAGCTACATAATATTGTACTGCATGGATTTCTCTTCTTCATGGAACCAGTCTCTTATTAATGAACATTTAAGATATTTCCATGTTGAATCTCTTTAAATACTTTGATGAACACCTAGTACATACATGGTTGACACAGTCATGATTTATTATTTTTTAGCTCATGTCTACAGTTTTTTTTTTAAATAAAAGAAATAGAACATTTTTCATAAACTAAGGGTTCCTTTGATACCGAGTCCAAGCTCGTCCAGCTCGCTGCACAACAGGCCAATAAATCGGGAGACGAGTTGGTGGTGCAAGGAATAACGGCTTTAATGGGAAAGCTAGCAGATCGGGAAGAAGGCAGACTAGTGTGACAAAGAACCATCTTCCTTCAGTCAGAATTCGGGCCCCTTTTACACAGAGGAGGGGGAGGGGGAGGGGGCCTCTGCGATGCCAACCAATGGCCGAGTGGGACCACTAACAGATGCTCGCTAACGGCCCTGCACTAACAGCCATGTGCCCACCCTGCCCCTATTATACCTTTTGTTCTGTTTCACTCTTTTATTATTTTTCCAGAGCTAACCTATAAATAGTAAATGGCACTACTTTTCACATTTGAGAAAGTTGATGTTGGTGCTGTTGTCCCGGAGATGCAGGAGAGAGTTATGCCGTGTGCAATCATGTACGCTAATTCTCTCTTCGTCTCTGTGGGTTATTAAGTCTCTCCCGTTTTTCAGCAACACCGCAACGAGGAGTAGCCCCCGCTCGCTGCAACTAGAGAAGGCCTGCGCACAGTAACAAAGACCCAACGCAGCCAAAAATAAATAAATAAAATTTAAAAAATATTAAATTTACTAAAGATAACAGTATTGTTATTGTGTAAGAGAATATTCTAAGGACATATACCCACTGAAGTATTTATGGGTAAAGGGCCACAATGTATGCAAATTACTCTTAAATATTTCAGAAAAAAATGATCATCTATCTATCTCTGTCCATCCATCCATCCACCCACCCACCCATTAGAGAGAGAGAGAGAAGGAGGTAGAGAAAGAAAAAGCAAATACTAAAGAATATGGAGCAAAATGTTAATAGTAGGTGAATGTGGGTAAAAGGTAACAGGTTTCATGTACCATTCTTATTCTTACAACCATTCTATAAGTTTGAAATATAAAGTAATATGCATGTATTTTTGGATATTCAAGGACTAAATAATTTAACCATGATGTTACAAGAATATGTGTGCTTCAGAAAAATGAGGAAGTAATGTAGAAAAAATACAGAAGATCTAGGAAATTGGAAATCCAGCACAGGAGAAGGAGAAAGGAAGCCCCAAGAAGGCAACAGTAACCAGTCCAGACTGGAATAGAAGGATAAAGCATTGTGGGAGAGAGAGCTGAAAAACAAACAAACAACAAACAAACAAAGAAGGAACTGATAGGGACTTCCCTGGCAGTCTAGTGGCTAAGACTCTGTGCTTCCACTGCAGGGGGCACGGGGTCAATCCGTGGTTGGGGAACTAAGATCCCGCATGAGGCGTGGCGTGGCCAGGAAAAAAAAAAGGAACTAATAGATTACTTGAAGTGTTTTGAGTGTTCAGAAAACATATTGTTTCACAGATCTGTGGGAGAATTTGGAAAAAAATAATAAGGGGTAATACAAAACAAAGCAAATTACAGAAGAAAAAATCCAGGCAACTGTGAAGTACAGGAAAAGCAAAAAGCTGAGTCAGAAAATGTAGTCATAAATCAAAAAACACACCTTGGCTTATCAAGTAACAATATTTAAACTCATGATAAATAAACACTATATTTTTTTATAACCAAAATTTGTGCTATAATTATATTGGGAGAATGATGGAGTATAATGAGATGTAAAAAATTACATCCTCAATGAACACAACCAGATAGAACTCAACAGATTCTATCTAAAATCAATAACTCTGTGAAGAGCAGTATAAACATATGTGGCAGCTACTGTTGGGTGCCTACAAAACAGCCAATCCCTTTCCTCCTTCTACCCAGATTTTGTTCAGCATTCCCTACTTCCACTGGCCACATGTAGCAGGGGACATCTCCAAGGAGTAAACGCTGCTTGGTACAAGTTGATCATGCTGGGCCCATACCCCCTTTTTTTTTTTTTTTTTTTTTTTTTTTTTTACCAGCCAGGGCATGGCAATGTGCTGTAATTCTAGCTGATGACACGCTAGGGAGGGCTTCTCAGGGGTTTCAAGGAGTACATTTTTCACTCTTAATGAAAGAGACACATAGCAAGTGGCCTTTAGGTATTGTCATGCCTGGACGTGGTGCTCAGAGCTCCTGCAGTCATCTTGTGAGCCTGAGGGGAGCCAGACAAGATGGCAGAGGGCAGAGCCCAGGGAGTCCTAGAGGAGGGGAGCCCTGGTCACACTACACCTTATCCTTTCTTTTGAAATACCTTTTAAAGATACAATTAACATAAAATAATACACAATTAAAAAATAGAAAATTGTACTCTTCACCATCTGAATCCTTCGTCTATATATTACTGTGAACAGTTAGAGTGTACGTTATTCTCGTCTTTTTGCATATGTTTGCACGTGTGTATGTATGATTTTTTAATATACATACGTATGTATGAGTGTGTATACACGTACTCGCTCACAATTTTTTTTTTTTTTTTTTTTTTTGTTGTTGGATTCCATTTATAGGAAATGTCCAGAATAGGTAAATCCACGGACAGAAAGCCTAACATTTTCTTTTCTACAAATCAGGTTAAAGCAATATCACTATTAAAATTAGGAGGAGATTTAAAATCAGTATCTACAGACAAAAAATCAGTCAGCTACATTTCATAGCTAATTCTATTTCCTTAGAATTTTAATGACGATATAGTCCTTAAATGTGTATTAATTTTTTGCTGTTGTTGCTTGCGCTTTTGGTGTCATATCCAAAAAATTGTTGCCAGCACCACTGTCAAGGAGATTTTCCCCTGTGTTTCCTTCTAGTATTTTTATGGTTTCAGGTCTTTTGATTAAGTCTGAGTGACAGACAGTCGCTCACAATTTTTTAAACTCCCAATGGAATTATACTATAGACCAGTTCTTCTCAAACTTGAACGTGTTAAGAATGATCCAGAGGACTTCGTAAACACAGATGACCTGGTGCCATCCCTAGAGATTGCCACACTGCAGGGCTTACGGCTCAGTCCTCCCAAGGACCCGTGGACAGATTCACCTGCAGTCCTGCCACCTCAGACCCTCTGAATACGCACGACTCGTGTCCCCATCCCTACCATTTCTCTTTCCAATCCTGAGGGAACAATTATCTTCATTCTAGATTTCCCTCCCAACCAGAAAAGCACAAAGCCTGCATTGCATCCTCTCCCCAGTCTAGTTAATGCCCTCAACAAATTTATACTTTTAACAGCAAATGCCTATTCTCTAGATACTGTTTTCATGCTAAACTTCGATTTGCAGTTCCTTTTTATTCTTTCTTTCCTTTTTTTTTTCTTTTTTTTTTTAAGAAAAACACTTATTAACTGCCCCCATAGGGAGAGAAAAGTCCGGATTTTAGTTTGTGAGATACCTGGCTACTGTCCTGGGAGAGGAAAAACAATTATCATCACTTCTTGATGATTGACAGCAGCAGAACAACAAAACTAAAAAAACCCCAAATCACAAGCCGCTTTCTTAATCACCCTCCCACATCCACAATATGCCAAGATGCTGCAGTAAGCTCTGATAAGTCATTGGATGAGCCTTTGCATCATGTTTTCTGCCTTGTCCTTGACTGATTTACCATGTTCTTTACAACATATATCCCCCCAGAAAGATGACATGCTCATTTTATTTGATTTTTCTACCTACCCCCAAACCTAGGTCTGTTATGGAGACACTGAGAAACAAGCTGGCAGAGACCTCCAGGGAACATCAACTGACCCGAACCTAAAATGCTAGTTGTTTCTTAGAGAGAAACCTCAACACTCTTTGATGCAGAAGAGCCCCCAGGTGGTGCTGACCTCCTTCCTGCTCCTGCTGTTGGGACTGGGGAGCAGGAGAGGAACAGCTTCCTTTTATTGTGTGTCTGCTTTAAGCAGATCCAGGGCAGGTTTATTTTCTCCTCCTTATGAGATCACAAGTAAGAGTGCTGATCCTGACTGGTGTGGGCCTGGAGGCGGCCCATCTCCAGGTGTCCCCAGCACCACCTTCTTCCTGCCTGGATTCCTGTTGTTGGTCCCGGGAGTCTAATGTGAGCTTCATCTACTGTGCCATCAAGTACCCTACTTGTGGAGGTAAGCCACTGGCGGGATGGCCAGGCAAGGCCACCAGCCAGGATCCAGTGTCCTCATGTTCACAGCGGGCCCTTTTTGGACCCACACCTTGCTCCATTTCCCTCATCTCAAAGGAAAAGCCCCTCCAGCATCCTCGAACTCCCAGTCCTCTTGGGAGTTTGCTCAGGAAGTTTGTGCCACGCAGGCCTGGGGCGCCATACCTGGGCCTGGAAAAATCACTCCTTGCCTATCTGTGTCGTAACTTATTCTTGGGCCCTGGGGCTGCTGGGTTGGTTTGTTTTGTGCTAATACAAGGGTAGTTAATTAAAAAAAACATTGTCTTGTAAAATGTCCCCCAGTCTTGATTAGTATGGTTACTTCCTCTGGGGATTGACTTGTTCCTCTCTTCTCTATTTCCTGTATCCCGGAAGTTTGTCTAGAGGTTTGATTAGGTTCTGGCAAAAACTTGTGATGGTGATATTGTGTCTTTCATACTGCATTTCAGGAGGCACTAAATGCCAAGACTCCCTACTATTGATGACCCTAAGTTTGACCATTTGATTAAGGTGGTGACCACTAGATCTTTCCATTGTAAAAGTACCTTTCTCGTTGAAATCACTATATAATTTATGGCATGATACTTCAACATCATGCTAATTTCTTATTCCGCAACAGACTTGTAGAATCGTTTTAGAATCCATTAATGATTTTTTTCCTGAATCGGTCACTGGGGATTGCAAGAGAGTACTTTTCCAGTTCTATCATTTCTTCTATGTTTATTAGACAGTATTCTTCTGTAAAGAAGATCTTTTTAGGGAATTCCCTGGCAGTCCAGTGCTTAGGACTCCACGCTTTCACTGCCATGGCCCGGGTTCATTTCTTGGTCAGGGAACTAAGATCCTGCAAGCCACGAAGTGTGGCCAAAAAAAAAAAAAAAGGATCTTTTACTCTAAGTATCACTGTGGACTCATGCTTTTTTACAAAATTATCATTCAATGTATTATAATCAATTATAATTCTTCCTCTTATTATTCTTAAATTATCCCACATTTGGCCACTGGAAGCCCTTTCAATCTGGCTTTTGTGTCCTCTGGCCATGTCCTAAATAGTCTTTGATCATTTTTGTGTTTTCTGGCTGATAATTCCCATCCCCAGCCCTGAAATCAACCATTTCTCCCAGGAGCCCTGGTTTGGGGAAGATTATTTAGAAACTGAGAGCTGGGAGCTACTGTGTTAGCTTGACCATGAATTGTCCAAGGCTGGAATTTGTTATATTTAGTCTAGTTCTTGGCTGTGGGGCTGTTGGACTTTTTTCTGGCTTTCCAACTCACTCTTCACATGGAAACCCAAACTGAATGATAAGTAGATCTCTGTGAACCTGGTGCTGAAAGATGGTGATCAGGAGGCATCAATTGTTGGTTCTCATTTGAACTTGCAGCCATCGTGGTGGTTTTTTGTTTTGTTTTGTTTTGTTTTTAGTATAAGAAAAGTAAATAATCCATGATTGGCTGACATGTCTAACTCATACAGCTATCATTCCAAATAACTGACAGAGTGCCTGACATGTTGAAGGCTTTCAATAAGTGCTTTTTTTTTTTAGATAAAGAATTTTTAAAAAAAATTAATTAAGTTATTTATTTTTGGCTGCGTTGGGTCTTCATTGCTGCGCGCAGGCTTTCTCTAGTTGCGGCGAGTGGGGGCTACTCTTTGTTGCAGTGCGTGGGCTTCTCATTGCCGTGGTTTCTCTTGTTGCGGAGCACGGGCTCTAGGCACGCAGGCTTCAGTAGTTGTGGCATGAGGGCTCAGTAGTTGTAGCTCACGGGCTCTAGAGCGCAGGCTCAGTAGTTGTGGTGCACGGGTTTAGTTGCTCCGCGGTATGTGGGATCTTCCCGGACCAGGGATCGAACCCGTGTCCCCTGCATTGGCAGGCGGATTCTTAACCACTGCGCCACCAGGGAAGTCCCTCGATAAGTGCTTTATGAAGAAATAAATTACTAAAGCATCTTTGTATAGTTATTACCCTCATCCTAATTCAAGCTGTAACTTAATGTCACCAGAAGACTAAGCAGTAAATATATAGATTCGTGAGCTATAAATTGTAAAACAGCCCTCACTACATATTAAAATACAAATAATATCTACAGATCCTAGTCTGTTTATAAATTGAACAAACTGCTCCCACAATGATAGGATTAGTATAAGGACATGCAGAAAAGATTATCTTAAAACATTAAGCAGGGACTTCCCTGGTGGCGCAGTCATTAAGAATCCGCCTGCCAATGCAGGGGACATGGGTTCGAGCCCTGGTCCAGGAAGATTCCACATGCTGCAGAGGAACTAAGCCCGTGCACCACAACTACGGAGCCTGCACACCACAACTACTGAAGCCCACACGCCCGGAGCCTGTGCTCTGCACCAAGAGAAGCCACAGCAATGAGAAGCCCTCACACCGCAACAAAGAGTAGCCTCTGCTCACCGCAGCTAGAGAGCCCGCGTGCAGCAATGAAGACCCAACGCAGCCAAAAAAAAAAGCAAATGTATATTAGTAGATGAGTGCTTATTATTAGCAAAAGGGAAATGAACAACGTGAGAAGCAACACATTTAATCTTTCCTTACTGATGAGGAAGGGAGCAAAATTTGACATTGTTTACAACTTCATTTTACTTGTGCCTAGATTTTAAGCATGTGACATTTCTAAGAAAAAAGTGGTACTGTTATGTGAGAGAGCACATTAGCCATGGAAACAAAGGGGAAAAAATGAAGGTGATCTGAGTCATTTTAGGTCCTCTAGCTAGACATGCATAGACCCAAAAACCAGTTCAATTTGTTCCTATTGGGATCAACTGAGAATTCTTCTGACTTTTTCTGGTATGAGAGTGATCCAGAGAGGGGATGAGCCTTGTTCAGATCTCCACCCTCATTTTTACCCCATTTGAAAAAAGATTCGCACAGATTCACCAATTATGTATTAACAGTTTCCATATTTGGTTTATCATCCTCTCTCTTCATATGTATATATGTGTGTGTGTGTATATATACATACATGTGTACACACACTTTTTTTTCTGAACCATTTGTGAGTAAATTGAAGGCCTCCTGTCCCTTCACCCTTAAACACTTCCATGGGAATACCCAAGAGCAAGAATATTTTCTTACGTAACCTCAACATAGTTGTCAAATTCAGGAAATTTAACATTGATCCAATACTATTTTCTAATTTATGGTCTACATTCCAATATCTCCAATTATCCCATTAATGTTGTTTATAGCTATTTTTATTCTAACCCAGGATCACACATTGCATTTAGTTTTCATGTCTCTCTGGGGTCCTTTAATTTGGAACACTTCCTCAGCCTTTCTTTGTCTTTCATGACTTTGACATTATATAACTTGGGTTTCTATGACGTTTCCTCGTTACTAGATTCAGATTATGCATTTTGACCAAGAATATCCCAGAAGTGATATTGTGTCCTTCTCAGTGTATCTTATGAGGCATACATTGTGGGTTGATTTCATTATTGATGCTATGAATGTCGATCATTTGGTTAAGGTGGTGTCCATCAGATTTTTCCACCATTAAATTCCTGTTTTTCCTTTTGTAGTTAATAAGTACTTTTGTGGGAGATATTTTGGGTTTATGTAAATATCCCGTTCCCTTCTTGCCTGAATCGTCTCCCTAATTTTTAATCTCTCTCTCTATGTATAATCTGTGGAGCACAAGACAGAATGTGAATCAAGTTTTATAATTCTACTGAATTATCCTCAGCAGGTGAAATGGCTGCAGAATGCCAGCAAACTTCAGTAGACTGAATTAATTCAGTAGACTGACAAAAATGCCAATCAGGTGAAAGCTGCCAGATATTTTTTTTTAATAAATTTATTTATTTATTTACTTATTTTTGGCTGTGTTGGGTCTTCGTTGCTGCGCGTGGGCTTTATTTTAGTTGCGGCGAGCGGGAGCTACTCTTCATTGCGGTGCGCAGGCTTCTCATTGTGGTGGCTTCTCTTGTTGCGGAGCACGGGCTCTAGGCACGTGGGCTTCAGTAGTTGTGGCACACGGCTCAGTAGTTGTGGCTCACGGGCTCTAGAGCACAGGCTCAGTAGTTGTGGAGCACAGGCTCTGTTGCTCCATGGCATGTGGGATCTTCCTGGACCAGGGCTCAAACCCGTGTCCCCTGCATTAGCAGGTGGATTCTCAACCACTGCGCCACCAGGGAAGTCCCAACTGCCAGATATTTTAAAACTATAAACAACACCAGGGGAAGAAGGAATAAATTCAGGCTGAGACTAGAGCTTCTAAGTCTTCAGGTCACAATTGTCCTGCTACTCAGAGCCAGGCTGACCTTGACTAAGGTGACCCTCTAGGTGATCCAACATTATTCTTAGGACTGGGAAGATCCTCCTTCTCTCTGTTGAGTTACTGAATGTTTATTTTCAAAATGTGCTTAGCTTCCAAGGCTCAAGTTCTTTCCTGGGGAACAGCTTCACTTCTTCATGAAGAACCCTTAGACTTGTGAGGGGTGTGTGTGGGTCGCCTCCACCCTAATGCCCTCCAGTGCCTGGCAGTGAAAGGCAGAGAGGTCCCTGGCTTCACCTAGACAACTGGGTTTGGGCTTTCTCTGGCTCACTGCATATGGTGCATTTTGGCCTCTCAAATGAGAACATTCATTTTATATTCATTGATCCTGTGTGATATGGGTCATTGACATACCTTGTAAGAAAAAGGGGTAATTCAGAATGAAGATCCCTAATTGGGTGATTTGTTAGTGACAAACTCCTGCTGGGTTTTTCTAAGTTTCTCTGGCTCCAGAACAGAATTATTCTCATAGCTAAATAACAGTGCAGTTATTTTCATTCATTTCTTCACTGGCAAGGAAAATTAATGCCTATGGGCTTGCACAGAGATTTATGTACAAAGAGAATGTCCATAGCATTAGTCATGAAGAAAACCGATGGCCAGAGTAAGTGTTCTTTAAGCTAAAAAATAACTATTATGATAACAAGAGACTAAAACCTACTTTCATTGACATATAATTAGTATATAATGAAAAGCACATATCTTGAGCATTTGATGAGTTTTGACAATTATCTACACCTGTGTACCATCAGCAAGACAAGATGTAGAACATTTCAATCATCCCAGAAAGTTCCCTCCTGTCCCCTTCCAGTCAATACCCACCACCCAGAAGTAGGTACTATTCTGATTTCTATCACCATCACTCCCTGCAAGGCATTCTAACCACTATTCTAACTTGTTTCTCAAAAGGTTGGTTTTGCCTGTTTTTGTTCTTCATCTAAAGGTAATCATACTCTTTTGGGGTGTAGTTTCTCGACTCAACATTGTCTGTGAAATTCATCCATTTGTTTGCTTGTTTTTAAAAATTGCTATGTAATATTATCCAATAGTATTTTGAAGCAAATTCCAAATATATCATTCCATTAATAAATATTTCAGTAGGGAACTCTAAAAAATAAGTAGTTTAAAAAGACCCTATATTATCACTTCTAGAAGAAATCACAAATGCTCTGACATACTTCTGATCCTCTGTCTTGGGGGGCATGTTGGGGGTTGTGGTTCAGGCTGGGTCAGGAACACAGGGGGTTGGGGGCTTGCCCAAGGCAGAGGGGTACAGAGTGGAAGGAAAGCATTTATGAACCCTTAGTGAGGTGCTGGGGAAGAAAAGGCACAACGAATGAGGTAGGGAGGGTGACATCATCCCGTGGTCCAAGTTGGGTCATGAACGCCAGGGGCTTGGGGCTTGCTAAATGTACATGGAATAAATGAGTGACAACATCAGTGACCTGGGATGGCAAAAATGCCCTGTTTTCTACTCCTTCTGCCTTTTATTCTTGGGCTTCCAGCCGCTGAACCGTATACGTTAAGAAGCATTTATTCTCCTTATGTGTGTTTATTATGCTTAAAGATTCAACGAGCCTGCCTTAGGACACACGATATCTCTCAACCCCAAATACCTTTTCTTCTCTTTGTTTAAAATGGGTCTTTAGGACTTCCCTGGTGGCGCAGTGTTTAAGAATCCGCCTGCCAATGCAGGGGACATGGGTTCGATCCCTGGCCCAGGGAGATCCTACATGCCTTTGAGCAACAAAGCTTGTGCGCCCCAACTGCTAAGCCCATGCGCTGCAACTACAGAAGCCCACGTGCTCTAGAGCCCGCGAGCCACAACTACTGAGCCCACGCCCCCTGCGCCTAGAGCCCGTGCTCCGCAACAAGAGAAGCCACCGCAGTGAGAAGCCCGTGCCCCACAACACAGAGTAGCCCCTGCTTGCCGCAACTAGAGAAAGCCTGCGCGTAGCAACGAAGACCCAATGCAGCCAAAAATAAAAAATTAAATTAAAAAGAAATAAATAAAATGGGTCTTTATTCACATACCCACCCCCTCTTTTTGTGGGGATTTAATTTTGGCTGGAAGAGATTGGTCCCTTTCCCAGGTTATCGTGAATCTGCCTGCACACTCTCTTCTCTTGTTCATTAAAAAACATGCTTTCTCATTTTCTACTCCAAAAATGGTGTGTATCGGCCCAGTCCAACATGCAAATCAGTGACAGCACATTTCATGTTCTTGGTCTGTTTCCCTGTGCCTGCCTCTCTCTCTCTCTCTGCAGCCCTCCTGCTGTTTTCCTTCCTGTGTGTTCTTTTATTCTGTTGATAGCTTTCATTTTGGTCTCCCCTTCGCATCTGGCCCTTCAAGCTGGGCTGCGGTTCTGCACTGCGGTTGGGCTGTTCAGCGATTGGACTCTTTCTGGCCCCCACCAAATGCCGTCTCTTTCTGTAGCAGGAAGATGAGCTTAGGATGTCTTTCTTATGGTGCCTTGAATGACGTATTTTGCTTTGGGTGCAAAAAGCCCAACTTGAAATGGCATGATTTTTGTTGTTGTTATTTGAGATCTATAGATGAAAAGACAGGATTCCTGCCTTCAGGAAACACAGTATAACAAAAATATCAACATATAATTATATGTAAAATATATAATGGGGAGTAGAGGACATGAAGTATGTGGTATACTTAGAAAAATGAGTAATTCAGGGTACTCATTGCTGGGTGAGGTAACATGCATCACTATGCTCTAAGGTAGGTATTTTTAAATTTCCTCTAAAGATAAGGATTCTGTTTACAGACTGGGGTGGAGATGGGGTACAATGTGCTGCAGTAACAAGTAGCCCACCCTATTTCAATGGCTTAAGACAATAAAGGTTTATTTCTTGCTCATATTCAAGTCCATGGTGGGTTGCTCTGAGACCCTCTTCTGCATCATTGTTCTCATGATAGAACTCTGGTGACAGAGTATCCACCACCTGGAATGTTGCTGATCACTGTATCAAAAGGAAAGAAAAGCACAGAAAAGCTTTCACAAGCTCTTGAAGCTTCACCTACATGTAAATGTACTCGATTCTGCTCTTTTTATTGGCCAAAGGAATGATTCCAACAGGGCAGGAATATATAATCTTATCATCCAGAAGTTAAGTAATTTATCCAGAAGGGCAGAATCTGGACTTAAACCAGATCTTATGATTCTAATGCTTTCTGTCCTACACCATAGCTGTCCCAAATGATCCTTGACATAGTATCATTTCATTTACTTATTCTTACCATAGTTTTTTGTTCTATTTCTAAGGCTGAAATATTCCCTTATTTATATTTCATCAGTATGGGCCAGATACCTCATGTACAAAGAATTTATTTATTTAGCGTGCCTGTTTACTTTATTTACATACAGTTGTGTATTTTCCATTTCTTCCTTTTCAGTTCAGAAAGCTCTGTTGGTAACGAATTTTCATTGAAATGGTACAAGATTGGAAAATAAAATATGCTTCAACACATTTTCTAAAATAATCAACACAAACCCAAAGTGAGAATCAAACAATTATTACCTTCAAAATTAGCCCCAGATTATTAAAATGCAATTATACTTGGAAAAGTAACACAGCAGGGGGGGGACACGTTTATTTTTTTATTTTTTCTTATTTTCACAATAAATTTTCTCAGCGTATAGGGGACACCACCTCCACACTCTCCTGATATCTGAACAATACCCAGGACTCAAGGATAAAATAGTTTGTTTCTTCCTCTATTGATTTCAAAGAAACCAATCAGATATCAATCAGATACGATCAAATATGGCCTGCAGGTGTGTTTTATGTGACTCACGGTGTTTACAATTAAAAATAATTAGCTGCCAATAGTTAAAAATCTGGCGTGCAAGTTTGGATTTGCAGCTTCTCTTGGAAGACTGGAAGAGCTGGCAACTCTGGGCCCCATTCCGCTGTGGCAGCACCGCTACTTTAGGAAGGCCACATGCCCTGCTATTAGATCCCACCTCCCCTCCCTTCCCCTCCCCTCCTCTCCCCTCAGCCTCGTCACTCATTTGAGATTCCCAAGTGAAGTCAAAGAGGAACTGGGGCCTTTCTCAATATCCTTCCCTCCCTGATTCTCTGCAGCCTTCCCAGCCCCAGCTGTCAGAAGCCTCTTGATGCCCTGAGCTACTCCGTAGGGGAGCCTTCCTAAAAGCTGCCTGCAGGGCCGAGAGCCAGATGCCGTAGCAGCAGGTACCAGTGGGCTCAGCCCCAAGCGGTGTACACATTCCCTTGGCTCTTGTCATGGACTTCAGGCGATGCCTGGTTCCTCCTGACTTGGGGCCCTGGCTTGCCTTTCTGCTTCCCCTCTTTTTACAGGGACAACGCACCCCTTGTTTGGTTCCATGAGGTGCACAGACTCTCAGAGCTGGCTGTAACCTTCCCTGAGCTCACAGCCTGGCCACTTACTCTGGCTCTGTCCACCCCTTGGGCTCCCAAGTGGGCGTGGCCCTGCTTAAAATTGTCATTGGCATAAACTTTGTTATTTATTTGCATAGAAAATGTCTGTAATGGGGTATTTGCCTCAGAAACCTGGTTGAATAACTGACCAATGGGACAGAATAAAGTCTAGAAACTGATGCACGCATATACAGTCACCTGATTTATGACAAAGTTGACCCTCCGATGTAGTGGGGTCAAGATGGTCTTTTTTAATAAAAGTATTGGGTCAACCGCATATCTATATAGGAAAAAGTCTATCTTTACCTCTACCTCACGTATACATAAAAATGCAGGTGGATTTCAGATCTAAAACAGAAAGGCCTCTGGAAGATTACAGAGAACATCCTCATGACCCATTTGTTTATTTCGTTCAGTTTTTTTCAGTCTTTCAACACAAAGCGGGATTGAGAGCCTACTGTATACTGGACTCTGTGCTGGGCAGCAAGGACACAAGAGTAAAGAAGACAGTCCCCTCCCTGAAAGAGCATGCAGTTTAGTCAAGTGAAGAGAAAAGGAACAGATGACGACAACAAAGTGTGACGAGAGCCATAGCAGTGTGCTGTGCGAGCTAGAGACGGAGGTACTCAGTTCAGGGGAGGGAGGAGGGAGGGCTTACTGGAGGAGGTGATGGGTGTATGAGGGAGGGGTTAGCTAAGAGGAGTGGGTCAAAGAGCATGCCAGGCTGAGAAACCAGCATCTACAAAGGCAAGGAAAAACAGGGCATAAGGATTGCCACCTATTTCTTTAAAACATGTAGAAATTCACTTGGCTTGTTTGTTGGATTCTTGCAGAGAAATATCATATGTTTGTTCAGCACATTCACCATGACTTGATGTGATATTGAGGCTGAGTCTTATCCTGGTTACACAGAAGGGGGCGGGTGGATTTGGAGCACTTGGATGACTTATCGAGTCCACCTAGCTCTCAGGCGAAGACAGTGAAATCAGAACTCAGGTCTTTGGATGCTTATCTTTATATACTTTCTACTATGTCAGGTGGCTGCCACTTCAGCTCTGGCCAAGCCTTTGGGACATCACAGCGCTCTGTGGGCTTTGAGAGCAAGAGGGAGGATGAGCAGTGTTGGGCAGGGTTTATAATTAGCCAGTTAGTGCCTTCAGGCTTCCCGGCATGGTTAAAGCTAAGGGGTTGGCACAGGGCAGGTTACATGGACAGGGTCGCAGAGGACCAGGGCCTCAGGGGTGCTGAGTTCAAAGTGTCCACTTCGCACTCAATGACTCAGTGTAGGCAAATGGCTCTGGAAGAAAATGCACACTTGGACGCCGTGCCCAACACCTGCCACTAGGTGGAGCTCGGATGCAGGCATAAACGGGCAACTCGAAGCGTTTGCGGTGGCTGCACGTGCACAGAGGGTACGCGAATGTACTGGTATCTCGAACCGAAAACGTGATGGGGGTGGGGAGACCTGGAACCATGAAAGACGGTGATATGCACGTGCGGGCCTGCCAAGATCTGCCTTGGTGCATTGTCAAGCCCTGGGCTGAATGTCCAGTTGGCTTCATGAGGTCTGAATGCCCTGAAACTAGCAGGGAAACGGGAAGTACGTGCGTAGGCTCTCCTCCCTGCCCTGTCCGCATTTATCTGCGGCAGTGGGGGGTGGGCGCAGCACACGCAGCTGGAGTCGGACTCTGGAAAGATCATGGTACCCCTGATGTGTAAACACAACCCTGCACCCACAAGACCCCAAATGTGTATGGTGCAAATCGGCAAGGAATGGCTTTCTAGATTTTCTGCTGGCGAAATTCTGGATGGCCTCGTCAGACCTACTCTCCTTTTCTGGTGTTCTGTTTTGCTTTCCATTTGGGCAGTCCATGTGGATGACAAGCAAGTCTCTTGGCACTTTGAAACCTCAGTTTTCTCCTCTGTGATGTGGGGATGATGACAGCTTGAGCCTCCTAGAGCATCAGGTGTAAGAACAGAACCCAGAGAGCTTTGCAGACCATAAGGTGCTCCATATGCTTCTTGCAGCTCTACTCATGGCGCCAAGTCTTCGTTACACTCTTTACTCTTCTTCCTGCTCCTGGATAGCATTTATCATGTGCCAGGCACGGTGCTAAGTGGTTCATCATTCAAAAATCTCCCCACACCCTGTGAGGCAGTCCTTCTAGACCCCCAGCAGGCTAGTTAGTGGCAGAAGGAGTCTTCAAACCCAGGCTTGTGGCTTCAAGACCTAGCCCCCTCCCCAATAAGCGAGATGGCCTCTTCCGATCAAAGACAAATTGCTGCAGTGGGAAACCATGTGCCTTATCTTCCACATTTTCATTTGTTACCAGATGGAGACTTCAAAGTAGTTTCCCCTGTGGTTCTCGCCTCTGTTTATACACACTTGCAGCCTCAAGGCTCCTCTTTGGGCTCAGCTGTACTTCACTCCCATCTGCTTCTCCCTCCTGGGATGGAAGGGAAGAGAGGAGGGTGGCGGGAGAGCTGGAAAGGCAGGATGGGAGATCCCTGCTCTGTGTGTCCTGCTGTAGGGAGGGTGGATGAGGTGAGGGACCTCTCCACCCCCAGGCACCACTTGGCCTCTTTAGGGATGGTGACATTTCCAGGTATGCTTGTCGGTGACCTGTTTGGGCCCAGTTGACTGCAGTCATTCTGGGCATGGAGAATTAGAAAATACAAGACATTCTTCCTGAGGCGGATGGCCTCTTCATCACCTCAGAGCTGTTACCTCCCACCGTGGGCCAGTGAGGTGGACCTCTCTCCTTTCTCTTCTCTGAAAGACCCCAGGGGGTCTGGGAGCCTCCCAGGTCACAGGGCTTCGTCTAGGAGATGAGGGTCTGTACCAGGTGGGCATTGGACCTGGTGCCTTTTCAATTTTTTGTAATTTCACGGAGGGATGCCCGTATTAACAAGGATCATGGTTAGCATTTTAATTTTCAATTCATTAAGAAAAAGCAAACGGTGTGAGAAGGGGGCTAGGAGATGTGTTTTATAAACGTATCGAGTTACGGCAGCAGCACTGACGGACAGGATGGAAGCCAGCTGGACAGAAGGGTGGACAGAAAGGGTGCTGGTTGAGGGCTCCCTTTGATCCTCAGGTTCTGGGATTCAATGACCAGATTGCATTCATTTGTTTTCATTAAGGTGTAAATGACTGATACTTTATACAGCTCTCCTTAGATTTTATGCAGGAACTATGAACAAGGCCTCCCTCAGTCAGATTCTCCAGACAGCAGTTCCAGGAGCAAACAAAAGGAGCTGCACCGCTGTGGCACATTCCGTCCTCAGCTCCCAGAGACACACTCTAATAACCCCAGCCAAGCCTTCCGGGAAGAGGTGGCTCGAGAGGGTCAGCCAGGCCAGGGGTGGACCTGGAACTGTGGCTCAGGGACACCTCCCTCGAGTGGCTGCTCCCCCTTAGGCCCGACAGGCACCTCTGACCAAGTGATAGAGGGATGATAAAGTTGGCCCCTCTCCCTGCCACCCAGGTGCCCTGGGGAGGGAGTGGACTGGGAAAGAAACCTCTTCTCCTTTGGAGGACAACTCCAAAGGCAAATATTTAGTCCATGGTCAGGTCCCAAGTCCCAGTTTCCAATTCAGCAGGTTGGTCCCTGAACATAAGGGCAGTGACATCCAGATGCAAAGAGATTAGGGAATCAACCAAATATTTGCTAAGGGCTTTCCAGCTGGCCTCTAGAAACAAGAAGACGAACCAGTGGCCAGGTGACTGCATGGTGATGTTGCCAGCAGAGGAAGGCGAGGGTAGGTGGCATGGTGGAGCTCAGAGTGTGCGTGTGTGGGTACTCTGCCCAAGGGGTAAGGGGAGGAGAGGAGGGAAGAACTGTCCGTGGGAGGGTTGATGCTTGGTGACAAGCCCGAGTCAGGCAAGTGAGGAAGGCTAGAAGGGCTTCCAGGCAGAGGAGCGGCTTGTGCAAAAGCCCAGGGGTGTCCTGGGCTCAACAAGGCAGCCCTGCCTTTGAGAGAAGAAGCCCCGTGGAGAGATGGGGCCAGAGAGGTGACTGGACCACTTTAGGAGGATTCAGAAAAGGAAGGAATGCCCAAGGGTCCACAGATCGTCTTAAGTCAACAGCACTGGCAGAAAACCAAACACTCTCCAGAGCATCCTGTCTAGTCCCCATGACTACGGGGATCGGGCAAGCCAGAGGGCGTGGAGCAGGGCTGGGCTGCCTGGGGCGGTGGGGGCAGAGGTCCTTTCACACTAGATCAAACGTGAGTCACTTGTGGGGTCCTTGCCACGCCCCGCCTCTTCTAAAGGTCACTGATCCCGAGTGTCTGGCATCGTGATTTGTAGCTGCCGCCAAGTGGGATGTCTCTGGTCAGGGGTAATCTCAGGGTGATGTTTACAGAGTCAGTCCCTGTGTAAAGGCAGGGGGGGTGGGTAGCAGCCCAAGACAGCCAAGACAGGAGAAGTGCAGGACTGTTGGGAGATTCCAGAGGCTAGAGGGTGGCCGGGACACTCCTTGCTCTACAAACCCTCCCTGAGCCCTGGCTGGGTGTGCGGTCAAGGAGCCCCCCCCTCCAGCCTTACGGCAGGAATAGCATCCCTGAGTCCTGGGCCACTCCCAGCCTGAGGCCGCAGGACGTGCAGCCCCCCAGCCTGGCCCTGCGGGCCTCACAGGCAGAGCTTCCTCCTTGCTGGTCTGATCAGGTTTGGATAACGGAGGTCCAGTTACATCATCATCTTCCCTGAGAAGGGGCATCCCGGCAGTGATGGCCGCAGCACACAGGGTCAGGGAAGGGGCACTGGTGTCAAATGCCAATACTGAGTAAGCCAATTGCACCCACTGGGCAAATCACTCAACTTCTTGGACCCTGTACTTTACAGGGGCAACATCTCCACCTTGCCAGGTTAGAGATTAAATGAGATTGATTGATGTATGTCATGCTGAGGTGCAGGCCCAGCGCAGTCCTTCCAGCCACGATCTGGCACCTTGTAGAGGACCATTCTCCAGCCGTCTTCGGCCAGATGGTCAGAAAGTCTCCATCGGCTGGCGGAGGCGTGGCTCAGCCCAGGGTCCCCAGCCTTGGCTGGCTTCCGGGTGCCCTGCCGCTCATGGCCTGCAGGGGGCAGCAGTGTGATGCACAGCCGAGTTCAAGACTCTCCCGACCAGGCTGTGTTTTCCCTGCTGTCTGGGATAGAAAGTTCTCCATTGCATCAGTGAATGCAGCTTGGGTCGATTTGTTTTTAAATGCGTGATGTTTGAGATTCCTTTATGAAAGCCCTTCACATCTGGCATCCAAAGAAAATCATCAGTCTAGACTCTTAGGCCGATAGCAGCGTGTATGAAATTTGGGCCTGTTTTCCAGTAAAAGTGCCTGCTTGCTCCCAGCCCCAGCTCCCGCCTGCTCTCCCTCCTTCTCTTCTTGTGACCTTTTATCTCAGCGGGAGCCCTGACTAGAAAGAGGGTTCTGGAAATGTGGTGTGTTTCTCATTAAGTTTCTGCGGCAAAAAATTCACGTGATGCAAAGCTCTTTCTTCCCCTTCTTTCTTTACTCTGCGTATCTACAATAACTCCTGCTGCTTAGGTTTTATTTAATTTGAGATGACTGAAGACCAAAATCTTGTTGATACCAAGAGTTAAAAAAAATCTGTCTCTCGGGTGCTGGTGATATGCTTGGGTCCTTTTTCCTTGGCCTTGAGGTGGTTACAGAATTCCAAATAGAATCAGTCCTCTGCTAGGGCCCAAAGGTCCCCATTGCCTTCTCTTTCCAAACCTGAACATTTCTTTCTTGAAAACCTGAGGCTTTGACTTGGGAGATTGTAAGGATGGAGGCTGCCGAGTGGGCCCAGGATTCCGAGGGGCCCTAAGGAGACTCTGGGGGCCAGAGGGAGTCTCCCAGCTCTCAGAAGGTCATTGCTGTGAACGAGGTGCCCCCTTCCCTGCATCTGTTGAGAGGTCCCCATCTGAGCCCAGTGGTCTGTGGCAGCAGAGTCGAGACAGTGGGGCACTGAGAGAGAGAGGAGGCCACAGGTCCTGACGGCTCCAGGTCCCCCTTATCTTCTCCTGGGGCCTGTGGCCCTGCTTCTCCTGGAGGCTGCAATCCCTACACCGCCTCTGCAAAATGTGAAGCCACAGGTCAGAGTGTGTGCAGCTGGTGTGTCTCAAAATAGGCTTAAAATATGGAACTTCCCTGGCGGTCCGGTGTTTAGGACTCCGCGCTTCCACTGCCAGGGCCTGGGTTCGATCCGTGGTTGGGGAACTAAGATCCCACAAGCCGTGTGGTGTGGCCAAAAAAAAAAAAAAAAGGAGGCTCAAGATAGGCTTCAGGCCTGTGAGAGTAAGGATTGGGTCACACCTGTGCAGGTAAGCAGTCCGATCATGGAGGTGTGATCCCAGGGTCTCTCCTCAGCTATTCTCTGCACACTCAGCCACTGGGACTCCTCTCCCCTCAGCCCCTCACCTTGGCCTTGGCAGGGGGAGGGGCCAGCCTTTCATTTTCCTTTGAAGAGCAATGGGGTCCCAGAGCTCATGGGTCAGTGCCATCTTCTTCTTTTTTTTTTTTTTAAACTAGTTCTCTCTCTTTTTAAAAAATTTTTATTTATTCATTTATTTTTGGTTGTGTTGGGTCTTCGTTTCTGTGCGAGGGCTTTCTCTAGTTGCGGCAAGTGGGGACCACTCTTCATCGCGGTGCGCGGGCCTCTCACTATCGCGGCCTCTCTTGTTGCGGAGCACAGGCTCCAGACGCGCAGGCTCAGTAGTTGTGGCTCACGGGCCTAGTTGGTCCGCGGCATGTGGGATCTTCCCAGACCAGGGCTCGAACCCGTGTTCCCTGCTTTGGCCGGCAGATTCTCAACCACTGCGCCACCAGGGAAGCCCAGTGCCATCTTCTGCCTTACGGTTGCCCCTCATTGTGCCTCCTCAGAGGCTGACCTCAGGTGGGAATGCTGACAACTGTCTCCACGCCTGGCTCTTGGCTGACTTTGCCCCTTTCCTTCTCCTCCTGGGGCAGCATGTCACCCTCTATCTTCAACAGTCACAGAAGCCCTCAGGATCCAGCCCTACCCATATACACTTCGGTTCCGAACCACAGGGTAGAAACAAGGAGTGGGCCATCCATTTCTAGTCTCACTGCCACTAGCTCCCCGGGGAACCTTGGACAAATCCCTCCCACCCTCTGCGCTGGTCCTCGTCTTGCCATCCGGTGCTGGATCTGATGTTTGCTAAACTCCCAGTTCAAAGAGCCTGTGGCAGGGGTCAGCGAACGGCTGCCCTCAGTGGCCTGTTTTTCTAGGTAAAGCTTAATGGGCACGCAGCCAAACCCATCATTTGCGTACCGTCTGGGGCTGCTTTTGCAAGGCAACAGCAGAACCGAGTAGTTGTGACGGAGGCCACATGGCCTGTGAAGCCTAAGGTATCGGGCTCTTTACAGAAAAAATTGCCAACCTCTGGTCTATGGCTTCAATTTTATTTTATTTTCCCTGGAGTGAGGCAGAGTTGCTCCCAGAGCCACAGTCCTTTTGTTTTGTGGTGAGGGGTCATCTGAATGAGGCAGAAGAGGCTTTTCCAGGATCCCAGGCAGAAAGCAGGTGAAGGAATCTGTATTAGTCAGCTCGGGCTGCTGTAACAAAATACCGCAGGCTGGGTGGCTTCAACAACAGATATTTATTTTCTCACAGTTCTGGAGGCTGGAAGTCCAAGATCAAGATGCTAGTAAATTCAGTTTCATTCTGAGACCTCTTCTGTTGGCTTGGAGGCCGCCATCTCTCTATGTCCTCACATGGCCTTTCCTTGGAGCGTGTGCATGAGGTAGGGGCAGAGGGGTCTGGTGTCTCTTCTTATAAGGACACGATCCTCTTGGATCAGGGCTCCGCTCTTATGAACTCATTTAACCTTAATTACCCCCTCATAGGCCCCATTTTCAAATACAGTCACATTGGAGTTGGGACTTCGACATATGAATTTTGGGGAGACACAATTCAGTCTATAACAGAATCCTAACCCTTTTCTCAGGAGACTTTCTAATTATGTCACCCTGACAGATGGGGAAACTAAGGCTGTGGAGGGTCAGAGGCTTGCTCTGTGTCTTCGGTTGGATTCCCCAGAAGCAAACCATGAGATGAAGAGTTACGTGCCAGTGATGCATTGAAGATGGGCTCCCTGGGGGATAGGTCAGGGAGTCTGGGAGGGGCAGGGCAAGAGCTCAGATGTAGACCCGCAGCAGGTGGCTTCACCCTGCCCCTGCAGGGGAGCGCTGGGCTGTGAGTCCGTCTTGGAGCCTGAGACAACTGCACCTGTCAGTCACTGGCTCAGGGCTGCCTTGGGGGGACATCACCTCCCAGGCATTTCTGATCTCTGCAGGTGCGGGCAAAGCAGCTGTAGTCGCCTGAGGGCAGTCCTCCAATGGGAGTCGCGGGTGCAGGCATCAGAAGCCAGATCACACAGAAGCCAGAGGGTTTCGCAGCAGCTGTGAAAGGGATTGGAGGGCATCTGGGCAGGGCATTGCCTGTGTGGCTACATCCTACAAAGAAAAGAATGAGACAACAACAAAATGTATATCCAAGAGTGTGAGGTTCTCACATTCCCAGACCTGGCCCACAGGAGGTACTCAGTTAGGCTACAGGGCTGCTTGGAGAGGAGCTGGAGTGATGGGTGAAAGGCTGGGTCACGGCCCTTCTCACGGCTAGGACCCCTGCCCGAGCCTGACAGTCCAGAAAAGCTTAGGGTTGGACTGTTTGCCCCAACAAAGGACTTTTCTGAGTGTGAGTCTCAAAGACTTTCTTCAAAACAGAGGGGAGGGATTTCCCTGGCGGTCCAGTGGTTAAGACTCTGCACTTCCACTGCAGGGGGCACGGGTTCGATCCCTGGTCAGGGAACTAAGATCCCGCATGCTGCGAGGTGCAGTCAAACACACACACACACACACACACACAACACAGGGGAGTAGACTTTCCCCAGGGGTGGTGTGAGGGGATGGGAACGGGAACATTGGGATGGGGTGGGTGGGAACAGACTACTTGCAGGTAGCCTGAGTGGGATTTTGTTTCTATCTTGATTTTTTTATCCATCTCAGAACAAATAGAATGGTGGCTGATTTCACATGTTTCTTGGTCAGTTTTGTCACATCGCCTAAAATTTTTTTGCTTTCGGAGTATTGAACTGAAACACTATTAGAAATAATGAGAGTTCAGTAAGGCAGCCAGTCACAAAATAAATGTACAAAAATCAATAGCTTTCCTATTTCCAACAGTAACCACTTAGAAAAAATAATGGAAAAGAAAGATCTCACTCACAATAGAAACAAAAGGTATTTATCACCTCAAAGCAAACTTGTAGGAGAAGACACATGCAGTGCACCTTCCTCCCTCTGTCCCAGGCATCCCTCCGTGGTGGGAGAGAGAATTGTTATGACTACAGCTTGGATTCCTGGCCCCTACCCCTCAGAGCATAGGGGGCCAGCGGTTCCCTGGCTCTCTTGGTGGGAGGTTTTTGTCTCCTTGGAGGCACGTTGCAGGTATAAGCTCATGACAGCTGCTGTGGGCAGCAGCCAAAGGGCGGCTGGGCCTGCTGTTTGCCGGTTGTGGTCACTGTGGGTGATCACCCGAGCCCAGGGCCCGGCCTGGAGCAGGGAGCCATAGGAACGGTGCTGTTTCCTGGAGGGCTGGCTGACTCTGGACGGGTACAGGGTTGGCCATTGCTCCTACTCAGGGATGTCTGAATGAACAAGTTTGCTGTGTCTGCGTGTGTGCAAGGCACAGAAGAGATCATTGGTAAGAGTTCCTCCTGTAACCAGGCTGGTGTCATGTCTGGGATGGGGTTAGGTCAAGGAAGAAATCCAGGGCTCTTTTATCCCAGGAACACTCTAAGCTGATTTCTGACTTGGGTGGAAGTGTTACATACATTAGTCAGGATGATTTAGGCAAATGGCTGGAAGCCTAGCTTAACCTGACCCCCATCCCCCCGCCTGGCGCCAAAAGGATACAAAACAAAACAAGAGGATTCCACCCATTTCCCCTTGGTACAGGGCAGACCACTTTGACTGCCTGCTTCCGGCCCCCATGGCTGCCCAAGGAGCCTGCTTTGCCCATTCTCACAGTGGGTCAGCCATGAAGGGTACAAAGGCCCCCCAGGAGCAGCCTGACACAGCAACAGGCAGAGAGGTGGGTCAATACCCCAGCTCCCTTGCCACTCAGGCGGGATGGCTCTGAAATACGTGCTCCACGAGGTCTCCCGGAGTTCCTGAGTGGGACTGAGCCCAAGGTGACCTTTAGCAGTTACGTGCTCAGTAATGTACCTTCTCTTCCCTGTCTCCCTTCCCCAGTCTCCTGCTGGTGTGTTCTGGGATGCTTGTCAAATAAACTCTTTGCATATGCATCCTTTTAGAAGGAGCCTCAACTGAGAGAGAGAGAGAGAGAGAGAGAGAAAGAAAGGTTGATTTAACCTCATATAACTGGAGCCCAGGCATAGATTTGGCTTCAGGTAAGGTTGGATCCAGAGGACTCAAACAATGTCATTAGGATTTGATCGATCTCCTCCCATCACTTGGCTCTGCTTGCTTCCCAGGAAGAATTTCTTAACACAGTGGTTCCCAGCAGTCCCAGGCTTATATTCTCCCAACTAAACCACCCTAGCAGAAAGAAGAAAATCCAAGCAAATCTTAGAATTGCAAACCACTGGCTTGACGTGCACATCTCTGAGCCATCACGGAGGCCAGGTGGATAGAATGGCCTGATTGCCCAGTCCTGAGTCTTGTGCCTGGGGTTCCCTTTCAGGTCCTCTTCTATATACTCCTGTTCTCCTTCTCCCACCCACACCATTTCATACACTGGAGAGATTGGAAGTAGGGACAAGGGACTTGTGTTTTGGAAGTAGATAAGGGCAGACACTTGCCTGTGTCATGTGCTGACGTCTATTTGTAGAAGGGAGAAGCCTTGAATGTATATGTGCCTCTACAGTTGGATCACTCGCTAACCATCAGACAGTATTGGTGACCATTTTCAGAGAACCTGTGGGTAAGCCAGACCACTCTTTTCCTGAAAGTTATGAGATAGAAAGAAAAGAACATCCCAGCTGAATTCCACATCCCTCTACTTTTCATACTAGTGATTTCTGTGGATGAAACCAATCTTTGACAGGAAAATAGAAGATGAGAAGGGGGGCTCATATCTGAAGGGTAACTACTGTGTGCCAGGCATCATCTTAGCCCTTGTGTGGTTGGGATTCATTTATCATCAACCCTCCCTGCTCGTCTTACTGATGGGAACACACAGAGGTGGGGAGACAGTAAGGCAGGTGCCAAGAAAGCAAAACAGGGACTCTGAGCCTGGACTGTTTTCACCCCTCGGGCACGGTATTGCCACTATTTTAGATGCTTTCCCTCGGAGAGTGGTGTTGGGAAAGGGAAGTCTGCTCTGCTGGTTCTGTGGTTAAGATAACCTGTCTTCCCATGAGTCTAAGTACCACGATACTGGAAAGGAGAAACTTTAAGCGAGTGGAGCATAGTTATACATGGTGTAAGAATTAGAAGCAATCAATCCATTAGTGCTCGTGAAATCACAAAGAGCTTAATAGCAAAGAATTAGTCGTGTGCTCAGATCCAGGCTGGAGAAGCCTGCCTGTGTAGTCCATAGTGCAGGCAAGAGGTACAAGACAGTTCGGATCCCCAGAGCAAGGACTCTGCCTGCACGTGTTATGACTTTGTCTCCAGCACCCAGCACGGTAGGTGCTCAGCATGCACTTGGTGAGGGAATGAACAAATGGGTGCACAATACTACTTTCCAAATATCTTTCCGCGACAACAAATAAATCATTTCTGCTGGCTGCATAATACTTCCTAACAGTTCCATTTATTTAACACTTCATTGAACTAACAGTTCCAAAGTGTTTGATATATTTAACTGTTAAATTCTCTATTTTTGAACACTTGGGTAGTTTACATCTTGGGGGATATTAAACAGTGCTACAAATGAACACCCTTGCGCTTAAATGTTTGCAATTTTTCAAATAATTTCCCTAAGATATATGCAGAAAAGAGTTGCTTGGCTAGGGACTTCCCTGGTGGTGCAGTGGTTAAGAATCCACCTGCCAATGCAGGGAACATGGGTTCATATCCCTGGTCTGGGAAGATCCCACATGCCGCGGAGCAACTAAGCCCGTGCGCCACAACTACTGAGCCCCTGTGCCACAACTACTGAAGCCTGTGCGCCTAGAGCCTGTGCTCCGAAACAAAGAGAAGCCACCGCGATGAGAAGCCCACTCACCGCGACGAAGAGTAGCCCCCGCTGGCCGCAACTAGAGAAAGCCCGCACGCAGCAACGAAGACCCCGTGCAGCCAAAAATAAATAAATAAATTTATTAAAAAAAAAAAAGAATTGCTTGGCTAAGTAGCATGCACGTTTAAAGGATTTTTTTCCCCTCTTTTTTTTTTTTTGGATACACATAGTCAAATAGATATCCGTATATAATAAGAAAAAAATGTAATTTATTTTTAAAATGAAACAGATTTGCCCTTGACACAGTCTTGGGCTAGACATAGCACATATTAACACTCCAAAGCTAATTAATTCATTTTTATGGATTATTGTTTTAAGAGGAGTGGGGCACTGCATAAGGTTCGAAAATCCTCTGCTTCTTCTTTATTCCCACCATTCTGTTCTGTGAACCTTGGGTGAATCTGGAGAGGATGAGCACCTCGTCTTTGGGCTGTGACACCATGTCTTATGGAGCTTACATCTTGCTTTGCTTCCTCTCCACCCCCGTCACCTCATTAGTGCCTCACACAGGATCCAGATTCCAAAAATACTTGTGGAATTAAACATTGGCAAGAGTGTGGGAAATCCAGACATGCACACACTGTTGGTGGGAGCATTAATTGGTACAGCCACTTTGGAGGCCATTTGGCAGCATCTATTAAAATGTAAAACGTGCACACCCTGTGATTCAGCGGTTACAGTTCTCCACGTCTTCTCAAGAGAAACTGTTGCACATGTGCAGATGTTCGCTGCAGCATCGATCATAAGAGTGAAAAACTGAACAACTCAAATGTCTGTCAGTAGGGGAATGATTGAAAAAATTTCTGTCCCGTGTAGTGGTTAGATTGAAATAGATCAGAGACTGACAGTTGGGTCCTGCGGGCCAAATCCAGGCCAGCAGATATATTTTATTCACGTTGCATAGTATTTTTGCTCCATATAATCTGCGACTATTTTAATAGAGTCGATTCTTGTTGTTTGTGGTAGTTAGGTTCCATAAAGTCACCACGAACACTGAATTAGTGAACACCGAACCGTTACTCCCAGGGGAAATACAGGAGTAGGTTTCTGTGAGCCTCTGGCCACATTTTCATCCAGCGATAAATACATAACTTTGTTTATGTGTGTTTTTGTTTAGAGACAACTTATTTAATATACATTATTGATTCATTAACATTGAACTCACGGCCAACAGCATCATAACTCATGACTGAACGAAGTTTATCTAACAGACGTATATTCTCCATAAGGCACATCACAGCCTTCTTGCTCTTAGGAACATGGTTTCAGGACATAATTCGGGGGCCATCTTAAACAGTGAAATTACCAACAAAAAATGGCACACAAATGTGAACAATGTGACATTAAATAGATCACAGAAAGGACACTTTTTTTATAGTATGAAGGCTGAAACAAGAAGGCAGAGGCCCCTTGATCAACCGCAGCTTGGAATGTGCAGGGTAGGTGACTCAAGGTTTTTGCCACTCTTCACACGTTTGTGAATGACCACAGAAACGCTGAGGGTATTGATTTGGGGGTTACCAGTAAATTTTAGTGAGTACGAAAATTCACAAATATAGAATCTGTGAATAATGAGGATTGACTGTATTCATCTCTAAAATATAAGAACTCTTCTAAAAACATAACCTCAATTACCATGATTGCTTCTAGATTCCTTAATATTATGGAATATCCATCAAAATTCACATTTTTCCAGTTCTCTTATTAAAGAATCATTATGAATCCGTGGGTTTAATCATAGTTGACATGTTTGAATTCACTTGCAATGATTACCATGATTCATTTTATTACTTATTATTTTATCATTTATTTTTAAGATTAGTATTACTGGCGCTCAAATTGTCCCATCTTTGGCCAGTGGGAGTTTTTTTTTCAAGTTGGCATAACCCCAGAAGTCTTTGATAATTTTCTTTCCGATACCATTAGATGTTTACGCTCCTCTTATTTATTTCCGGTTCCAGACCTGGAATTAGCTATTTCTCCAGGCAGCTTTGGTTCCTGTTCTTGGGAAGTGGTATACAGAGACCCTTATATGAGTGCTAAGGGTGTTCAGTGCCATCAGCATTGTCACCGTTTCCGGTCCTCTTAAGTGGACAGCACTAGGAAATATAGGGAGTACCTATCTATCCGCCTGTCTCTCCAGCAACCTAGTTAATCAATCATGAAATACGTTATGAATTTGGACCAATACTTCCTTTTCAGTTTCAGGATTATATGGTTTTTACTCAGCTCTTCTTAACACCTGCATTTCCTTCGTCCCACACCCAGAATCTTTGTTCTCACAAACACCGTGGATGATAAAATATCATGTCATTATTCAATAGTTTTATCCCATATTGCATTACCCATATGACAGTTTTAGAATAGCAGAGCCACACACTATCACCATCAATATCATTACTGAAGACAGTTACTTTGTTGTTGTTTTTACAGTTCTTTTTGTATTTAGGAAGGTATTTCACAGGAGCTAGGAGTGTGCAGCCAAGTTACTACAGCTTCTCTCTGTATAGTTTTGCTACCAAAATGGATACACAGTTAGGTTCATTTATTTCATTTTATTTTTTATTTTTTAAAAAAAATTATTTATTTATGGCTGTGTCGGGTCTTCGTTTCTGTGCGAGGGCTTTCTCTAGTTGCGGCAAGTGGGGGCCACTCTTCATCACGGTGCGCGGGCCTCTCACTATCGCGGCCCCCCTCGTTGCTGAGCACAGGCTCCAGACGCGCAGGCTCAGTAATTGTGGCTCACGGGCCTAGTTGGTCCGCGGCATGTGGGATCTTCCCAGACCAGGGCTCGAACACGTGTCCCCTGCATTGGCAGGCAGATTCTCAATCACTGCGCCACCAGGGAAGCCCCTCATTTTATTTTTTATATTTGGGATTAATATTTTAAAATTTAATTTTGTCTGGGACTTCCCTGGTGGTCCAGTGCTTAAGACTCCGTGCTTCCACTGCAAGGGGCACAGGTTCAATCCCTGGGTGGGGGAGCTAAGATCCTGCATGCTGTGCAGCGTGGCCAAAAAAAAAAAAAAAAAATTAATTTTGTCAATATATGTAAAAGAATTACATAGCATCAAAGACATATCTAAAAAACAAAATACATGCAAGTGAGTCTAGCTTCTGTCCCTGTCTCACCCACTCTGTACCTTCCTCTCTCCTATACAAAACCCTTAAAACTTTTTGTGGTTTATTCTTCCACTGAAAAATAGAATTAAATCTGTATATATTTATATCTGTATATCTCTTCCTTTATTATAGAAATAGTAGAATATGATACACATTTTTCTGCACTTAAAAAAATCACTTTAGGGCTTTCCTGGTGGCACAGTGGTTAAGAATCCGCCTGCCAATGCAGGGGACACTGGTTCGAGCCCTGGTCCGGGAAGATCCCACGTGCCGCCGAGCAACTAAGCCCGTGTGCCACAACTACTGAGCCTGCATGCCACAACTACTGAAGCCTGCGGGCCTAGAGCCCACGCACCGCAACAAGAGAAGCCACCGAAATGAGAAGCCCACGCACCGCAACAAAGAGTAGCCCCTGCCGGCCGCAACTAGAGAAAGCCCGCATGCAGCAACAAAGACCCAATGCAGCCAAAAATAAATAAATAAAAAAATAAATTAATTAAAAAAAATCACTTTAATGATGTATCTTGGAAATTACTCCATAGTAGAAGATGGAGATATTCCTCATTCCTTATCACAGTTATATATTACTCTATCATAAGGATGCACATAATTTATTCAACCAGTCCCAGATTGTGGCATTTCAGTTGTTTTCTGTCTTAGCTATTATAATTAGTGGCCTTGTGCATATATCTCTTTTGTAGTTTTGCCAGTATATATTTGAAATAGATTCCAAGAAGTATGATTATTGGATCAAAGGGTAAATGAATATGTAATTTTGCTAAATATCTCCAAATTCTCTTCCGTGGGGGTTATACCATTTTGCATTCCTTCTAGCAATATGTAAAGGCGCTGTTTTTCCCAAAGCTTCACCAACAGAGTGTATTGCTGAACTTTTTGATTTTTGCTAATCTTTTGGATAGGTGAGAAATTATATCTCAGTATAGTTTTAATTTGCATTTCTGTTATTATCGCCCAACTTTTCAAGGAAAATAAAATGTATTGATAACATTTAAAATAATACATTTCATAATAAACCTGAATCCCCTTCTCTCTTGAAAAATTAATTTAGCCACGCTAAATCAACAGTTCCACCTGGCGTGACTGGTTGGAACTGAGTACCAGCTGTCCACCTTAGATGGGTGTGTTTTTTTCCAGTTTAATACAGACTCGACTTTACCTCTTCACTGGATTATAGTACCTGCCTTTCCCTGTCAACATTTGAATTTGTCAGCCCATTCCTTGACTTGGAAAGTAGGTGTATCAGTTATCTATTGCCACAAAAATGCCACGTCACAAGCATGACAATCACAAAACTGCAGTGGCCTATGACACTGAGCATTTATTGCTCTTGCATCAGGGGTGGTTGGCTAGGTGGCTCTGCTGATGTTAGCTGGGCTCACTCATATATCTGAGGGTTTGGTTAGTTATCAACTGATCTAGATTATTTTTGGCTATGTGGTTATAGAGCCATACAGAGAGTGTGATCCCATAAGTGTAAAACAGTGTGTGTATTGGATGCTGTGCTCTTTGTCCAACTGCTGCTCATGCATGAGCCCTCACTGCTAGGTTTATGGTGGTGGGGGGCTGTGTCCCCCTTAGACCCATACGTCCTATTGTTTCTCTGGACCCCTCTCATCCCCTGATGACCCATTCCCAGCACTCCAGTCTCAGGGGTCTGCTCAATGTCAGTAAGGAGTTTTGCTTCTAGCTGGCTGGGTCCTTTGGTTCTGTCAAAGATGGGAATGTACTCTGGTTCTGCATGAACCGTGCGGTGGGGCAGAAAATGGAAGTAGTAGTGTTGACCTTAATAGAAGAAGGCTGAGCTCCCCAGGGGAAGGGGGAATCCTGCCAGCAGACCACATCTGGACCCAAACTGCAACTCTTCCCTGGGTCTCCAGCCTGTCGGTGCCCCCTGCAGATTCTGGACTTTCCAAGCTGCCACAATTGCGTGAGCTAATTTCTTAAAGTAAAATCTCTCTCTCTCTCTGTACAAACACACACACACACACACACACACACACACACTCACACACACCACACACCCTGTTGGTTCTGTTTCTCTGCAGAACCCTGACTAATACAGAATGTTAGTGGGGAAAGGGCTTCAAACTGGGTTGTTGCTTGTTTCCTTCTAAGGTAACTTAAGAACAAATACACTTCACCACGGTGAGAATTCATTTCCTTCAGTTTTACATGAAAATATGACTAATCCCCACATAAACAAAATGCTGCCTTTATTTCTTGTCCATTATAACTCTATTCTTAGGATTCCATCCCTTCTCATTCTGAGTTGCACTATGGAGATTTCTGGAATTAACTGACTAAGAAGTGTCTTGGCTCCAGATAAGTGTCCTGTAACCCCTAGGTTTTTCTCCTGGTGGGTTGAATGGGGTGGTGAAAGGGTAGGACTAGGGTAAAAGAAGTCGCTTCACCCTGCCACAGACTTTTAGAGGGTCTTTGTAGTTATGCCCCCAAAAGATTTAGACCTTCCCTAAGCACTATTTATTTTCCGAAACTGTCCTGGGCTCTGAGGCAGGTTTGATTCAGGCCAAACCCAGTAAGAGGGATGGTGTGGACATAAGAATATTTGGGGCCATTTCGTCTCATTGAAACTCCCAGAATTTACACTCAAGTCTTTGAGTCTCAGAAGTGGGAGGCTCTGTGTGTCCTGGAAATTCTCAGTTTTGTGCAAATGGCACCACTGACACGCAGATCTGACTCAGATCCCTGAGAGCACGTGAGAAAGATCTCAGTAGCCAGACTGGGAAAAGGAGAGGAAGCGCGAGGGCATGGCCGGCACCCTAGACTCTGTGTGTTCACAGCGGCTGAGGCTGGGATGCCCCTCTACCTTTCATATTATTTTGCAAATATTGCAGGTGTGTTCGTGCTAAATATCCCTGGATTTGGCAGAAGCACCTGGGCATCACGGGGAGTTGGCAGCGGAGACGCGCTGAAGGTGCTTCGCAGTGGGGGCTGACCCCTCCAATGCTCGTAAATTCTGCATGCTGTGGGCGTAACAAAACACGCCACAAACACACGCTCGGAAAATCCTCTTATGAATCCCTTCCCATCTGTGCCTCTGCGGAGAACACGGGCGCCATCTGAAAAGTAGACAATCACAAGGTCTCCCAAACCCACAGTGGGATGAATGAGGGACTGATGGGCTTGACCTCCCACCAAAGTTGGATCTCAACCCCCAATTCCAACATTAAAAGCCCACTAGTGGGGGAAAGGGTGGAGGGGTGAATGGAGGAAGGAGAGAGAAGGGAGAGAAAAGTGAGAAAGCCAGTCACCCAGTGGACCTGCGGCTCTTCTCTGGGGAAAGAAACTGATGTGAGGACGGTGGGAATAATAGTCAGCCACCGCGGCATAGAGGTTTTTGAGCCAAATATACCTGGGTTCAAATCCAAGTCCTTGTGACCAGAGGCAAGTTATCCAAAGCCCTGAGCTTTAGCTTCCTTATGTGTACAAAGAGGGTAATAACACCTCAGAAAGTTGTTCGCAGGCTAAGATCATGAATGCGAAGATTATGGCACATAGTAGGTCTTCATGAATGCCAGTTGCAGCTTTTATTTTTATCACACACCTTATTGTGGCCCTGTGAGGAAGGCCTCTGGGCACCATCTCTACCTTCTGGGAGGGCCGTGGGGAAGCGAGACAGAAGAGAAAAGAGGTCCTGTGGCTGGTGAGTCAGTGGAGGGTGGGGCTGAGAGTTGAATTCTTGGCTCCTGGTCGAGGCTCAATCCAATTAAAAGGCCTGATTCTTTTTTTTCTTTTATAAATTTATGTATTTATTTTTGGCTGCATTGGGTCTTTGTTGCTGTGCACAGGCTTTCTCTAGTTGCGGCGGGCCGGGGCTACTCTTCGTTGCGGTGCGCGGGCTTCTCATTGCGGTGGCTTCTCTTGTTGCGGAGCCCGGGCTCTAGGTGCACAGGCTTCAGTAGCTGTGGTGCGTGGGCTCAGTAGTTGTGGCTCACGGGCTCTAGAGCACAGGCTCAGTACTTGTGGCACACAGGCTTAGTTGCTCCACAGTGGGATCTTCCTGGACCAGGGCTCGAACCCCTGCATTGGCAGGCAGATTCTTAACCACTGCGCCACCATCCAGGCCTGATTCTTTTCTTTGTTTTTTTTTTTTTTTTTTTTAGATTTTGAAAGTCCATCTGTCACTGTACTTTTTTTTTTTAACATCTTTATTGGAGTATAATTGCTTTACAATGGTGTGTTAGTTTCTGCTGTATAACAAAGTGAATCAGCTATATGTGTACATATATCCCCATATCTCCTCCCTCTTGTGTCTCCCTCCCACCCTCCCTATCCCACCCCTCTAGGTGGTCACAAAGCACCGAGCTGATCTCCCTGTGCTATGCGGCTGCTTCCCACTAGCTATCTGTTTTACATTTGGTAGTGTATATATGTCCATGCCACTCTCTCACTTCGTCCCAGCTTACCCTTCCCCCTCCCTATGTCCTCAAGTCCATTCTCTATGTCTGAGTCTTTATTCCTGTCCTGCCCCTAGGTTCTTCAGAACCCTTTTTTTTTAGATTCCATATATATGTGTTAGCATACGGTATTTGTTTTTCTCTTTCTGACTTACTTCACTCTGTATGACAGACTCTAGGTCCATCCACCTCACTACAAATAACTCAATTTTGTTTCTTTTTATGGCTGAGTAATATTCCATTGTATATATGTGCTACATCTTCTTTATCCACTCATCAGTTGATGGACACTTAGGTTGTTTCCGTGTCCTGGCTATTGTAAATAGTGCTGCAGTGAACATTGTGGTACGTGACTCTTTTTGAATTATGGTTTTCTCAGGGTACATCCAGGCCTGATTCTTGATAAGCCATTGCCTGAATGATTGGAGGAACCGGATCAGCCCTGGGGACAGGTGTGGGTTTTGTTCTCTGACCCTTGGCCACCTTGCCTGGGAGAGGCAGCTGAGCATGGGGAAGCCTGATTTATCTGACCTCTGCTTATCTAGGCTGTGGGTTTATCTGGACAGAGTCCTCAGCTGGCTGCCTGTGTTTCTCCCACACGCCCCTCAGGATAGGCACTGACTGACCCCTGAGATGCTGAGGCTCTGTTTAGAGCGACTTCTCTGGCCTCCTTAGAACACATTTCTCTTAGATTATTCAGGGGTGTGTGTGTGTGTGTGTGTGTGTGTGTGTGTGTGTGTGTGTGTGTGTGTGTCCTAATTCAGATTAATAGGAAGTCTGAAAGGTGAAAAAACTCCAAAAGGAAAATGAATCAAAGACAAATAATCACTTCACGAAGAGACCTCTCCCCCCACCACCCCACCCCGCCATGTCACCCTTCTTTTGATAAACGTGATGCTAACCCCAGCTGCTGCATCATGGTGAAATCTTGGCCTTTCCATACTATCCATGAAGGTTATATCAGGGTCATTTTCCCTCACAAGATGAAGTTATATGGAAGAACTGAGCTACCCAAAGTGAGGAAGCAGCATGGTGTACCGGCAAAGTCAGAGGATTTGGGTACAGTTGGCCTGAGTTTGTGTCCTGACCTGTGACTCTGGGTCTGTGTGACCTGGAGTAAATTACTTACCTGCTCTGAGCCTCATATGTGTAAATGATCTTGGTTTGCTTACTTTAAAAAAAAAAATCTTTTTATTTTTAAACAGCTTTATTGAGATATAATTTACATACCATAAAGTTCATCTATTTAAATTGTATATTTCAATGGTTTTAAGCATATTTAAGAGTTGTGCAACCATCTCATAATATAATTTTAGAACATTTTCACCATCCTCCAAAGAAAAGACTCATTAACAGTCACTCTTTATCCTTTTGACTCCACCCTCCCCCATCCCCTGGCTCTAGGCAACCACTGATCTATTTTCTATCTTTTTGTCTATTCTGGACATGTCATATAAATGGAATCATAGAATATGTGGTCTTTTTATTTAACATTATTTTATAATGTTTTCAGGTTTCATCCATGTTGTAGCATGTATCAGTACTTTATTCCTTATTATTGCTGGGTAATATTCCATTGTATGGATATACCACATTTTATTTATTCATTCATGAGTCGGTAGATGTTTAGGTTGCTTTTACTTTTCTTTACTTTTTTTTGAATTGCAGTATAGTTGATTTACAATATCGTGTTAGTTTCAGGTGTACAGCACAGTGATTCAGATATATATATATATGTATATATATACATGTTTTCAGATTCTTTTCCATTATAGGTTATTACAAGACACTGAATATACTTCTAAGTATTACTGGGCTATACAGTAATCCTTGTTGTTTATTTTTATACAGTAGTGTGTATCATTGGTTTGCTTACTTTTTGTATGTGCCTCACTTTTTTGTAATATTTGTGATCTGTTCGAAACTGGAATTGTGATAAGTTTAGAAGGTAAATAAGAACTGAACATCAAAATTTTAGGTGATTATTTATAATCGTGCCTTGGATTATATCCACCTCTGGATCATGTCAGGGTGTCAGGAAAAAGGCCAAAAATTCCCTGAGGTTTTATTATATTGGGCAAGATTGAGAAGAACTGAAGATTTTGAATAAGGACAGATAAACGAATGTCCCTCATTTCTGATGTCAAGAATCAGAGAATTGAAGGAATAAAGATCCTTAAAAAACGAAAAATAGAGTTATCATGTAATCCAGCAATCCCACTCCTGGGCATATATCTGGAGAAAACTGTAATTCAAAAAGATACATGCACCCCTATGTTCATAGCAGCACTATTCACAATAGCCAAGACATAGAAGCAACCTAAATGTCCATTGACAGAGGAATAGATAAAGAAGATGTGGTGTATATAAACAATGGAATACTACTCAGCCATAAAAAAGAATGAAATAATGCCATTTGCAGCAACATGGATGGACCTAGAGATTATCATACTAAGTGAAGTAAGTCAGAAAAAGAAAGACAAATACCAAATGATATCACTTATATGTGGAATCTAAAATATGACACAAATAAACTTATCTACAAAACAGAAACAGACTCACAGACACAGAGAACAGACTTGTGGTTGCCAAGGAGGAGGGGGGATGGGGGAAGGATGGATTGGGAGTTTGGGATTAGTAGATGCAAACTATTATATACAGAATGGATAAACAACAAGGTCCTACTGTATAGCACAGGGAACTATATTCAATATCTTATAATAAACCATAACAGAAAAGAATATGAAAAAGAATATATATATAACCGAATCACTTTGCTGTACACCAGAAACTAACACCACATTATAAAATCAACTATACTTCAATTAAAACAAAAAAAATCTCATGCCATGTGGAGCGTGCAGCATGGCAATAGCTCATTCTCAACAATCTTGCAAATACTGATTCTACCCAAACCTGCTCAGAAAGAGCAATGGTGGAGCCCACTGATGACCAGGTGCCTCGGATCGCTCTGCTTAGAGCTAGAGTTTCATCCAACAAGGCCATTGTCCCTGCACCAGAGATGTCCCAGGCTGTGAAGAGCCTGCTGTTTGAAAGTCCTCCACTGGGTGGTAGGATCGTGGAGGGACTGGGGGAGGTTCACAGCATTCCCTGTTGGATGGTGTCTCCCTACAACCCACTTCTGCTTTAAGAGCCTGGGGGATGGGCTTTTACTGGGAATGGGAGGGTGCTGGACATGAACTCTGATGAACTTTGGTTGATGTACTGGATGGTCAGGACCATGGGAACTCTGAGGTTAGCAAATACCAGTGACCCTGAAAGAGTCCCAGTCTCCCCACAGAGCTCAGTTTATATGATGAAGCTAAACGCAGCCAAGGGAGAAAGCAGAGGTTCTTGAATTCCACGTGGCTTGTTAAAGCCTTCCTCAAAAACGCTTCATTGTACTGTTGTGGGTGCAGGGCTTCTGACCCCAGAGGAGGTGCCCTAGTGCTCCCACCTATAGCTCCTTAACCCAGGGGCCTTTTTGGAACATCCGTCAAAAGGGGCACAAAATAAGTATCATAGAAGTACTCTGTAAACAATGCCCTTTAGGAAACTTCAAGCCGTTGTAACAATTATTGCCATTATGCTCTTCAATGGAGCGTTTTTTTCATCTCCGATGGAGTATTTAGAGAAACCTCCCCCAACAGTTGAATGCAAGTTCTTGTCCCTGTTCCAAGAAGAAAATTCTCCCAGGAATGTAGTTTATGGAATCTTTTCCTGATGATGCTGTTTTCCTCCAAGTGTTTATTGGTGAAGCTCTCCAGAGCAATATTATCCCCAAGACACCTTAATGTGGATAATATCCAACCTCTTATTCCCTTTAAAGAGGCAAACAATCTTGGTAGTTTGCTTGCTGGGGGTGGGGGGTGTATGTGATACTTTATCATCTTTACTTAGCTCTGTGAGGAGTTCAGAAAAAGATGCGATTTCTGTTTCTGGCAAAATGGAAGATTAGAAATTCTAAAACCCTTCTATTATGAAACAACTGAAAATGCTAGATAAAAATGCTTAAGGAGCATAATTTTAAATGCGTGCACGACCTTGTAAGAAAATGAAGGAAGTCCTCAGAGACCGGGGATGGAGTGGGGGTGGGAAGAAGGGCAGGAATGTGAGTGAGAGCTGACATCAGAGGCCCCTGCAGCCATAGATATGAGGCAGACAAGACATCAGGCCTGGGGAGAGTTAGAGAGAGTCTTCTCTCCACTCCATACAAAGCTATGATCCACAAAGCGCTACACATTTAGTAAAAAAGTAAACCAGGAGAAACCCTCCTTGCCAAGGAAAAATGCAAGGAAACACACCTGTCTCAGCGTGGTCTTGATTCTGAGGAAGAGGGGAAAATTATCTTCCGTGAACCTGTGGACCTGGGCTGGCCCTTGTGTGGGGTTGGTGCCTGAGTGCCAGTATTTGCAAGATTTGAAATAAACAAGCTGACAATTTTAATTTAACATGGGCCTAGGATGGTCAAGCCCCCCAGTACTTTAAAGAAGCAAGTGGAGATCCTCTCTAGACTCAAAGAATTCCCCCGATAGAATTCCAATGATTATGGGCTCACACACACTCACGGATTAGAAAACTTACAAAGAAACAAGGCAGCTTGAGAAAGTCAGTAGAAACAACTGTACAGGAAAAACTTCTGTTTCTCTGTACTATTAGTGCTGTCAGTACTTCACTTCTGGTCATCAAATGTGAGTTTTTCCCTTATACTTAGCAATTCTCTGACACCAACTGGCTGTCCTACAATTCAACTCAATTCTAACCTTATCTACGTGGAGATAGCATCAGATCCCACACGTGAATGGCTCAGTCCCATAAGACTGGCCCTACTTCAGATGCCAATCACAAGTCCAGGCTGTCACCTGTGCTTCTGACAGACTGACTGTAAATTGGAGGGTCCCACAACCCCCTCCTAGGTTTCAATAATTTGTTAGAGTGGCTCACAGAACTCAGGAAAACAGTTTACTTACTAGATCACTGGTTTATTATCAAAGGACACAACTCAGCAACAGGTAGATGAAAGGGATGTATAGGGCCAGGTATGTGGAAAAGGCCGTGGAACTTCTATGCCCTCTCCAGGTGTGCCACCCTCCCAGCACCTCTACATGTTCACCAACCCAGAAGCTCTCCTACTCCTTTGGTGAGGGTTTTCTATTGAGGCTTCATTACATAGGCATGATTGATTAAATCATGGCCATTGGCGATTCAACTCCTCTTCCCTCCCTGGAGGTTGGAGGTAAGGAGGGGAGGGGAGGGGGTATATCTGAAAGGGTCAACCTTTTGGTCACATGGTTGGTTCCTCTAGCAACCAGTCCCTTCCTCAGGGCTTTCTAAAAGTCATTTCATTAACATAAACTCAGGTGTGGTTGAAAGGGGCTTGATAAGGAACAAGAAAAGACACCTATAAGCTAGTTCTTATCACTGAGGAAATTCCAAGGGTTTTAGGAACTCTGTGCCAGGAAGGGATAAAGGCCAAATATATTTCTTATAAATCACAATATCATAACAACATACTTTAGAAAAAGATGCAGTAAAGCCTCAGAGATCAGAATTATCAGATATGGAATATAAAATAAATATTCCCACTGTTTTTAAAGAAATAAAAGAAGGAATTGAAAACATAACAAAAAGGAAGAGAGTGAAAGAATTGAAAAAGAAACAACTCGTACTTCTGGAAATGAAAAGCATAACAATGGAAATTAAAAACCAGTGGAAATTAATAATGAAAATTTGAAACCCAATGGAAGTGTTCAGTAGCTGATTCAGTACAGTGGAGGCAAGAACTAGTAAACTAGAAAAAAACAGGAAGACATCACAGAGACTGTGGTACGAGGAGAAGATGTACAGAGTGTAAAGTTATGCATATTCTAGCTTGGGTTCTAATTTGATTGGGAGAATGGGGAGGGGCAACGGTCAAAGAAATAACTGATGAAAACTTTCCAGGATAGATGAAAGACACCTATTTTCAGATTCAAGGAATCCCCTCAAATTCCTTCCCTGTAAATGGGGTCGTGACTCTTTACCTTGCTGAATTCTGGGTGTTAAATAAGATGAGAGATATGAAAATAGTGATTATACCATCATCAGACTATAAACATTTCAGCTCAATTCTGTTCATAGAACAATTATTGGACACATACAGTTGTAGCTACCACATATAACACTTGCTAAGTGAAGCGGCCTTGTAAGCGCGAAGTGTGGTCTTTGGACAAGCACTAGTGGCGTAAGCCAGGAGTTTGTAGGAGAGGCAGTATCTCAGGCCCCACTCCAGACCTGATGAATCTGAATCTGCATCTTAAGGAGACCACCAGATAATTCGTATGCACATTACCACGAGAGGAGCACTGATCTAAGCACATGAATTAATTTATTTAACCCTTGAAACAACTCTTTGATTCAAATCCTGACTCCAGAGCCATCACCCAGTCTTGGAGCCCTAATACCCGTTACAAGGGCTGGCCTGAGGTGTTGGCCCCGAATAAATACACATTTGGCTCCTTTTCCCATCTGGAAGTGGGGAGAGGCCCACCGAGGGCAATATCATATCTAGGGAGGGTCCACAGGGTTTAAGGGAAGTTGAACCCCAGAGTCCTGGGGCTTTCTCAAATTCAAATGAACAGTGGAACGGAGCAAGAGTCTGGAGTTCCTTACCCCAAAGCCCTGCAGCCACTTCTCATCTTGGTCCATTTACTCAGTTCTTACAGGGGAAGAATTAAAAGTAGAATTAAAAAAATCACGAAGGCTTGGTGACCCAGTCTTTCCTTTTGATGAGCAGGTGTGTTTATGTTTGTAAAAGTAGTCACGGGAACCCTGGATGGGGTACAGCCCAGAGAGCCCACAGCCTGGGAGAAGCTGATGTTATTTGTAAATTGCAGGATGGATTGCTCTGCCTGTGTTTCAGAAAGCTCTTGCTCCACTTCTGGGTGCCTCAGCATTCGCCCAGAGGGAATCATTAATCAGCCAGATCACCTTAATTAAAGCTCTCCAATATTTCATTGGAGATTAATATCTATTTGCAAAGAGCTGAATTTTCAACCGTTAGGTACGATGACTGTTAGGTGCAATGAGCTCAAACTCTGAGTCACAGACACTCTAAATTCCATCAGCACCTCTAGGGCAGAGCCATGCATGGGACGACTTTGAAGGTCTTATGGGGCACTTTATGTACATGGAATAATTGTTCCTACTCTCCACCATCACGACCACTAACATTCTACTACTATTACCAAACGATAGCAACTATTGTTACTACGCACCAGACACTGTGCAAAGTTCTTTTTGTGCATTATCTCATTTAATCTTCACAACCATCCAATGAGGTAAGACTTATTATCCCTATTTTGCAGATGAAACCGTTGAAAAAGGTTAAGCAACGTGCCCAGCAGCAGAGCTGGTGAATATCATAGCTAGGATTTGAATACAGTTTGAGCCCATGTCTTTAACCAAAATGCCAAGGTTTCATCATGTTTTCCTCATGTTTGGGACCCCATGACATTCCCATAAGGGTCTTTCCCAATCCTTGAATTGGTAAAGGGATTGTATCTGTTAGAATGCTTTCTGCAGCAAATACCTTAGTCCATGTCTCTATCTGGCTTAAGCCGTCAGGAAATATGACACCTCACACTCTTGGACAACAGTCCAGAGGAGGTGGGTATTAGAGAGGAAGGTAGGTGTCATCATGGTGGCTCTGGCACTGTGTCTCTGAAATAACTCTGGCTAGATCTTCCTCTGTGTGGGCTTCATCCTCAGATGGGCTTCCCTCATGGTGCTAGTGTGGTTGCAGCTGCTCCAGGCTTTGCTTCTGTACTCCAGAGGAGGAGAAGGGACTGGCTCCTCTTTAGACTGAGGAAGACTGTGATGTGTCCAGTCTCTTGTGTCCTCTCACCTCCTCTTTATGGGCTCAGCTGACCTTGAAGATGATAGGATCTGTCATGACCGTCCTGTCTCCAAACTGGGCCTGTCCCTTCACCCCAGCAGCACTGCCGTGGCTCACTACCCCCATCCTGTGTCCTAGTCTCTTGGGGCCTACCAGGCTACCAACCAGAGCTAACTAAGAATTGATAGCTGCCCTGGTACGTGCTATGCTACTGTGGGGGAAATGGATCTGTGAGCTGCTGTTCTGTCTTAACGTGGAAATTCTATGGTTTTAACTTGAAATGGAACCATGGGTGGATACTTGACACTGTGGCAGTGGGTGAATTATATTCAGAAGAAGATCCTTATGATGTTCCTCATTCCAAAACTGTTTCTGGATGGCTGAAACAAACTCAGTAGTCTTGTAGTAAGAACATTGGACTAGGAATCAAGTTAGCTGCTTTGTGGAAAACGGATTGAAGAGGGAGAGGCTGGAGCTCCGAGACCAGGCAGGAAGCTGTGCAGTAATTCAAGAAGCATTGAAGAGGAAGGGGAAGAGAAATGGACATATTTGGGTTTGATTTAGGAAATCAAATCAACAGGGCTTGGTGACCAACTGGATAGAGGGGTGACAGAGAGGGACCTGAGCGGGTCACCAGGTCTCTGGTTTGGGTGAGTGGCTGGAGCCAGAGAGACAGGGAAGGCAGGAGGAAGAACCAACTAAAGGATGCTGACCACGTAACAGGGGTCTAATAGATCCAGATGCCACTCAGGAAAACCTCCCAAGGATGGCTTTCATGAAAATCTGGATGTGAGGCTGGAGTGTCACTGTGGCTCAGAATCTCTGTGCTCCTCTCTGTGTCCTTGGTGAAGATGGCTTGGCAAACAGGACAAAGCAGAGGCTCACACGTGTGCCAAGTGGACGAATCCACAGATGCTGATAATTGGTATTCTGTCAACCAAGACAGGCAGCAGGAGGGCTTTTGTCTGTGTTTTGTGGCATTTGCTTGGGGTGACTCAGAGCGATTTGAATGTCTCCGCTGCTTGTCGATGTGGCTGCATGGTAATGCATTCCTTTGTCTCGTCCAAATATTAATAAAAAATATTTTGCGAAGAGCTGTGGGAGCCTTTCTGGAAGGTCTAAGGGCTTTGAGCAGGCTCTTGCTGAGGAAGAATTGACCTCTGTAGGGGAGGGAGCTGTATCTCTGTGTTGCACACCAAGTCCCTCAGCTGAGGATTTCAGAGCTGCTGACTGTGAAGGGAGAGGCCTCTCGTGGCTTTTGCAGAGGCGAGAGCATCTACTGAGATGCTTAGCTGCTGTACCGCGACTGGGAGCCAGCACCTCTGATTCTCACCCGAGCTGAGCCTGGAAAGATCAAATTACTGATACAGCCAGCTGAGGTGGAGCCGGGCTTAATCACAGGGAGCTTGGTTTCCTCCCATCTTCCAGGCCACTCACTACTTCTGACTTTGGACAAAGAGGTCCTGGGTGGAGAAGCAGAAAGCAGTGAAGAGTGTGTGGTGGTACAGGTGCCAGGCTAGGTGTGAGCTTTTGCTCATCTTTAATGTTCAAAATAGCCCCGTGAGGGAGACATTCTCATTCCACTTAGAAACGAGGAGCTGGAAACCAAGAGATGCTAAGACCTTGCCTAAGACCAGGCAGTGAGTCCAGAGTTGTGATCTCCCCGCTGTCTGACTTTAAAGCCTATGCTCCTTTCTCAATCAGATGCAAAGAAGAGAGGACAGAAGATCCACAGGGAACTAGGGTGGCACTGAGGATTCCTTGTGTAAAATGGATACAGCGCCTCGAAGTTCCACCCAATCCCCAGGGAATAAGCAAGATTCAAACTGCGGAACTAATGGAAACCATGAAAACTAATGACAGAGTCGGTCCAAAATAGTCTCAAAGGACTAACAAAAGGCCAAATCTAACAAGATGATACAGCACAAGTGTTATATATTAGATTCTTGAAAGTACTGTGGACTAGAGCTGCCCATGCATTGTATAGGTGCTTTGCACATATAATCTCATTTAATGAGCACTGCTACCCAATGAAGTAGGCACTGTTATCCCATTTTACAGACAAGAAAACA
The DNA here is from genome assembly GCF_965194825.1 of Balaenoptera physalus. Taxonomy (NCBI): domain Eukaryota; kingdom Metazoa; phylum Chordata; class Mammalia; order Artiodactyla; family Balaenopteridae; genus Balaenoptera; species Balaenoptera physalus. The sequence goes on along the minus strand of NC_138896.1, from coordinate 66,369,721 downwards.
GGCGTAGAGAGGTTAAGTAATTGGTTAAAGTCACCCTGCTAAGTAAACGGTGGATCCCATGTGACCCAGGACCCAGGTAGTCTGATCTGAAAGCCCATCCCCTTGACCACCACAAACTGTTACCTTCCGATAGCAGCCAGCTCAAAACCTGCTTGGGTGGAACATTAGATGGGCTCCCATTACCATCAGGGAGGAAACAAGGATGCTCACCATTGCTGCTGTTACTTAACAACTTACAAAATACAGTAAATAGAGCAAAGGAATAAGCAGAAGTAAGGCTGAGCTAATCATTACTCACGGATGGTATTATTATCACCTATTTAAAAACAACCCCAAGAGATTAGACTAAAAAAATCATTTACAGTAATATAAGATTACAGTATGAGGGTCATATTTAAAAATAGCATAATCAATTATTTTTCTATGTCAGCAATAATCACTTATAGATTTTACTTTAAAAGTCCCATTCAAAATAGGAATACAAATATAAAGATCTTAGGGATAAACTCAACATGAAATACACAGAAAAAATATAGAAACAGACGACAAAAATTTTACTCAGAGACGTAAAGGAAAACATGAATAATTTAAGAGACATACCTACTCAAGAGTGGAAAGACCCAGTCATTATGGGTGTCAGTAATTCCCATATTAATCGCTGAGTTGCAATTCTGTTAACTCTATGTATGTTTTTAAAAAATCGACATAATACTTATCCATGGGATGACAATAATTCCCAAATTAATGGTGTTGTACATTTCTTTTAACTGTATATTATATATTAGTTTTGGCTGTGCCGTGTACCTTTTGGGATCTTAGTTCCCTGACCAGGGATTGAACCCAGGCCCATGGCAGTCAGAGTACCGAGTCTTAACCACTGGGCCACCAGGGAATTCCTTATATTTTTAATATAGGTCTTTTAAGAGGCGTACTACATGTTCTTGGTTAAAAACTGAAGTTGTACAAAAAGGTTTATAAAGGTGTATAAACTGTTTCTTCCTTCACCTTTCCCCCCCGAGCCCCACTCTTCAGAGATGACCCTTATCAACACGTTTAGCTATATCTTCTGAAAATTACCTCCATATTTTAAAGTAGAGACTGATCAATTTTGGACATTCATTGTTGACCTCCTGCTATGACAGATGGGGACTTAGTTCCCTTCCACTACGTCTCCGTCTCTCTCCAATGGCCCAATATATTAATATCATTCTTTACAATTTCTGTGGGTTAAATTTATCACTTTTGGAGATTTGCTTACACTCTTGTTTTTTTTTTTGGCTGTGCCGCACAGCCTGTGGGATCTCAGTTCCCCGACCAGGGATTGAACCCAGGCCCTCGGCAGTGAAAGCACTAAATCCTAATCACTAGGCCACCAGGGAACTCCCAAAACTCTGTTTCTTGTAAGGTCAATAATAGTGTCTTCTGCCTCCTACTTTGGTAAGATGAAGGTGTTAACATCCCTACAGATCTCCTACCCCTTTCCACTCCAGTCTCTGTACTTAAATGTCTACACTGTCAAGGCAGAGGATGTTCATATGTTGTATCCTTTTGTCCTGAGTCTTCTTGCTTGACTCTAGGTAAATTTCTAAAGTGGAAAATCATTCAACAGTGACAGCATTGTTGTGACTATGTAAACACTGTTCCTTGCAGAGCCAGCTAGTGTGCTGTGATCACGGCACCTTCCTTGAACAGGCTGGTTTTTATTGTTCCTGGAGTTAAAAAAGATCTTTCCATTTGTTTTTAAATTATTTGCCTCAGTCCGAATTCTGGACAGTATAAGATCTCTCAAATCTCGCCCCCAGACTCCAGCCTTCCGGCCTCTGTTCCTGTTTGAGCTGATTGCCCGTCTCTCCGACTTCTTCTCACCGTTTCTGCTGACTCCACTGTTTCATGGGGGCCATGTCTGCTCCCTTATTTGGTGGGGGTGGGGCTCACATCTTGGTGAATTCCTGAGAAAGAACAGATGGGAAGTAGATTTTCTCACTTCCACATAACTAAAAATGACTTGATTCTACTCTAATTCCTAATGGCTTTAACTCTCATTGATAATCATTGTCTGAATCACTTCATTCAGGGCTGCAAACTGGGAGATTTTTAAATGTGTTCACTCCTTCTACATCTTTTAGCTGGCGTTCTTCTGTGCAAAGAAGATTTAAAAAAAAAAATCATCAACTACGTGTAAACTGCTACTCCTAAAAAGCAGAGGATTGCTTAATTCTTCTAACAATTTTCAGTGTAAGGAGTTGGTGAAAGCATCACAGGTCAGGTTTTTTGTTGTTGTTGTTTTGTTTTGTTTTTGTCTTTAAATGTCAGTTGAATGTATCTGTGAAACAGAAAGCAAAGAACACCTGGCTACCCTTCCGCGGGGTTGATGCATAAGCAATCCACTGTGATTTCCAGATTTCTTCTTGTGTGAGAATCAGGACAGGGAGAATCCTGCACCAATGGATTCAAATCCCAAGCCTTTGCTTCAGGACAGGTAGAGAAAGAGGACAGATCTCAACTCCTGGAAAAGCTTCCTGGCCTCTCCTGTGGCATCACACAAAGAATACCTTCGGCACCAGCCTGACCCACCGTCATTCTGGCATTTGAAAATTTCATGCTCCAGGTGTTTTTAGAATAATTGCTGTGCCCAGCGAAGCTGTGTCCGTCTTAGCAAAGGTGGCCTCCTCCCGGAACTCCACCCCTGCCCCAAGCCCTGTCCTCACACGGGGGCTTGAGTTAAAGGAAAAAAGATCTCTAATGACTCTCCAGTCCTATATGGTTAATCTGCTGTGTTGCAGTGAATACCCCTGGGTTTGGAGTTCATTGGAGCTTTGCAGTAAAAGGAGAAAAGGAGGACATTTAAAATGTTTTCTAATCCTCCTGTCTCTTCAAGCAAAGATTGTAATTTCTGGTTCAAAGGAACTCTAGCATAGACAATCTGCCTTATTTTGTTTGTCCCAGGGGAAAAAATACAACTAACACCCGAAGTGGCCTCCTTTCCTGGTGTGTGTGCGTATATGTATACATTCACCTACCTCTCCTTGGCTGTAGATTTAACTCCTTTCTCCACACAGATGTGGGCCCTCTGCTGCTGTTCTGGACCCTGGGCTGGACCCGAGAGCTGTGGAGACCGGACAAAGCACGGTCACAACCCGGGGTGGACAGTTATTTCCACACTCTCCCCCGAGAGAGTTTCTGTAGGGAAAGCAAAATTGCTCACAAAGGGTCTCCTTATCAGGAAAACGACAGGGTGCAACTTGGCAGAAGTCCTGTGTTGCAGTGTCCCGCACAGCGTGGGCACCAAATAGGCAGTCAGTAGACATCGCCTCCCCACTCAGCCTGCCCCCCACAATGGCAACCCGAAAATCTCTAGATCTGCAGTTCTGTGCCTCCATATGTAAAATGGTGGGGATCAAGTGGAATGCTTCCTGGGGAAGCAGATGGCAACGCTCTGGACCCACAGGCAGGGATTTCAGCAGTGCTGCTCATAAATGGGAAGAACTTTGGGGAAGACTCTTCACCCAGAAGCCTATCTTGGGGAATTAGGCCACCAGAAAGGCCGAGCTTATTACTCCCATGGTTCCCATTGGCTTTGTCATTTTTTCCTTTCAAAATGAAACTATATTTATGCACTTTTTCCTAATACTTGAATAGTATAAAAAAATTCAAGCACTACAGAGATAGTCCAAGTCTTCCTATCCCATGGAGGGAACTATTGTTAATAGCTGGATATACAGTCGTTCAGACCTAAAAAATCAATATTATAGAAATGTGAATAACTTAAATTTTATTACATAGATGTAATCTCTGATTCTATTCTCTCTTGAAACATATGTATTTATGTTCTCCCCCAGGTCTGTGTAACCCTGTATCACCAACATCTTGTATCACCAGCACCTGTATCTTCCCAGGTCTGGCTATATTTACACGGAATTCTATTGTCTGGAATTCTGGACCTCCTTCTTCCTCCTGGCTGGTCTACAGACCTGACATCACACACCTGTGGACTCCTTGGGGTATTCTTGCTGACTTCTCATCCTAACATGTTCCCCAGGAAGGAGGGTTGGGGATGACTCAGTGTTTTAGCATGTTTTCCTCTCCATGAGTACCAACCATGGTGATACTCTGAGAGAGAGTGTACCCCAAAGCAAGAGGGTCCCAACAGCACCACGACCCTGACTTGTGTTTCGGGCCCCCCACTATTCATGAAATATTTCCTCTGCTGTTCTCTCCCAGAGAAGGTAAGTCTGCAAAGCTTTAAACCAGATCTCTGCTCTTCTGCTCTGGCCTCATTTTTTTTTTTTTCTTCCTCGTTTCACTTTTGATTGGAGTATAACTGAGATACAGGAAAGTGCACACATCTGATATTTACAATATCAAATGATATTGGACCCATCCGCATATCCACCGCCCAGGTCGAGATGCTGGACGTGGTAGCGTCCCGGTGCTTTCTCCTCGTGGCCTCCTTTTCCACTGCCCGCGTCTTAGAAGCTCTTCTGGCTGCCTGTGGAGCCAACAGTACCAGGACGAGCAAAGCTGGGCCACTGCATTTCCTACCCCAGAGGTCACTTCCTCACCATCCCCTCCCCCCAGGACCTTTTCCAAAGAAGTCACCACTCTGGAAGAACCAACCAGTTTCTGGGTTCTTCCCATCTCCTTTTTCCTGCATCCCCACTCCGGCCTGGACCCAGATCCAGACCAGACCTCCCAGCAGCAACCCCCTGCAGCTCCAACACAGTTCAGAAAGGGTTAAACGCAGGCGAGCAGCAGCTTCACGCAGTTAATCCGGGATTCTCGGCACCGATCTCCGTGCCTGTCATTTGCATTTCTCTCCTTTGTGCCAGCTTTTCTTCCTCCCCGTCCGTGGCCCGGGCGCCCGCATTTGCATACGGAGCCCGGCGCGGGCTGCAGGGATCCCGCTGCGCGCCAGCCTGCGCCATCTGCAGGCGCCATCAATTTTTCAGCACTTTTCTCATTTCTCATTACAGTCAGGCCCATGCGGCTCTCCACTCAACACTCTCCTCGGCCGTCCTGACGGCGAGCTGGCGAGACAGGGGCTGTCACATCCCTCCCCGACCCTTCCTTGCACGCCCTCTCTTGTTGAGGCTCTCGCCGTAATTAATCATAGTATTAATCCTGGCCAAGCCTGTCTTCCTGAATAATTATGTCAGCGCGCTTGGGTGCCTGAGCCCAAAAGAAATCTGACCAACTTCGAGCACTGGTCGGTACCCCTGCAACCAAGACTGCCACGACTCCCTGGGCTCCGTACTTACCCCGACGGCACAGACGTGCACGCACGGGCGTGCACGCACGTCGGCGTGCACGCACGTCGGCTTGCACGCACTTAACAGGCACAGGCTGTGCGCAAAGCCGGAGGCGCTGTGAGGAGCCGAATGATGGAGACCACAGGAGACAGCGTTTCTTTTCCAACAAGGAAGTGCTGTAGGAAAAAGTGGGGCGAGAGGATGGGCATATCCCAGGTCTCTGTCAGTCTCTGGGACAGGCCGCCAAGCGAGGGTCCTTGGCTTCCCACCGGAAAGAGTTCAAGAGCCAGTGGTAGTAAAGTGAAAACAGGTTTATGTAGAGAGAGACTCCACAGACAGAGTGTGGGCCGTCTCAGAAGGCGAGAGCGGCCCAGCCCCCGGGAGATACACACTCCATAGACAGCATTTGGACCTGCTCAAAAGGTGAGAGCGGCATTGAGTTGTGGTGGTGGCTAGTTTTCGTGGGCTGGGAAATTTCATAGGCTGATGAGTGGGAGGAATGTTCTAGCTATCTTGGAGTAGCAGCAGGGATTTCCAGGAGTTGGGGTACCACCCACTTTTTGGCCTTTTACTGGTGGCCTCAGAACTGTCATGGTGCCTGTGGGTGTGTCGTTTAGCATATGCTAATGTATTACAATGAGCGCAGAATGAGGCTCAGGGTCTACCGGAAGTCAAATCTTCTGCCGTCTTGGGCTTCCTAGGTTCTAACCAGTTTTTGTCAAATCCTGTTCTTAATGGTTGTGTCATTCTTTTAATGGTTGTGCCCTGCCCCCTTCCTTCCGGTCTCAGAAGCATGGCCACACCATGAAGTTATCTTTAGGTACCAAAGTGAGTGGTTGTCATAGTGATGTGTGCATTATTAAGAGAGTGTTGTTCATCCCGGCAGCTAATCTTATAATGAAGCTGGCTCATTATCAGGTTGAGGCAACGTTGGCTTTTCTCTCCTTTTTACTGTGGGCCTGGGGTCCAGTGGGATCCCCAGGTCCAGCTCCAAGCTGGATCACAGACTCCCAGCATGTGTCTTTTGTTTGGTTACCCCACCCTCCTTCCCTGGTCTTCTAGGGCACACATGCAGGAGGATGGGGCTGGGCAGGGCTCCTGGAGCCTTTGCCTAGGATTCATCCCATCACCAGTGCCTGCTTTAGTTTGTGAAGCACTTAAGAGCACCTGAGAACTATGTTGGCCCAGGCAGCTGGAGCCTGTGTGAATTAAAATTCCAGATTGGCCTGCAAACAATCGGTTCCTCTGCTTTTCTTCTGCACCTGTTTCTCTTGCCTACACAATCCCAGGAAACCAACCTAAAGGACCAAATAGTGCTTTTTGCCTCACCACCACCATTTAATGGGGACTTCTTTATTTCCCAGTGGTCACTGCAATTTTGTGAGTCTTCAAGATTCATTAGGCGTCCACCATTGCCTCAAGTTTGGGTGCCTGGTGACTCTTTCCCTTTATGACCAGTTGTCAGTTAATTTTAAATCATTTTGGAGATTGTTTGCCATTGCTTTCTTTGTCTCTGCTTTTTTTTTTTTTTTTTTTTTTAAGATTGTTACAAAGGTTTGTTGGGCTCCAGTTTAGATTTCAAATTTAGATTCATGCTTGTGAGTCTCAGCTTCCCCTTTCTTTTAAAATTATGGTGCTTCTAATTTTGCTTACCATTCAGGTTAGGGGAGCATCCTCTACAAAGGGAAAGGAGCAAGCAAACAAAGTAAGCTGCTGCCAAGTACGCTATCCAGTGAGATTGTTGTCATGGATCTGAGAGGTGAAATGGCTTGTACCTTACTTTCTTATTCAGTGTCGTGTCAGGGTGAGCAGAGATGCTGCCCTCCTCGGGACAGCCCTCGGTGATGCCCAGATGCCCTCAGCACTGCCTGTCTCCATTCCACCAGTTCCTCCAGAGCCTGCAGCAGCCTGCCCTGCAGCCCTACGACGGGCTAGCGTTTTGTGGTAGGTTTTCTCAGAGCACAGTCCTCTCATGTGAGAATCACTTGGGGACTGATTAGAGATGCAGATCCTAGAGTCCCCTGACCGATTGGAGCTACCATTTTTAACAGGTTACTCGAGTAAATATAATACACATAGATTATTTTTCATGAGCCTCTTTGTTTAATTTAATAGTGCGTTTCCTTTTTCTTCCCCCCTTTTAAAAGTAATATAGGGATATGGTGAAGCTGGTTCAATGAAAAGGAAAAATAATCCTTAGTCCCCAGGCTCCCTCCTCAGGGACTCCTACATTTTAAAGTTTTTTAATGTATCTTTCGAGAGATATTCTTTACATATATATTTATTAAAAACCCCTTTAAAATCCACAAATGGTGGTATCCTAAATACATTGTTCTGTCACTTGCTTTCTTCCCCATGCAATATATCTTGGCTGTGGTTTCATATCAACATATTGAGATCTTCCTCATTTTTAAAAATGGCAGTACAGTACATTTTGTATGGGATATAGCATGTTTTGTGGGTTTTGGTGATATTTCTTCCCAAAACCAGAGTTAGGAATGGTTCTTAAAGAAAGAGAGTTTGAGGGACTTAGCTGGTAGTCCAGTGGGTATGACTCTGTGCCCCCAATGCAGGAGGCCCGGGTTCGATCCCTGGTCGGGGAACTAGATCCCACATGCATGCCACAACTAAGAAGTCTGCATGCCACAACTAAAGATGTCCACATGCCGCAACTAAGAAATCCGCGTGTGGCAACTAAAGATCCCACGTGCCACAATGAAGATCCTGTGTGCTGCAACTGAGACCCGGCGCAGCCAAAATAAATAAATAAATAAATAAATAGTAGGGGGAAAAGAAAGGATATATATTCTAAAAGAAAAAAAAAAGGAAAAGAGAGTTTGAGCTGGTATTTAAAAGCAGCAGCCACAAACCACCCAGCTGGGCAGCAAGGTCAGGGCACTTGTGGAAACAGTAGACGAATGTTTCCTTTTAACCAGGGGATTCTACTTTCTAAGATAGTCAAAGGCTTGGGCCTCACAGTGATTCTGTGAGTGTCAGAAACCATTTCCATCAGGAACTGTGCCTCAGTTTCTCCTGAGAGCTGATGGAATGGTTGTCTGCTGGGTCTGGACACAAGCCTGGGGCAGCCATGCACTTGCTGGACCTGGAGGAGGGGAGGGACTGGTGGGTGTGGGGACAGGTGCCACACAAGCAGAAAGTACCGTTCCCAGCACTACGCCGCCCTCGGGGGAGGGGGACAGAAAAACAGGAGCGGAGGGAGGAGTGATGGTTCTGGGGCAGCTGCCGGTCACAACAGTCATTTTACAGAAAAGCTGACAGGAAGGAAAACCAGCGTCTCCAGAATTGTAGTCAGGCCTGAACTCGGAGTGTGAGCAGAAGGGCTGGACAGCCCCTTCTCATAGTGCAGAAGCCCTGACATCAGGAAATGATGACACCGGTCCAGAATGGTGGGGGACACAGGAAAGATCTGGAGGAAATGAAGGGTTCTCTTCCAATTACTTGGTGAAGAAATACTGGAATTCCATACTAGGACTGCATTATAGCATAGATTATTTTTAATTTGTCTCCTAAAGGGGGAAGGATGATATTAAAACAATAGAAACTAATGTTTATATTTTCAGTTCCCTTATTTTTACCACAGTGGTCCCCCTCCCCCCAAATCTTTCAAGGATCTAGGGGACGAACCTGAGATAATTGTTTCAGGAGACAAAAGTGACAAGCAGAAAGCAGAATGCAGCCTGCCAGTTTCTTCCTGACTTTGGGCTTCACAAACAGGGGCCCTCAGGGGATGGAGGGAACTCGGGCATAGACAGAATGCTCAGGGGACATAGTATGAGGGAGGGAAGAATGTTTGAGGGGAGAGGGCTTCTCCCAGGGTGGGGATAAAGGGAGCCAGAAGGAAAGTGATGAAAGCACAAGCTCTGATGGTCCTAGAGAGAAGTTCGCCAGCTCTGGTTTCTCCATGGAGCATCAGGGAAGCAGCCAAAGCCAACACAGGCAGATGAGGCCTGAGAGTGGGCTTCTATGTTCTTCCCTTGGTAGAGCCCTGGGGGTCTGGGAACAGCTATATGGAATGTTTTGAGAGCCTGATCAAGGGATTCTGTCACCCCATGTGGCCTGGCATAGAAATAGGAAAGAGAGCTGTGGGGCCTGAGGGACCAGAGGACAGGAACAAGGGACAACTCAGCAGCAGCTGTGCAGGCTGGTGACTGTGATGATGGGATGGGGATGCCTTAGCTGATACTTAAGGCAGCAGGTGACTGGCCCATTGGTTGTTCCATCCCAGTCCGTCCTTGCTATGCCTTGACCCTGTAGAAATTCCCAGGAGCTTGGACTTAAACCACGTTAGTGTAAGTTTCCCTGAGAGCAGAGCCTGAGACAAGGATTAATGTGCACGTAGTTTATTTGGGAGGAGATCCCAGGAAGCAGAAGTGAGGGGGTGGGAGGAGTGAGTCAGGAAAGGAGGAGAAGCCAATAAAGGGGGCAGTAGTGAACAAGTTACCCCTGCAGGACCTGGGGCTCAGTTTCTCTGGAGACCCCGGGAAGATTGGGTCTCAAAATTGTCTTCTTTGATGACATGGAGGCTGGGACGCCTCCCCACTCAGGCAGCAAAGCAGAGAGGCATGGTGGCTTGTGCTTGACTTAGGCGCTGGCAGTGTATGTGGACCTGTCACCCGCAACCGGGCTAAAACCAGATGACCGAGGGGACGTGGTGTGGAGCTTCCGGAGGGCCTGCTGTGCAACCCAGGAAGGACAGGGGCAAGCAGTTGCCTGAGTTTAAGTTACCATGGCCCTGGTGGAATGAAGTTGAAAGAGAAATTAAGTTGGGTAATAGAAAACCAAAGAAAATTATATCTGTTAAACGTGTGTTTGTAGACTGAGATTTTATATGTGCTTTATATAAAATAATAAAGTTAATGTCAGTTTCGTATAATGGAAAGAAAATAAATTTTAGAGCCAGATCAGCATTGGATTCGAATTCAGGTCCTATCACTTAGTTGCTGGGTGACTGTGGGTTAATTGTGTTTGTTTTTTTTTTTTTTGGCCTAGCAGCATATTGGATCCTAGTTCCCCAGCCACCTGACCGGGGACCAGGGGTCGAACCCATGCCCCCTCCAGTGGAAGTGCAGAGTCTTAACCCCTGGACCGCCAGGGAAGTCCCAGTTGTATTACCTTTCTAACCTTCATTCCTGCATGTGTCAAACCAGGAATGATGACACTTACCTTGAAGGTTGTTGGGGGATTAACAGTGATTCATGTGAAAGCTCCGATGATGGGTTTTCAATACATATCATTTCACTAAAGCTCAGTTTTACATGAAAACAGTTTACAGTTTTATATTTTACTAAAGCTCTGTTACCTGCTGTTGGTCCACTTATTCTCAACAGAATCTTCTCCTTGTTATTCAAAAAGTTCTTAGCAAAGCTATTCCTTCTGGGTACTGTTGTAAACAGATCTAAATGGGGTGAACCCTGATGTCATTGTCCTCGTGGCCCCGGAGTCTGGCAGAATTGTACCTGGGACTCAGGCCACTTGGACAGTGGCCGTCTTGCCCTTCTTTCTGCCCAAATATGACACACATTACACGTGGGCTTGATTTCCCAGCTGACCTTTGGGGATTAAGCATTTGGCTTTGGTATTTGTTTTTGGGTTGGAAGCAGTATAGCAGAGGAATTTCCTTCCTTTCTCCTTTCCAGCATTTCTCCCTACAAGTCAGTAAAACCTGAATGTTCTGTAGCTCATTGCTACAAGTGGTGAGAAATGCATCTGTATTAGCAAAAGCCAAATCAACTGCAGCTGGATAGAGCTTCGATCAAGGTGGGAAAAAAGGCAGTGAGGTGGCTGCACTGCCTGGTGTACAGCACTCATTAAAAACTGGCTGACTCAGTGGAAAGACTCCTGCAGGCAAAGTGTCTGCCATCCTCAGAAGGGCTTCTCTTGGAGTGCGTTGCAGCTTTCGTGCTGAAAGCAAGGTGTTCTAGGCATCTTGTCCCCCCCCCTCCCCCGTGGTGCCTAGCATGGTGGCCTTTGCTCCTGTGGATGGCACTCACTTTGGGCCCACCTAGATTGACATCACAGTATCTGGACACACTCAGAACTCTCAGTAGCCCCTCCTCACCCACAGTGGAAGCCTCAGGCTTGCCATGTAAAGTCCTGGAAGCTCAGTTCCAGAACCTGGCAAGGCATCACTTCCAAGTCCGCTTTTGAATTCACTTACTTTTGCCTGGTGTCCTCAGTTTCCATTCCAGCTGGAGTCAGCCTCCCTGCTCATTCCTCGGGTAGAATATAGATTTGTTTTTTCTGTTTTCTTTCCACCCCTGGATGCTTTCTTTTAGCTGGACTACCCAGGCTTTTTGCTTTGAGGGAGTTTATTTCACTCCGTGAATCACCATGTATATTAGTCAGTTTTTATTGCAATAATGCAGCATAACAAACAGCATACGTTTATTATTTTTGCTTATTGGTCTGTGGGACATTGAAGGTGGTTCTGCTTCACACTGTGGGTCTCCATGGGGCTCCTTCATCTGGTGCCAGAGGCTCTTGGGAGCATCCCCTCCTCATGGCAGGTGGCAGAGGCTCAAGAGGCCAAGTTTGATGAAGCAAGTGCATTTAAAGCCTCTGCTCACCTCACCTCCACTGATATTGCACTGAGCAGAGCATGCTTATATGGCCAAGACCCTTGTGAATGCGATGGAGATGTACATCCCCCTTGTCTAGTGGGGGGCACTGCAGAGTCACGTGGCAAAGGACGTGGATGCATAATGCTATTGTGGGGGTACTGAAGAGTTGGAAAGAGTAATCCAGTTTGCCACATTGTGCCAGGCCCCGTGCTCTGGGTGGCCCCTGGGCAGTCTGGTAGAGCCAAACATCTCCCTTCCAAGGAGATTCATTCCCCTTTGGTGGTGAGTTGTCTTTCTGTGAATTACCAAAAGATGCCCCTTGTGGGCAGATCAGTGATCAAAGGTGCTTCTTCCTTTAGGATGATACACCCCTAGTCTGGGTGCTTGGCTTGGCAAGTGGAGGATGGGCTGGAATTCAGCCCCCACTTGCTCCCTGGGGAGGCACCCTAGTGCCAGGTCAACCGGCAGGTCTGTATGCTGTGACCCTGGGCACACCCAGGGGGTGGCTCACAGGGCCTGAGAAAGCACTTTTTTTATTTTTTAACATCTTTATTGGAGTACAATTGCCTTATGATGGTGTGTTAGTTTCTGCTTTATAACAAAGTGAATCAGCTATAAGTATACATATATCCCCATGTCTCCTCCCTCTTGCGTCTCCCTCCCACCCCTCTAGGTGGTCACAAAGCACCGAGCTGATCTCCCTGTGCTATGCGGCTGCTTCCCACTAGCTATCTATTTTACATTTGATAGTGTATATATGTCCATGCCACTCTCTCACTTCGTCCCAGCTTATCCTTCCCCCTCCCCGTGTCCTCAAGTCCATTCTCTACGTCTGCGTCTTTATTCCTGTCCTGCCCCTAGATTCTTCAGAACCATTTTTTTTTTTTTAGATTCCATATATATGTGTTAGCATACGGTATTTGTTTTTCTCTTTCTGACTTACTTCACTCTGTATGACAGACTCTAGGTCCATCCACCTCACTACAAATAACTCAATTTCGTTTCTTTTTATGGCTGAGTAATACTCCATTGTACATATGTGCCACATCTTCCTTATCCATTCATCTGTCGATGGACACGTAGGTTGCTTCCATATCCTGGCTGTTGTAAATAGAGCTGCAATGAACATTGTGGTACATGACTCTTTTTGAGTTATGGTTTCTGAGAAAGCACTTCTGTCACAACTGAGTCCAAGCTATGCTGCGTGGTCTGGGGGTAGTTTTCTATAGTTGTCAATCTAGGCCAAAAAGCTTGTTTTTTTTCTTTTTTTGACCCTACCTTCAGAAAAGAAGTGAAGCCTTTTCCTTCCCAGAAATAGGCTTGCCAGCCAACCACATAGTCTAATGCCAATATAAAAGGAACAAGATGGTTACAAAACATTCATAATTGTAGAGTAGCCCATCTGTCTTTGAAGAAAGGCCTTCTTCTTCTTTCCCTGGGAATGACCACATAACCCACAATTACCCTCACATTCCAAAGTCAGAGGAAACGCCACACCTCTCTGGACAACGGTAATAACCAATTCTGACAATACAGTCTCCTGAGCGCCGTGGTCTACACTGACCCGTCCTGCAGTGCAAATGAAGTGGGTAGTGTCCCCCACCACTGTCCTCCAGGATTTGTGGTTGGCAGGTGTGTGAGCGTGCCACGCTCACCTTCATGCTTCCTAATTAACGGAAATACAACAAATTGATCAGAACTCCAGTTTGGAGGCAAGACCCAGGCTTTGGCAGATGGGGTTATTGGCTCTGCATCCTTTACCTTCCCTACATCCTCATCCTTGCCGTGGCCTCATCGTGGGTGGGGTGTAGTCTCCACCCCTTGACTTCGGGCTCTGCCGTGTGACTTCCTTGGGCCGGTGGTGTATTGGCAGAAATGAGTGGGTATCAGTTCTAAGCCCAGGCCTTGAGAGGTCTCAGATGTGTCTGATTTTTCTCTTATGCTCAGAGAAGACCTTCTGGCTATCTGCATCCCTCTTAATCTGGGCCCTGGAATGAACACATGTGGAGTAGATATGAGCCATACCTCAGAGAGGGCCAAGACAGGCTGTATCCAAAGTTTGAGGCAGCACCACTCAGCCAAGCCCAGCCTGGATCTGCCAACCTCCAGCTGACCTGGGGACCCACAGACTCGCAGATACATAAGTAAAAATGAGTGATTACTAAGACTGGAGGTGGTTTGCTATATAGCATTATTGCAGCAACAGTTAACAGATTCACTTGTTTTCTAATCAAGTGGCACAGTATATTGACCTTGGACATCACACAGGGCTGGGACACAGGAAGCACCCCAGCAGAAAGGCCACTCTCTTTCTGACTTGAGGGCTGGGATCTGCCTGAAGGAGAAAGTGTGTGACTCAATTAAGATACAATTAAGATCCTCCTCCATGGCCTCCCTTTTATCTACTGTCCTCATTATCCTGCTTCCTTTTCTTCTCACCGTGGGAATGGTGCTGCTATTGCATGCTGATGAGTTTGTCTGTGGCCCAACTTCTGAGCTAGAGATGTCTGGGTAATTAATTTGGATTTAAGCTCCTCTAGCCAGCACTTGATAGACCCACGACTGAGTGCATTGGAAGGCCTTGATTTCTCCTGGGCATTTTTTGGGTACTTAGAGGTCAAGAGTCATTTGATACCTGTCTATCTACAGTCAGTCTCAAAGTGAGTTCTGAAAAATGTATGAAAATGTACAGTTGTTTCAAGTGACTTAGCTTACTCCTGGGAACCTCCCCCACTCCCCTCACATGCTCTGAAGTGTTTTGCATTTCATCTTTAAAATTTGGTTACAGAGCAATTCTCCCTCATGAATGTATGAAAGATGTGCTGGGCGTGAGGCTTGACACAAGGCCCCCTATTGAAGGAAGGTGATGAGCAGGTAGACATAATGCTGTAACTCCAAAAGACAAGTGGGAAATGAGCCCAAGAAGTAATAGCCCAGTTTCACACATCATTTCTGGATGCACAATGTGCTTTCTGACTTTTCTTATTTCTTTGCCTTCTCTCTGCCCGTTTTGAATCTTCTCTAAGGCCTAGTCTTTCAGGATTTCATCAGGGTTAAATGAAACCACTCATGCTCTGAAATCCTGTAGTGCTTACTAAAGTGGCTTTCAAAATGTTTGATGTGTCCCACAGTAAAAAATAAATTTTGCATTAGTTCTTAACACACACACGTACACTTTTATATGAGTCTAGTTTAAAGTTTCTCTCTTTGTCTCAACCTGGGTTCCCCCAGGAGTAGGCCTCAAGATAAGGATTCATGTGCAAGTGGTTTATTTGGGAGCTGATGCCAGGATAGACCAGTAGGGGAGTGGGCAGGTGACCAGGGAAAGGAAGGAAGACGTCCGAGAGTGTATTATCAACAGGTGCTTAATCTCACTGGGGTGCCCTGGCGACAGTTTTTGTGGGAGCCACGCTTCACGTTGGCCCCCAGTGATCCTGGCCTCCTGGGTTCATGTCCTTGTATAATTCCCTCCCACACTGAACTATGCATGTGGCCTGTGTGTCCAGTAGAACACGGAAGAAAGAAATGATGCTGTCCACGGCAGGCGGCGTCTGAGATGGCCCCAGTTATCTCCACCTCCTGGTGTTCATGCCTCGTGTAATCCCCTTTCCTAGAGTAGGGCCATTTATAACCAATGAGAAGTGACTCAGTTCTAACCAAGAGAAAATAACAAAGGTGATGCATCTCACTTCCAATATTAGGTCACAAAAAGAGTCTGGCTTTTGCCTTGCTTGTGTTCTCTTGCTCTTTCCTTCACTGGCTCTGAGGACAAACCAGCCCCCGTGTTGTGAGCTACCCAATGGAGAGGGCCCCATACTGTCTCCAGCCAACAGCCCCTGAGGCCCTAAGGTCTGCCAACAGCCTCATAAGTGAGCCCGGAACGGGATCCTTCCCCAGTCGAGCCTTGAGATGACTGCAGCCCTGGCTGTAGCCTTGAGAGAGAGACTGAGTCAGAGGCACCAAGAGGCCGCCCACTAAGCTGTGCCCAGATTCCTAACCCATAGAAACTGTGAGTTAATCCTTTTTTTTAAGCTGCTAAGTCTTGGGGTAATTTGCTATGCAGCCATAGATAATTAATGCAGCATCTGACTTTAGAAGTGAGGTCATAAAAGACTTTGCTGTTTATACTTTGGTCTCTCTTGGATTACAGCCCTGGGGGAAGCCAGTCACAGATTGTGAGGACGCTCAAGAAGCCATACAGGCAAGTGTGTGGTGATGAGCTGAGGCCTCCTGCCGATAGCCAGATGAGCCAACTTAGAAGCAGGTCATTCAGCCCCAGTCAAGCCTTGGACTAATTGCAGCCCCAGCCGACATCTTGACTACAGTCTCATGAGTAACCTGGAGCCAGACCACCCAATCAAGCATCTTCTGAATTCCTGATCAACAAACATCGTGAGGTAATAAATATTTATTGTTGTCTCAAGCTGCTGTGTTTTGGGAGGAAATTCTTATGTAGTAGCAGATAACTAATATAGTGTAGGACAAGTGACTCAGTTATTCTACTCAAATGAGAGATACCCATCTGCCAGTGGATGAGGGCTGCTTTGAGGGCGTGTTAATTCACCTGCATGGATTTGTGGGCAGAGAG
This sequence comes from Balaenoptera physalus, assembly GCF_965194825.1. Taxonomy (NCBI): domain Eukaryota; kingdom Metazoa; phylum Chordata; class Mammalia; order Artiodactyla; family Balaenopteridae; genus Balaenoptera; species Balaenoptera physalus. The sequence goes on along the minus strand of NC_138896.1, from coordinate 66,353,303 downwards.
GGCTTTAGTGGCCAGAGAAAGCCTGCAGGCGAAGAGATGCAGGATCTGGCAGTTGGAAGTCAGGCCTGTGTGTACTCAAAGGCAGAGGTGAGGAGATATGAGTAGGGGGGTTCCCAGGGCCTGCTAACTCTCAAAGTCAATTTAAATCTCATCTCTATTACTTCCCTCCCCTCAGGCAAACTTGGAGCCCCTACTTCCTTTTCAGAGCCTGGTTCCTCCAGGATGTCCCTGGTAGAAGGAAGAGAAGTCAAGCATCTCTTCCCATAATTGACCCCTCTTGGGTGTGCCCTTTGATGGATGTTGGTGTTTCTTTTGCCAATGACTGGTTGTCGATGGCTCTCTGTGACACGAATCCAAAGGCGAGGCTTGCTTGTGAGGTGCATGTTTAGGTCCTTGAAGGGCCCTGTGGTCATTCCCTGATGGAGATTGACCTCTCCCACTCCCCACTCGGCTTTCACCTTGGAGTCTATCCCGCAGCCTCCTGCTGCCTGCCTTCCTATGCCTGGTGGGCAGCCCTGTTGAGTGGAGTACAGGAGAGACAAGTCCAGTCCAGTCTGTGATGTCAGCTTGACCTTTGGGGGACTTGCAGCATCGGTCTCACTAATCGGGCTGTTCCAGGTGCTCCTCTTCTGCCAGGTGCCTCCTCTCTAGGTGTGTCCCTGCTTAGGTGGGCACAGCACATCCCTGGGGGGTGAGGGGCCAGACTCCCCATCTTGCAGGAATCCCAGATCCTTACTGCTGACTCTTGATGCCTTCTCGCTTGGCTTTGAGGTGGGGTCGGGGGAGGAATCACACTCTCATACCCAGCACGGCCTTCCAGTTTGTGGCTGCGCCGCGGGTCCTAGCTTCTGTTTCTGGAGGGAAAGTCTTCCCCAACACCCAGTAATACACATAAAAGCCCCTTCTCAGTGCTGAGCAGTGGGTACTCCACAGATATTCATTTTCCTCCTTCTCAGTGTCAAGGACGGAACATGCACCAGTGTGGTTGGCCTGAGGACCTGGGTTTAATACAAAAACGGGGCTCACAGAGGGAGGGAAAGGAAAGAACGCGTGCGTTCCTGCTCCTAGTGCAGAGTCTCACGTGGAGTGGGTATTCATGGAGCTGATTCAGGAGCCTTTTCAACAGAAAGCAAGCATATAGAGAAACAGAGGCCCGGTGCCAGTCTCTGGTGCTTGTGGGGGACATGGGGTGGTGGCCTTGCTTGGTCTTCAGTGGCTGCCCCCATGAACCAGGGGCTTCCCCTTCCTGGGCACCAGGCAGCTGCCACCCTGCTTGCCTCTTTTCTGTGAAATGTGGCCAGACACAAGGCCCTCACCACGCGCCCTCCCTTCCGGAGGCTGCCCGGGCCCCCTCCCCTTCTCTTTCTTCCTTCCTTTCTTCTTTCATCCGTATATTTCTGTATCTACTACAAAGGTCAGAAAAACAAATCAATGAAAAGAAGGACCCAATAATCCTGAGACCTGGCTCGGGGATGGGAGGTGGGGAGGGAAGCCGCGCAATAAAATGAAAGAGAATTTAAAAATTCCCTGAACAAGGCATAGCATGGGGTCCCGATCAAAGGGCCAGGCAGCTTCAGCTTCATGTGTGCAGCAGCTGGATGCTCTGAGGCTGGGGGAGAGACGGCCCCCAGGCCTTGGCCCCCCTCCCCACCTCCTGCCCGACACACACAAGCACACACGTGCACACATGCACACACGCACGCACACTTCTCGGACCATCACCTGACTGCTAAGGAAGATCTGAGGATGGATATCTGGAGTCTGGGAGGCATATTGGAGAAGGCATTGGGAGCCCGCTTAAATCTGCATAGTGGTCCCATTTTCCAAGGCTGTCTCAAGATCCCATCCACACGAGAGGGGTCAAATGCCCTTTGAGGACCAGACAAGAGTATTAATAGTGACTGAGGAATGGGATGTTACAAGTCCCTCCTGGCTTTTTCTGAACTGACCTTGGAAAAAGGTGAGAAAATAAAAACCCATCAGTCTGCAAAGAGCTGAATCACCTTTTTAAAGCCCCTTCCTGTGAATAGCAGCTCTTCCACGAGCTTCTTCCTGATACCTACCACTCCCCTACCCCCAGCCCCGGGGCTTCATTGAGCATTTTCCCCTTGAAGCACCCACTGTACCCCAGTATTCTTCCACCGGAGAGTGGAGGCACCTGGGGTGCTTTATCATTCTTCATCATTAGTCTGTTCCATTCTATTCTAAGGGGACCAGTGGTAAAGCAGATCAGGGGCAGACTTGAGCCATCACCCCTTATTGGCAAGTGACCTTGGACAAGTGATGTAACCTCGGTTTCCTCTTCTGTAAATTGGGGATAATAAATGTAGTTCTTCTTTCGAACAGTGGCTCTTCGAATATTTCAGGGCAGGTTTTCTCCTCTAGGCTCAACAGGCTCTGCTATTTTCACAGTTCTTCAGCTATGTTATGTAACTTCCAAAAATCCAAAAATGTTTTGAGCAAGAACGGCATCATCAGAATAAGAATAGAGGCTCTGCCCTTTGGGGAACCTCACTCAGATGTCTATGTTCTGGCATGTTTGCTATCAGGTGACTCATTGTTTGATATGATGTTTATTGTACATCAGTGTAGAAGATATGAAGACTTCCCTGTGTACATAGGTAGAGAAGGCAACGTGTGTGTGTCTGTATTTGAGTACATGTGTGTGTGCATCTGTGTGTCTGTATGAGTGCATGTGATTATTTTCCTGCTTCTTTCCAAAGAGTTTTGAGGTGGTTTGGTGATGAAAACAGAATAGGAAATGAATCATTTAATAGTAAAATGGAATAAAGATAATGGAAAGGATGCAGAAGTAGGTACTTCAAGATTTCTGAGTTGAACAGATTAAACATGTGCAGGAAATTTGGCTGTTTCTTGGAAGTTAAGGCTCTACAACAGAGCCTTATGGTTACCTTGTTTGTTTGTTTGTTTTTGGCAAAAATGGTTTTATTTCCTGACTACTACTTTCTGCTTGCAGTAGGTCAGAGATATGGCAGCTGGATCCAGGGAGATGAGAAATTTAAGTAGGCTTAGGAGTTGGCAGCCAACAGCACATTGATTTTTGTCTTTTTTCACCTACTCTTCTTTGTCTTTCTCTTATTTATGTAACAAAAAAACCAAAAACAGAAACAAAAATCCGATGTTTGTAAGCCACTTTCCACATCATTCCACTAACAATTCTGTGTATGGCATAAACGTTATTCTTCCCATAAACTGAAGCCCCAGAGACTTATGCCCATTTTATGGACATACTACAATTTATTTAGCCATTCTCTTATTGATGGACATTTCAGCTGTTTCCACTTGGGACTTTTATAAATAGAGCTACTATGAACATTCTTGTACAGGTCTTATTGTGAATTTATGTTTTCATTTCTCTTGAGTAAATATCTAGGGGTGGAATCGCCAGGTCATGGAAGAGGTGAATGTTTCAGTTTCAGTAGAAAGCTAAACAGTCTTCCACAGTGATTTTACCAGTTTACACTCCTATGAGAGGTGTCCAAGAGTTCCAGTTGCTACATATCCTCACCAACCCCTGGTGTTGTCAGCCTTTGCTTGTAGCTATTCCAGTGAGTGTGTAGAGGTCTTGCACTGTGGTTTTGATTTTCCTTTCCTCGATGATTAGTGACTTTGAACACCTTTCCATGTGTGATCTGGCCATTGGAATATCTTCCTCAGTGCCCAAAGGAATGAGCTACTGCTATTCACAATAACAGACTAACTTCAAACACACTATGTTGAGTTAAAGAAGCCAGACAAAAAGGAGAACATACTGTATGATTTTGCATCCTGTAACTTTACTGAATTCAATTATTAGTTCTAAGTTTTTTGGTCTGGTTGTTAAGGTTTTCTCTATGTAGCATTATATTATCTGCAAACAGTGACAGTTTTACTTCTTCTTTTCCAGTTTGGATGCCTTTTATTTCCTTTTCTTGCCTAATTGCTGTGGTTAGGACTTCCAGTACTATGTTGAATAAGAGTGGTGGGAGTGGGCATCCTTGTCTTGTTCCTGAAATTAGAGGAAAAGCTTTCAGCTTTTCAACATTCAGTATGATGTTAGTTGTTGGTTTGTCATATATGGCCTTTATTATGTTGATGTATGTTTCTTCTATACCACTCTATTGAGAGTTTTTAATCATAAATGAACGTTGAATTTTGTCAGGTGCCTTTTCTGCATCTGTTGAGATGATCATATGATTTTTATCTTTCCTTTTGTTAATGTGGTGTATCACACTGATTGATTTGCAGAATATGAGCCATCCTTGCATCTCTGGAATAAATCCCCTTGATCATGGTGTATGATAAGAGGGGATAATTTTTATAATTTTGTAGAAAGTTATCCTTTAAGCCTACAGAAGCATTGTGGTGAACATTGGGTCATGAAAAGCTGTTCATGAGCAAAGCCTGCCTTGGTACTTGTTGAAATAGCAGTTTATGATCATTTTGGTGTAGAGACATCTCTTCCTAAAGATAGAAGCCCAACTTGGGAACATTTTTTGCTTGTTCATTCATTCCTGTTCCCCCTCTTCTTTCCTTCCATCCATCCATCCATCCATCCACCATCCATCCATCCACCCATCCATCCATCCATCCATCCATCCATCCATCCTCCATCCATCCAATATTTTCTGTGTACTTAGGCTGATGAATACTATGTTCAGGGCACTGTGCTAGCTTCTGGAGATGAATTGGTATTTTTTTCCTTTTAAGCTGGGGATGCAATGGCATTTTATTTGTATGCTCCCATCTCTGATTTCCCAGGACTTTGAAACATTTCTGGCCAGGGTGTGAAAAATATCTTTGCTTTCCTAGCTGGAGAGCATAGCTCTGCCTTTGGATATACACATGAGCTGAGGAAAGTTCCATAAGGCAGTGTTTTCTCAGCTTTACACTATAAGCTCCTTTCTGTCTGTGGTTAAGGAGTTTTGCCTGCTTGGGCTCATTTGTGCTGCTGCTTTGTCTGCTTTGGCACCAGAGGACTCCTGGAGGACCTGATGTAAAACATAGCCTTCCTCCCACCCCCACTAATTTAGACTTAATTAGAGAATAATCTTGCATTCTGAAATAGAAAAAAAAAGAAGGTGGGGTATCATAATAATCATAGTAATAATCTCTTACATTTGTATAGCTCTTTACCTATTCCAACCATTTTCACATTAATTTTCCCTGTCACCCACCAGTAGAAAGGTAAGTGATAGGTATTATCATTATCATTTTTTATTGTGGTAAAAGCCATATAACATGAGATATACCCTCTTCACAGAGTTTTAAGTATACAGTATAATATTGCTAACTATAGGTACAGTGTTGTACAGAAGGTCTCTAGAACTTTTTCACTCTATACACATTGAACAGCAATCCACTCTGTCCCTCTCCCCACAACCTTGTCAACCACCATTCTACTTCGTGTTTCTATAAGTTTGACTACTTTAGATACCTCATATAATTGGATTCATACAGTATTTGTCCTTCTGTGACTGGATTAGTTTTATCTAGCATAATATCCTCAAGGTGCATTCATGTTGTATCATATGACAAGATTTTCGTCCTTTTTTATGGTTGAATAAAGTTCCACTGTATGTATATACCACATTTTCTTTATCCATTCATCCACTGATGGACATTTAGGTTGTTTCCACCTTTTGGCAGTTGTGAATAGGGCTACAATGAACATAGGAGCACAAATATCTTTTTGAGATCCTGATTTCAATTCTCTTGGATAAATACATGGAAGTGGGATTGCTGGATCATATATGGTAGTTCTATTTCTGATTGTTTTGAGGAACTTCTGTAATACGGGTGGGGTGGGTGCAGGGTCGTTAACGCCTGGCTGTTAACACACGGCCCTTAGCAGTTCTGCTCTACCAGTGGTCAGCATTGCTGTGGCCCATTTGCCTGGACTGAGGAGCCTGAGAGCTGGCTGGGTCCTGGGCACCTGGCTCCCTCAGTGATGACGGCTGGGCAGGGTCTGGGGACCTGGCCCTGAGGGTACTGCCAGCTGAGATCTGCCTCCTCAGCTGGGCCTGGGCACTGGCGGGAGGACCCAGATTGGATGTTGGATGAGTGCTCCCGGGCAGGGTGACTGGCCTGTGTAGAGACCCTCTCCTTTTAGCCAGAGCCTGGACCTTGGAGGGTGAAAGTTGAGCCTTGGGACCTTGAACAAGTTAAATGAGAGGTAGTGATGTCGCTTTGCTTATGCATTTGTTAAGTGTTAAAAGCCGAAAGGAGGCATGGAGAAAGAATTCAATGCCTCCCCTTCCATTTCTTGTATAATTCTCAAGGCCATGACTTTTAAGAGTATTACACCTTCAGATAAAAAGTTACAGGACTTCCCTGGTAGCACAGTGGTTAAGAATCCACCTGCCAGTGCAGGGGGCAGGGGACACAGGTTCGAGCCCTGGTCCGGGAAGATCCCACATGCACGGAGCAACTAAGCCTGTGTGCCACAACTACTGAGCCTGTGAGCCACAGCTACTGAGTCCATGTGCCACAACTACTGAAGCCCGTGTGCCTAGAGCCTGTGCTCCACAAAAAGAGAAGCCACCGCAATGAGAAGCCCGCGCACTGCAACGAAGAGTAGCCCCCAACTCGCCGCAACTAGAGAAAGCCCACATGCAGCAACGAAGACCCAACGTAGCCATAAATGAATGAATGAATAAATAAATAAATGTTGCAGAACAGAGAATAATCTTTGTTTTTTGTTTTTTTAAAAATTTTATTTATTTATTTATTTATTTATGGCTGTGCTGGGTCTTCGTTTCTGTGCGAGGGCTTTCTCTGGTTGCGGCAAGTAGGGGCCACTCTTCATCGTGGTGCGCGGGCCTCTCACTATCGCAGCCTCTCTGGCTGCGGAGCACAGGCTCCAGACGCGCAGGCTCAGCAATTGTGGCTCACGGGCCCAGTCGCTCCGCGGCATGTGGGATCTTCCCAGACCAGGGCTCGAACCCGTGTCCTCTGCATTGGCAGGCAGATTCTCAACCACTGCGCCACCAGGGAAGCCCATAACCTTTGTTTTGATGGAGGTTTATAGGAACATTGTGACCTGACTGTGACCTGACCTGCGCGAACAGCTGCAAGAACAAAGGGTCCCACACTAAGAAGTTTCCAACAACCAACCATGCCCCTCCCTCACTTTTTCTATAAAAGGGCTTTGCTGAAAGGCTTCGGGGAGTTCGGGGTTCTTAATTCGTGAGCCACCCATCTCCTTGCATGCAATAAACCTTTCTCTGCTCTAGACTCTGACTTTTCAGTATTGTTTGGTCTCACTGTGCGTCGGGCACACGAACTTGCATTTGGTAACACTCCTATACTGTTTTCTATAGTGGTTGCACCATTTAGGAGGTAAATATTATTAATGCACACAGGAAATCCCATTGCAATTACCAGCTAGACACACTACCCCACTAACTTCTGACATTTATGGAGCCTCAACAGATAGAATTAGCCAGGCAGTCACAGAATTCTCTTGGGATGGGGACATTCCCATTAACTCTTAGCATCCTTGTTCACCAGCACTTCCAAACAGCTGGTCTGGGAGCTGGATATTTAGGGAGATAGTAGGTCGTTGGTGGCCCTCTTACCAACAGGAGGGAGAGAAGGAGTAAAAGGCCCAAAGAGATAAAGTGACTCAATTAATGCTTCTGGCTGGGTCCAGAATAGATGGTAGAGCCAAGAATAGAATTCTAGACGATCAGATGGTACACATTTGTCTAATAGCAACTGACCTCATGTTGCAATGTGAGATTCTTATTTCAAAATAAAGATTTCAGTCATTTCCTGTTAATCTTTTTATTATTTATCATGTAGCAATGGAGTTTGCAGAAATGAGATGATGTCATATGAGGACCAGGCTTGAAGAGAAATGGAGAAATGATTCCTGGCTTGGTATATGATTTTAATACCAGATTGGCCTGGAGTAGGTGTTATCAAAGGAGAGCCATGGCTGTAGATGGAAAGTGGGAGTGTGGGGGGCTACTGAGGATCTCCTGCTACTCAGACTGAGAGAGCACTTGGAGACCTGGGTGGGCTAGAGCTGACTGAGACAGCATAAAACTGGGTGGCGGTTGGATTTAAAAAGCAGGTTGATGTTCACTATAGCAGGAAAGGACCCTTGAATGGGGCAGTGCGGAAGACTGGAAACGTGGCTTGGAATAAAGGCTTGACTTGGAAGGTGAATTGACAAGCATCTGTCTAGAATGAAGGCAGATGTAGAGAAAACATTTGAAAGACTCTCAAGTCTTATGGCAGAGAGAATGAGACTCTATATTGAAGGCTCTAACACAATGCTTTGTGTGTAGTAGGCCTTCAACATATATTGGCTCCTCAAAAGATGTTGGGTAGTAAAAATCGAATGAATCCAAATAACCACAGGGCAATTCTAGGTGAACATTTGTATAATGAGTAGAGGGATCTTTGCAGTAAGGTGGCTAATGGCTTCTTCATTATAAAAAATTCTGGACACCCTGGTAGAAGTAGGGGTGTGGAGACCCAGAGTTCCTCTGCATGGCTATTTGTTATTTGATTTTCCCCTCAGTGAATTCATGAATCACCTTCTTGGAACTCCCTTGGTTTCATGTCACACAGGTTTAAAAAACACTAGATTAAATGATCTCTAAAGCCAATTCTAACTCTGAGTCAATGATTTGTATTATTAGCAAATTTCTTCATAAATTATCCTGTGTTTTATCTCTCCTTGGTTTGCTTTAGCACCTATGATTTAGCTGTATAGATACCTGTATAGGTTTGGATGTCAGGGATTGTGTAACGGCCGTTCCACGGCCTTTTCTTGCAGAAGACTGTCCTTGGTCAGCAACTTCAGCAAGAACTGTTCCCGGCAAGGCCTTGGTATAGATGTGAACCAATTGTTTTTTTCTCAGAGGTCTTTGAGGAGAACTATGGTATATGGCAAACATGGCCATGGTTACTCCCCGCCCCATATTTACAATGTGACTTTGCAATTCCTCTCATCATGTTGTGGAGTTTATTTCCTTATGCTCTGAGTCTGAGATGGCTCTGTAATGTAATTTGACCAATGGAATGTGGTGGCAGTGACATGGTGCCTGTTTTGAGCATGATCAGCCATCATGTGACAACTCAGGTTAGCAAGCTAGAGAATGGAGATCATGTTGAATAGAGACAAGCCCGCTTAGCTGATGCCGTCCTTGGTCATCTAGTTCCCAGCTGACCTGGCACCTGTCTGCAGAGGCATGAGTGAGTTGAGACCAGAAGAACCATCCATCTGAGCCCAGTTCAAATGGTCAAAACAAAGCATCATGAGCTAAATAAATTGTTGTCATTTTAAGTCACTACATTTTGGATGATTCATTAACATAGCAAAAGTTAACAGATAAAACCCGTAGAATGTACAAAGCCAAGAGTAAACCCTAACGTAAAATACGCACTTCGGGTGATTATGATTTGTATTGTAGGTTCACCAGTTGTAACAAACTCATCACTTTGGTCTATGCATGTGTGGGGGCGGGGAGTATATGGGAAATTGCTGTACCTTCCTCTCAGTTTTGCTGTAAATCTATAACTGCTCTAAAAGAAAAAGTCTTTTTTTTTTTTTTTAAGTTAACAGCTATAAAGAGTTGATTAAGGAAGTGACCAACAGAATCTCCAGAATTTTAGTGCAGTTGCCAAGGAGGCTCAGTATGACCCTTTATGGCAGAGAGAATGCTTTGTGCTCTGTAAACCATTTCATTTTCTTCCTGGCCATATAGGAATACTAAATCTCCCAGCCGCCTTCCAAATGTCACGTGAGCAGAAGTAATGAGTGTCATTTCTGAGCTGGAGTGATTGAGTGTTCAGTATACCTTACTCAGACTCTTTCTTTACTTCATTTGCCAGCTGGATGAAACCAGAGTGACATCAGAGACCATGATGGTAGAGCTTCGAGATGGAATCAGGCTGCTTTGAACAGGGTACCTCACCTGTATCCATCTTTGAGGTAAGTTATTTATGGTATTTGAAGCTACTGAGATTTGGAGTTGTTTGTTACAGCAGCTGGCATTGATTACCCTGACTAATACCTAGTTAGAGACAAGGCACAATTAATGCTTTAGGGCTCTGAGGGAGTTTATTTTCAAGAGATTCAATTTATTTATTATTTATTGTAAATACATTTAAAAATTAGATAATTCACATGCTTCAAAATTAAAAGGATATAATAAGATTTGGAACAAAAAAAAATCTCCTCATCTATCCTCTAGCCATTGAATCTTTTCTTTCAAGGCAATGTTAGATATTTCCTTTGTTTCCTTCAGAGATATTTTGTGCATGTGCAAATAAGTGAATATATATATTCCAAATGTACAATACATATATATACACATATATATATGTATTTTGCAAATGGTAGCATATTTTACATACTGTTGTTTCCTTACTTAAACAAAAATTAACACTAATGGAGAACTTTCCTTATAGTACATAAACAGCTTCTTTTTTCCCCCAACTGTGTACTATTATGTTGATGGACATATAATTAATTTAACCACCTCCAAGTTGGTTACCATTTAGCTTGTTTCCAAGCTAAATGCTGCAATGACCCCATCCTTACATATATGCCATTGCTCACAAAAATGTGAGTTTACGTTAAAGAAAAATGACCAGAATTGGAATGAAATAGCATTATGCATTTGTATTATTGAGGGAGGTTTCCAAGTTTCCTTTATAGAGATTTTACAATTTATGCTTCTATCAGCAGTATATGAAAGTGCCTATTTTTCTACACCCTCTCCAATACAATATGATAATCAGTGTTTTGATCTTTCATGAGCTGATAACTCCTCTATTAGGAGCACACTGTGAATCTTTCCATATGTTTGAGTTGTTGGTTTTCTTTTGGTGAACTGTCTTTGTCATTTGCCCATTTTTATATGCTATTGGGTTGTTGGTCTTTTTCCATTACTTTGAGTTGTTGAAATAGATGTGGTTCATGTTGAGAGGTAGAGGGAATCTGCCCTCAACGGAGCACATAACTCAGAGAGCTCAGCCAGGAAAGTAACCATTGCCAATACATCTGGTCATGAGGAGAACAAAGGAAACTCTATCTTTGTTCAAGGTCACATCCATAGGACCTACCATGAGGCCTGGCGCACAAGAAGTGCTTAATAAATATTTACTGAATTTCTTATTAGCAAATGAATGATTGCCAAATGCTGGAGCTTGGAGCTTTGGGTTTTCTTTTCTTTTCTTTTTTTTTTTTTTGTGATGCTGAATTCCTTCCAGAACTTGGTTTCTTTCTCTGCAAATGGTTCCACAGCAGGGTCTTGGGTGTTGGTAGTGTAGGCATTAAGTATTCTTCTGCTACATCAGCTGGAGGAGAATGCCAAAGGATGCTTAAGGAAGATCCAAAGATCCTCCCCACAATCCCAGGGCTCTGGGATTCCATGTAGAGCTAAATGGTGACATGTATGGTGTCTGAGATGTAGTCTCTCAATTCCCACTTGGTCCTTCATGTTACTGTAGCAGAATGGAGTGAGACGGGAGGTACAGGCAAACTTTATCCCCTGAGCCTGTTCTCCTGTGAACTCCAGTGCCTTTTCTCTCTTCCCCAACATCAAAACCACTTCTAGGAAAGGTTTTGCTGTTGGTAACCTTGGTTTGGGTTTCTCCAGCAGCTGACTCTGAGACAAGGATTCCTGTATAAGCTATTCATTTGGAAAGTGAAATGGGCAGAAGGGAAAGTGAGTCAAAGAAGGGGAGGAAGCCAATGTAGAGTGCATGGCACTCTAGCTACTGCTTCGGGCAACTGGCTCTTAACCCCATGGGAGAGGCTTGGGAAGCCACAGTAGACCCATGTCTCAGAGCTATCCCACCCAAAGGGTGAGAAAGCAGAGGTGTTTATACCCTAACTCCAACCAGTCATCACTTTTGACCTGCTGTGGAGTTTGCAAAGTAGCGGCAAAACAGGGGCAAGGCAAGGCCCTCTGGCAAAGAGATGCCAGCGTTGGCAGCAGAGAGACAGGCCAGTGGGTGTTCCAGGGGGCTGGGGTGAGGGGTGTGAGCAGGGCACTGAAATCTTTTGCTCCAGCCATTTCTCCTGTAGCCTTGTGTCCAATCTGACCCACCCCATTCCTCCAACCCGTTTTCCTCCCAACAGCCAGAGTGACCTTTCTAAAATGAAAATCTGATCCATTCACTTTCCTATACTTAAGATGAAGCACCAACCCTTTAGCAAGGCTCACAAGGTCCTGGGTGATCCAGCTCTCTAGGCTGGTGGCTCACAGCTGTCCCCTAGCCCTGCAGGTTTCAAACCGGATGCATCTGTGGCCCCCATTCACCCCTTGCCCACCCGCCCGGCAGTGCTCCCTGCTGCACTGGACTGTCTGGCACTCACCTCGTCAACTTGTGATTGTCTGCCCACCTTGTCTGGTCTCTGGGCTGCTCCAGCTGCTGTGAGCACTTCCAGGGCCAGGTAGGCCCATGTGGCTTCTGTATGCACAGCCCCAGGTGCCTGGTGTGCTACAGGCCCTCAAGTGCTACTGTAGAATGGATACACGAATTTAATTGATGGAAAGGAAAACATCAGGAGCAGGTAAGAGAAGGCTTTGAGGGAAAGGGAACAAATAGGTATTTGCTAAGCATCTACTGTTACCAAACCAAAGTTGGGTTCTCTTGCCTGCATGCAGTAAAGCCAATCTACTGACACCGGGTTGTGGTGAAGGAAAGTGCAGTGTTTATTGCAGGGCACCAAGCAAGGAGTCCAGGTAGCTAGTGTTCCAAAGACCCAAACTCCCTGCAGGCTTTCAGGGAAAGGTTTTTAAAGACAGGGTGAGGGAGGGGGATTGCAGTGTGTGTGATCAGATCGTGGATGTTCTCCTGATTGGTTAGTGGTGAGGTAATCAGGAGTCAACATCATCAACCTCTGGTTCCAACCGGTCTGGGGTCTATGTGCTTGTGGTCAGCATACAGTTAACTTCTTCCACCTGATGGGGATTTCAGTATCTGCAAAACAGCTCAAAGGACATGGCTCAGAATATTACCTATAGTCCTTGAAGAGGAACTAAAGGTCCTTGACTTTGTTTAATGCCTAAACTATTATTATTTTGTCTTGCTTGACTGTTTTCCTTTCTTTCTGCATGTTCTCACTTCTGATTAAATTCACTCTTTGGAACTCAGGGAAGACCTGGGAGGCTAAAGTTTTTCTACAGACAAGAGGCGGAGGACATAGGGAGGGGGTCTGTACCTGGAAGGTCCCAAAGGGAACAAGTAGGTATCTGCTAAGCACCTAGAAGGAACAGGGAGCTTTGCTATCACTGTGATTGTTTAATCCTCATGACGATCATTGTTTAATCCTCATGACGATCCTCTTAGTATTCCCACTAGAAAAACAAGAAAACTTAGGCAAAGAGGAGTTAAATGACTCTTCTGGAGTCATACAGATGGTGAGTCCTGTAGCCAGCTGCAAATGTTAATCTCATTGGTGTGAAAGCCCATGCACTTTTTTGAGACACCAGTTTACTTGTAATTATCCACTCTCTCTGTACACTGTAAGGCCAGTCCTATAGATGGGAATCTTTACTCCTCTCGGTCAGGATGCCTATCCCCTCTCTGGGGCACTAAGGCCACACTGGGATAAGGGCAGTGGAGGCACAATGAAACTTCGGCCTGCCCCTCCTCCTCACCTTGCCGTCTTCCCTGGAGTTGCTGGCAATGCTTGGAGCCTCTCATAGTTCTGAACATCAGCATTTCTGTTATCACACGTTATCAGTGGCAGGTGTCCCTGGGACAGAGTGCTTATTGGAATCTTCCAGAAACCACTTATCAAGTATCCCACACCAGAGAGGTCCCGGGTCTCCGGAAACAAGCCCCTTCCCATCAGCCTGAGATGGAATTAACCTCCCATAGGACCCTGTGCAGCCTTGATGAACCAATCACAATTGGTTCCACTTTGAGTTTCCATGGGCTTTATTTTATTTTTCCTCCAAATCTTGCAGCTGTTGCATTAGGCACCAGCTCCACAAGTTGCTTAGAAACTGCTTTGTGTCAGCGGGCTCATCCAGGTTCCCATGTGCAGGCAGAGTGATAAGCACCACTATTTTTTTAAAAATACAGACATATAATTAAGAAAAATGTTCTGATGTCTGCGAAGTCTGGCTGGCAATGAACAGCCAGTGAGAAAGGCCTCAAGGTGGAACAGCTGGGGATTTCAATGAGAAAATGAACAAATACCTCCATTCACTCCTCTCTCTGTAAACTTAGTGTCAGTGCCAATTTTAGGTGACTCACTTTTTTTTTTTCCTCAACTCTGTTCTTCTCTGGCTCTGCCCAGTCCTTCAGAACTAAAGATGTTACTTAAGGGGTAGATACTTCAACTCCATGTCTTACTATTCTGAACATGACAAAAGAAGAGAAAAGAATATGCAGATGGCAGTGGACATCTGTTATGCTTGTCAGCCCAGCCTCCATGTACCCTTCTTCTGCTAACAGCACTTTGATTTTGCTTTGGGATACCACTGCTCCCTTACTCAAGGCCACAAGGTTTGTGAGGGTGACTCCACCCAGCTGCAGGGAGCAGACACAAGACTCAGGCCTGGCCTGGGGGCATGGTTCAGGGCTGGCACATGACCCTGGAAGCATCAGTCCTGGGACTTGGTTGAAACTCTGGGCAAGGTGGTATTTTCTTTCTGCTGGAGTCACAAGCCTGGGAGGGTAGATACCTGGTTCTGCTGGTGGTCATCGTTGTTACCACATGGGGAAGACCCACTGAGAATGCCGCCAAAATAGAGGATGAAGTTAAGAGGTGGAGACCACATTGTCGGAGCCATTGGATCCGGCCTTTTCAGTGAAGTGAGTCCATAAATTTCTTCTCTCCTCCTTTGTTTTTGCTTTAGCCAGTTTGAATTGGGCTTTTGTCATTGGCAGCCAAAATAGTCCTGGAAAGTAATTGTGCCAGTCCCTTACTCCTTCCACCAAAGATCTGCTTCCCACCTTCCAAATAGAACCAGGACAGAGGACTTTGCCTTGTGGGGGTCCCATTAAGGTCTTGATACCTATTGGTGCAGGTATTTCTCCTCCACAGCGACAGTGGGTGAAGGGGAGTCGGGCGTGTGCTCAACAACCCAGAGCAGGGGAAAGAAGGCTTGGAACTCTCTCTGAAGTCAGTAGAAATGTGTATTACAGTGCTGGGATGTGGTGGCTGAAGAGAAACGCCACACACGGGCTCTTGACTCCAGGAACTTTGGTTTTGAGAAAGGGTGATGGATGCATGTGTAGGTGAAGCTAAAGGCACAGGCCCACAGGGTAAACCCTGCAGGGAGACATAGACAGTCAGGGTTGCAGGAGTTCTTGAAGGGTAGAGCGGCTGGTGGAGAGGCAAGTTTCTTAAAGCTGTTGGGTCAGGGGGTGAGAGTGGTCCGTAGAGGGGAAGGCAGAGGGACAGGGTCAGCAAAACTCTGACAGCCTCCATTTCTGGGTGAGAGGGTCCTCTTATGGTCCTCCAGTTCCCCCCCGTTTCACACTCCTTCCCTTTCTCTGTCCCCCAGAACTCTCACAGAGCAGGGGAGAGGTGGGAGGGTGTGGCCATGGGGAATCATCCTGTCCACTCCTCCATCCCTGGGAGTCCAGCACAGGATGAGTGGGCTTTGAATTACATCAGGGCGGAAGTAGGTTAGACCGAAGGAAGAACCAAGCAGGAATCCTAGAATGGCCCGCATCGGTTGCCAAGGCAACATGCTGACTCTTTCCCTGGAGGAATTTTAAAATAGGTCACACGTTCCTTTTTATGGGAGGTTGGGAGTCCTGCCAGGAGTGATGATGGGACGCTGCAAAGGACTCAGCATGAGAGGTCAAATTCTGTCAAATTACAGAGTTCATTTATAGAACTCTGTACAAAAGGACAACTCTCTGTTAGCGGCAGGGCTGCTCTCATGGGCGACCCGTTTGCACAGCCTGGGAAGGAGATGTGGCGGTCCAAGGGGCCTGTGTGGTTATGGTTTCTTGACATGCCCCCTCTAGGGGTTTAAGCCCCTGAGTGTCACCTGGGTGGATCCACCCTTCTTCACAGCAGATGTGGGTGCCCCTTCATGTCTTGCCTTCCAGTACTGGAGTGGAGTCCCCTGAAGCATCCCTCCTTACTGCCTCCTTAGAGCTTTGGACCAGGTTGGACTCTCTGATCTGCCTCGTACTACCCAGGAGATGCAGTCAGGCTACTCAACCTTTCGGAGCCTTGGTTCTTAATCCGTAAAAATAAGGGAGCAGGTCACCCACCATGGATGCACTGGGCAGAGGAGGAGATGAAACAGTGCCAAGAAATGGCCCAGCCCTCTATCTGTCACAGAGCAGACATGTGGACAGTATCAGCTTCCTTTTAAAGTTGTGTTTTCATCTCTTTTAGAGGGAATTACTGAGTTTAGGGCAGTCACGCCTCTTGAGAATCTGGTCCCAGCTTGGGTGTCCCTTAGGCAGAGATGCCTTCCCTGAAGCTGTACCTCATGCAGAGCTCACCTCATGCTCTCTCCTGGCCTCCTTTATTCTCCTTTCTAACTTGTACTTACTTGTTTATGATCATTTGATGAACGTCTGCCCCGCAGTAAGAATCGGAAGGCAGGGACCTTGTCTGCTATATTCTCTACTGTATTCCTAGTGCCTGGCATGTGGTAAAGGTTCAGTAAATGTTTGTTGAATGAACAAATGAGTGATCACAAACCCCGCTTGGTAGTTGCATATGTCTTTGCTTAATAAGACACAGGGGAAATGAAGACATCACTCTCTAATAAATGTAGTTTCTCTGGGAGGAAGAGTCTTTGCAAACATGAGCCCATGTGATGTATAGAAATAATTAAATGGGCCCTTGGTGGTGAAAAAGTGAGTAACTCCTAGAGTTGCATGGTCTGGTTAAATTTTACTTTTGTTTGCTCTGGTTTAATGCAGCAGCCTTTGCAATCTGCATCTGTTGCTTCCACCTGGTGAATTCCATGGACTAGATCACATCTATGTCACTTTAGGTTCTTGGCAGAGGTATTTCAGCTAAAAATCCATCCCTAATTGTTGCCCCTCAGATACCTGTCAGTGTGTTCTCTCTTCCTTCCTACAGGCTGTGGGTAGGGTTGTCCCCTGTGCCATCTTGCTTATGCTTCCTTGGGGCCGGGCACAGTAATAGCTGCCTCACAGCCTCAGTGCATGTGTGTGTGTGCACACAATTGTAGGCATATGTGAAGGCACTGGGCAGACAGGGCTAGGAGGGGGATCTCCTGGGGAACAAAGAAACCACTCCAGTGGAAATGAGGGCTGGAACTGGAGTCAGGTGGATCAAGAAGAATACACAAAATAGGTCTCTGAAGGGTCCTCTTGCCATAAAGTAGATGATAAACTAAACAGAAAAAGTCAGAGGGGAGCAAGGAAACATTGGTGAGAGAGTCAGAGATGGGGGATGGGAAAGACAGTGACTGATTTCTATCCTGCAATACATGGAGGCTCAGGATAAGTGGGGTCTCTAACTAGTTCCTGTGGCTCTCTTCATCATTCCAACTGGAGATAAGCTTCTTCATCTCTACAAACCACAAACCACATCAAAGTCTCCTTTATATTGGCAGGACTGACACAGGGGTTCCTGGGAAAGGTTTGTTGGGTGAATGACACCTAGTAACCCTCCCAGAATTCCTTCAGTGATGGAGAAAGAGATGGCACTGGAGATGGGTAACTGTCCACTCCCCCCTTCCATAGGAGGTGTTGAGTGGGAAAGAGGTTGCCCAGGTAAAGAGTATTTCCTAACTTGCCTTGTACTTGAGTGTAGTCATGTGACTTGTTCTCACCAATAGAATATGAGAAGTGATGTTTGTTGCTAGTGGACCATGTGTGCCCTCTCCACACTTGTTCCCCTTCTGCCAGTTGGATATATGTGATACCAAGGCCTGAGGGAATGAGGCAGGTGGAAAAGTTCCTACTGTCTGAATGACCATGAGGAGGGGAGCAACCTGCAGACTCGAGTACCCTTCTGGGTACCTGAGCAAGACAAACCTTTACCCGTCAGAATATTACATGTGTAGATCTCTTTATCACAGCAGCTTGGTCTACTCTGAATAATACAGAATACTCCCTGTCTGAGCCAGTGGAGTGGCAGGGCAGAGAAGATGGTCCCCAAATCTGTGTACATATATTCTGGCACACACTTGTTCATGATCAGACTCTGCAGCTGAATCTCCAAAGTCATCCAGATAATCTTTAGCTGGGTTCAAGATGATTATCCTTTTTGAATAAGTAATCCAGTCGCATGGTTCAAAAAGCAGAATGTTATGAAAAGATATATAGTGGTCACTGTCAACCTTGCCCTATCTATCCTATACTCTGTGCCTCCCCTAACACACCAGTGGGTCACCATTTTTATTAGCTTCTTGTGTATTCTTCTAGAGTTTATATAAATGTAAATTTTATCTATGTTTACATAAATAAATATATTTAATAGGTAAGTGTAAGCATATATACACAGATGTGCCTCATTTTATATTCTTTGTTTAACAATAAATCTTAGACACCTTTCCATATCAGTACATAGCAGTACACGGCTTCTTCATTTTTTTTCACAGTTATGCAGTATTCCATTAAAGGGCTTTACCATAATTAATTTAACCTGTACCTTCTTGAAGGATGCTTGAGTTGTTTCCACTCTTGTTGTTGCAGACAGTGCAGCAAAGAATAATCTTTCCATGAGTGCAGGAATATCAGGACACATTTCTAAAAGTAGGATTATTTGGTCAAGAGGTAAATGTATTTATTGATACAGTTTTCATGGATATCTGCTCCTGCCCTTTGAATCTGGTTTCAGGAGGGTCCAGGGCACATTCAGACTAGTGCTTGGTATTTCATTTCTCTAGAGGCTGCTGCCACCAGTCAAAGCATTCAGTTGAACAGAGAGCATGTGACCAGAGCTCAGTCTTGGTTGCAGTATCTTAGAACATTGCAAAGTAGGAGCTATGGTCTTTCCAGATTCCTCGAGTCTCTGCCAGCCAGAGGTGGAGTATCTGTGCTCTGTTCTCTTGTAACACGGTGCCCATGAAAGCTGTGAGATCTGAGTTGTCATTCCCCATAGGAATAGAGGCTCTCTGACTGCCGTGGGTTGGTGGTGACACTCAAGGGAGGTTATGATTATGACAGAGCTGCAGAAACTGTGTGGTTCAGAACTGGGGCTCTGAATCAGACCATTTGGGTTTGGATTTCTAGCTTCATCTTTTCTTAACTTTGTGACCTTGGGCAGGTGTTTAACCCCCTGGAAAGACCTTAGTTTTCTCAGTTATAAAGTGAAAGGTAATGACAGAGTTGTGAAGATTATAGAAGATAATGTAGGTAAAACGTTTAGCACAGTGAATGACACAAAGTACTCAAGGTAAATAAAAGTGTTAAATGATCTGTATGAGTCAGCAAGCATTATTTGTTCTTCTTTTCTTTTTTTTTCTTGACCACGCCGCGTGGCATGTGGCATCTTAGCTCTCTGACCAGGGATCGAACCCATGCCCCTTGCAGTGGAAGCGCAGAGTCTTAACCATTAGACTGCCAGGGAATTCCATATTTGTTCTTCTAATTGGCATTACCCCTGGCCTTGTAGCTCTCTTCATGCAAACTGTGGTTAAATGACGTTTATAGTATACCTGAAAGTTCCCAGTTTTTGTCACATTTACTCCTCTGATCAACTCTTCTTAATGACAGACTGATCTGGGACAGTACTGGTATATTGCAAGTGAAGGCTTTTGGTTCGAGAGTCATCAGCTCAGGCATGAAATAAACTCATAACCCAAAAGAATGATGAATTCCTAAATGCTCCCTCCCTCTTTTAAGCTGTTTTTCAATTTGGGCAAACCAAGTGACATTTATGCTGTGTCAGTGCAGTGCAGAGGAAAATTGAGAGCAAAACAGTTTCTAGCACACCTGCTGCTTTAGACAGATGGGCTTTATGGATTGGTGTCCACAGTGGATGATCTGGCTGCCGTTACATTCTGAGGCCACGTCATTTTCACAGAGTAGCTATAATGATTTAATTGAAGATCATCTTTTTTTCCCCCAATGAATATTTTTTAAACCATTAAAAAATTGAAGTATAGTTAATTTACAATGTTTTGTTAGTTTCAGGTGTACAGCAGGGTGATTCAGTTATACATATACGTGTGTGTGTGTTGTGTGTTGTGTGTGTATCTACACACACACAACACACACACACATATATATTCTTTTTCAGATTCTTTTCCATTATAGGTTATTACAAGATATTGAATATAGTTCCCTGTGCTGTACAGTAGGTCCTTGTTGTTTACCTGTTTTATATATAGTAGTGTGTATCTGTTAATCCCAAACACCTAATTTATCCCCCGCCACCCCTGCTGCTATTATCCCCGTTGGTAACCGTAAGTTTGTTTTCTATTTCTGTGAGTCTCTTTCTGTTTTGCAAATAATTTCATTTGTATCATTTTTTTTAGATTCCACATGTAAGTGATAATCGTAGGATATTTGTCTTTCTCTGACTTACTTCACTTAGTGTGATAATCTCTAGGTCCATCCATGTTGCTGCAAATGGCATTATTTCATTCTTTTTTATGGCTGAGTAATATTCCATTGTATATATACACCACATCTTCTTTATCCATTCATCTGTTGGTGGACATTTAGGTTGCTTCCATGTCTTGGTTATTGTAAGTAGTGCTGCTGTGAACATTGGGGGTGCATGTAGAAGATCATCTTTTTTATCCTGAGGATTTAACGGTGTGCTTGAAGGATAGAGGGTGCTCAATAAACATTTATTGAATGAGTAAATGAATGAATGAATGAGTAAGCCAATGGGGAAAGACCTTTGGTGAGTAAGAAATAGAATACAAGAGTAAATTCATGCTTTTGGAGAGTTTCAGTTTTCATAGTACTGTTGGCTCTACTTCATTGGTCATTATTTCCTCTGGCCAAGAGTTTTATTCAGTAACCGGTATGGAGTGAGTGCTTACTGTGTGAAGACCTAGTGCTAGGGGCTGGTGGGCCTACAGGGGTCATCAGTTCTCTGTGTCACTTATTAAATTTTAAGTTAGAGAATGTTTTTGCCTGGCAGGAATTGAGATGTCCCCAATTGTTTGACTCTGTAACGACTTTGCACCAGAATCCTTATGGACTTTAGAAAATGCATCTTTGAATATTTTCTGCCTGTTATGATTCAGGTATGAAATCGTCACCAAATAGAAATGAGAATGAAACACAGAAAGTCTGACCAATAATCCAGGCCTGAATCTGACCTCAAGCGTCCCACTGCTATGAGACATCCCACGTCATGGGAGAGGAGGGGACAGGCGGGGAGTCTGTGAACAAGCCTGGTGCTCCAAGGACTCCCCCAGTTCCAGTGGCATCTGCCCTGACCCTAAGCCCTAGCCCCACTTCCTGCTGTTACGTTGTCAACAGCTAAATGCAGCCCAGCTCAGTCCTTTTGAAGGCAGTGACCCACTCACCTTTGCAGAGAAGACATGAGTATGTTCTCAGCTTCCAACTGCTTTCTGCCCTTGGCCACCCAGCAGGACGTGGTAAATTGGATCTGAGCACATGTGTTGTAGTGTAACCTTCTGCAGCCATGGCCTGACGTGACCACCCTGCCTTCATTGTCCAAAACTGTGATGTTTTCTGTTTAAATGCTACTCGTAAGGATAAAACCTTGTTTATTTTTATTATGTATGTGTATATTCTTATTGTCCTTAGGCCAGGAAACATGTAAAACCAAATTTTTTGATTTGTAAAAATCCTGATTTAGTGTAAAGATGATTAAAGACCACCCCACTCCACTGCCTTGAGCAGTGGCCACTTTTTCATAACAGTTGGGAAAGGAACAGGTGGAAGGCTGTGGAGAATTCTCCCAACACTCACATGCAGGTGTCTCCACAGTACAGGGAAGTGAGCAGCTGTCTCTCACTGAGAATTGCCTGAGCCAGCCACCGTGCTGTGTAGTTTATCTATATAAACCTAGTTCTTACAACAGCCTTTTTATAGATGACGAGACCAAGGCTCAGAGACACCGACTCATCACAGGCCACCCAGTGGTGAACGATGAGGGGTTGTCGATTCCTTCATGGGGTCTATCATCCAAAACAGATACAGCAGACTGTGGGCCAGATCTGGCTTTGCTTGGTGTACAGTGTTTAAAAAAAATCCAAGTTAATTTTCTTCATTTAAAAGCCAGGAGAGCAGAGGGCAGACAGCAGAAGCAAGAAGAACTACAATCCTGCAGCCTGTGGAACAAAAACCACATTCACAGAAAGATAGACAAGATGAAAAGGCAGAGGGCTATGTACCAGATGAAGGAACAAGATAAAACCCCAGAAAACAACTAAATGAAGTGGAGATAGGCAACCTTCCAGAAAAAGAATTCAGAATAATGATAGTGAAGATGATCCAGGACCTTGGAAAAGAATGGAGGCAAAGATCGAGAAGATGTAAGAAATGGTTAAGAAAGACCTAGAAGAATTAAAGAACAAACAAACAGAGATGAACAGTAAAATAACTGAAATGAAAACTACACTGGAAGGAATCAATAGCAGAATAACTGAGGCAGAGGAATGGATAAGTGGCCTGGAAGACAGAATGGTGGAATTCACTGCTGAGGAACAGAATAAAGATAAAAGAATGAAAAGAAATGAAGACAGCCTAAGAGACCTCTGGGACAACATTAAACGCAACAACATTCGCATTATAGGGGTCCCAGAAGGAGAAGAGAGAGAGAAAGGACCAGAGAAAATATTTGAAGAGATTATAGTTGAAAACTTCCCTAACATGGGAAAAGAAATAGCCACCCAAGTCCAGGAAGCGCAGAGAGTCCCATACAGGATAAACCCAAGGAGAAACACGCCGAGATACATAGCAATGAAATTGGCAAAAATTAAAGACAAAGAAAAATTATTGAAAGCAGCAAGGGAAAAATGACGAATAACATCCAAGGGAACTCCCATAAGCTTAACAGCTGATTTCTCAGCAGAAACTCTACAACCCAGAAGGGAGTGCCATGATATACTTAAAGTAATGAAAAGGAAGAACCTACAACCAAGATTACTCTACCCGGCAAGGATCTCATTCAGATTCAATGGAGAAATCAAAAGCTTTAGAGACAAGCAAAAGCTAAGAGAATTCAGCACCACCAAACCAGCTCTACAACAAATGCTAAAGGAACTTCTCTAAGCGGGAAACACAAGAGAAGAAAAGGACCTACAAAAGCAAACCCCAAACAATTAAGAAAATGGTCATAGGAACATACATATCAATAATTACCTTAAACGTGAATGGATTAAATGCTCCAATCAAAAGACACAGGCTTTGTGACCACCTAGAGGAGTGGGATAGGAAAGGTGGGAGGGAAGGAGATGCAAGAGGGAAGAGATATGGGAACATATGTATATGTATAACTGATTCACTTTGTTATAAAGCAGAAACTAACACACCATTGTAAAGCAATTATACTCCAATAAAGATGTTTAAAAAAACAAAAAACAACAACAACAAAAAACTACAATGAGATATCATCTCACACCAGTCAGAATGACCATCATCAAAAAATCTCCAAACAATAAATGCTGGAGAGGGTAAAAAAAGAAAGACACAAGCTTGCTGAATGGATACAAAAACAAGACCCATATATATGCTGTCTACAAGAGACCCACTTCAGACCTAGGGACACATAGAGACTGAAAGTGAGGGGATGGAAAAAGATAGTCCATGCAAATGGAAATCAAAAGAAAGCTGGAGTAGCAATTCTCATATAAGACAAAATAGACTTTAAAACAAAGACTATTACAGGAGACAAAGAAGGACACTACATAATGATCAAGGGATCAATCCAAGAAGAAGATATAACAATTATAAATATATATGCACCCAACATAGGAGCACCTCAATACATAAGGCAACTGCTAACAGCTATAAAAGAGGAAATCGACAGCAACACAATAATAGTGGGGGATTTTAACACCTCACTTACACCAAAAGACAGATCATCCAAAATGAAAATAAATAAGGAAACAGAAGCTTTAAATGACAAAATAGACTAGATAGATTTAATTGATATTTATAGGACATTCCATCCCAAAACAGAAGATTACACTTTCTTCTCAAGTGCGCACGGAACATTCTCCAAGATAGATCACCTCTTGGGTCACAAATCAAGCCTCAGTAAATTTAGGAAAATTGAAATCATATCAAGCATCTTTTCTGACCAGAATGCTATGATACTAGAAATGAATTACAGGGAAAAAAATGTAAAAACACAAACACATGGAGGCTAAACAATACGTTACTAAATAACCAAGAGGTCACTGAGGAAATCAAAAAGGAAATCAAGGGGCTTCCCTGGTGGCGCAGTGGTTGAGAGTCTGCCTGCCAATGCAGGGGACACGGGTTCGAGCCCTGGCCTGGGAAGATCCCACATGCCACGGAGCAACTGGGCCCGTGAGCCACAATTACTGAGCCTGCGCGTCTGGAGCCTGTGCTCCGCAGCGAGAGAGGCTGCGATGGTGAGAGGCCCGTGCACCACGATGAAGAGTGGTCCCCGCTTGCCGCAGCTGGAGAAAGCCCTCGCACAGAGACGAGGACTCAACACAGTCATGAATAAATAAATAAATAAATAAATAAAAGAACGTGAATTTCTAAAAAAAAAAAAAAAAAGTTCTTAAAAAAAAAAAAAAAAAAAAAGGAAATCAAAAAATACCTAGAGACAAATGAGAATGGAAACATGATGATCCAAAACCTAAGGGATGCAGCAAAAGCAGTTCTAAGAGGGAAGTATATAGCTATACAAGCCTACCTCAAGAAACAAGAAAAATCTCAAGTAAACAATCTAACCTTACACTTAAAGGAACTAGAGAAAGAAGAACAAACAAAACCCAAAGCTAGCAGAAGGAAAGAAATCATAAAGATCAGAGCAGAAATAAATGAAATAGAAACAAAGAAGACAGTAGCAAAGATCAATAAAACTAAAAGCTGGTTCTTTGAGAAGATAAACAAAATTGATAAACCATTAGCCAGACTCATCAAGAAAAAGAGGGAGAGGACTCAAATCAATAAAATTAGACATGAAAAAGGAGAAGTTACAACAGACACTGCAGAAATACAAAGCATCCTAAGAGACTACTACAAGCAACTCTGTGCCAACAAAATGGACAACCTGGAAGAAATAGACAAATTCTTAGAAAGGTATAACCTTCCAAGACTGAACCAGGAAGAAACAGAAAATATGAACAGACCAATCACAAGTAATGAAATTGAAACTGTGATTAAAAATCTTCCAACAAACAAAAGTCCAGGACCAGATGGCTTCACAGGTGAATTCTATCAAACATTTAGAGAAGAGCTGATACCCATCCTTCTCAAACTCTTCCAAAAAACTGCAGAGGAAGGAACACTCCCAAACTCATTCTATGAGGCCACCATCACCCTGATACCAAAACCAGACAAAGATACTACAAAAAAAGAAAATTACAGAGCAATATCACTGATGAATATAGATGCAAAAATCCTTAATAAAATACTAGCAAACAGAATCCAACAACACATTAAAAGGATCATACACCGTGATCAAGTGGGATTTATCCCAGGGATGCAAGGATTCTTCAATATACGCAAATCAATCAATGTGATACACCATATTAACAAATTGATGAAGAAAAACCATATGATCATCTCAATAGATGCAGAAAAAGCTTTTCACAAAATTCAACACCCATTTATGATAAAAATCCTCCAGAAAGTAGGCATAGAGGGAACTTACCTCAACATAATAAAGGCCATAGACGACAAACCCACAGCAAACATCATTCTCAATGGTGAAAAACTGAAAGCATTTCCTCTAAGATCAGGAACAAGACAAGGATGTCCACTCTCACCACTATTATTCAACATAGTTTTGGAAGTCCTAGCCACAGCAATCAGAGAAGAAAAAGAAATAAAAGGAATACAAATTGAAGAAGAAGAAGTAAAAGTGTCACTGTTTGCAGATGCCATGATACTATACATAGAGAATCCTAAAGATGCCGTCAGAAAACTACTAGAGCTAATCAATGAATTTGGTAAAGTTGCAGGATACAAAATTAATGCACAGAAATCTCTTGCATTCCTATACACTAATGATGAACAATCTGAAAGAGAAATTAAGGAAACACTCCCATTTACCATAGCAACAAAAAGCATAAAATACCTAGGAATAAACCTACCTAAGGAGACAAAAGACCTGTATGCAGAAAACTATAAGACACTGATGAAAGAAATTAAAGATGATACCAACAGATGGAGAGATATACCATGTTCTTGGATTGGAAGAATCAATATTGTGAAAATGACTATACTACCCAAAGCAATCTACAGATTCAATGCAATCCTTATCAAATTACCAGTGGCGTTTTTTTACGGAACTAGAACAAAAAATCTTAAAATTTGTATGGAGACACAAAAGACCCTGAATAGCCAAAGCAGTCTTGAGGGGAAAAAACGGAGCTGGCAGAGTCAGACTCCCTGACTTCAGACTATACTACAAAGCTACAGTAATGAAGACAATATGGGACTGGCACAAAAACAGAAACATATATCAATGGAACAAGATAGAAAGCCCAGAGATAAACCCACACACCTATGGTCAACTAATCTATGACAAAGGAGGCAAGGATATACAATGGAGAAAAGACAGTCTCTTCAATAAGTGGTGCTGGGAAAACTGGACAGCTACATGTAAAAGAATGAAATTAGAGCACTCCCTAACACCATACACAAAAATAAACTCAAAATGGATTCGAGACCTAAATGTAAGACCAGACACTATAAAACTCTTAGATTAAAACATAGGAAGAACACTCTTTGACATAAATCACAGCAAGATCTTTTTTGATCCACCTAGAGTAATGGAAATAAAAACAAAAATAAACAAATGGGACCTAATGAAACTTAAAAGCTTTTGTACAGCACAGGAAACCATAAACAAGATGAAAAGACAACCCTCACAATAGGAGAAAATATTTGCAAATGAATCAACGGACAAAGGATTAATCTCCAAAATATATAAACAGCTCATGCAGCTCAATATTAAAGAAACAAACAACCCAATCCAAAAATGGGCAGAAGACCTAAATAGACATTTCTCCAAAGAAGACATACAGATGGCCAAGAAGCACGTGAAAAACTGCTCAACGTCACTAATTATTAGAGAAATGCAAATCAAAGCTACAATGAGGTATCACCTCACACCGGTTAGAATGGGCATTATCAGAAAATCTACAAACAACAAATGCTGGAGAGGGTGTGGAGAAAAGGGAACCCTCTTTCACTGTTGGTGGGAATGTAAATTGATACAGCCACTGTGGAGAACAGTATGGAGGTTCCTTAAAAAACTAAAAATAGAATTACCATAGGATCCAGCAATCCCACTACTGGGCATATACCCAGAGAAAACCATAATTCAAAAAGACACACGCACCCCAATGTTCATTGCAGCACTATTTACAATAGCCAGGTCATGGAAGCAACCTAAATGCCTATTGACAGACGAATGGATAAAGAAGTTGTGGTACATATATACAATGGAATATTATTCAGCCATAAAAAGGAACGAAATTGAGTCGTTTGTTGAGACGTGGATGGATCTAGAGACTGTCATACAGTGTGAAGCAAGTCAGAAAGAGAAAAAGAAATATCGTATATTAACGCATGTGTGTGGAACCTAGAAAAATGGTACAGATGAACCGGTTTGCAGGGCAGATGTTGAGACACAGATGTAGAGAACAAATGTATGGACAGCAAGGGGGGAAAGCCATGGGGGGGTGGGGATGGTGGTGTGTTGAATTGGGCGATTGGGATTGACATGTATACACTGATGTGTATAAAATTGATGACTAATATGAACCTGCTGTATAAAAAAATTAAAAAAAAAATAGCCAGGAGATTTCACATAAAAAGCTAGGTTTTGGACTTCTCTTGAAGAACATCTGGCCATGGTGAACTGCACACCTGTGTAGTAGAATTGGCTAAGTGTTGGCTGTTCTCCCGTTTGGGGGGAACCTTCCCTAGATCACCACAGGCCCCATCTGGCTCACTTTACTCATGTATATCCTCTGCCTGGCCCCTCAGCCATTAGAATTTGACCCTTGTTCTAGGTTTCTCTGTGAGTAATGGTAAGGTATGTGGTAAGCATGGTGGAAGGGAAGGTAGGGGTGTGGGGGATGAAGGGTGATGAGGCAGGAGACATATTATAGAATGTTCTGGAGCCAGCTCAACAATTCTAAGCTATGTTAAGCATTTTGAGTTTGGATAGCTTGGGGTCAAATGAAGGGGCTACCCTAGTTCATCTCTGAATTTCCATCTAGTTCTGAGCTTCTCTTTAGGTTTTGCCTCTGCTGTAAAACCATATACTTTCCTTGTTGTGAGTGGGTTTGTCATAATTCTCTAATTTCAAGTGCAAAAGAGAACAAAGTCAAGGACTTTATGAAGAAAGAAAGAATTTCACTTTCATCCAGCTTATTCAGTATCTTGGGGCCCCGTTGACTTACTGGGTCACATTAGAAAATGAATATCCTGCTTAGAATTTGCTGCTGTGATGGGAGTTTTAGATGCTCAGACCCTGGGACACTTGTGCACGTTTAGTGAATAGATGCACCTTAGGATTCTGCCAGACGTGTTTCTCCTGCCACATGGTGGCAAGAACTTTGTACAACACACTCTCTATCCTCTTCCTTTCTCACATACTCCTGATTCTGCCATCTTCTGCTTGCTATAAAAGAATCAACCCCTCTCTTGAACCTTATACCAAGCCAAAAGAGTACAGTTGTTGAGCACTTTGCTGAAAAGGAGGCCTTCTATATTTATTAGATATTAGGAAGGCCTTAGTAAAATTTTGATGTATGGTTGTATAGCACTTAATACAGTAGGGGCATATAGTGGTTGCTGAATTCATGAGCTTGCACATATTGGACATGTTTTTCAACTAAATCCCCTCAGTTATTTCAATGTGTGTTACTCTTACATCAGTTCTCCACTTCTGCTACTCATCCTGAAATGTCTGCTTGATTATTTGTCTTTTCCGCAGTCCAAGCATGGGTCTTCACCTTCATCCATGTTGATCTTTTTCTTGTTAGATTTACCAGATTTCCAGTTATTTGGCTACTGATTCTTTCACTTTATTCTTGCTGATCCCCTTACCTTCACATTCTCCACAGTTTTCCTCAGGATATCACCTCTGCCCTCATCCAAGACATTGGTACAGTTCTTAACCAGGAGTGAAGTTAAGAATCTTGGCAGGCAATCATATGACCTGTGCTGCTACTTCCTTTTTTTATTTTTAATTTATTTTTTATTGGAGTATAATTGCTTTACAATGTGTTAGTTTCTGCAGTACAATGAAGTGAAACAGCTCTATGTATACATACATTGCCTCTCTCTTGGTCCTCCCTCCCCACCCCCATCCCACCCATCTAGGTCATCACAGAGCACCAAGCTGAGCTCCCTGTGCAGTACAGCAGGTTCCCACTAGCTATCTGTTTTACACATGGTAGTGTACTTATGTTAAACCTAATCTCCCAATTCATCCCACCCTCCCCTTCTGCCCTGTGTCCACACATCCGTCCTCTACATCTGTGTTTCTGTTCCTGCCCTGCAAATAGGTTCATCTGTACCATTTTTCTAGATTCCACATATATGCATTAATATACGATATTGTTTTTCTCTTTCTGACTTACTTCACTCTGTATGACAGACTGTAGGTCCATCCACCTCACTACAAATGACCCAATTTCGTTCCTTTTTATGGCTGAGTAAAATTCCATTATGTATACGTACCACATCTTCTTTATTCATCCATCTGTCGATGGACATTTAGGTTGTTTCCATGTCCTTGCTATTGTAAATAGTGCTGCAGTGAACATTGGAGTACATGTGACTTTTTGAATTACGGTCTTCTCAGGGTATATGCCCAGTAGTGGGAGTGCTGGGTAATATGGTAGTTCTGTTTCTAGTTTTTTAAGGAACCTCCATACAGTTCTCCACAGTGGCTGTATCAGTTTACATTTCCACCAACAGTGCAAGAGAGTTCCCTTTTCTCCACACCCTCTCCAGCATTTATTGTTTGTAGGTTTTTTGATGATGGCCGTTCTGACCAGTGTGAGGTGATACGTCATTGAGGTTTTGATTTGCATTTCTCTAAATGTTGAGCAGCTTCTCATGTGCCTCTTGGCCATCTGTATGTCTTCTTTGGTGAAATGTCTATTTAGGTCTTCTGCCCATTTTTTGATTGGGTGGTTTGTTTTTTTGATATTGAGCTGCATGAGCTGTTTGTATATTTTGGAGATTAATCCTTTGTCTGTTGCTTTATTTGCAAATATTTTCTCCCATTCTGAGGGTTGTCTTTTTGTCTTGTTTATGGTTTCCTTTGCTGTGCAAAAGCTTTTAAGTTTCATTAGGTCCCATTTGCTTATTTTTGTTTTTATTTTCATTGCTCTAGGAGGTCAGTCATAAAAGACCTCGCCGTCATTTATTTCAAAGAGTGATTTTCCTGTGTTTTCCTCTAAGAGTTTTATAGTGTCTGGTCTTACATTTAGGTCTTTAATCCATTTTGAGTTTGTTTTTATGTATGGTGTTAGGGAGTGTTCTAATTTCATTCTTTTACATGTAGCTGTCCAGTTTTCCCAGCCTCTTATTGAAGAGGCTGCAGTTTCTCCATTGTATGTTCCTGCCTCCTTTGTTGTAAATTAGGTGCCCATATGTGTGTGGGTTTATCTCTGGGCTTTCTGTCCTGTACCATTGATCTATATTTCTGTTTTTGTGCCAGTACCATACTGTCTTGATTACTGTAGCTTTGTAGTAGAGTCTGAAGTTAGGGAGCCTGATTCCTGCAGCTCCATTTTTCTTTCTCAAGATTGCTTTGGCTATTCGGGGTCTTTTGTGTTTCCATACAAATTGTAAAATTTTTTGTTCTAATTCTGTGAAAAATGCCATTGGTAATTTGATAGGGATTGCATTGAATCTGTAGATTGCTTTGGGTAGTATAGTCATTTTCACAGTATTGATTCTTCCAATCCAGAAACATGGTATATCTTTCCACCTGTTTGTGTCATCTTTGATTTCTTTCATCAGTGTTTTCTGAGTACAGCTCTTTTGCCTCCTTAGGTAGGTTTATTCCTAGGTTTTTTATTCTTTTTGTTGCAATGGTAAATGGGAGTGTTTCCTTAATTTCTGTGTCTGATTTTTCGTTGTTAGTGTATAGGAATGTGAGAGATTTCTGTGCATTAATTTTGTATCCTGCAACCTTATCAAATTCATTGATTAGTTCTAGTAGTTTTCCAGTGGCATCTTTAGGAGTCTTTATATATAGTATCATGTCATCTGCAGACAGTGACAGCTTTACTTCTTCTTTTCCAATTTGGATTCCTTTTATTTCTTTTTCTTCTCTGATTGCTGTGGCTAAAATTTCCAAAACTATGTTGAATAATAATGGTGAGAGTGGGCAACCTTGTCTTGTTCCTGATCTTAGTGGAAATGGTTTCAGTTTTTCACCATTGAGGATGATGATGGCTGTGGGTTTGTCATATATGGCCTTTATTATGTTGAGGTAAGTTCCCTCTATGCCTACTTTCTGGAGGGTTTTTATCATAAATGGGTGTTGAATTTTGTCAAAAGCTTTTTCTGCATCTATTGAGATGATCATATGGTTTTTCTTCTTCAATTTGTTAATATGGTGTATCCCATTGATTGATTTGCATATATTGAAGAATCCTTGCATTCCTGGGATAAACCCCACTTGATCATAATGTATGGTCCTTTCAATGTGCTGTTGGATTCTGTTTGCTAGTATTTTGTTGAGGATTTTTGCATCTATGTTCATCAGTGATATTGGCCTGTAGTTTTCTTTCTTTGTGACATCTTTGTCTGGTTTTGGTATCAGAGTGAAGGTGGCCTCATAGAATGAGTTTGGGAGTGTTCCTCCCTCTGCCATCCTGAGATCCTTGCTGAGTAGAGTAATCTTGGTTGTAGGTTTTTCTCCATCACTTTAAGTATGTTCTGCCACTCCCTTCTGGCTTGCAGAGTTTCTGCTGAAAGATCAGCTGTTACCCTTACGGGGATTCCCTTGTATGTTATTTGTTGTTTTTCCCTTGATGCTTTTAATATTTTTTTCTTTGTATTTAATTTTTGATAGTTTGATTAATATGTGTCTTCACGTGTTTCTCCTTGGATTTATGCTGTGTGGGACTCTCTGTGCTTCCTGGACTTGATTAACTATTTCCTTTCCCATATTAGGGACGTTTTCAACTATAATCTCTTCAAATATTTTCTCAGACCCTTTCTTTTTCTCTTCTTCTTCTGGGACCCCTATAATTCGAATGTTGGTGCATTTAATGTTGTCCCAGAGGCCTGTGAGACTGTCCTCAATTCTTTTCATTCTTTTTTCTTTATTCTGCTCTGCAGTAGTTATTTCCATTATTTTATCTTCCAGGTCATTTATCTATTCTTCTGCCTCAGTTATTCTCCTATTGATCCCTTCTAGAGAATTTTTAATTTCATTTATTGTGTTGTCCATCACTGTTTGTTTGCTCTTTAGTTCTTCTAGGTCCTTGTTAAACGTTTCTTGTATTTTCTCCATTCTATTTCCAAGATTTTGGATCATCTTTACTATCGTTATTCTGAATTCTTTTTCAGGTAGACTGCCTATTTCCTCCTCATTTGTTAGGTCTGCTGGGTTTTTGCCTTGCCCCTTCATCTGCTGTGTATTTCTGTCTTCTCATTTTGTTTAACTTACTGTGTTTGGGGTCTCCTTTTCACAGGCTGCAGGTTCGTAGTTCCCGTTGTTTTTCGTGTCTGTCCCCAGTGGCTAAGATTGGTTCAGTGGGTTGTGTAGGCTTCCTGGTGGAGGGGACTAGTGCCTGTGTTCTGGTGGATGAGGCTGGATCTTGTCTTTCTGGTGGGCAGGTCCACGTCTGGTGATGTGTTTTGGGGTGTCTGTGGCCTTATTATGATTTTAGGCAGCCTCTGTGCTAATGCATGGGGTTGTGTTCCTGGCTTGCTAGTTTTTTGGCATAGGGTGTCCAGCACTGTAGCTTGCTGGTCGTTGAGTGGAGCTGGGTCTTGGCGTTGAGATGGAGATATCTGGGAGATTTTCGCCAGTTGATATTACGTGGAGATGAGAGGTCTCTTGTGGATCAGTGTCCTGAACTTGGCTCTCCAACCTCAGAGGCACAGCCCTGATGCCTGGCTGGAGCATCAGGAGCCTGTCATCCACACGGCCAGTGGTCTTCTTTCTTACTTGGATCAGAGTAGCTGAGCCAGGGCAATAAGGAAGTCCAGAGATGGCATGAACAGACTTGGCATTTGGGGATTGGCTGGTGTTCTCTGCTAGTGTTGGAGGGTCTCCTGCAGAGGTGGGCGGTGGCTGTGGCTCACCATGGGGACAAGGACACTGGCCGTGTTGCTGGATTCTGGTTGGTAGTATTTTGTTGAGGATTTTTGCGTCTGTGTTAATCAATGATATTGGCCTGTAATTTTCTTTTTTTGTGGTATCTTTGTCTGGTTTTGGTATCAAGGTGCTGGTGGCCTCGTAGAACAAGTTTGGGGGTGTTCCTCTCTCTGCAATTGTTTGGAAGAGTTTGAGAAGGCTAGGTGTTAGCTCTTCCCTAAATGTTTGATAGAATTTACCTGTGAAGGCATCTGGTCCTGGACTTCTGTTTATTGGAAGATTTTTAATTATGGTTTCAATTTCATTACTTGTGATTCATCTGTTTATATTTTCTAATTCTTCCTGGTTTAGTCTTGGAAAGTTGTACCTTTCCAAGAATTTGTCCGTTTCTTCCAGGTTGTCCATTTTATTGGCATAGAGTTGCTTGTAGTAATCTCTTATGATGCTTTGTATTTCTGCAATGTCAGTGGTTACTTGTCCTTTTCCATTTCTAATTTTATTGATTTGAGTCCTCTCCCTTTTTTTTCGTGGTACGTCTGGCTAAATGTGTATCAATTTTGTTTATCTTCTCAAAGAACCAGCTTTTAGTTCTGTTGATCTTTGCTGTTGTTTTCTTTGTTTCTATTTCATTTATTTCTGCTCTGATCTTTATGATTTCTTTCCTTCTACTAACTTTGGGTTTTCTTTGTTCTTCTTTTTCTAGTTGCTTTAGGTGTAAGGTTAGATTGTTTATTTGAGATTTTTCTTGTTTCTTGAGGTGAGATTGAATTACTATAAATTTCCTCTTAGAACTGCTTTTGCTGAATCCCATAGGTTTTTTTGTCATCGTGTTTTTGTTGTCCTTTGTTTCTAGGTATTTTTAAATTTCCTTTCAGTGATCTCTTGGTTATTTAGCAGGGCACTGTTAGCCTCCATGTGTTTGTGCTTTTTACAGTTTTTTTCCTGTAATCAATTTCTAATCTCATAGTGTTGTGTTCGGAAAAGATGCTTGATATGATTTCAATTTTCTTAAATTGTATGAGGCTTGATTTGTGACCTAAGATGTGATCCATCCTGGAGAGTGTTCCGTGGGCACTGGAGAAGAAAGTGTATTCTTCCGCTTTCGGGTGGAATGTCCTATAAATATCAATTAAATCTATCTGGTTTCTTGTGTCATTTAAAGCTTGTGTTTCCTTATTAATTTTCAGTCTGGATGATCTGTTCATTGGTGTAAGTGAGGTGTTAAAGTCCCCAACTATTATTGTGTTACTGTCGATTTCCCCTTTTATGGCTGTTAGCATTTGCCTTATATATTGAGGTGTGCTTCTATGTTGGGTGCATACATATTTATAATTCTTATGTTTTCTTATTGGATTGATCCCTTGATCATTATGTAGTGTCCTTCCTTATCTCAGTCTTTATTTTAAAGTCTATTTTATCTGATATGAGTTTTGCTACTCTAGCTTTCTTGTGATTTCTGTTTGCATGGAATATCTTTTTCCATCCCCTCACTTTCAGTCTGTATGTGTCCCTAGGTCTGAAGTGGGTCTCTTGTAGACAGCAATATATATGGGTCTTGGTTTTGTATCCATTCAGCCAGTCTGTGTCTTTTGGTTGGAGCCTTTAATCCATTCACATTTAAGGTAATTACCAATATGTATGTTCCTATTACCATTTTCGTAATTGTTTTGGGTTTGTTTTTGTGGGTCTTTTTCTTCTCTTATGTTTCCCACCTAGAGAAGTTCCTTTAACATTTGTTGTAAGGCTGGTTTGGTGGTGCTGAATTCTCTTAGCTTTTGCTTGTTTATAAAGCTTTTTATTTCTCTGTCGAATCTGAATGAGAGCCTTGCTTGGTAGAGTATTGTTGGTTGTAGGTTTTTCCCTTTCATTACTTAAAATATATCCTGCCACTCCCTTCTGGCTTGCAGAGTTTCTGCTGAAAAATAAGCTGATAACCTCATGGCGATTCCCTTGTATATTATTTGTTGCTTTTCCCTTGCTGCTTTTAATTTTTTTTCTTTGAATTTTATTTTTGTTAGTTTGATTAATATGTATCTTGGTGTGTTTATCCTAGGGTTTAACCTGTACAGGCCTCTCTGCGCTTCCTGGACTTGGGTGGCTATTTCCTTTCCCATGTTAAGGACGTTTTCAACTATAATCTCTTCAAGTATTTTCTCAGACCCTTTCTCTTTCTCTTCTTCTTCCAGGACCCCTATAATTTGAATGTTGGGTGCATTTAATGTTGTCCCAGAGGTCTCTGAGAGTGTCCTCAATTCTTTTCATTCTTTTTTCTTTATTCTGTTCCTTAGCAGTTATTTCCACCATTCTATCTTCCAGCTCATTTTTTCACTCCTCTGCCTCCGTTATTCTGGTGTTGTTTCCTTCTAGTGTATTTTTGATTTCACTTATTGTGTTGTTCATTACTGTTTGTTTGTTCTTTAGTTCTTCTAGGTCTTTGTTGAACATTTCTTGTATTTTCTTGGTCTGTGCCTCCATTCTGTTTCCAAGATTTTGGGTCATCTTTACTGCCATTACTCTGAATACTTTTTCAGGTAGGTTGCCTGTTTCCTCTTCATTTATTTGGTCTTGTAGGTTTTTACCTTGCTCCTTCATCCATAACATATTTTTTTGTCATCTCTCTCTCTTTTTTTTTTGATGGGTGGGGCTGTGTTCCTGTCTTATGGATTGTTTGGCCTGAGGCATCCAGCACTGGAGTTTGCAGGCAGTTGGGTAGAGCTGGGTCTTGGTGCTGAGATGAGGACCTCGGGGAGACCACACTCCTGTTAATGTTCCCTGGGGTCTGAGGTTGTCTGTTAGTCCAGTGGTTTGGACTCAGTGCTCACACCACAGGAGCTCAGGCCCGACCCCTGGCCTGGGAACCAAGAATCCGCAAGCCTCACCATATGGCAAAAGAGAAAAAAAAAGGAGCAGTACAATAACAGTGAATAAAAAATAAAATAAAATTAGAAAAATAAAAAAATTATTAGAAAAAATAAAAATATAAGTGAAACAACAACAACAAGGTAAAATAGAACCACAACAGAGAAAAAAAAGTTGGGGAGAACAAGCCAAAAGGGGCAGAATAATAATAAAGAGTAAAATAATATTAGAAAAATAAAGAATAAAATAATGTTAGAAAAATAAAACATTTATTAGAAAAATACAAATGTAAATGAAACAACAAGGTAAAACAGAAGCACAACCTTAAAAAAAAGAGGGGGGCTGGAAAAGGCCTTACCTGTGGGGGATGGAGCTTAGGCAGGGTTGGGGCTTAGGTGGGGGCGGGGTTTAGGGTGGGGGCAGGGCCTAGGCTCAGGACCCCTGCAGCTGGAAAAGGCAGCATGGCCTGAGGGGGCCTTGAAGTGTGGAGTTCGGAGTTCAGAGGTAAGGCCCTGGGTGGGGGTGCGGGGGTGGGGCTTAGGCACAGCACAGCTGGAGGGATCCTCAGAGGGAGGAGGATTAGGCCCAGGACCTCAGCAGGTTCCCCGGGGCCCAAGTGGGCAGGGCAAATGCTAGCGCCATTCCCTTCCAATCCTCCAATCTCCCGAGGGTCTCTCCCCATCCCTGTTAAATTCCCTCACCATGGGTTGGCCCCTCTGGGTGTGGGAACCTGTCCCCTCCCCCAGCCACCCCTCATGGTCACCAGTCCCGTCCCGCCTCCACTTCTCCTCCCCCCCTCCCCCCCCACAAACGTCCTACCTCGTCACTCAGGGGTACTTCCTTAGGTGTCTGTGGTTCCCCCACCAGTGCCTGGTAGGTGCCCTAGTTGTAAGGAGACACAAATTCCGCATCCTCTTAGTCCACCCTATCTTGGAGTTGTTGGTTAGCAAGGAATAGAAAACTGCTCAAACTAGATTATGAAAAGGAGGGTTTATTTTAAGCACTCTGGGAGATTTTATGCACTCTGATTTCTCTCTGCCATTTGGATCCTCATGGTTTCCACTCTCTGCTATGTTGACTGCTACAGTTGCCAGCCCTGCAGACTTGGAGTTCTTCCCATTCACTGAGGTTCACAGTGAGCATCATGGCAGCCCTCAGTGGGTTCCCTCAGACCCCAAGACCACTTGTCCTTCTAGCTCAGCTCTCTATGTTTATGTACCCTTGGGATTGACCTGGTTTGGTACAAGTATCTACATTTGTTTCAGCCATCTGTGAGCAAAGGCACAATCATATAGTTGGCTGCCTGTTCAAGATTGTGAGTGGGAGAGTTTCTCCATGTTGGGGTATAATAGAGAAGAAAATTATTGATTGCACGTATCTAGGTTTCCTCCAAAGGCCAAAAATGCCTCTGCAGTCAAAAGGGCATTCATGGGGTAGATTTTGGAGACATCAGCATTTCAAGGCCTCATAACCTTCTAGGTAGGCCTGCTATCTTGTTCCACAGAAGACAGAGCCTTGTTCATTCAGATGTCTGTTGGAAACCCACTTTTATTGGGAAGGCATTTGTTCAATACTGGAGAAAACCAACAATTTTCTATTGTCCCATTCTGATCTTAATTAGAATATTAATCAGCTATGCTCTGCACAATTTTGGCTAAAAAATCACCATGCAATATACTAAAATTCCTAGGAACAGAGCCAATTTAATTTGTATTAGATTTTTGCCCCAGGTTAGCATTAGGGACTTATTATTGCACTTCTCGTCCAGCTATTATTAATATAAATGAGCATATTGTGCAAATTAAAGTCATATTTCATTCAGGGAAAAATCTATCTGCTCAAGTCCTAGTGACTGTGTCTCTGTTCCTGAGGGAATTCAGTGCTTATGACACCTTTTATGGTAGATCTAGCAAGGATCTGCCTCTGGGACACTCAGCCACTTACCACTTCTGGAAGAACATAGTTTACTCACTTCTTCAAGGGCTGCACTGAAGACTTAGAGGAGGAACAGATGATGGCCATCACTGTGTCTTTGTTCAAGGAGCTTTCTTCAGCCACAATAATGTATGAAAAATATTATGATGGGAAAGTGCAGGAAGTGCCAGGGCTATTGTGGGCTGTCCCTGAAGGTCAAGCCCACAGATCATCCCCTTTTGGACCCCAAATATACAGAGGCCTCTGCCCTGCTCACCCTGTGTTGCACACATCCTCTTACTGTCCTCTCTTCCACTTACAGCTTCTGCCTGAGTCTCTGGTGATCTCCTGTCACCAGCACAAGTGCAGCCAAGGTCCCAGGCTCTACCAGGGAGTCTGAAGGGTCAAGTGCCTCATCATCCAGTCCATACATGGACTCTAAGGCCACATTAACCCCATCCATGAGCAAAACCCTGTGCCGGGTTTACTGGAGGGAGGGGCAATGTAACTCAACCCCTCCTGGCCTCAGTTTCCCCCATGTAAAATGAGAGGACATTGACTTAGTCTGGGCTCAAACACTACTTTGCCCTTCCAGCTGTGGCCCTTGGGCTAGCCCCTTCCTGGCTCTGAGCCTCACACTCTCACCCTGGGTTCTGAGAGGCAAGTGGGAAGATATAAACAAAAGAACACATAGAAGTTACATACAAAGAACCATGTGGAGGTGATTCTTCCAGAACTTTGATTCAAACTCCTTCTCCAGTCTCCATATTTTTGGCAGCACAATTTAGTGGTTCTGGACTATGGCTCTGGAGCCAGACAGCTGTGTTGAATCTCAGCTCTGCTAATCACTAGCAGTAGGAATAAGTTGCTTCCTGACCTGGGTACTGGTTTCACAGGTGTATTTAGTGTGTGAAAGCTCATGGAGCTGTGTGCTGAAGATGTGTACACTTTCTCCCATCTGTGTCACACCCTCAGAATGATGTCTTCTTTTAATTAGTGCCTGGAAATTAGCAGAATTCATGGGAAAACTCCAGACTTTCAAAGACTATGGAATTGGCAGTGTCCAAGCCAGATCTCCAAGGGGTAAACGGCTTCCCAGCTTGTCTGTATTATAGGTAGAATAAATAGAAAATCACACTAAGGTACAGATGTGATATGATGAGAGGAGAGAGGACAGGGCTGGCAATAGGAAGTTCCAGAGAAGGAGGTGGCATTTGGCAGCCATGTCTAGATCCTTGATGCCTAGCTTTCTGCACTTCTACTGGGTAATCCTGATGTCAGAGAACAAAGACCAAGTTTAAAAGGAGGCAACTTGGGACTTCCCTGGTGGCGCAGTTGTTAAGAATCCGCCTGCCAGTGCAGGGGACACGGATTCGATCCCTGGTCTGGGAAGATCCCACATGCTGCAGAGCAACTAAGCCCCTGCGCCACAGCTACTGAGCCTGCACTCTAGAGCCCACAAGCCACAACTACTGAGCCCGTGTGCCACAACTACTGAAGCCCGTGCACCCTAGAGCCCGCAT
Organism: Balaenoptera physalus; assembly: GCF_965194825.1. Lineage (NCBI taxonomy): Eukaryota > Metazoa > Chordata > Mammalia > Artiodactyla > Balaenopteridae > Balaenoptera > Balaenoptera physalus. Next base: position 66,313,637 of record NC_138896.1, on the reverse strand, counting down.
GCCACAACTATTGAGCCCATATGCCACAACTACTGAAGCCCACACACTCTAGGGCCCGTGTGCCACAACTACTGAGCCCACGTGCTGCAACTACTGAAACCCGCACGCCTAGAGCCCATGCTCCGCAACAAGAGAAGCCACGACAATGAGAAGCCTGTGCACCGCAATGCAGGGTAGCTCCCGCTTGCCACAACTAGAGAAAGCCCGTGCACAGCAGTGAAGACCCAATGCAGCCAAAAATAAATTTAAAAAAAAAGAAGGTTCTGAAAAATGTAGGGAAGAGGTGGATCAGCCAGAGACTTCAGAACTTGAGGAACCACACAGTTGTTAGTTCCCTGGGTTTTCTTTTTGCCTCCTTATATCCCAGACTGGCTGCAACCCAGTCCAGCTGTCCAGAAGCTGGCAATCCAGAAATATCAATGGGTAAAGGCAAAAATAGGGCAAGAAAAAATTTCTGTCTTTAGCTAAAGTACCACGAAAGGTACAGCCTGGAAGGATAGAATTTTTTTTTTCTTTTGGCCGCATGCATGGCGTATGGGATCCCAGTTCCCTGACCAGGGATTGAACTGCAGCCCCTGTAGTAGAAATGCGGAGTCTTAACCACTGGACTGCCAGGGAAGTCCCTAGAAAAATGTTTTGATAATTATTACAGATTATCATCTCATTCAATTAAACTAAACATGGCTTTTCCTTATCCCCATCAACAGAGGCTGAGTGGGGAGCCTAGACCTCCACCCTCACCTGGTACTCTCACCACTCTTATTCAGCATAGTACTTGAAGGTCCTAGTCAGTGTAGTAAGGCAAGAAAAGGAAATAAAAGGGATATAGATTGAAAAGAATAAAAGTATTTGCAGATGACATGATGGCCTATATAGAAAATCCCCATAAATCTACAAAAATACTTCTAGAATACATGAGCTTAGTAAAGTTGCAGGATAAAACATCAACATAAAAAACTGAATTGTATCGCTATACACTAGCAATGAATGCATGGAAACTGAAATAATAAACATACCATTTATGATCACTTAAAAAAAAGAAATTTTTAGGTATAAATCCAACAGAACTTATACAGGAGTTGTATGTTGAAAACTACAACATATTAATGAAAGAAATTGAAGATCTAAATAAATGGAGAGATATACCATGTTCATAGATTGAAAGACTAAACATAGAAAATGTAATTTCTCCCCAAATTGATCTGTAATTCAACACAATTCCTCTTAAAATCCCAGCAAGATTTTTTTGTAGAAATAGACAAGTTTATTCTAAAATTTATGTAGAAAGGTAAAAGAATAAGAATAGCTAAAACAGTCTTTAAAAAAAGTGAGAGAAATCAATCCACCTGATTTTAAGACTTACTATATGGGTAAACTATAACATTTTTAGAAGAAAATATAGGAGAAAATATTTGGGACCTGTAGCTTGGTGAAAAGTTCTTAGACAAAATACCTAACATATGATTCATAAAAGAAAGAAATTGATAAATTGAACTTCACCAAAATTTAAACTTTTGCTCTGCAGAAGATCCTGTTAAGAGGATGAAAAGACAAGCTGTATACTTGGAGAAAAGTTTTGCAAACAATATATATGACAAAGGACATGAATCAAGGATATATAAAGAAGTCTCAACACCCAATGGTAAAAAATCACAATCCAATTAGAAAACGGGCAAAGGGCATGAAGAGATATTTCACTAAAAGGTATATACAGATGGCAAATAAGCATATGAAAAGATATTCAATATCACTAGCCACTAGGGAAATGCAAATTAAGACTACAGAGAGATATCACTATCTTATTTTTGAATAGCTAAAGTAAAAAACAGTGACTATACCAAACACTGGCAAGGATGCAGAGAAACTGGTTCTCTCATAAATTGCTGGTGGGAATTTAAAATGGCACAACCACAATGAATAAATGGTTTGGCAGTTTCTTACAAATGAAACATACACTTATAGAACAACCCAGCAACCATACTCCTGACTATTTACTTCAGAGAACTGAATCTTATGTCTGTACAAAAACCATAATGTGAATGTTCATAGCAGCTTTATTTGTAATAGCCCAAAAGAGGAAACAAAATATTTTTCAGTGGGTGAATGCCTAAACAAACTGGGGTACATCCATACCATTGGAATACTACCCATCAATAAAAAGGAACAAAAAATGATACAACTTGGATGGATCTCAAAGGCATTATGCTGAATGAAAAAAGCCAATCTCAAAAGGTCACATACTGCATGATTCCATTTATATAACATTCTTGAAATTATAAAATTATACATATGGAAAACAGATTAGTGGTTGCCAGGGGTTAGGGATGATGAATGGGAGGAGGTAGGTATGATCATGAAGGATTAGCAGGAGGGAGATTTTTGTGGTGACAGAGTAATTCTGTACTTTGATTGCAGTGGTGGTTACAAAAATTCATACATGTGATAAAATGGCATAGAACTACATACACATTTTGTACCAATGTCAGTTTCCTGGTTTTGATATTGTACTATAGTTATAAATGGCAAGTAACCATTAGGGGAAACTGGAAGGGTTTACAGGACCTCTCTATTTTTGCAACTTCCTGTGAATCTATAATTATTTCAAAATTAAACGTTAAAAGAATGATAAAAACCGAAAGAAGTAAAAAAACCTAAGTTTGCATTGATACTGTCAATTCAAATTTAGGATTATAGAGCAAACCTCACTGATCCGACATTTGTGTCTCTTTTTCCTCACACTGAGCAGCCTTATTCTCAGTGGCACCATCACAAGTGCACATTAAAACAAAAAACAAAAAACACATCCAACAAACTCTTGGATAATAATACCAACACTCTCATCAACAATGTGATTACTGAAAACAACTTAAGAATTTTGCAGTTTTGTCTTTAAGGCATATCTTTCTAGGGATGTACAGATTATTTATTTTAGAATCTCTTAGAGTACTTTCCCTTGGGACTAGGCTACCAAAGGCTATATACATCTATGTTCACTTGTTTAAGTTTGCTTTTGATTTTAGAGATTGCATTTTAAAAATTTAATTTCATTTTGTAATTATGTAAATTATTTGCATGGTTTCAAGTAAAATCCTCAAAACTGGATATATTCAGAGAAGCCTGAATTTTATCTTCTCTATTCCCCTCTGTCTGTAGGTAACCATTTAAAAAGTTGTATGGTTCATTCTTCTGTTTTAAAATATGTGTTTGCATACATATGCATATCTTATTTTGACAGATGTATAACACTCCACTATGTGGATATACCATACTTTATTCAGTCATTTTTCTACTGATAGGCATTTAAATTTTTTTCTAGTTTTCTAGTATTATAGATACCATTGCAGCAAATAGTCATATGAACATGTCATTTCTTATTTTTGCCATTGTGTCTTTGGGATAGATTTGTAGAAGTGGGACTGCTGAACCAAACCATAATTTTATAGATACACATATTAAACGCTAAAGTGGAATGCAGTATTTCAAATCTGTGAGGATGACCATGAGTTTTGACCTCTAGTTTCTTCCTCAGTGTAGTGGGATGCTCCACCATGGGGATGATCACTTCTGCCTGCCCTACCAGCTCCTGGATGGCCTTTGGGCAATGAGCTGAGTTAGGAATGCAGGTGGAGGTGCCCAGCAGGGTATCAAGTTACTGCTGGGACCTGCTCTCCTCTCCAGCCACCCCCCTCCTCAGAAGTTCTAGCACTTTTTATGCCAGCCATATCCATCTCTTTCTCTCTCTCTTTCTCTCTCTCTCTCGTCTTTTTGGCTGTGCCGTGTGGTGTGCAGGATCTTAGTTCCCTGACCAGGGATCGAACCCGCGCCCCCTGAAGTGGAAGTGTGCAGTCTTAACCGCTGGACCTCCAGGGAGTTCCCCATTATCCATCTCTTGATATAACAGGACTCTTGTGTGTTCCAGGCATCGTTCTCATTCAATCCATACATCCTAGGAAGAGAAGATTGTTAGGAAAGCTGAGAAAACTGAGATTCAAAAAAAGATAAGTCTCTCACTCAAAATGACATAACTAATAAGTGACGGAGCCAGTTTCAAATCTTGGTCAGTAGAATATTCTGGAAGACGATGAAGTAAAGGTGTTTCCCAGAACCTTTCTCCAGATATTATCCAAAATCAACAGGGAGAACAAGAAATAGGGAATTATAAAGCATTTGGAACTCTGAATCACACACCAAGTCAGAGAGAGGAGGGAAAAATGGTTCATGGCTTCACTAAGAGGATGAAGCTCAAAACTGAGTGGTTGCAAGGTATGTGTGAGCGTGTGTGTGAGTGTGCCTGTGAGTGTGCGTGTGAGTTTGAACACAGGCTCTACTTCTTGCTTTTGTCATGCAGTATATAGGAAAGGCTCAGATATGGAGAGCACAGGAGCTTTAAAATGCTGGGTGAGGGGAATTCTCTGGCTGTCCAGTGGTTAGGACTCCGCGCTTCCACTGCTGGGGGCCCGCAAGCGACTGTGGTTTCACCAGTGATTGTGGTTATGCCAAAAAAAAAAAAAAAAAAAATGCTGGGTGAGGTGGGGCACTGGAGACAGTAGTTATTTGAAAGTCGACGTAAGAAGCAGTTAGGTATTAGATTCTCATCCCATTTCTGCAGGAGACCTAAAATTTAATCTTTGGAGAAATTGAATCAGAGAGAGTAAGATGGGAAATACAGCTATATCTTGATTTGCCTTAACAGGAAATCAGTAGGTGATATTTAAAATTGGTGATATCTAAATCTAGAGATAACAGCAAATACTGTTATATCATTTGGAGACATAGCAGTAAAAAATCAACCAAGGTGTTAAAAATGATTGCTTAAACAAAAATAAATAAATGGTAAAATGGGAAATAGATGAAACAAGAATGGCCAAATGTCAATAATCATTGAAACTGTATGACAGGTACATGGAGATTGATCATGCTGTTCTCTCTACTTTTGTGTATGTTTGAAAATTTCTATAATTAAAAATTATAAAATCCAGGGCCATTTATTATTATTATTATTATTATTATTATTATTATTATTATTATTAAAGCACCATTTGACTTTTGAAGCTGTTTACCAGGAACACCCTGATGGCAGGGCAACAACAAACCTGGTTTGTTCACTCCCGAGTCTATGGTCTCAAGCAATTGAAGACCACAGCTTGAGGTCCTGGAGGGAGCCCTGGTATATGGGGCAAAAACGAGAGTTTGGGAAAGTTGTCCAACCTTCCTGGGCTTCAGACTCCTTATATGTAAAATGAGGAGTTTGAACCAACTCGGAAGTCTGTAATATTAGGATTAGGGAACAGACTGTGGGGATGGAATGGGACAAGGTGGGTGAGAGGGGAGTGTATTAAAATTTCTATGAGAAAATGAGGGTTAAAAAAAAAGTGAAGATTTTGTGCCCGCTGTCAGAGAATCTTAAATTAAGGGTTGCTTCCACTTTTCCTTATTTTCTTCTCCAATGCTTTGTAATCCTCTTCAGCCAATTTCTAAAATGCCTCTGTGCTCTGGGAGGATTATATTTCAATAGAAGCAACATTTTATTATATGGAGGAGCTTAGCAGGGACCAGTGAACACCACTGGTGACAGTGACTAATGAAAGAGCAGGGCCGACGGCGTGTGAATGGGGACGAGTGTTGTGTGGCTGCTCTTCTAGCCTTAGTTAAAACTAAGGATCCAATTTGGTCTGCTGAACAAACATATTTATGGAGGTTTATTGAACACAAAATTAATTTCGGAGACATTAATCTAAAGAGAACTCGACTGACAGCAACAGTGGTGGTGTTTAATGGGAGACAGAGTGAACAAATGAGCCAGGTCTGCCACAGCCCTTCCTTTTGTTGAGAAAATATGAGTATCCCCAGGGCTTTCGTAGACTCTAATCCCTTCTTTTGAACAATACAGCCTCCTAATAGACCAAGTGAGCAAAATAGAATTCTGAAATGCACAATCTAAGAGATAAATGTCCTGAAGTCGCATTGGCTTCAGGATGAGATGCCGTCTGCTGTGGGCACATCTTCTCTTCCTGCTTTTGTTTTCTTTGTATATATGTTTAGGTTGGGGTTTATTTTACATTAGACTGTAACCTGCCTTATCACAGTGTGGTACACAGACCAACACTAGCAGCATTCCCTGGGAGCTTGTTAGAAATGCAGACTCTCAGGCCCTGCCCCACACCTGCTGAATTTGAATCTACATTTTAACCAGATTCCAGGTGATCTGAAGCACATTAGAGTTTGAGAAGCTCTGTTTCATCAACTTCCCTCCTTTATGAGGGAAAAGTATGAGCAATCTAACCTTGGATAGTCTAGAAAACCAAGGACTATCTGAATTCCCCCCCCCTCCAAATTATAAAACTAAAGATCGATGCAGAAAATTTGAAACAAAACAAAACAGAGAAGTACAAAGGAAAAAACAGTCATATGTAATCTTGTGAATGTAACTACAATGAACGTTGTAGAGTGTTTCCCTCCTGCCTTTGTTCTATACGTTATGTGTCTTTTTAAATACAAAAGGTAATTCCTCATTCAGTCATTTAGTCATTCAGCAATCACTTATTGAGCACTTAGGAGGCACTGGGTGCTGAGGATACAATGATGAATAAGACTGTTAAGTTTCATGGGGAAACCAGTGTGTAACCATATGAGACTTAACCAGTACCTTACCATGGATGGGACCCTCGGGTCTCCCCTTGCCCAGTCACTGACTTCTTGTTCCCCTATGTCTCTCTGGAGCTAAGTCTCTGGAGACAGTGATGGTCTCTTCCAGATCTGCCCCCACTGGCTTTCCCCTCATCTAGACACTTCCCCTCTAATCCACCCTTCCTCAGGGTCTTGTTAATTATTAGATTAGCTGACATTTACTGAGTGCTTACAATGTGCTAGGCACTGTATTAAGCGCTTTGCATGTATCATCTCCTATCCTGGCAACAACCCTATCAGGTAGATAAATCATTCCCATTTTATAGTTCAGGGAATTGCCCAAGGTCACCCAGGTAGTAACTGGCAATGGAACCCCAGGGATAGCATTGATCTGATATACTGGTTCATGCTAGAGTGTTAATGGGTAATAACTAACATGTGTCTAATCTGTGCATTTAATAGGGAACTGCCGGAGAGCAGACAAGACACCTTAACCCAGAAGAATGAATCTCTGATCGTAACATCTTAGGAAGAGAGGAAGGGCAAGTGGGGTGGAGGGAGGTTAGAAAAGGGTCTTCTGTGTGTACTGTATTTCACGTCATTCAATTTCTTAGCAATCTTGTTGCTTTGTTTTGGCCAAACAGGAAAACAAACCAAAAAGAAATTCCAGTTGCTAACTCTAAAAGCTCTTTTAGAAATTCGACCTCCTTCAACATTGTCTATTTTAAATTCCTAGCCAGACAGTTTTTGACCCAGAAGCCTCCTACTCATCCTTCTTTTATTTTTAAAATTGAAGTAGAGTTGATTTATAGTGTTGTGTTAATTTCAGGTGTACAGCAAATTGATTCATATATATATATATATTCTTTCTCCTACTCATTCTTCAAGGCTCAACCTGGGGACTTCTTGCTCCTTGAAGTCTTTTGTGCATTACCTAGGCTGAGCTGCCTCTTCTGTCTTCCCACTACCTAGTTATAGGACTCTTGAGTATGTGACTGGTCTCTCTAAGCCTCAGTCCCCTCATCTGTCAGATGGGAATAATCCCAGGGTCTACATCATAGGACTGTGGTGGAAGGCTGCAGGAGATATGTTTAGCTGCATGACCAGCATATTGTAAATACTCAGTAATGGTATTTATTGTTTCTTTTCATAGTGCAGCTTTTAATCCTTTTATTTGCATGTCCATTCTTCCCCTTTTGACTGTTTTCTGGAGCACAAGGAGTGTGTCTTACTCATTTTTACATCTCAAGAAGCAAGGATAGACCCAAAATTGTTCAGTGAAAGTAGTAGTAGAAAAAAAAAATGAGTCAGTGCTCGTATAAGGCAGGAAATACAAGACAAGGATTTCATTTATGGTGACGTCTCATGCTCTGGGGCATAGAGGTAGAAGAAGACACTTAGAGTTGGTGGTTGGTGTGAGTAAATATTGGGTTGGCCGGAAAGTTTGTTGGGTTTTAAGTAGACACATTTTTCATTTTCACCAAGAACTTTATTGAACAATGTATTCCTTAACCGAACGAACTTTTTGGCCAACCCAATATTTTCCACGTTTCTAAAGCATTGATTTTAAAAAAAAATCCTGATTCAGAAAATCTCCGGTTATCTTGCCTCTCCCTTTGTATTTGTGGTGGTAGTGGATGGTTTGGTATATTCTTCAGTGTCAGGTTTTGTAGTTACAGGTTTACGGGGAACTTGTCATTGGTTTAGGGGAGATTTATGCTTATCAATGAATTGGAAAATACCTATAAAGTTAAAGGATCCAGTAGTAGCTGAAGAAAAAAGAAAAAAGGTTTTTTTTAGAAGAAAAAAACCTTTAGAGCAAATTGACAATATTGCGGTGAAAGAAAAAGAGAGAGAGAGAGTGTGTGTGTTTATACACACAAAAAGAGCCTTATACATCTCAAGTCATGTTTACATTGATTTAGGCATAGACTTATCTCAATTTCTACTGCAGACAAAGTGAGAGGACTCTGGTAGTTTGGGGCTTGAACCTGCTCCAAAAGGCTTTCTATTTGATACAAGGGATTTAGATTAGTTATAAACTAGGATCTTTTGAGATTGTCTTAAGTTGTTATCTGCTTCCCAGGTTATAGAGAAAGATCTAGGGGTCGCCTTTACCTGAGTTTATTTTTTTAAATATGAGTTACTTTGCTATAATAAAAATCCTGGTTAATGAATTTCTTGGGGAATTTTATGCAGATAAAATGTGAACAGAATATAGTAATTCCACAAATGTCTTAGGTTATTATTAGCGAAGGAAGACTGTGTTTCTCAAAGGACTAATAATGGCGTAGGACAGTGCTAGACCTCTTAAGATTAAATAATAGTAATACTTACTGTAATTGTAATGCTGAATTTCTCCTGGAGGCTCAATAATAATTCTCTCCCAGCTTCTGGTTGAACTCTGTGGCCTCCTCTGACTGACAGCAGAGCTTGGAATGGAGAACTCTCCTTCCAGATGGCCACTCTGATATAGCATCTGCAGCCTCCGAAGGTTGGGGTCATGCTCATTGCTCCAGCTTCCTGTTTAAGAAGGAAGTATTCTTGGCTTGCAGCTAGGCTGCATGCTTAAGCTTTGTTTCCTTTTAATTTGTTTTTCCTCTCAGTACAACATTATTTCCTTTGTTGGCTGCAACCCTGAATGACCAATGGGATGGATGTAAATTATGTTCAGAGTATGTTACCTGGGCCAGATTCACCATGGCCACCCCACTTTCAGTCAGTCTAACCAAGATCCCCCAGACTCCGCTATGAACGAAAAGGTACGTCAGGCAAGTGGCTGTACCCACAGTCAGCCTACCAGTGTCCTCTCTGGGATTTGGCTTCTGTTCTGTTCTAGTCTGAAGAGTAACGCCTTTATCCATTTATGTATCATCATTCATTCACGCATTCATTCAACAAACATTAAATACCTACCAAATGCCAGGCACCTTCACAGGTTTTAGGAATATGAATTAGTTTCTGTTTTCAGAGAATCCATAAGTAAACAAGGAGAAAGACCCTTAGAAACTAGTGTGACTGGTGCACTGTTAGGGGTGTGTACCTACGAGAAGGCTTGGTATAAGCTTTAAAGACTTCTTGGACGGTAACTAATCTACTCTAACTATTGCGTGGAGTCAATAACTCCGGATTTGTCCCGTTTGCTCAATGGCGACTCACTGGATGAGTGTGGGTAGGCAAAGAGGACAATTAGAAATATTTTCAGTTGAATACACCTGACATTCTCAGGCATAGAATGTGTGGTCAGAGATAGAATTTCAAAAGTGGTGCTTTTTGAAAATGGTGTGATATGGTGGTAGGACGTTTTATAGTGAGCAGAATTTGCGAACGTTTCAGGTATTTTATCTGCAATTATCTTGTGACTCTCGGGGCAGTGGTTAGGCAAAGACCTGTCTTTGTCCATGACATGCCAGCCTTACAGATGTGACTCACTGGGGTAAACTTTCAGAAGAGCTGTCCCAGTCCTCGACCTTGTGGGACTAGTGAGAGACTCGGATGGGAACAGGTCTCTAAGGTGGCTGAAGAAATGAGCTTTGGAACCTCCCTGACCTGGCTTTTATTCCCAGGTCTTTTACTTAACTTGGGCACATTTCTTAACTTTCTAAATTTCAGTTTTCTTTATTTGTAAAATAGAATAAAACCTGCCTCATAGATTTGTATTTGAAAATTAAATAAGGTGATGCAGTTTCGATTGGTTTCTCCAGTAGCAGACTCTGAGTTGAGGATTCATGTGAAATGATTTATTAGGGAGCAGACTTAGGAAAAAGATTGTTTTTATGTAAGAAGAAAGGCAGATATATATATTTATTTTCCTTAGTGCCTCACTGATTTGAAATTCCATCCTTTAAATATACAACCCTCTATTTTGTTTCCATTATCATTGTTTAATAACTATAGATTTATAGCACATTTAATATGACAGAATGAATCCTCATTAACTACTGTCATTTTTTGAATATTCTGGCTATTCTTACACAGTTCTTTTCCCGGATGAACTTTAGAATCATTTTTATCAAGTTTCTAGAAAAGTTACTGAGGAATTTTGATTGACAGTTCAATTTATAGATTTACAGAAGTGACATTTTTACATTTTTAATCTTCCTATCCGAGAACATAGCATCTCTCTCCATAATTCCTATGTTCTCTTAGATCCTTTAGTACAGTTTTATAGTTTTAATCTTATAGGTCATGTACCAGTTTGTGGAATTTATTCATATGTACCTTATATTAATGTGAGTGAAATCTGTTTTTACATTGTATTTTTTATTGAATTTTATTTTATTTTTATACAGCAGGTTCTTTTTTTTTTTTTAAACATCTTTATTGGAGTATAATTGCTTTGCAATGGTGTGTTAGTTTCTGCTTTATAACAAAGTGAATCAGGTATACATATACATAGCACAGGGAGATCAGTTCGGTGCTTAGTGACCACATAGAGGGGTGGGATAGGGAAGGTGGGAGGGAGACGCAAGAGGGAGGAGATATGAGGATATACAGCAGGTTCTTATTAGTTATCTATTTTATTCATATTAGTGTATATATGTCAATCCCAGTCTCCCAATGCATCCCACCAACCCCTGCCCCCGCTTTCCCCCCTTGGTGTCCATACATTTGTTCTCTACATGTGTGTCTCTATTTCTGCCTTGAAACCTGTTCATCTGTACCATTTTTCTAGATTCCACATATATGAGTTAATATACGATATTTGTTTTTCTCTTTCTGACTTACTTCACTCTGTATGACAGACTCTAGGTCCATCCACGTCTCTACAAATGACCCAATTTTGTTTCTTTTTATGGCTGAGTAATACTCCATTGTATATATGTACCACATCTTCTTTATCCGTTTGTCTGTTGATGGGCATTTAGGTTGCTTCCATGACCTGGCTATTGTAAATAGTGCTGCAATGAACATTGGGGTGCATGTGCCTTTTTGAATTATGGTTTTCTCAGGGTGTATGCCCAGTAGTGGGATTGCTGGGTCATATGGTAATTTTTAGTTTTTTAAGGAACCTCCATACTCTTCTCCATAGTGGCTGTATCAATTTACATTCCCACCAACAGTGCAGGAGGGTTCCCTTTTCTCCACAGCCTCTCCAGCATTTATTGTTTGTAGATTTTTTGATGATGCCCATTCTAACCGGTGTGAGGTGATACCTCATTGTAGTTTTGATTTGCATTTCTCTAATAATTAGTGATGTTGAGCAGCTTTTCATATGCCTCTTGGCCATCTGTATGTCTTCCTTAGAGAAATGTCTATTTAGGTCTTCTGCCCATTTTTTGATTGGGCTGCTTGTTTTTTTAATATTGAGCTGCATGAGCTGTTTGTATATTTTGGAGATTAATCCTTTGTCCGTTGATTCATTTGCAAATATTTTCTCCCATTCTGAGGGTTGTCTTTTCATCTTGTTTATGGTTTCCTGTGCTGTGCAAAAGCTTTTAAGTTTCATTATGTCCCATTTATCTATTTTTGTTTTTATTTCCATTACTCTAGGAAGTGGGTCAAAAAAGATCTTGCTGTCATTTATGTCAAAGTGTTCTTCCTATGTTTTCCGCTAAGAGTTTTATAGTGTCCGGTCTTGCATTTAGGTCTTTAATCCATTTTGAGTTTATTTTTGTGTATGGTGTTAGGAAGTGTTCTAATTTCATTCTTTTACATGTAGCTGTCCAGTTTTCCCAGCACCACTTACTGAAGAGACTGTCTTTTCTCCATTGTATATCCTTGCCTCCTTTGTCATAGATTAGTTGACCATAGGTGTGTGGGTTTATCTCTGGGCTTTCTATCTTGCTCTGTTGATCTGTATTTCTGTTTTTGTGCCAGTACCATATTGTCTTGATTACTGTAGCTTTGTAGTATAGACCGAAGTCAGGGAGTCTGATTCCTCCAGCTCCCTTTTTTCCCCCTCAGGATTGCTTTGGCTATTCGGGGTCTTTTGTGTCTCCATACAAATTTTAAGATTTTTTTGTTCTAGTTCTGTAAAAAATGCCATTGGTAATTTGATAGGGATTGCATTGAATCTGTAGATTGCTTTGGGAAGTATAGTCATTTTCACACTATTGATTCTTCCAATCCAAGGACATGGTATATCTCTTCATCTGTTTGTGTCATCTTTGATTTCTTTTATCAGTGTCTTATAGTTTTCTGAGTACAGGTCTTTTACCTCCTTAGGTAGGTTTATTCCTAGATATTTTATTATTTTTGTTGCAATGGTGAATGGAATTGTTTCCTTAATTTCTCTTTCTGATCTTTTGTTGCTAGTGTATAGGAATGCAAGAGATTTCTGTGTATTAAATTTGAATCCTGCAACTTTACTAAATTCATTAATTAGCTCTAGTAGTTATCTGGTGGCATCTTTAGCATTATCTATGTATAGTATCATGTCATCTGAAAACAGTGACAGTTTTACTTCTTTTCCAATTTGTATTCCTTTAATTTTTTTTTCTTTTCTGATTGCCATGGCTAGGGCTTCCAAAACTCTGTTGAATAATAGTGGAGAGAGTGGACATTCTTGCCTTGTTGCTGATCTTAGAAGAAATGCTTTCAGTTTTTCACCACTGAGAATGATGTTGGCTGTGGGTTTGTTGTATATGGCCTTTATTATGTTGAGGTAGGTTCCCTCTGTGCCCACTCTCTGGAGAGTTTTGATCATAAATGGGTGTTGAATTTTGTGAAAAGCTTTTTCTGCATCTATTGAGATGATCATATGGTTTTTCTTCATCAATTTGTTAATATGGTGTATCACGTTGGTTGATTTTCATATATTGAAGAATCCTTGCATCCCTGGGATAAATCCCACATGATCATGGTGTATGATCCTTTTAATGTGTTGTTGGATTCTGTTTGCTAGTATTTTGTTGAGGATTTTGCATCTATATTCATCAGTGATATTGGTCTGTAATTTTCTTATTTTGTGGTATCTTTGTCTGGTTTTGGTATCAGGGTGATGGTGGTCTCATAGAATGAGTTTGGAGTGTTCCTTCCTCTGTAATTATTTGGAAGAGTTTGAGAAGGATGGGCGTTAGCTCGTCTCTAAATGTTTGGTAGAATTCACCTGTGAAGCCATCTGGTCCTGGACTTTTGTTTGTTGGAAGATTTTTAATCACAGTTTCAATTTCATTACTTGTGATTGGTCTGTTCATATTTTCTGTTTTTTTCTGGTTCAGTCTTGGAAGGTTATACCTTTCTAAGAATTTGTCCATTTTTTCCAGGTTGTCCATTTCTTTCAGGTTGTCCATTTTATTGGCATAGAGTTGCTTGTAGTAGTGTCTTCTGATGCTTTGTATTTCTGTGGTGTCTGTTGTAACTTCTCCTTTTTCATTTCTAATTTTATTGATTTGAGTCCTCTCCCTCTTTTTCTTTATTTTTTTCTTCTTTTTAATTTTAATTTTTTCTTTTTTTAAAAAATATATTTATTTTTGGCTGCATTGGGTCTTTGTAGCTGCGTGCAGGCTTTTTCTAGCTGCAGTGAGCAGGAGCTACTCTTCATTGTGGTGCATGGGCTTCTCATTGCAGTGGCTTCTCTTGTTGCAGAGCACTGGCTCTAGGCATGCGGGCTTCAGTAGTTGTAGCATGCGGGCTCAATAGTTGTGGCGCACGGGCTTAGTTGGTCCACGGCATGTGGGATCATCCTGGACCAGGGCTCGAACCTCTGTCCCCTGCATTGGCAAGCGGATTCTTAACCACTGTGCCACGAGGGAATCCCCTACCCTCTTTTTCTCGATGAGTCTGGTGAAAAGTTTATCAATTTTGTTTATCTTCTCAAAGAACCAGCTTTTAGTTTTATTGATCTTTGCTGTTGTTTTCTTTCTATTTCATTTATTTCTGCTCTGGTCTTTTTTTTTTTAAAGGAATATTTTATTATAATTATCAAAGTAGTGTATACTCCTTGAAGAAAAATTTGTGTAAAATTATTTAATTTTGTTAATGTTTTGATGTATTTCTTCCCTGAGTTTTTAAATCTTTTTCCATATAAGGAAACCTAATTTTACTTCAGGACAGAAAAAAGTCCACAGAACTATGAAATCTACTTGTATCATAAATGTTATGTAAACATGATCTCTTTTCCACAGTAAGAAAATAGGCTTTTGAATATGATAGAGTACTATGAAACAGAATTGACTTTTTTGCCTACAAAATTTAAAATGTAAAGGATAGAATTTTAGATCATTGAATCTCATAAACTTTGCTTGTACTTTCAGTTCTATGGATTAAGAATACTGTAGTGAATGCAACTATTAGACACATTAAATTAAATATTATCTCATTTTCAAGACAGAAAAATAAAACTCCTTGCTCTAAAGATGGACTGTGGGAGTTATGGTAATTTAGCAATGTAAATGATCCAGTCATTGACAAATGCTTCAGATGTTGGTCATATTTCTAAATGCTGTATAGATATGTTGCTTCCCCCCAACTATGGAGAATGTAGAAACAAAGGCATTATAAGAAGAGCTGAGGGGCTTCCCTGGTGGCACAGTGGTTAAGAATCCACCTGCCAATGCAGGGGACACGGGTTTGAGCCCTGGTCCGGGAAGATCCCACATGCCGCGGAGCAACTAAGCCCGTGCGCCACAACTACTGAAGCCTGCACTCTAGAGCCCTCGAGCCACAACTACTGAAGCCTGTGAGCCTAGAGCCCGTGCTCTGCAACAAGAGAAGCCACTGCAAAGAGAAGCCTGCGCACCGCAGCTAGGAAAAGCCTGCGCGCAGCAACAAAGACCCAACGCAGCCAAAAATAAATAAATTAAAAAAAAAAAGAGCTGAGAATGAGTCATTTGTGTCTCCAAGTACCTTTGCTTCTATATCTCGTTTGTTGTATTTGTCATCTAGATGTGTATATAACACAATATAAATATGGATGAGGGTGTCAAAGAGAGTCTGTGGCCTAGAATGGGCTGGGAGGAAATTGACTGTATCTTTAGCTGCTTTATCTGATCCTTTATTTTCTCAAGAGTTCTCAATCTTTTTCATCCGCAGATCATTTTAATTCTACAGGAAAAATGTCAACAGTCCACCTACTT